>NC_136071.1:820004502-820607230 GCF_964261635.1 Lissotriton helveticus
TGGTTATGGTAGCCTTAGTTCCTCACCCTGTCCACCAGTTTTCAGGATTTGTGAGTTCTATTACATGCCATTAAACAATGCCTATGCAGTATTTTTAAGAGCTTTTCCTTGCCTTGTCATGGTTTGTGTTTCTTGTAGGATAACTTGCTACTGGTTCCTAAGCAGCTGGATCCCCAATTCTTTCTGGAAAGTGGCTAACTGGTCTGATCCGGGTTTATTCAGAGTTTTGTCGAATCTAGAAATGGCATATGCTGTGGCACCCTGTTCTTTAATTCATCTCTCTATTCCCCTGAGGACTATGGCTGGTTCCTTGTTTGATTTGGATTGTAGTATATGCTTGCATCTAAAGTCTCTGTTGGTTGGTGTTCTTGCTTTATGTCATCGAACCCCATGACATGTCAGTTCTGAAACCTGTTACCCAGGTGGTACCATAATGCCGTCTTCCGCTTCCCAAAGGTATCCCTCTAAAGCCCTGGTGTAAATTAGTATTCTCCTACCATGGAGTAAATGGTGAGGAGTATGAAGTAGCACCCTCTGCTGCTCTAAGCAATCTTGTAAAGCAGGAGCCTAATGTCCAGTTTTAAACCGTGGTGTTAAAAAACAGAAATCATTTCTTTAGCCAGACCACAAGTAAATACCTGAAAATGTCACAATCCTGTGGTGCTTTTTCATAGTGTTTCTTAAGCCAGCATGACTTTGACACCACAACTGGATTATAGCATTACCTTCTAACCCATGCAACGGTTTCCATGAGTATCCAAAAAGCTCAGTTGAGCTCGTTGCTCCATATATTTTTATGCTGCACTAACAGCCCTGTACTAGATGTGCAGCTCGTTGTTACCTGCCTACTAAATAGCAAACTCCCACCTGCTGGCCTTTGGCTGACTTGCAGTATGTATTATACATCGGCAAAACTTCACTAGGCTTGGACGATGCCGAAACAAAGTCGGATGAATTTTATATACAAAGATATTTGAACTACGTTATTTAAAGTTTCAGAACCTGTCGGGGGTAAAATGGCAAGGACCATCATACACACTTATGCAAGGAAAAAACAATAGTATCGTAAAAGAGCATCTCCACATTTTGTCAAGCATCATTGCAATTTATAGGACGTGGTGATAAAATTTGTCCTGTTCCATTGCTGGTCTCTCCGAATATTCAGCCGGCTCATACAGCAATATGAATCTAGTCAGACGTCAGTGCTCTGCTTAATAAATAAACTATTGTATGTATAGCGGTTTGATATGTATATTAGGTCTGTCTGCCGTATAAAGATAAGTTTGTGTATTGACCTGCCCCTAGAATAATATGTATTTATCGCTGTACTTAATGGTTTGGTAGAATGTATTTTGTAGAATATATATTAATGATATTTATGTGTGGCACTAATTCCTGTTTGCGACCCCTAATATATTCTGTTTAATGATCCCCTGGAATTTTTATGAAAAATTAATTGTAAATGAACTGAAATTTTAAATGTGTATATTTGTACCCAAGATCGATTTTATTTATGGTTTTTAAAAGTATGCTTTTATGGATGTACATTTTACACCAAATAAAGATGTTTTGACTTGATAAGTGTAATACATTACCACGGTGTGGTTAGTTCAATCAGAATGTGTTTGTATAAGGGAACCTATCACTCAGCACTTTCAGCAGCAGTAAATTTGTCCCGTGCATATAGATTCCATACTTTGGACCACCAATGAATTAATGTTATGAGGTTTGGGGCCTTCCATTTCTGGGCGGTAGTCAATCGGGCCGGGAATAAGAACTGAGAAGCCACCTTGCCAACAGGAGTTGACAGAGGGTACAGCTCTTTGTCATCTTCTTCACTCAGTAGGATCCATTGATAGCTGTATAAAAGTTATGTTTTTAATTTCAGCCAATACTGCATTCCAGAAGTCCCTAATGTGTCTGTATGTCCATCATATATAAGTGTAAGAACTCCACTCTAATGATTTTCACCAGCAAAGGTCTAGGCCCCTATAAATTTCTTCTGCACAAACCGGCATTAAGTGCCATCTAAGCGTTACCTTGTTTACACTTTCATGCTATTTAGTACTTATAGAAGACGTTGCTGCTCGTTGCCATATTCGAATCCACAAGGCGATGATGATCGTAACCCCCCCAGAACTCTCTTGAGATCGCAGTCATGGTTGGGTGATTTCCTAGATGCGATGGGTTTAGTGGATAGCTGGAGGCAACTGCACCCTGGACAGGCACAGTACACCTTTCACTCGGGAGCGCATGGTAGTCTTTCGAGGCTTGACTATATCCTAGTGCCAGCGGTGCAGATGGTCTCTGTAACGGAAGTACGACACCTGGCTAAGGGGATCTCGGATCACTCTCCACTTTAGCTTGGGATTGATTTGTCCTTGGGAGCGGAGGGCCGTGTTGCCCCGATCAACCCCTGGCACCTACGCAGCCCCGGAACTAGGGCTGCAGTGGTTAAATGCATGGAACACTACTTTAATGAAAACATGGGATCGGTGTCCTCTTCCGTTTCCCTCTGGGAGGCCTCTAAGACTGTGATTCGGGGTCAGGCCCTATCCTTGATTGCTAGCGCAAAAAAAAAGTAAGAATGAGGAGGTTGTTTGCCTTGAAAATGAAATCACAGCTTTGGAGGAAGATTTGGGATCTGGGGTTACACCTGAGAAGTTGCATGTTTTGGCCCTTAAACAGGCTGACTACAGGGCTCTGGTGACCGATGCAGCCAGGATGACGTATCGTGTACAACAGGGGCGAATGTATGATGTTGGTGATAAGGCCGGGAAGTTGATTGCTTGGTTGGACAAGAGAGTGGTTGAATAGGGTTGTGCCTGTTGTGGAAAAGGTGGACGGTTCGCGGGTTGTGGACCCTGTTGAGATAGTTGCGGTTTTTGGTCAGCACTTCCGGAAAGTTTACGCGCCGGTCTCGGACAGGCCGGAGGAGGACTCACATGTGCTATTGAGAGATATCGCGCTGCCTAGCCTCTCGGAATCTGACCAGGAGCTTATGGAAGCGGATTTTTCCGCTGATGAAATAGCGCTCGCTATCCGTTCCCTTCGTTCAGGTAAGGCCACTGGCCCGAATGGTATTCCGGTGGAGCTGTATAAGCTGTGCCCGGATAAGATGGCGCCGCATCTACGTCAAATGTTCTTGGAATCGCGAGATCTCGGACTCCTTCCCCTGGATCAGAGATTGGCGTCCATTGTGGTCATTCATAAAGATGGGAAGCCCCGTGAGCAGTGTTCGTCGTATAGGCCAATCTCGCTTCTGAATGTTGAGCCTAAGGTTCTGGCGAAAGTATTGGCGAATCGTCTAGTTACAGTAATTGGTGACTTAGTACATCCAGACCAGTCGGGATTTATCCCCCACCGTAATACTGCGCTCAACCTTCGTCGTCTTAATGGCGTTCTGGCGAGGGCGGGGGCACTTCGTGAGCCGGCCATCTTGGTTTCTTTGGACGCCTCGATGGCCTTTGACACAATAGAATGGCCGTATTTGTGGGCGGCTCTCTCGAAGTTCGGTTTCGGCCCGCGCTTCATCGGGTGGGTCCAGCTCCTCTACGAACAACCATTGGCTCAAGTGGTGGTGAATGGCAGGGCCTCGGAGTCCTTTGTTCTTGGCAGAGGCACGCGACAGGGCTGCCCATTGTCACCGTTGCTCTTCGCACTTGCTCTTGAACCCCTTGCCGCGTGGCTTAGATGGGAGCCGTCGCTCAAGGGCATTAGTTGGTCCCCGGGATATGAAGATCGTGTTTCATTGTATGCAGATGATATCTTGTTGTACTTAACTTCCCCTCGTAAATCACTGGGAGTGTTGTTTGACGTGTTGCGCTCCTTCGGGAGACACTCTGGCTTGACCATCGATTGGACCAAGTCCTGTATTTATCCGCTCACTGGAGAAATGCCCTTACTGCCCCGTGTCTGCCCGATACCTGTAGTGCATGACGGCTTTAAGTATTTGGGGATTTATATCTCCTTGGACTCTGCGGTAAGGTACGAGAGGAATTCACTGCCGCCGCTTCGTCGGCTGCGGTCGGACGTCGCGGTTTGGTGTGGCTTGCCGCTGTCCCCGTTGGGGAGGGCCGCCCTGTTTAAGATGATGTCTCTCCCCCGATTCCTTTATGCCCTTCAAAATACTCTCGATCTGGTCCCCGCTAGTTATTTCCGTGAGGTTGAGGGCCTCCAACGGCAACTGGTATGGGGCGGGCGGCCTCGCATTGCGTTATCGAAACTGACTCTGCCTTGGTATGATGGCGGTATAGCGCTGCCCGACATCAAGCGCTATTACTGGGCATCTCAGTTGAGTGCTATCAACCACGCCATGTATGGTGCAACCCCTAACCCTGCATTCGAGATGGACAAATGGCAGCTACCGGGTGGCGACTACAATAGGGCACTTTACTCTAAAGCGGCTAGGAAGAAACTTACTGGTCCTACTGGGGTCGCGGTGCGAGTTTTTACTAGTGCGACGGCTGCCACGGGATGGACGGACAGGCTGACCAGAGCAACTCCGCTTTATGCGGCTGAACGGCTGGGGAATCTCTGGGCAACAAAGGGGTTCGACAAGTGGGATCTTATAGGCATTAGTCGAGTAGGGGATTTCCTGATCAAGGACAGGATTAAGTCTTTTGCCGAACTCCAGCGGGAATATAGCCTGAGTGATAGGGAATACTACCGCTATCTTCAGATTCGCCATGCATTTGCGTCGGTATTCCCGGCTGGTGGCGTTGTCCCGGAGTCCTCCCCCCCTGGAAGATCGGGTGCTCGATGGACATGTCCCTGACAGTACCATCTCTCTTATATATAAGAAGCTTATTAACGACCGCTCTGACCTCCTTGTACAGCTTCGTAATGCCTGGACCACGGATGGGCTTGAGTTGGATGACGAAGACTACCAGGCCGCGGTGTCGTCTCCGAAGGAAGTGGCGATTCCGGCGCGTCTCCGGCTAGTGCAATTGAAGATTTTACACCGCGTCTATGTCATGGGTCCACGCCTGATGAGGATGGGTTATTCATTGGATGGGTTGTGCAGGCGTGGCTGTGGTATGCTTGCTACTTTTCTCCATATCATATGGGAGTGTCTGGATGTGGTGTCTTATTGGAGACGCGTGCATGACATTATGGAAGAGGTGACGGGTGTGTCATTACTGCCGGAGGCTAGGAGGTGCCTCTTGAACGCCTGGGAGCCAAATGATTATAGCGTGGCACAGACTCGGTGGGCCGCCCTTGGCAACATGATCGCCAAGAGGGACATAGCCCAATTATGGGGGTCCCAGAGGGCACCTTCGGCGTCGGCGTGGATGGAATGCATGGATTGGTGTATGTTTAGGGAGAAAACGGTGTATACCGCCCGTGGTAGGCCTAGGAAATGGGGAAAGGTGTGGGGTCAGTGGAATGCGTATCGAGGAGAGATTTGTACCCCCCCTTCGTAGACTCCGTTACTACCCCTCTGTCCCCGTGACCTCGCATTCCATGCATCCTTCTCCTATAATACATAATCTGATTGTCCACTCTTGGCCCTCTTTCCACCCCCTTAGGATTTATCCTTCTTTAGACCAGCCTCATTGGCTGGATTCCCCCCCCCCCCCCTGCTGACGGAGATGGTCACCTCGATAGCAGTCATTACCTCGGACTTTGTTTCTGTGTTGTTTTGTTTAAAATATAAAATGTGAAACCTTTTTATTATCCTCCTACAGCCGCTAGCCCTGTTTTATTAACGTGTAACATCGCGGCTGAACCCAGGGGTTGGTGAGCCTTGTACTGTTTTCGAATGTGATGCAGATTATTACTGACCGGCCCTGTGGGGTTGTAGGTCTGTATTTGTGTGTCTTTTATGGCAATAAAGGTTTAAAAAAAAAAAAAAAGGGGGGAATCGATTTTCACAAAGCCAATAATATAGGATTGGGTCCATGAAGGCTATTGCACTAGACATTATTCTCTCAGAGCTTTGCTCTTATTTTATCTATCAACCATGCGCATCCAGGGTGTTAAGACCTATCACATTTTTCGCCTGGATCTTTTTTCTTATCAACCATGCGCATCCCAAATACTTAGCTACTCCACAGATCAATGTGAGAGAAGAAGTGTCAGTTTTTAAAATACGTAATGCAGCACGATGGTTCATTAGGCCTACCATTTTACAGACTGGTTTGAGCCAGTTGGCTCTAGCCGTCCTTTAGGCCGGGCATGCAAAGAAAAAATGGGCAATAGACTCATTATGATAGGCGCAGCCTGGGCAGGGCGCTGGTGTTGAATTGGGCCCTTTCCAAGATGCTATCACGCTATTGAGCGGTAGGGTCCCTAGTCTCATCTTCATATATAGGACCTGTCCCTGGGAACCTGTATAAAATCGAGGTAGGGTTCTAATTTGCAGATGGATTTATGTTCGAAGAACACCTCAGTGAGTTTCCCTGTTTTGGGATTAGATAACTCTTGAATCTGCATCCAATCCCAATAGGCACGCTTCAGGTCCTGTTTTGAAGGTGGGATCTGTCGAGCCCAAGCCTCTCTGAGTCCAATATCTATTAAAAGCTGCCTAAGGTCAGCTATCCATTTAATACTGCTCCCTGTGTCAGCTGTTACCAATTCATCGAGGGCAGTAGCATAATTGGACAACTCAACGGTCCTTCTTATGCGCGCCCAAAA
The DNA here is from genome assembly GCF_964261635.1 of Lissotriton helveticus. Taxonomy (NCBI): domain Eukaryota; kingdom Metazoa; phylum Chordata; class Amphibia; order Caudata; family Salamandridae; genus Lissotriton; species Lissotriton helveticus. Next base: position 820,011,142 of record NC_136071.1, read on the forward strand.
GAGCAGGGGACGAAGACGCGCAATGTCCTGGATGGAACGTCTTCCCATATCGTAAAATAAGGGGTTCAACGGGGTGGAAAGAGGAAGAGAAATAAGGTCTCTTAAGAACTTGTTTTATGATTTAGCAAGCTTGCTAACATTCTCGAAGCCCCAGAGTTCGGCCCCGTATAGGGCCGAAGGTAGTGCTTTGCCGTCATAGACCGCAAGCGCCGGGGCAACTGGCCTACTCACGGACTGGTGTTGTTCTCTGATGATCGCCCCAGACACCCGCGTATGGCTTAGGAGCATTTTAGCTAGATGGGAGCTCCACCTCATATTTTTAGAGACCCGAATTCCCAGATAGTCAAAAGACTCGACGGTGTCTAAGGGGGTATCGTTCAAGGTGATGCCATTTCTAAAACGTTTTGATGAGTTGATAGTAATTAATTTGGTTTTATTTGTATTGATTGTCAACCCCCGAGAATTGCAAAAAAAGACTAAACCTGTTTAAAAGTTTCTGGAGGCCACCCGGTGACTTGGAGATCAAGAGGGTATCGCCGGCAAACTGGCGGGGGAGAAGACACCAACCCTCCTAAGTGGGAGCGTCAGCTGGTTCCTCTTTGAGATGATCTACCACCCCATTGATGAATAACGAAAACAGGGTGGGGGGCCAGCACGCATCCCTGGCGCACTCCCCTGTTCACCACGATCCTCTCTGTCAATTGCCCCTGTGATCGCCACCTAATTTTAGCATAGTTGTCCTTATGCAGGCATTTTGTAATGTCAAAGATCTGAGGGGAAATACCCAGTTGTTGTAGGACCTGCCAGAGTGTATCCCTAGGCACCAGGTCGAATGCTGTCTTCAGATCTATGAAGGCCAGGTACAAGCTGCCTTTCCCTATAGTCACTATTTTCCAATCGATCATGAAGAATCTAAACACCTGGTCCATTGTTCCCACCTTTTGCCTAAACCCCACTTGATAATGAGACGAGATGTTTCCATCCATGTTCTGATCCTCATAAGGAGCACCCTGCCAACCACCTTCTGAATCATATCGATTAAGCTAATCGGTCTGTAGTTGGCAGGGTCCTCCCTATTTCCCTTCTTGAAGATTGGAACGACCTCTGCAACTTTCCAAGAATCCGGGACAGGAGATCCCCTTGCTATTAAATTCATTACAGGTAAAATAAAATGGGCCCAAAGGCTTAGGATCGTGCAAAAGCAGGTCCCCGGAGAGACCGTCTGGTCCCGCAGCCTTTCTGGGAGCGTTACTATTTATTGCTAGCTCCACCTCTTGGAGCTCAAAACAATCCAGTGTTGGGTGAGCACCAGTGATAGTTGGGGAGGGATGTATGACGTTACAACGCATGCTTTTACCACGCATGCTTTTACAACGTGGTTTTTACATCGCATACCATTACAACGCATAGCGCTTTGGGGTGCTGGATAGTGAATTGTTTAATTTACTATTCCAACTCCAGTCCCCCTGGACACTAGGGAAGGTGTTGGATAGTAAATTAAATCTATTCCCTATCCTAGAGCGCCCCCAGCGCAATGCGTTGTAATGGTTTGCGTTGTAAAAGTTGCGTCGTAAAGGCACTGCGTGGTAAAAGTTGCGTTGTAAAGGATGTTCCCCGTTGGGGAGGGCTCAGCATTTGGGGATGCAAGGCATTCTTCTCCCGAGTAAAGATTGGAGAAGTGCTCGTTGCATTGCTGACCTGTGATATGGTTGGGGATTGGGTCCGATCCTTTTCTTATCCCTCAATTAATTAGAACCCAGAATAGTGTTGCGTCCCGCTGTTTGGAGGCATGTTTGAGTTCCTGCCAATAAGACTTATCCCAATTGCGTTTAGCTTCCTCCAGTGCCGTGGAGTAATCCTTTTCTTGCTGTTTTGATTGTTGGTATATCTTTTTTTCTAACAGCAAGAGATAGTGCTACCCTCTTTTTCCTACAGCCCGAGGAATACCATGGATTAGTAGGCCTTGCTCGATCTCGCCCTGGGGCCAGTTTCCCTTCCACAATTAAAAATGAACCTAACTTATCAATTGATTCCTGATAAAACTGATAAAAATTTGATTGCTTCCCCATTTCACTATAAAGCACCACAAGTTCCTTGTTCTTAGACTCAAGGACTTCCCTGATGCTTTGCAATTTATATTCTTGTTGGGAGACTTTATGCCATTTGAGGGGTTTATTACAATTAGAGGGGGTTACTTCTCTAGTTGACATTAGAGGAGGATTATGTACCTTTGTACCAAAGGGTCGCCAAACATTGTTAACTTGTAGACAGAGAGGGTTATGGTCACTGTCTATAGAAGGCGTAACTACCATATCCTGGAGGTCCCCCCATAATCGAACATCAATAAGAATATAGTCTATTCTGGACGGGAATCTAATCCTATTAAAAGTGTTAGCTCCGCTTAGATCAGAGCGTGTACTCTCATTTGCAGCTCGTAAGTTAAATTCCAGGGTGAGGGCATTAATTTGGATGGCCCTCTGAGACCACTTCTTAATGGGGTCTAAACTAAGGGGCGGGATAGCCCATTTTGCATCCTCTTCAGCAGCTCCCAGAAGATCGTCGGTACTCAGAGGTTCAAACGTACAGTTAAAGTCCCCAACTACTATAATGTTGGAATGTGGCGGAATGCAAGATAACATGCTTTCCAAGGCTATTATAGTCTAAGATAACTGGGCGCCTACAGAACCTCTTGCATAGATGTTAAATAGTTCTAGAGCTATGCCATTGGGTGACCCTCTAACAGTTAAGTGCAGAATGTCCTGTGTCAGACAGGTGTGTGTGACAATCGTCCAATTTAGGGAAATACTGATCCAGATTTGTAATCCCCCAGAAAGGCGACCCTTGCCTGAACTAGTTGCTGGAATAAAATAAGAAGTATAGCCGGATTTGTATAAGGGAGTTAGACTCCATGTCTCATGGAATAGACATATCTCAAACTTCTCAACAAATTTGTTCCATTCGGGGAGCAATAATTTCTTCTCTATCCCCGCTATATTCCAAGAGAGAAAATTAAGCACATTTAAGGTAGTCGTGGCCTCCACTGCTATATTATCTAGGGCACCAAGCGGTGCCCATACATCTTCTGCATCCAGTCCCTGTACCTTTAAAATTCCTATGGATCGAGAGTTGGCAGGGGCATTAATCTCTCTGCATCTCACTCCTTTTGTAGCAATAGTACTATTTTCGATAGACCCTAGATTTAGTCAATCTACCCTATTCAGACCAGACCCCCTCCCAGTCTCCCTTATGTTTCGTGGTTTGCTACCCTAAGTGGTGTCCATAGTGGTGAGTGTCTGATCTGATGGCAGAATGCTCGAGAGGAGGTGCGGAATTCCAAGGACAACAAATTCTCAGCGAGAACAGCATCAGTTACCAACAGTTCAATGCAGTCTAGCTCAGAATTTCGCAATGCAATCCTCCTCGCGAATTATGGATCTGCATCCCCTCACGTGTCGCAACCAATGTATAGCCTTATTGCGGATGGACTTACTGCTTTCACACCCCTGCCTGCAGGAAGGTTTTGGGACTTTCACCATATAGACTGTAGCCTGAGAGTTTGTGGTCATGCTCGAAGGAAGTTGTCCCTGGGACCTCATGGTGTTAGAGTATGGCAAGCCCCGGGAGCTTTCATTGACTCAGCGTAAGATTTTTTGGAGCTAAAAACAGGGGCCCTAGAAGGGATGGAGTTTCCTCGGTCTCGCAGCCCTGGGGGGATCCCACCACTGCCCTCTGGGAGAGCACCGATCATTGGTCTGAGCTGGCCTAACAGCTAGGGCGCTCTACCTCGGACCTGGGGATCTGGGTTCGAGTCTCGGTAACGACGCCAAAAATCACTTAATCTCCCCGTGCCTAAAATGAATGCGTGTCCTCAAGTAACGTAACTGGTGCTATGTAAAGCGCTCTGATACCCGATTCAGTTCGGGTCTAGTTCGCGCTATATAAAAACTCTGTAAAAAAATAATAATAATGTGGAGAAAATGTAGGGGTAGGAGGCTGAGACATTAAGTTGGCAGCTGGGGGGGAGATTTGGCCCTGCGGTTTAAGGCATAAAATATTCATGTACAATCTTCTATTATCATCCGTTTGCCTGTCTATATAAAACCCAGCTAGTATGGCTTCACTGTAATATGTCATATATTTGTGATTCTAGAGGAAAGAATCGTAGTAATATTCTTTACAACACTGTTCAGAAGTGCAATCGGTCTATAAGATTCACAGCCAAACTCATCTGTGTTTGATTACACAGTTATGGTAAGAGTAGACTATCACAGTGGTGCACGAAGGAGGTGAACAGTTTAGTAAAAGGGTTTATGAGTATATTTATGGAAGATTTACAACATGAGTTTGGGAGCCTATCTGGTTCTGGGGCCTTATTGTTCGGAATGAATTTTGTTTTCTGTACAATTTCTTCTTCTCAAATTGGCTTCACCAGGCCCTCTAGCAAATGTCAAGGAATCTTTAGGAGGTATTCATCTTGAAGTGTCTGATTTTAAGGTTCTTCTCTAGATAGCTATGTATAGTAATGACTAAAGAGCTCTATGACCTCTAGAGCTGATGTCCCCAGTTTGTAATCAGTGTTTAGGATGGTGCAAATATAGTTTCTAGTTGTAGCCTGCTTTAATTTGTAGGCTCATATTTTAACTGTCTTATCATAATACATTTGTTGGACAGGTAGTCATTTTTGGGCTGCAGCCATAACTAACAAAGCTTCTAGTTCTCTTGCTAGATACCTCCTAAATGTGTAAATACCCATCTTGAACAAGTCTGTTTATGCTTGTATTCCAAATGTGCAATATCCGCCTCCAGATTCAACCTAGTCTCATTGTCCAGTCCCAAAAAAGTAGCTGTGTACTTTATAAAATTCACCTTTCATCACAGCTTTAGCCCCATCCCAGATTACAGCCCTTGACACAGTCTCTACAAGATAATGTAACAAGGATTCACATGTGTTGGATTTAAGAACTATTTACAACAAGGGGTGGTGATGGACAGAGTCTCTGAATTAAGCAGAGTACTCTCACCCAGTCAAGAGATCAGGGCTAGATCCAACACCGTTTTTTAGCTCATTGCACCATCCCAGTTTCAGAACCTGGCTGTATGCAAATTAGTCTGTCCCTGGCCCAGTGCATCATGGGAACAGGGCAGACCAGACTACAAAAGCCAATTCTTACATGAGTCCCTTTCTCACTGCTCCATCAGGATTCAAGCAAGCCGGGCCGAAGAGGCTGAAATGCCAGAAACCGGTCCCCGGTAGCTTGTCTCCTTTCTGGTGAAGAATTGGCTTGGTAGTTTGGTCTGCCCTGTTCCCATGATGCACTGGGCCAGGGACAGACTAATTTGCATATAGCCAGGTTCTGAGCTGGGATGGGGCAATGAGATAAATAACGGTGATGGATCAAGCCCTGATCTTTGGACTGGGTAAGAGTGGTCTGCTTAATTCAGACACTCTGTTCATCACTACCCCCTTTTCTGAATTGTTTTTGGCCACTATAGGTGTGGCAGGGTATACTCAGACATGAGTCCCTTTCTCACTGCTCCATCAGGATTCAAGCAAGCCGGGCCGAAGAGGCTGAAATGCCAGAAACCGGTCCCCGGTAGCTTGTCTCCTTTCTGGTGAAGAATTGGCTTGGTAGTTTGGTCTGCCCTGTTCCCATGATGCACTGGGCCAGGGACAGACTAATTTGCATATAGCCAGGTTCTGAGCTGGGATGGGGCAGTGAGATAAATAACGGTGATGGATCAAGCCCTGATCTTTGGACTGGGTAAGAGTGGTCTGCTTAATTCAGACACTCTGTTCATCACCACCCCCTTTTCTGAATTGTTTTTGGCCACTATAGGTGTGGCAGGGTATACTCAGACATGAGTCCCTTTCTCACTGCTCCATCAGGATTCAAGCAAGCCGGGCCGAAGAGGCTGAAATGCCAGAAACCGGTCCCCGGTAGCTTGTCTCCTTTCTGGTGAAGAATTGGCTTGGTAGTTTGGTCTGCCCTGTTCCCATGATGCACTGGGCCAGGGACAGACTAATTTGCATATAGCCAGGTTCTGAGCTGGGATGGGGCAGTGAGATAAATAACGGTGATGGATCAAGCCCTGATCTTTGGACTGGGTAAGAGTGGTCTGCTTAATTCAGACACTATGTTCATCACCGCCCCCTTTTCTGAATTGGATTTGAGAACTGACTCTCTGATTGCAGCCTTGCTCACTCTCCAGAAGCGGGTTGTGTGGCACTATAAGCTTACTTGATTATATCATTATAGCAGGCATGTGGTCTTGGAGTACATTAATATATGTTTGTCCTTCCCCCAACTCTAAAGCAAGGTAAAAAAAAAATTCTATGCTGAATAAAAAGTATAATCTTTCATCTGGTGTGTACCTCACAGTACACCGGAGAGTCAGGTCTGCTTTGCCTTTTGCTAATGAAGGGTGGTTGCCTTTATTTTTCCATTGGGAAGTAGACTCATTAGTAGTAGGGTTCAGAGCAACATTGTAATCCCCTCCCTTTATCAGACACGCGGATGCAGATTGCTGTTGTTGGGAATAGCTCCCTAGAGAATGTTTCTTTGCCATCATTGGAGGCCATAGATGGACTTTATTGTGTATGGCTGTCCATCTAGAGATCTACCCTATCCAGTCACTCTACCCTCATTTTCTCGCTTGGTGGAAGCTTTGTGAAATGGAAAACCTGCTTTAGCCAGAATGGTCACTCTCTCCTCACTTTGGATTGGGCTGTAGAATGAAATTGAATGATTTAGTACCAAGATTACATCCGTTTGATGTCAGTGGAAAAGAGGTATGTTTCTTGTAGGAAAACTATTCCTTCTCCCTTCATATGGGCCAAGTGTAGCAGGGATTTTCTTTTTTGGGGGGAGGGGGGGTGGTCAGACCTTGTGCTTTGAATGCTTAAAAATGTAGCATTTTGTTATGTATCTTGTATCTTATGTTTAGGAAGAGTTTTTTTGTCACCTGTCCTACAATGTATTCTAGTGTTATACTGTCTTTGCTTCAGATACCAATGATACGTAAACTGGAATGTTGGAGTTCTTGTGCCTCAGTCTGCCCAATTCTTCTGGTTTGGATGTGCCAGCTCCTAGGCCACATGGGCCAGAGGCCCCTCCCCCCTCTTGTACGAGCAATATTGGGAATAGTCCGAACCTATTATTTGTGGTATTTACTAACGGTAAACCTAGAGGAGTTTTCAGTTTCAGCTGGGTCTGCGGAAGGCGTACATAACTTGAAAAACGTTACAAAACTCATCGGTCTCATAAATTGGTACAGCTCCCTAAATGTCACAAGTCTTAATGACTTTTCAAAGCAATCTGTCCAAGAGGATTATAGATTAATACGGTGCATTAAATTCAACCTCACTTTCCAAAAAATCTACATGATGATTCTTGTTTCTCGCTCATGTGTGCACTCATCTGGATAGTTGCTTCTACCAAGCTGGTCTTTTTTCACCAGTTGAATCTTCTGTTTTGCTCTGGTCGGCTTCAAGACCAAGAACCTAGACCATTGCATGTAAACAGCAGCGATGAAGCAGATAAACTGCTGAATCCCTACTTAACACCTAAAACTGATTTTGACACCTTTTGAAAGAAAATGACAAACCTATTCAATATATGTTGGAGTCTTGAGAAATAGATCATTCAGAGATTCAGTTACTGCATTGTAAAAGCATGCAGAAGTGTATTACTAGATGAAAATGCTTGTTTGAACAACATAGGTTTGTGTTTACTAAATTTCCATGATTTATTTTTTAACGTGGGATAGGAATGTTTAAGTGATGTCGCGTGTTATAGAAGTTTTATTAACCAGACCTTTTTGATAATGATGTATGTGAAGAATTAACAGGACGAAATGTAAATTAAGATCACATTAGGAACGTTTATTGAAGAGTTTCTTCTAATACCACCTTTGTTCATGTTAAAGTGTGCACCGATCAAGAAAAATAAATGGTGCTGCACGTTTATGACCATTCCAATTTCACTGAAACTTTCAGAGAATGATCTTCATACATGGACTAATGAGAATTACTAGAAACAACTTACTTAACTTTTTAACCCCTTCGATGTTCATGACGGAACGGTTCCGTCATGAGCGTCGGTTGACCTGTGCTCATGACGGAACCGTTCCGTCATGAGCCGGTTGGCTCATTAGAACCTTCAGCACAGCGCGAGAATTCGCGTCGCGCTGAAGGTGTTAAAATAATTTTCTACGTTGGTACTTTTGAAATGTAATAATGCCATAGTTCCATGTGCTACTTGCAATGAAATTAAAATGCTTTATAAGTGACAGATTTTAGAAAGAATATATGTTTTAGAAACTTCAGAATGCAATGTATGTTTCCATTAATTTATATTGAATATTTCATGAACCAAAGTTCAATTTAGGCCTGCATTTTTTTTCTCTTGTTCGACCCTGTTCTCATGAAAAGGTCTCCTACATTTGCAACGTGAGATGAAACTGTTTCATAAGAAGAGTTCCCTTGCACATACCAGGAGAAATCACAACTATTGTGCTACTTTGGGAACATCTGCTGTGAGAAATTGTCCTTTCCAACTCGCTCATGTTCCTTTGCTGAAAAGTGATTGTTTATAACGATACATTTTGAGTACTTTGACAACTTACATGATGATTGCCCCCTTTTTGCCATAAAATGTATCTTCTTTATGTTGCATGACAGTTGTCCTATACGAACTGACCAATGGACTGAGTGATCTGATCCGATGAGGTGACCCAGGAGGTGTGACTCCGGAACGGGGAAATTATATTATACGTTGGTTTGCTGATCGGACACACACATTGTTTTCGGCACTCTTTTCAACACTTTGCCACGTTTTCCAATGAGGATTGCTTCCTTGGATTGAAAGACCTGTTTCGGACTTGCAGACTCTCTTGACTGTGTGTGTTATTCCTGGACTTCTTTCCCCTTGGGAGAGAATCTTTGAACTGATATGATCCATGCCCTCCCCTGTACTCTCCATCTAGAACTTTGGTAATTGATGGCCCGAAAGCAATACATTTGATTACTCTGTGTTAAATTCATATGCATGTATACCTTCTTAATTTACTGATAAATTCGAACCATTCATAAATCTTGTTTCTGTCTCTCTGACTTGTCTCCAATGATTGATTGTGCATTCCAATAGTATTAATGAGGGTTGGGAATTCTAATAGCGAGGCCTCTAGCCAACAGGACCTAATGTTACTATTTTGCATAGCTTTAACTGAATTAGTGGTTTGTATGGTTCTAGCCTGACTACATTTCTTCAGGAGATTTGGTTTAGCAATAAAAAAAAATTGCAATTGCACTTGCCATTAATCAGAACACTGTGGCCTAGATTTTTTTTTTTCCGCTTTATAAAAACAATTTACTGTTGATAAAATGCTGTTACCCGTACATATATGGGATAAAGTACTCGTGACATATCATAACCTATATGAAATAAAGTACTCCCTGTCGAGGAGTTTTTTTTTTTTAAACAATTTTTATTGGCTTTTTTCAGCATCGCAATATATACATATGGCATTGCATTTAATCTTTTATTTATATAGACAATTATCATTCAAAACAAATATCATTACGGTACATCTCTTCTCGCTTCATCTTAGATGGCAATATACATGTGTCCTCACGACATATGATGACCAGTAGACAGTAGTATTATTAGATGGTAGTCTTTAACGTGTTATAACTTTGTGACTAATACGTCAACTAACAGATAAATCAGTAACACCTACGTATCTCATTTCTTCCAGGTTCCTCCCCCCCCCCGGTACTCAACAGGAATATATGTATAATAACTTAGTCATATTCCATCCTATGGGCTCGTCTCGGGGTCAGACAGTTCTCGTGGGGCTTCACATAAATTGCCTCGATATTCATTCCATTTCCCCCATATTTTAGACCATTTTCTGGGGCAACCTCTGTGGACATAGACCGCCCTTTCTGCCACCATCGCCGCATCCATATCGTTCCCCCATTGCGTTCTTGTGGGTATCAGGTTAGACCCCCATTTCCTAGCGATATTACGTTTAGCCAGAGCCATGCCTAACGTAGCCCATGTCTGCAGCCCTCTATTAAGATCTGTAGGTGACCAGATATTCAGTATGCAGCACCTTGGTTCTGGCGGTAGGTCTACCCCACTAGCTTGCGAGATCTCTGACATGAGCTGCGCGCAGTACGTTTGTATTTTAGGACAATCCCATAGTATGTGGTAGAATGTTCCTTGTGGACCACAACCCTTCAAGCAGTTAGGTTTCGAAATGTGTCCCAGTTTGTGTAAGAGGATGCGCGAATAGTATACTCTATGCAGTATCTTTAGTTGTACAAGTTTCAATCGGGAAGGGATCGAGGCGTCTCTTGGGGAAGCCAGTGCATGCAACCAGTCCTCGTCGTCTATATCTCTTAGTTGCACCTCCCATTTACTCCGAAGTATTACCGTGGGGTCCCGAAGGTTGTTTAACAGTTTATTATATGTGAGTGAGATCGCTTTCTGTTGGAGGTGTTCAGTCAGGAGCCTATCTTCCAGGGGGGAAGAGTCGGCCAGTGTGGTACCGATCGGAATGGCCCCTTGTAGTGCATGTCGGATTTGTGTGTGGCCTAGATTTAAAGACAGGAAAGATATGCAAATACGAACAGCTGACTATAAACAACCTTTGACAAAGCTTTGACCGTGTGTTTTAGCCATGTTGTGCACCAGCGTTGCTGCTGTTCAGCATGGCTAAAAGTTAGTGGCGTAGAGGAGAGTGCCATGGCCGGGCTTAGAGTGGACTGGTGGAGAGCTCCTTTTCAATTAAAATTCTGAATTGCAAAAAAGTTCTTCATTAGTGCTTTCCTAACCAATATATTTTGAAATAGTTGCACAGTTAATTTACAGACTTTTACATGTTGTTGTATTCCAGAAAAAAACCCATTGTACAGCCTTCCTTCAGCACACCACCAGTGCCAAGCATTTTTGTCACATAATCCTCTCACTTTGAAGTTCGAGGAAAAAAAGGTAAATACCAAGCTCCCTCAGAAGACCGAGCCCTACATTTGACCTCTGCCTTTCAAGGCACCGTAAATATGACAAGATGAGAACAAAATGTAAATACCTGTTTACAGAAAGGCGCACCTGTGAAAGACTATGGTAAGCAGGCTATGCGCCACAATGGGACAAATACATACAAGACAGCCTAAAACGATTCAAGCCAGCAAATAGAAAGCAAGCCACTGTGAGTTACAAAACACAAAGCAAACAGTAAGCAGTGGAGGTAATGCATTCCCAAGGAAGCATTCCGAATGTCCCCAAAAGGTTCTGCAAACCAAACAGGTGCGCTGTCTGGTCGACATCTACCTAAAAAGAACTAAGACTAGCTGCAACAAACAGTAACTCATTCGGTACTCGGTGGATTTTGCCGTCACGCATAGTAGTAAAGATGAAGATGCATTTCATTTTTATTTCATGGCCACTCCAGAAAGTTAAATGGTGGCCAAATACATGCATTGCGTAAGGAACGCCAGTTCCCCTTCCTCTAATAAAACCAAGAATCTGAAAAGTTGAAACACACAAATTACAGATGAGGAGGGGGAAATGTCTGATGAAACGAGATTTCAGTCAGTCTAAGGTAAGGAAGAACATTTCATAAATTGCTCCTTCTGTTGTAAACATTTAGTAACAAACCCGATCTGCATCATACAAATGTGATGAATTTCACAAATTCACATGTAAAACGTTATAGAGGCCCTTTTGGTGTAGAGATGAAGGGAAGATGCATGTGGCGGAGGTGTAGAAATTCTGGAATGGGCGACACAGAGGGAAACAGTTATGAAGTTGGCTCTTTGAAAAGAACATTGCATAGACGTAGTGGATCTATGTATACATGATACGATGTGAGAAGAAACCAAGCATGTACTAATATTTGCAGAGGCCTTTTCAGCAAATAATCGAAAGGTGGCTGTGCCAAGATAAAGGTTATATATGTGGAGTGGTGTAAAGCCAAGTAAGAAATGCCATTGTCAGTATATAAAAGTGAATGTTTACAAGCAAGCTCATCATCAATAAAGCTTAATTCGGTTTTTGGCAAATCATGAAAGTCACAGATTAAAACAAGGTACAACATGTATATTTGAAACGTGGGTTTCGGGAAAAAAACAACTTCGCATACTTCGAATCCATGAGGACACGTCAAGGCTGTCCAGATCAAATCACTGTGTTTGATTAATGATAATGAATTTTAAATAAGACAATACTCATTCAGTTATATTTAAATATATAAATTTTTGTTCCATTTTTTAGGCGTGACACAGAACCCTGTGTCACAGAACCCTTTTATAGTGCATAGTGCCTTTATGCAAAAGAATTTCAGACATGACATACAGCCTTAGAAACAGACATGTCATGCATAGTGCCTTTTGAAAAGTGCCAGCAAATAATTTTAATTCTCCAAGATTGCGAGTGATCTGTTTGAACAGATTAAAAAAGCCAAATTTGATATAAAATCTTAAAAAATAAAGAAAGCAATACAAAAGCATTAATGGAGCAAGTGAAGGCTTTTTTTAGCCAGTGAAGGGTTTTCTGGTTATTGTCTTTGGCAACTGACTGAGGAGAGAGCTAAAACATTTTATGGGTTTAGCGTGGCAGAAGTAATAACACCTAGTTTATCACCCTCTACTACACATACTGGAAATGGTAATGTTTTGGGGGTTAGACAGATGCAAGAATCTTCTGGATGGACTACCCTTGTAAGCTGATCTCCTTAAACACACTTTTTCAACCACTCAGTAGTTGCCATCAACTCTGAATGCAAATTTGAAATTGAATAATCTAATACTGGCATAATGCTCAATAGAAAAAATGGAGGCTGGCACAGACCACAACTAGAGGTCCAATTTACAAAGATGTATCCATGAGTACGTTTGACTTACTCCTAAGTTTCCAGGAGTAGTACGCATCTCAGTTTGTGGAACGAAGCTTTGCACTTCAAACGATAGGTGTTTTCCAAATTGAGGGTTCCAGTACATTGGAGGCACTTCGAGCAGTGCTCTCATTAACTGTCGTACTGGTGCGGAAGGTCCCAATTTTAATGGAGCAGCGACACATTACATATCCTACTAGGGGACTTTGAGGTGAGAGCTCGCAGCAGAAGAGATGTTTTTCTTCAGAAACAAGAATCCACTATTATCTGGGGGAGCAAAAGAGACATTTTAATGTTAATTTCCATCTTTGACTTTTTTTGTTTATAATTAAATACTTTTTGTAATTAGACATTTTTTCCGCCTATATGCCTCTTTGTAAAAATAGTTAATTTAATTTTATGGACGCATTTTCTAGATTTCGAACTATCCAGTAGGCTGGGAAATACGCTACCACCCTCGCTGTTTCTGAATAGCTGCTCTGTATGTATTTATTTGTCTCTTACTTTGTACATATCCAGTGCCAAAGTGTATCGCAGAGTGACCAGATCCATCAATAATACATATTATGCTGAGGGCCGCCCGATTCCACAGCCATGGGATGAGGAGGAAGACGGGGAAACAGGCGACAGAGCAGGCGTTGTGTCCACCAGGGCCCTGCTGCATTGATCCTACTGGCACTACAAAGAGGAGGCTGTAATAACACCTTGTTTTTCTAGAAACGAGATACTGTGGAGCCAAGACTTGTGCTTGAAGCTTTTTTTTAGGCTTCTTTGTCCCATTGCTGTTGACCTGCCCTAATATGTCCGCTCATTACAGATGGATGACCTTCAAAGCTCCTGTTTGCTGTCCAGAGAAGCAGTTGTTTTTTGGCCCTTTTAGTAATTAAGCGTTTCTGTAATTTGATACCCGAGTCCCCCCTACGGCTGGTTCGCTGATAATTGATAATTACATCACCCCTTAATTAAAAGTAATTACCTGGTGCGGCTCGGGGTTGTGGGAGATCGGTACCGGGTTTAAAGGAGGGTTCTTGTCGAGCACGTCATGACTGACGTAACTTGGGTTTGGTTTCGTTACCAGAAGTCTGCAGCACAAATTGCAGCTGTTTGGGCCTGTCATGGGCCGGGGCTGTTCCTCACACAGAGGAAGCAAATTGCTGCTATTTTAGGACCTTTCTTCCCTCTTGAAACGGAGCACATTTCGGCCTTTTTATCACGTCAGCAGCAGTTTTGAGGAAGAAAGTCTACCCGTGGGGGTTTATCTATCGCTTTTTTTTACAGCCTTTCCTCTTTTGCATTTACATATGTCTTCAGTTCAAAAAAAGAAAAAAAACACCCTCGAGGTCTTCTGAGTCATGTGGAATGTGGAAAATGTGCCTCTCTCGTAGTTGCCACTGCTTCTTTGGAAGAGAAGCAGAAGTTTTGGTGCGTTTGTTTGTGCTGAACTTTAACCCCATCTGCGCAAATCTGGGGCATCCTGCTTCTGGAAGGCATGCTACTGGAAGACCCGGCGTGGATTAAGCGCTTGCAGACCAGGATTCACCAAATGTGCATCAGGAGTGTATTTTGCGCACTTACTTTTGATCGCAGATACTGGGGCTGTGATAGGAATATTCTGTCGTTATAAATGTAGTTTGTGTTGTGATTTGTTTAATGAATGCTACGAAAGCTTAAAACCGAGGAATGTCCTTGGTGTCGTGAATATATTAAGATGCAAACGGAAATGTATTAAATTACAAACGTGAAAAGCAAGTCCCTGTAATAAACTAAATACATGTACATCAGTTAGAATAAAGTGATTGGTAGCTTTTGAATTACTGTAAGGTGCATTGCGGTGCAATGCACATACCTTTGAGTCTGCGCTAAATAAATTAAGACCGGAATAAAATATTATTTATTTTAAATATATACTGTCTAAATTTTCACTTGTATTTTTCTTTCCTAATACACGCTTCACATTTGTCTAATGTCATGTCCTCCACTCCTCATGCGGCCTACTGCACAATGGCTCTTGATACAGATTTAACTACAATTACGTTCACTTTTTCACAAGTGTGTGTATTAAACTTCATAGGGAGTGCTGGTGACCATTTTTGTTGGAACAGGGCGCAGCTATACACAGTGCATTGAGTTATGATGGTCACTACTTTATAAATGAGGAAGTCAGCGAGGAAGCAGGTATGGACTTTAAGAACTATATTGACCAATCTCTGCTGCTCAGTCTTTAGGTAACTTGGTTGGAATGAATTGAAAGAAAGATTTATAAAGCACTCTAACATCTGGAGTTGTCTAGGCGCTAACCAAAAAGAAAAAGACCAGGCCTCTCAATGTAAGATAGCGAGTACAGATCATAGTTGTAATGGTTAAAGAGCCATGTTTTTACAGCCTTCCTAAAGGCCAACAGATCATTGTTTCTTTTAAGGTTGAGGGGCAAGGAGTTCCACAGTCTGGCAGTGCAGGCTACAAAACCTCTACTTCTGAACCCTACAAAAGGTGCTATGTGTGTATGAAATCTAACATCTAAAGGGAGTTATGCGAATTTATAAGCATGCATTAACATGAAGCGTTACTAGAACAAACAAACGAGTATAAATACGTTTTCTCGCATAGAAAGGTTATTCCTCCAAAGGGAATTTACGGTTCGAGCCAAACGCTGATTATTCTGGAGCCCAATAATGCATACAGCGATGAAAAAAATGCTTTAAGCTAAGTGACTGTATCCATTTTTTCTTGGTTGTGTAAAGTTAGAGGGCCAGTCCGAAATGCCAAAAGATCTGCTCAGTTTGGACATGGTTGGCCCACCGAAGAAAGTTGCCTAGAAACATAAATATTCATGTAGTTTCACTCGAGTGGGCGTGGACTGTGCTTTTTGCCTTGTCCAGACCCCCTGATTAGCTTGCTTGTTGCTGCTGGGAAAAAGTGCTTGAAGAGAACATGATTTGAGTAGGCACAGACATGTCCTGCCATTGAAGTATGATGTGGGCTGTCCGCTTTATGTGCCTGTTGATCTCCCTTCCTGTTACATCTTATGACTCGTAGAGTGAGCACCACAAATTGTTCTTGGTGATTGCACTAGATTATATTTCAGCCATAGTTTTTCACGAAATCTTCTAAGTACAATGCTACCAGTAGACACCCTCCAACAGAGTTTGTCATACGCCACCATCCGTCTCAGTCCATCAGCCTTTTTTTTCCAGCTAATGAGAAGCTTCTAAGCTGTAGTACTAAATCACATTTATTGAAGAGGTATTCAAGCACATTTATTTAGGTCCTCACCTGAGGAATCCCCCTCAGTTTTCCCCTTGAGTAAGAGCGTCTCAGAAATGGGATCCATTGACTTAGACTGAATTCCATCCAGCTCGCTTTCTCGATGCATAGGTTTTCTGAAGCTAAGCAGATACCTATAAGATCACCACAGTTTGTGAAGTTATTCATTTTGAAAGAGATTCTTCTCCTCTGGCATACGTTTTCTTACACAAACTCGCACATGGTTCCTTATCAGTTTCCTTGTACCACTACCCAGCATCAGTGAATTTTTCCCTTTGGTACTCCACTGCGGATAAAAGTCAGTACTCTGTTGCTCTTCAGTTATCACATATATAAATACATGCAGACATACAAGCATATATTGGTTCCTGTGAACCCATAAAAAACATTGATCAGTGACTTCCTTTATTTGAAGCACCAAACACTCGATGCGTTTCTCAGCAGTGTTTTGTACCAAGCAGCCAATGTTTGAATTTGTCTTTTCTTGAAGAAGAGTATTAGGAACTAATGCCCATCTCCAATGTCCAGTCTAATTCAGGTTTTCACATGATTGAAATATTCTACTACCCTGTGGTACTTTATTACTGTGCTGCCGTTGAGTATTCAGATTGAGTTTTAATGTGATGTTTAACATGAAACTTTCCTGTAGGCTTATGCATAGACCTGCATGCTGCCTATCTATCCACCATACATCGGTCACATGTAAAAGAAAGTGCTATGATTTAACAGTGTTCAGTCTTCTTCCATAGACCTTCGGCTGCGGTTCGCCCGATCTAGGGATTAGTATAGAATATATTAAGTGGAGGGAATAGGATGGATGACCCGAAAAACTTGGGGCACGGTGAAATCCTGATGGATACATACCTTAACGTTTTCTACAGCTAAAGCTTACTTGGAGCCCAAAAGTAACTGTAAATTAACCATGTACTGTTGTACAAAATGTTTATGTAAATACATATAGCAAAAGTGATGAGGAAAGTTGCTTTTCAAAATGGTTTTGGTTTTACTAATTTCAAAATAGGTACTTTAAGTCAAAAAACAAAAAAATGTAAAATTGCTTTATACATTTTATTAATTGCTTAATTACAACTGCCATATTGTTTTTTTCCATGCACTCTGCCTCACCAGTTTATGGCTCTCCCAAAACAGGAAGTGACTTGCAGGTAGAGGTAGGATGAAAACTGGAGGCACATTTCTCTACAGTTCTGTCTCCAGCGTACTAGAAAGGAAAAGCTGCTGTTTCTTCTTTCTGGAGGGTTTCGATCCTGCCTATTCTCTTTTGTGTGCAAATAATTAGGATTTTGCAACCAGTTAATAATTGTAAATAATGTGTTCAATTTAATTTGGTTGCCTAGTATTGCAACTGCAATTCATGGTTATTTAATATTTTACTGTACTCATTATTCATATATGATATTACTGAATTGATGCTGTTTTACAAAGAATAACTGGCTGGGGAATCCATATTTATTGAAAATCTTAATATTTTTGTAGGACCGTACCTCGACTCTACTTTATGGCCTCCATGTTTGAGCAAGGCCTTGACTGCTGCATCCAGCTATACAAAGAGTTTTTTGCTTTTCAAAACGTTTTTATTTTAGGTATAAACAAAGTAGATAAAATAAATATACATTTAAGCATATGACTGTACAACATTCAGTGCTATTGCCATAATGATTGTTTAACTAAGTCCATAACCAAGTGTTGAGTGTTGTCTGGAAACCTATGTTACCACAATGTGTTTGAACTGAACACTTCTGAAAACGTCTGCTGGCACCCACTTGCTTTGTAGTTCATGCGCTTTAACGTTGCTCCTTTTCAATTCCTCCACACTGCAAGGAGCCTCTGCCCTCTATTTCTGCTCGGTCTCTCTTAGCAAGTAGACCCCTCGGACCAATGAGTGTTCATTCTGCTGTACCTCCTCCCATCTCGTCCATGAGTCGCAACAATGCCATCTTTGATTTTAGGTCTGTTGGTAGTCCAGAATTCTTGCACAATAGAATTTTGTGTTTACCTTCCCATCCAAAGAGTTAAGGGAGCTCAAGGGACCTGGCCCATCTTTATTGCAAGCCAACTTCCCAGTGTCCTGGCGAGGTGGGGAGCACTCTAGTCTGTAATTTCATAGTAGATATTTCAAGGTTGCTACTGCATCCAAAAACCTGAGAATCTGGATTTACTGAGGGGATGTAACATGAAAAGGAAAGTGATTTAAGCAGCAGTAGTCTAATCTAGACCTCCAGCTGTCGCCTGGTTTTGAAGCCCACCTCATGATTTCACCCAAAAGCCCAAGTGTAAAGTTACATTTGCAGTAGATTGTGCCTACAACAAGCTGAAATGCTGTTGCAAAACAAACTTTTCCATTCTTTAATATTGTAGATTACAAGAGACGAAAACGTACTGCGCTGACATGTTTATAATTTAAGGTGGGATTAATGATGCAGTTAAAACATTAGAAGAGTTTCTGCTATGAAGGTGTGAATGGCACCTCTAACTGGTAGTGTGAAAACAATGAGCTTGATTGCGATCTTAATGTGGTACTCGTGTTTGAGTTAGACTCTAATATGTCTGCCGCTTTCTCACTTAGTGGTTTAACCTGTAATGTCTCATTACAGTGTTTGTCGAAGTGCATCGCTTTTTGTTTTTGTGTTATTGTGGTTCTTCATTCACTCCTTTGCGTACTTCCCCCACTCTTATGCTGTGATTTTTCATGCGTTGTGTACTTATGTGAAGGTCTGTTACTGAAAACCACTTGTTTAATTACATTTTCTACTGAAAATTTTTTTCAACTGCCCCTGTGATTTGTGGACTGTTTGGGTATTCTTTACCTTTAAGCCAAGAAAGGTTTTCAGATGCTTGAGTTTGTACTTTTATATTTAGGGAACTTAAAAACGGAGTAAGTAGTTGTAAAAGCTCTTAGCTTTTGCTTGACATAGTCTAGGGAGAGAACATATTTTTTGGGGTAACAAAATGTATCCAGTAGATTGAGTTCTGTACGTTCATCCTCCATCACTAATCCTATTTCTGTTCTGATCCTATACAGAAACAAACCTAAAGCATTACATGTTTAACCATATACTTATGCCAAATAGCACCTATATCTTCGTTATAAATGCATCAAAAATCTTTAACCCACCACTGCAGGTACTTCACTTCTCTCACCTAGTGAAAGTGGAAATCTGGATGAATGTATGTACTTTTTGGTACACTAATAAAGTGACAGCATGGGGACGTTATATGAAAACACAAAGCACAGTTTATGATTACACAAGGCAGACAAATGTGCCTCAGTAAAATCCCATACAGATTAATTTGAGTAAGAATTGAAGCCCCCCTTCTTTATTTTCCAGAAATGTTATTCAGAGTTTAAAAACCTAGAGGGGTTTAAAGGATGCCATTCCTCATTGTCTTGAGTGCCATCTCTGGTGCCATGTTGGTAGACCCAAACCTTCTTTGGTGCCCATTTTTTGTTGGCTGAGGTGGACATGATTCCAGTCTGCGCTTCCAGTAAAAACGTTACTGAAGGTCCTGAACTACTGTGCATATCTTCTCTGTAGGTTAGTCAAGCACACTGTAAATATTATGTATGGTAGGGTGACGTAGCTTAGGTGCTCCAGTAGCTGGCGTCAGTTTTCACTCTGAGAAGCTACCAGACTTTGTCGAACATACCTTTAAATTGTGGGAAATATGGCATACCCTGCAGAAACGCCTATCTTGTTGCTTGCTCCTTTTCCTGCTTTGAACACTAGAGAGAACATGAGTGATAGTTAATATAAGATTGAATATGATAGATCATCTGCTCTCCCTACTACTTTCACCTCTGTGCCTAAGGAAGATGTGCTGCTGCCGACCCCATTTGAATTAGGAGGCCACCTATAATGAAGGAATTTTTCCAAGTTTCGCCTTTGCATTCAGGTTAGTGCCCGTCTTTTGAGATCTTAGCGTTTCTAACGGATTGATGGTGACCAAGTTGAAGCCTAAGAATTTAGCACACCAATAAAGAAGAACTTGTTACAGATTGAAGTTTCATTTTCATGTACATTGAAAAGATGGCCCTGCACCAAAAGTGTTTTATTTTCTTGAGCATGAATACATCAAGGCACGCTACACATAGCAGTTGCTCTGTTGCATAAACCCATATATCTTAGATGTGCAGACCTATTAAAAAAAATAATAAGATTAGAAATGAGCACTACTTGCCCAACCTCGACTTTGTCTTAGTCATTTACTCAGTGTGTATTTGCTGTGCGTCAGCAACATATTTTGGGCACCACAAACCGTTTACATGGAGAAAGGCGGTGCACTGTAATTGGGTCAGGGCAAAAATATTTTTGAAAACCACAAAAACACAAACCTGTCATTTGGGTGTGTTCTGTTTTAGGTCCTAGACACAGATGTTCTTTCCAGCCACATGTTGGAGCCAGGGATCTGTGCCTAGCAGTGGGAAGGCAATGCTAGGGTCGTTTCCTCTGGTTGGCTGACCGGCCACCTCCTACTAAAGCCTGGAACTGATTGTTGGTGTTCATGACTTATTTGGAGCCGCGGGGCCATGGCCTTCGGCTGCTGACTTCTTGCACCTGTAGCTGAAAGTGTTCAGTTTCGGGCTCGTACTTTAGTTGTCCGTCACCTCTGCAAGAAAGGTAAAGGTGGCCCAATTTTCCCCACCTGTTTAACAAGACCACGCAATTTCCGATTTTGTACTTACTGCTCCCGCTATTAAGGCCTTTTGGTCTGATAGGATAAGATTATTCACAGTCCGTTAGGAGACCACTTTATTCCATCATGTAGAAAGCTTATTCTTATCCAGGGCTTTAAACTGTGGTTTGGAATTTTGTCAATAGTATCACTGAAAACAATTTGCTCATCCTCGGGTCAATTGTCTTTGTTTTATTTATTAGGTTTTCACTTGATTTTCCTCTCTGGGGGTTGGCGTTTATTGTTCCTTTTAAGGCTTCCTTTTCAACAGGCATATTACTATGTACATTTTGATAGCTCTGATTCGGTTACAGTGTCTGCATTTTTTTTAATGTCCCAATGTTCCTGATCCCGTTTTTTTCACCAATCTCTTCTTGTTTGGGATAGCGCAGTCGCTCACAAGACATTTTGTTAGCTTACAAGGGGGCTTCGAGCTTTCTATTTACTTATCAGTGGTTGGCTTAATCTTCACTTTTTATTTTCTTGCTTTTCTTTGATCTGCATGTGCCAGCTTTAGTTACTCTTCCTGTGTTTGTCCCTCCCCTGGAGCATGGACCACACACACAAGTACTGCTTCCTTTGCTTACTGAGCGTCATTAGCCTGCTTGTGCTTTCCAGCTCGGGGTACTTCTTTTCTTTTTTGTAGAATCACTCCATTAAAGTGTGTGTGTTTCCAGTCAGTTTATCCATGTCCTGCTACCCCTCCCTTTGTCAGTCTAGCATTTACTCCCTCTCTCTCTCTCCCTCTGTCTGTCTGGTTGTCAATTTATTGTTCTGTATAGGGTGGCTAAAACCTTCAATCTGGCTCAACCTTCAGGTTCCTTCATTTGGACACTAAAAAGCGGATTGTCAAATGTAATTTCTACCTCTTGTAAATCAACTATATTCAATTCATTTTAAGAGAAACGTGCAGCCTTATAATCATTTAGATTGAATTGATGATAATGTATTTAAGATTTCAATAGCAAATGTAGGTAGAGTGTATCTGCATATGCTTTCCCCTGCCTTCCGCTGTCTGTGGGGTTGCTTGCCCCTCCCATTTTCCTCCTGCTGTCCCTGGTGTTGCTTGCCCCTGCCTCCCGCCGTCTCCATTCTCCATGGTTCAATCTGTTCTTAGTCCCCGTCTGCCCTCCTCCTGCCTTATTTCATGTTGCATTCTCTAACCTTCCTCTAACTGTCTGTGTTGGCCCGTCCCACCCACCATAACAAAAAACTCACCAAAAATGTTATGATATGGCAAGCTCAGGCCACGTCCGTGCTTTTCCCCCTAACTTGTTTTAATTATACTGAACCTGTGGCGCCCTGCCACAATGTTGCTTGCCCCTTCAACCCTCCCGCCCGCGTTGCTTGCCCCTCCTGTCCTTCTACAAAAAGAATTGACAAAGCCAAATAGCTTTTGCATATGAAGAGCTATTTTACTTGGTAAATGTTTTTTAGACATGTTATACAGCAGTGCGGCTGCCGTGCAATATGGTTGAAAAGTAGCGATATGCCGCTGCCAGTATTGACTGTCAGTTTTTGAAAAATAAAAGAAATGCAGCAATTTACTTGTGTACAACATGGCTAAAAAAATATTGGGAAAGCCAATAGATCTCTCACTGGCGAGGCGGATTGGCTTTGCCAATGCTAGTTTCCTTTTTAACCATTCGAGGTTTCAAAGAAAAGAAGAAACAAGATTCTATTGTCATCACATTGTATCCATCTTGTTATTAAACACTGTTCAAACCCAAACGTGTTACTATTAAGCACTTAACATATTTTACCTTAGTTTCAGATCACCAGACTGTCTAGGTGGTGTAGAGAGAATAGGAAATTTAAAATGAGCACCTGTCAACGTTGGACTGTAATAAAGGCAAAGAACAAAAGCTCAGCATTAACATCAACATAATTCTCATCCACATTGTCCTCTTTGACGTTCCCATTACCCAGATTTTATCATCTGGTCATTATATCTATAGATTAAGATTCATAAGAAGTCATGATCGTAACGTGCTTTTCTATTGAAAAAGCCTCCTCTTACCCAAAAGAACTAGTGATTTCTACCTACCACGGCTTCCACTAACATACCTTTTGGTTAGCGTAGCTGTGCAATCTAGAGCATTTGGTTATGTTTAGTGGCCACCTTGATGATAACCAGGTAGACTGTTATCCGATTCTGACCATCTCAAGATGGTGTCTGACATCAGTTGTTTCAGTGTTTCTGTTTTGTCAAACATTTGCTGCATTTGAGTCCACCAATCATGCCATCATGTTGAATCCCTTGCAATGTATGTTTGTTGGCCAGTGTTAAACTGTGTTCGGTATTTTAGTTACAGACAGCAATCGGGCATTCTCCTTTATCACTTTCTCTTCTAAACAAAACTGCTAATCTCTAGTGTCCCAAACCCCCCACCTTCTGGTTCGATTTGGTGCCTGTATTTAACCACAGGCTTTCGTTTTTACTCGTAGGCTGACACCCACATCCTCTACCATTCGTATATGGATCTGGCAGTGGCAACTTCAGCTTATGGCAGTGCATATTGGAGGGCCGGGATTAGATATATATGATATACACACACTCCACTCTGTGCAGTGTCTTTGGTGATCTACTAGTTCTGTTAAAGTAGGATAGAGGAGCTCTTTCTTTGCAGCTGCAGTTTTCGCTCTAATAGTTTATTCTGGAATTGGAAATGACAAATTCTTTCCTGTCTGACACAGGCAGGTGCAGTCTCGGCTGTAAACTTTGTTTGGCTATAGACAGTTTGAACTCTCTCTCTGTTAAAGTATTCTCAAACGCCTTTTTGGCATTCTGCACATCTTGCATGAAACAGCTGCCCTTGTGATTGGTGTGCCAAGATTGAATCTGAAATGACTTTTCTGTAATCCTTTACAGTGTCCTACTGTACTGGCTCCTGTCTCTTTCAAGGTAGTGCGTACTGTTAATCTCGCCATCTCTGGACAAACCTTGTTCTTGAGTACCACAACTCTCTTGTTGGATATTAAATTAATCTTAGTACTCCCAAACCCAAGTTCTCTTGAAAACCCCTATCTTTAGAGATAGTACAAGAGCAGATGAGTTTTTCTTTAAGGGTTCTTTGCCCATAGCCAGCATGTGATCTTTTCTTTGGCAAACAGCTCCCATCTTCTTTTTAGAAATAGTCTGAAGGCATGTTTTTATTTTTATTTAATACATTTTCCTACCATCCATAATGGGCTGTTTTCCTGTTTGCTTCTGACAAGATACCATAAAAGGCTTCATGGTGTATGAGGACCACAAGAAGCCAAACAGTTAACATCACTTGTACCTGGATTGGCAAAGCAGTGCACAAAATCCTTCTCCGCTGTTATTCATCTTAAGATATAGGTGCTGTTAATTGAATTATTCAAGTGATGAAACTCTGAATAAAGAATACAGTAAATTAGGCTGTTTACTGTGCAACAGTGGTACTACTACTTGGGGAATCAGTGAGTCGTCCTGCCCTTTCTAACCGCTTCAGTGGTCTTGGTACTACAGTTCCTTTCTATCTGTGGTGTTCTCTGAAGCACTGGACTGTAATCTAATATTGCAGGCAACTAAGAGTAATTACCAACATATGTAAAATGAAGCAGTGACCTTGAGAAAAGTACTAGTATACAATGAAAATAATTAAAAACCATGTGAATTTCTGAATGAAAGCCTTCCCATAGCTCATTCACTGGTGCAACTACTGTTGGACTGAAATTTAGATGCTAAACTTTCAAGGCCAATACCAGCTTGACATCAATCTCTTGTCCACAGCAAACGGCTCACATTTTAGATTTCGTACTATGGACTAGAACACATAAAACTAAACTTTTTAGTTAGACCACAAATTTGGGGGAGAGTTGATTTTGCATTTCTAATTACTTAGTGGCATCAAGATAATCTGAAGATGGTTTGTTGTATTCAGCTTAAATGGGAATCCATACTAAATGAATATATATATAATCAATACAGAACATCTGCAGTGCTGGACATTTTTCTCGTCCTTCACTTCCCACCTGTGCATTTTATTAGATTTTGTTATGACAGCCCTTGATAAGTGTATGTAACCCATCAACTCATTTAATGAACTGGCTCTTAACAGTGTGTGTTTGCCTTTGTTGGTCTCTGGAATTCACATTGATATCCTGAAATCAAATCACTAACACTGTGGGTGAATTTATTTGGTATTGATCATGTAACAATGTTTGGACATATTTGACTGGTAGTTTTGAGGTGGTTTTTACTGTCATTTGTAATCGGCGAGATATCTTTGCCACACCTAGCAGAGTTTCATGTTGTTGGGCTTGTTTTAGTTTTTATCACAATTGACCTATGTAAAATAATGCACACATGTTCTTACTTTAAAAAAAAAAATTGTTTAAATCAGTGCAAAGCTGTCACTGGAGTCTAAACTGGATGGTGGCTTGGTCTTGGCATAGATGACCTGAACTGGTCTTACATTTGATGAAAACTCTGCATTATTGTGGCTGAAGAGGATCAAGCTGTCCAAACGATATAGAATTATATGCACAAAACTAGTGTGATGAACGTATAATGAGATTCCAGGTTAAAATCTCCAACTGTATATACCACCTGTCTGTGTTGTCTGAAAATGGATTTAAACTAGGGATGAACTGAGCTCGTTTAGTAAGGTGTCCCGCCCAGTGCAATTTAGAAACTGTAGTAGTCAGTGCATTTTATGTGTGGTTATCCTGTTCCTCGGTGGATAAATGTCTCTGCATATGTAGCCTCAAACTTCCCCCTGCGTTTATACCTTCCCATCGACTTGGGCACAAGGCTACCCTCTATGATGTAACTGCTTTAGAAGGGCATAAAAGAGCATGGGCCGAACTGGGCACTGAAAGAGAAGCCTCTTCACTAGCCTTTTAAGGAGGGATGATATGCTTTATCTCAGTGATAGCACATGTTTGTAAAAATGCAATACTGCTTTACTAAGAAGCTTTACTCGCCTATCTATCATACAGCCCAAGTATATTCTGCTATATATTTCGTCCTTGAACACAAAAACAACACAGGACCCATAAAAACAAAATTGCTATATTTTAACATTGCTATTGGCAAAGAAACCTACCACCGAACTGTTAATGCTGCAATGTAGAATGACTGTCATTGTACAGAAGCTTTTTAGGTATTGGGTTGATGCATAGAGCTCAAATCCTTCTATGTCATGTCAGTTTTGATAAATTATGAAATGTAATCGGTTTCATAGCACATTTATGCATGTTATCATTGGACGTTGTGGCAAAGTTTAGATAAACTATGCCTCTTTTTTTTATCAGTTACTAATTACAAGTATTCCACTAGAATTGTTAATTAAAATTCAGACAGTACCTTCTAAAAAGCCTCCTGTACAGGCTTTATTCATTATATTGACTCTGGAATGCCAAAACCAGGCCAAACTGGCCTAACCTTATTTAAACTGAGTCAGCAAAAAACCTTTCACATGTCTTTTTTTTTTCCCCAAATCTTTTTATGAACATTGCTCAAACAAAGACCATGCTTTACATTAATCACATAAGTCTTACTTGGTACAGCTCTGACATCACCACTGTTGCATGAGGGATAGGAAGGGAGTCATCTGCCTGTAGTACCTTTGAAGGCACAGGTTGACCACCAACAACATAAAAAGGCCAAAGGCGGAATACCGCATACGACAGTCCCACTCCACCCTTGTATCCTAACTTGGCCTATGCATCCTACTCCTCCTCCGCCATTCCTCTATATTGGCGCCATGGTTGCCATATTTTCTCCCACTTTTTGACACAACCCCTACTTTTGTAAACTGTTTCCTCTGCACGTTGGTTCACAGGTCTTTTTGACTCATCAATTTGATCATCATGTAGAAGGTGAAAATGTCTGCGATACTCTCAAACTTGGAGCTGGTGAATTCTGTTCAAATTAATTGCATTACACCACAAGAGCAGTAACCCGGATGCTCCAATGGATTGCTAGGGGAAATACAAACATCTTATACTTTAAATGCGATTAGGAATATGCTTGTCAAGCCCTAGAGCTCTATAGCTTCAAGGCTGTTCAGGAAGAAGTTATTGACTATTGTTGCAGAAGTGGAAACGAACTGCAATGTTACACTTGGATCTGAGATGAGCCAAGGGCCATCAAGAACTGTTGGCATTGCTGATACAAGCCCCTGTGTAGGTCTGAAGCCTACCACTCTGGATTTATGGAGTTCTATATAGTGACTCCCATCCCTGCAGAAGTAAACTCATGTCTGGCAAGTCGTAGGCCCCGGAGGACTCACGAGGGGCTGTCTCAGCCAGGGGTTAATTCCAGATTCTGTCATAATGTAAATACACAATGCACTGATTAATTAAAATACAACTGGAGTTACAGAGTAAACTTGAGGCTGTCCAGGCATTGCATAAGAACCATAATGCTTTAAGGGGTGTTAAATATTCGTTGTCTTTAGGGTATGTGTGACTGGATAATCAATAGTTTGAACCTATATTTCAAGACTATACCAACACTTGTGTACTGAATTCACTCCGTTTCAAAGGCTTAGGAGGTTTCAATGTTCTGCTCTAATTCATTTCTAATTATAGATTTGGTGGCTATGCTAATGCTACAGGTGTTTGAGTCTGTGATGTGTTTGGTAACAGACTGTTTAAACTACCCTCCAAATAAAGCATCAGCAACAAGTCTGTGTTTGATTCGTTGAAGCATTGATTCTTTATCAATACTTGGACGTATGCATAATGCACCTTAAGATTTGCTTACTAATTAGGTTTTGGCTTGAGAGCAGCTGTTTGTTGATTTCCTGTTATAGATCCTTTAACATACACCTACGATGTACCTTGGCTTAACCTAGATAAGTATTTCTTTTTCCTCTCCTTTAATTGGCTCTTTGTGTCATTCCACATTCTATGGAGGACTTGAATTGCAATGTATGAAGGACTATTTTAATTCTTTACGTTCACTGAATCATCACCTATAATAATGTATTGCATAAATACAAAGTATAAGAAAAACTGACCTTTTGCAGTTTTTGCGGGGAGCAAGCTTTTTAGAAATATTTATTTTGTGACTGAGAAATGCTAGCCATACCTAGTGGTTTATTTCTATGCTTATCTGCTCAGTGTGCTGGTATATGCTTAGCACAGTATAGACAATGATCTACTACAGCTAATAGGCGTTCCGTGGCTGAGGCAGTACTTATTTAATTATTTAATCTGTATTGTTAGACTTTGAAGAATCTGGAGGAGTACAAAAAAAACCTAACTGTAGCTTTTGACTGCAACTATACTGAAATGGGCTTCATTAACCGTATACTCCTGCTTACTAGGAAGTGGCCCGTCCATATTTCACTGTCTTTTTACCAGTTTTTATCTAAGCTCTGTTTTAATCTACTTAAATTGAGGTTGGAGGGTTGTGTGAGTAAATATGTTCTGGGTAGTGATGCTCAGCAGCTGTGCCATTGCACAAGTAGAGACGTGGTCTCCGCTTGTGACATGTGAAAAGAATTGAACGTTACTAAATCTTGGTAGGCTCAGGAGACTTTTTTTAAAAGCTTTATATTTCATGTTCTTGATCCTCTGTGGATTCATAATTCAACACTGACTTTCAGATAGGTATACATTAGTCTGCGTTTCATATCCCACATACTTATTTATTTGCATTATATGGCTCTTTGCGGGTTTCATGTCATTATATTAGACCTTATAATTGCGTCATGACTAATCTTAGGACATTGTCTGGGTAATTCATTTGGGCCTTTAAGTTTTTTATTATTGTGTATTAAGACCGAATTAATAACCTTTTTAGTTTTGTTTTCTAAGTAGGTTATGGTGCATTTCCCCCTCTTATTAATTATTGGGTGCCCCCCCTCCCCCCCACCTCTGCTCCACAATGTAAGCACTTCATTTGTTCCTACTTTTTAAAATTTCAAATCCTTGCTTTTATCCCTATTTACTTTGGTGTGCCTTGCGGATGTTTTGCCTTGCAATTTGGTGTCCTACTTTTTTTTGTCTCTATCCTTTTGCCTGTTTGGTGCGGGTGCAAACTGGTCATTCAAAAAAAGAAATTTTCTTCTTCATATTTTTCTCATTTAGTGTTAGTTGGAGACTGTTTTATGCGTTTTTTTGGGCTTAACCCACTGTTTTCAATGTACATTGGGTCAGCCCCTACTCCTGATTGGTTGGTCTTGTTGTCTCACTTCATTGCTCTTGACTTCTACCCTATTCTTGTGTTCTACATTCCCAGAAGAATTTTGGTATTTCATTGTTATGATTAAATAACTTGCATCCTTCCGCTGCTTAGTTTTTTTTTGTTTAAATTTGTTTATTGGGATGTAGCATTTCATGTTACAACTTTATACATCAAATGTATATAGTTGCAATAAGCAAACTCCCACCGACCTCTATTACTTTACCACTGGCTTGTTGAAGCTCTAAACCTGGGGAATGCTCAAGTACTTCTCTCCACACACCAACTTCGATAGTTATTATTTCATGTTTTATTAAAAAAAAATTAAACTTTATATTTTTTAAATATTATGGAAACACATTTATCAAAATTTGGAAATTGACTTGATCAAACATTTCAATTTGCGCAACAAACACAAAACAATTAAATTTTTATATTTCAAAATCTACAAACTATTACTCTACTGAATGAATAGAGCAAAATGACAACAGCAATCCCCTGCACTCATTTCTCATTCAGATATGGCCAGAAGATTGACCGTCGCTCGGAGTGTCTGGTGCACCCTGTCCCAAAACTGTTGGATAGTGGGACCGTCCCAAAACATATGTTTAAAGTTTGCTTCAGGTGTCTGGCAGCGAGGGCACGCGAAATGCGTATCAGGATAAAAACGGTGGAGCAGGTGTGGTTTGAGGTATGCGCGGTGTAAGATATTGAATTGAATATTTTTGAAGCGCGCGTTCCTGGAGACCTTTTTCGGATACCTGAGTTCCTTTTCCCATTCCTTGTCATGGAACACCTGTCCTACCTTGTCTTCCCGTTTCTGTCGTAGGGCGTTCAAGAGAGTAACAATCCGTTCCGAGATGGCTTTGTAATGCCTGGTAACTAAGTGTCTCCCCGTACCCTTACGCAGAATTGTATGTGGTACCGGGTGCGTCTGGATTCCCCTTCATTAAGATCCCAGCAGTGAAGGCTGCTATCTAAGAGTTGTCTATGCATCAGGAACTGTCTTGGTTGGAGATCGTAGCATTCAATCATTTGAGCATATGTCCTTGGCTGCCCGTCATCAAACAGGGACTCGATCTCAGTCACTGCATGAGCGGTCCATACCTGGAGGGCTTTAGAGGTATAATATTTATCCCGTCGGGTAAATCCTAATAGTGGGGAGTATAGGAGCCTTCCCTTTGACTTGTGATGAATTTGCAACATGCACGCGTGGGCTATAGATACCTGCAGGGGGAATGTGCGTATAGGCTTGGTACCCGGCATTAGCATTCTCCGGATGGAAGGAAGAGGTACACGCCCGTCGTCGGAGATTGTTTCCCTTATGTGACGTTCTGCCGCCTAATAAGATAACCACTGAAGTTGAGCCGGCAGGAAGTATGCTTCGAAGGATGGAGCTCCCAGCCCCCCTTGTGTTGTGGGTAAATACAGTGTGTTTAGGGCTATCCTGTGTCTACCACCCCCCCCATCTTAATGCTCTGAGTAACGTGTCTAGCTCTCTAAAGAAAGAGCGTGGTGGTATTACAGGGAGATTGGTGAAGTAATAAAGTAGTCTAGGAACCATAATCACCGTAGCTATTCGCCCGATGGGGTCCAAGGGCAGTGTTTTCCAGAAGTTTACTGCCGCACGTAACCCTGCTAATGTCTTGTGGTGATTTCCCTTCATAGAGGTCTTTGGGAGAGTGATATAGTCTTACCCCCAGATATCGGGGTGCTGCAGCACTCCAGATGAGGGGGGCACCCCTGCCGGGCCCCTCGTTCCACCGAAAATGGAGCAGAGATGTATTTCCCTATTCTCACTCTGGAGGTGGGGCCTTTATAGAGGAGTTGTGTATACGCCAGTAGGGTCGGTCTGACGCGTATTTAACGGAGGACGGCGAAAAAATACAGCCATAGCAATGTATCAAAGGCCTTTTCGAGGTCCATAATCAGGCACGCCGCTCGTGGGAACTGTTCTTTTGCTCTCTCCTGTATATCGAACAACCTGCGTATATTCTGTGAGACGTTACGTCCTTGGAGAAATCCAGATTGGTTTGGATGGATCAACGGTGGGAGAATTTGGATATACCGATCTGCTAATATTTTACCTAGTATTTTACAGTCTGCATTTAACAATGTTATCGGTCTGTATGAGGCTTGCAGCGTGGGGTCTTTATGTGGCTTTAGGAATGTCACCAGGGTAGATTCCCTGCGCGAGCCTAGGGGCTCACCTCTATTCAGCGCATCTTCACACATGGACACAATCCAGGGGATCAACTGGGCTGAGAATGTGCTATAGTACTCGAGCGGAAAGCCATCCATTCCTGGCGCTTTATTACCCGCCAGTGCTCTAATTGCGTGGGTTACATCCAGGGGCTTTATCTTTGACTCCAAAGCCTTTCTGTCTGCGAGTGGGATGCGGGGTATAGGTGGTGGGTGGAGGAACTAAGTCGGCATGTGACGTGTTATCTACGTCTGGGCCAATAGATTCCCTGTAATAGTTGTGAAACATTTGTAATATATTTACTTGTGAATGTTTAGGGGTGGCGGTCTTATCTATCAACTCCGTGATTGGTTTCATGTCCGTGTCTTGTTTAGCGAGCCAGGCTAGGAATGTCCCTGCTTTATTATCCTCTCAATGCGCTTTGGCAGCGTAAACCCTAAAGTTATATTTGCGGAGGTCCCTCATGTCCTCCGCATGAGAGGTCTTGGCCACCGCCACTTGCTCTGGAGTGGCTTCCCCTTTGTCTGTGTTTTTTGTTAGGTCTACAATATTTTTTCCATATTTTGTAGTGATCTCTCTAGTGTTTTTTGTACACCCACTATTTGCTGGATGCAGTGTCCCTGTCTTTGACTTTAAACGTGTCCCATTCAATCATTCTGGATGTCGCTGTACTGGCATTTAGTGCGAAGTGTTCTTGGATGTGGTCTCCATGTGTGTGACAGAACGCCTGATCAGTCCTTCCGCTGCTTAGTTGAAGGGATTTTTTAAAAATTTTACTTTTACCACTTCATGGGATTACATGTTTTCTCTTCTTCTCCCATGTGTGCTACTCGTTTTCAGATTCCTTCTTACTTTGCTTCCCGTCTCCATGCTGCTCTGCTTTTTGTTTTATATTTTTTAATAACCCCCTTTCACCTATCTCTTACTCTGCACACACCCATCCCTTATTCTTACAGCTTGGCAGTGTTTACTATTTGATCTCCCACCCATTCCTGCTGTGTCCTTTCTTAAAATGATCATTCATGCACTTAAATATATATATTAACTGCTCCTAAATGTGAGTACTTCATGTAACAGTAATTCATTTTTTCTTAAAAAACACCCTCCGCTTTATGATGCATGCATGTGTTGTGGCTTGGCCAAATATCATGACTGCCTTCTTGGTGTAAACCAGCATTGGCAAAGCCATTAACTTGGCCATTTAAAGCAGCCTGGTGGCTTTGACAAAGCTTTTTTAGTTTTGCATTGACATTTTACTGACTGGTTGGAAAGGTATTGGCTCAGGCAAGGGAATTGGGGTTGTTTAGGGTTTAGTTACTTGTCCAGAATAATGAGACCAGTGTTTCTAAAACATGGCAGATCATAGACTTTATTTGTATTGAAAATAGATTTGGACTGGATGGTTCTGAAGAAGTATGAGACTCCATATTGCTTTAGAGTTTAATGCTGATCACGCCAAAGATCAGTATGATTTTCTTTGGTTGGCTTTTCTAATGTATTTATTGGCATTGTTTTCCATTTCCATGTGCCATTAGTCTCATTTTCTGGATCGCTGATAGGCTGAAATCATTATTTTAGTCATCGCTGTTACACCTAATGCTGATAACAAAAACCACAGTACGTCTGTTTGGGGTTGAGATGTTCTGCTGATGCCCCTTTAGAAGACTCAGACACATCTAACTCTCTTCTTCCAATTCCATGGCTGCTTCTGTGATACTGTAGTGAACCCCTCATTAAATCAGTGAAGCTGCTATCAGTGTAAGCATAGACCCTGGTCCTGGGGTTAAGTTGAATGGAGGAGGTAGATGAAGAAGCAGCATTAACCACACATGATGGACACTAAGCCAGGTGACTTGACGGTCACCTTAATTCCACTCTGTGCCAGTCCCTTCAAGGTGCTCAGACTCCCACGATGGAATGGGGATAGCAGAAGTGTGCTGCACAATGTTGATAATGTTACATAATGCGATGAGGTGGGTTGACCTGTATATTTGCAATTCTGAAGTCTGACTGCTGTAATCCTATCCATGCATTAAAAAAAAGGTTCTTATTTACCATTTGGGGTTGGGGATTCGCGAAGATGTTTGCTTACTTCATAATGAGTTTGGCATTGTGTTCGTTTCTCAAACTTAATTTGTAAAAGTGACCAGTCGCTCCGATTGTCATTTTTGTGATGCGTGTGAATTTGCACAAAGTGTGTAACATGTACAGATCAGTCAGGAACATTTAATCTATGCTAGCCCGAGATCTATAAAGTATGTGAGAGGGAATGACGCTGTTTTGTTGCAGCCCATGGAGACCTCCCCCACACTGGTCATAAATAATTGATCTTTGGAGATCCACAATAGAATCTTAGATGCGGAATACGTTGAGCGTGCTGCTCATACATTAGGAGGAGTTCAAAGACTGCATCAGTAATTAAAATTTAAAATCTCCGTTTCAGTGCGGACCAGGTTCTTAAAAGGTTTCGAGCACAAGAAACACGAGGGTAATGACTTGGGTGCAACACTTGAGGCAAAGGACTAGACATGGGCTGTGCAGAATCGGAGGGAGACGAATTGAGTTTAAGCTCAAGTGAGACGCACTATCTGCGGCTTGCATTCCCCCTTCCCCCGTGACCCTTATTGCCTTTGCTCTCCCTCTAAATCCCTCTCCTTCACCCACTCCCTTTCCTTCTTATATTTTTTTGTCTTTTGCTTTTTTTATTTTTAGAATCTGTATTTGTTAATGCTTCTTTCTTTCAACCTCTCCCCGTCACCCTCTCCTGCTCCACTCTCTCGTTCATCTGTTATTTCGCAAGTGCCATCTTAAGCCCCCAGTGACTTTCTAGTCCCCAAACACTGCTTTGTATGCTTTTTGTAACCGACATATTAAGATCCTAAAATGAGTTGCCATTTACAATGAGCCCCCCTTTTATGAGGGCTGTACAGGTTTTTTTGCCCACGTACAGGCGTGTCCTCCTTTGAAAACGGTGAAATTTGAATTGCTGCAACATTCGTCCATGTTTTGTTCAGATGTATGCTTCTCTTTGCCCGTGCCTCTGTTTATTTCCTCGGGCTAAATTGCTTGCAGGAATATGTACAGTTTTGCCCTTGTGCTGCCTTGCCACCCCTGCTGCTTATTGCCTTTCTTCTCTTGCCTCACACTTAATGTTATAGTTTGCTTACAGAGAATGTTCAGCAGCAGCTGCGATGTGAGGTGCCAGTTGGGGCTCTAGTGTACCTCTCTTTGACCCTACAATATTTCTGCCCCATGTCTTTGGTGATCTTGTGCTCTTGGAATGCGGCCTTTGTCCTCTCTGATTGGCATGATGCACCGAAATGACGTCAGATAACGCCACTGTACAGCTGGGATGAGCTTACTTCTCCTTCAATTCTAAGTATTTTTCAAGGGCAGCTTTGGTGATGTGATAAAATGCTATCCTGACAAGATAAAGCTACAAGTTTCATCCTTGACACCCAGATTGTGCCTTTCGGAAATCACAATAGGATGGCCCTCCATTATAATCTCGCCCACTTACTCGTGTACAAAATGTTTTTTTATTCATCTTGGCAGTGATTCAGAATGTTACCATAGCAACAGTTCAGGGTTCATGAGGGCTTACTACTGCATTGAGGTAGACAATAAGGTACCTCAGTGAGTTAAGCACGTGTTGAGATTGGTTTGCAGCTTTTGAGTTTATACCCTGCTCTGACTAACTCCGTCCTTTAAGCTTTTGAGTTTGATAAAAATAAGTACTATACTATAGCAACATACACGGATGATGGATGAAATGGTGAACATCCACCCCCAGTCACGGATTTGAGTTAAATCCATCGTTTTTTTGCTCACCATGCCATTACAGTTTGGACCCAGCCATATTCAAATCCATCTTGCCCCTTCTCCCCATGGGAACAGTCCAGCCCGAACTGGCAGGCCAGGTACTCCCAGAACTGGAAAACAATCATTCTGGGACCGGTTTCTGGGCATCTCATCTCATCATCCAGGCTAGCTTGAATCCAGTGGAATAGCGAGTATGAGACCCTCGTCTGGGCATACCCAACCCACTTAGAGCAACTACAGCAACACAAAAAGATGATGGACGGCATGCTGAACATTGTCAAGCGTTCACCCCCCCCATCAGATATGGCTTAAATCAATCGTTTTTCTGCTCCCCATGCCATTCCAGTTTGGAGTCGGCCATATGCAAATTAGTCTTGACTTTGTTCCCCATGGGAACAATCCAGCCTGAACGGCTAGGCCTATTCTTCTCTGGACAGTTAAACAAGCCTCTGGGACCGGTTTCGGGGTATCGCCGCTCATCAGCCAAGCTTGCTTGAATCCATGTGGTTAACACTATACTAACTGTATATAAAATCAAGCTGAGAGTAGGCTTTTGTATTCTACATGCAGCCTTTAATGGTGCAAAGCATGAACTTGCATGTAGTTGGGGTGTTTTGACAAGTCTTTCCTTCCCTTTTTGTGTTTTGAATATTTTGTGCTTTTCCTGTGGGCACCTTAATTCCATCTTAAATTGTTTCATGTTCTCTTAAACGTTTGCCTGTTTGCACCTGCTATTACATGGATGTGCTCTGTAGTTCCTAGTCTAGGGTCTTCCCTTCCGATGCTATATCTAACCGAGCTTGCAAAGTCCACGGGCGACTGATGGATCTGGCTCACTGTCTTGTAGTGTAATTAATTGCACTTACTACCAACTAGCAGGCAGTAGAACCGCTGTGGGGGTTCAGAAAGGACGACTGAAGATGGAGATTGACAGGGATCCTTCTGAAAGGGTGATGAATCTCTAAAGATCCTGAAACGTTTCAGTGAGCATACGCCAATTAAAATGTCCAAAAGCAAGGTATTTCCGCTTTCAAACTCGAATTTCGACAAAAGGGACTTACAATGAGCTTACTTAGTGTGGAGAGGAAGTGCACCAACGTGTGAGAAGCTGTCTGAAAGTTGAAAAGCTGAACAGCGATCCTGTGTGCCTTACATATTTCTCACAGGTAACCAGCGTACGCTCATTAAATATTGGGATGGGGTCAATCCTGTCAGATGTGAATGCCAGATTTCGTAATATAAGGTAAAACAAAGTACAATATCCCAACAGGTAATATTTGGTATGCAATTACGTATGTATGCTAAAAGCATTACAAGAGCGAAAATAAAGGAGACTGTTATTCAATTGGTCTTGTGTTGTTATTCATCTTGTATTTGAGAAAAATTCTTATGCACGGTCATATTTCTACAGTTATAGCAGCACTGATTTAGACAAGTCATATGACAACCAGATATGCACTTGGTGCTCAAATATGTACAAGTGAACAGTGGCGACGCAAGTGATAAGGTGGACAGCGTGAGCGGCGCAATGTGAACATAGGTGAAAGTATCATACAGTGAGTGGCTGAGTGGAAAAAACGAATCAAGTGACTTATAAATTCAAATCACGATTTAAAAGCAGCCATAGTAGAGAATGCGCCTATTATTGCGCTGTAGAGTCGACGGCGTTTCAATCCTCAGTGGTTTGGGATCGTCATCAGGACAAGGTTGTCTGTAAGTGTTGTGCTGGAGGTAGGGAGCCGAGGCGTGGCAGGGTAGTGGATCAATTAAAGAAAACAAGGGTACCCCATTAGTAAAACCTGGGGTGAACGTATTTGCAAGAATTACAATGGTTTTTAGTGGCCCCAAAGGGGTCCTGGGGAGGATACTTTAGATTATGAAGTTAATTCATGAAATTAATTCAGGGAGAAGGTCTTGGCAAGGTACCATATAGGTAAATTTTATTACAATATTATGCAAAAAATAATAACGATAATTACTTCCTTTTACAGGTGCTCACATATGTGACAAAAAGTGCTCAAAGTGACTTTAGTGAACAAATATATTAAAAAACAGTTATATACACTTATATACAAAGATGTCACCACAAGGTTATTCCCACAAAAAATATATACAATGAAAATAGGGAAGTTTTCCTTGAGTTTGTCGACGGCGTTTCGATCTAGAGTATTTTAGATCATCATCAGGACGTGAGCTTCCCTGAAATTATTAATAAAATTAATTTTAGTCCTATGGTATTGCACAAGAGTTAAACAACAGATTAATTAATACTCCCAAAGCTCTGTGGTTTAAACAATTTTTAGCCATTATTTAACTTGGGTGAGCAGCCCTGAGCTACACAAAATCGTGTTTCAAAGAGTTTTTAATACAGTGAAAAACAAGGTTATTTACACGTTTTTTTTAAAAAAAGGAGGAAAGAGTTTATAAGTTGTACAAAATCAATTTGCAGTAATACAACTTGAAAAATCAAGTGTAAACTAGTTTACGCGCTTTTGCATGCTAATGAACTCACTTAAGGAAGTTTCTCAACAGTAATTCAAAAGCGGTGGAGAAATTAATTCCAATTTCCTCCTTTTTTTAAAAAAACGTGTAAATAACCTTGTTTTTCACTGTATTAAAAACTCTTTGAAACACGATTTTGTGTAGCTCAGGGCTGCTCACCCAAGTTAAATAATGCCTAAAAATTGTTTAAACCACAGAGCTTTGGGAGTATTAATTAATCTGTTGTTTAACTCTTGTGCAATACCATAGGACTAAAATTAATTTTATTAATAATTTCAGGGAAGCTCATGTCCTGATGATGATCTAAAATACTCTAGATCGAAACGCCGTCGACAAACTCAAGGAAAACTTCCCTATTTTCATTGTATATATTTTTTGTGGGAATAACCTTGTGGTGACATCTTTGTATATAAGTGTATATAACTGTTTTTTAATATATTTGTTCACTAAAGTCACTTTGAGCACTTTTTGTCACATATGTGAGCACCTGTAAAAGGAAGTAATTATCGTTATTATTTTTTGCATAATATTGTAATAAAATTTACCTATATGGTACCTTGCCAAGACCTTCTCCCTGAATTAATTTCATGAATTAACTTCATATTCTAAAGTATCCTCCCCAGGACCCCTTTGGGGCCACTAAAAACCATTGTAATTCTTGCAAAAAGGGTAGTGGATCATCAAAGTAGGTCTGGAAAAGCAGAAGCGGGCAGGCGTCTTCTGGGGCAGATTTGTAAACAAGCAGGTCAGAGCGCCGGAGTCGGACGTCTCAGAAGGCCAAGGCGATCGGGTAAATCGATAAAGAAGAGTGGGCAGGACCTGGATAAATCGTGGTCGCTGCAAGGAATGAATCTGGTGTAATCACAGCAGCAAGTTGGGCTGGAAAGGACTTCCGTGTTTGTAGCGACAAACGCGGAAGTCCTTTCCATCCCACTGAGGATCGAAACGCCGTCGACTCTACAGCAGGGGCTCTATTTGGCCGTCCAAAACACAGTTAAATTCACCTGCTAAGATTATCTCCGAGGTCGGGGGTTTCTATGTAGTCACATTACTCCTTTATGGCAGATTTGATATCTGCAACACCCTTAAGCCTGGCTAATTTTTGAATTCTTTAATCCGCTTGTGTCCTTCATCTTCTGGCACTTGGACCCTAGAGCATGCTGATGCCTTACAAAACTCAGTAAATGGATCTGAATGTAGAACAATGGTTATTTATTTATAACGTTTTATATATTGTGAACATGATCCCGAAGGATATCGGAACGCTTTACAATTGGAGGGAAAGGAAGGTAACAATTGCAGTACAGGCATCAAAAGGAGTACCAATCCAAACACATATCAAATAGGCATACGAAACAAAAAGGTTACAGTCGAAAGGGGTCAATAAAGAATGATAATAACTGGTACATAGCAAACTGGGAGGGGAGCAAATGATTAGTAAAAAAGAATAACCACCATCTCTCAGCTGGATTGGTGTGCGTTCTCCGCTGCTTCCCTGCAGCTTGTCGTTCTCAGACACTCCATCAACATAGTAGTATCACAAGAGTGAACCAGGCCTTGGGGAGAAGCCCCATTAGCAGGTATTCTCTCTTCAAAGGCTTTATTTGAGAGATCCCTGTCAGTAGGCTTCTGTATGACATTCTTTCCTCGGGGTTATTAATGAATCCACCCAGTAAGTTTTGGAGGAGGAAGAGAGGCTTTAGTTAATGCAGATACCATGGTCTATGAGTGCACACCCCTCCGAGATCTGTCACTGTGGTGGCACCCACATTTACATTTTTTACATTTACACATCACTTTACATTTGAACCGATTGATGGGCCTGGTGTCTCCTGCTGTTCACAACTTGACAGTTCTCATGTTAAATAGCAGTGTGTGGAATTCTGGGTTGGGATGCCTAAGGATTCAAGAAGGGAAAATAACCTTGAAAAGGGAGGATTGTTCCTAGTCTGCTTTTGATGGTGGATAGATGGATTCCACACATCAACTGGTATCAGCCTAATATTTTACTCGGTTTCCTTCTGAAGAGTGTAGGCCAGAGGTGATATGGCTATGTTACAAGTCATGTTAAGTGTACGTCACCAATTTAAATGCCTATAAAATAGTGACTGTTTATTGCATGCACTGTCCAGAGCCTGGTTCAAAAGTGAAGCACTCTCATTCCGTGACAGTATTGCCGTCGATTATGCGCATTAATTATTAATGAGTAATTGCCTGCAATCTGCAAGAGTGCTGTCACTGATTTGAATAATTACTTGATTTGCTCAAGTGTGTATGAAGGATGCATGGCTTTTGCACGCCAGTTCATCACGAACCTCTTGTCTCCTTACTGCATTTCAAACCCATTCTGTGTAGTATGCAGCAAGATAATTCTTGCGGTACGTGGTTCTGTTTGATGGATGCAAACATGCTCATAAGCTACATAACATGGTCAAACAGGGCACAGCAATTCAAGCAGGAAACATACCCAACCCGATGGACAACACACTAATGATTAGGATAGAAGTGCATGAAACATCTGCCCATAAGTGATTTACTTACAATATTTCTTAACCACCTGGAAATATTTGGCAGTGGGAGCATGCACTTGTAATGCCAAGTTGTATTACTAGTTGTGCAAATGATCGCATTATGATATATATGTCTTTCCTTGTAGTTAATTGGACAAGTATTGTTCCATTATGGAACTTTCATAGTTGTGGGTTTACTAAACAAAAATAGGGGATGCAGCCAGGGGATTCAAAGCTGCAAACGTTGAACAGTCACTACAATAGACAAAAGAACGTTCAGAGAAACCTTTGGCCATCCCAGTGGTCAGCTGCACATTGACCATACATAAAACATATTTGCGTACTAACAGCGAGAGGCAACAGAAATAATTATAGATGAACACTTTTTAAAATTTTTATTATTAAGTTGCAAAGCAGGGCAAGCATACAGACAATTAGAATCATTATTGGCCATGATTATATCAAAAGTTGCAGAGTAACACCTCACAGTGACAATGTGTAACGTTGTTAAAACGATTATATCCACGATATCCCATAATCGCCCCTCCCTCATCAGTACATTCCTACTATATAGAGACATCTTCCGCTGTAATGTCCGGTGGTTCACAGATATTTCCTCTAAACCTGTTCCAGGCCCCCCACACCTTTTCCCACTTCTGAGGGCACCCACAATGAACAAAGACTGCTCTCTCCACTACCATTGCCTCATCCATGTCTTTACACCACTTCTGGAGTGTTGGCAGAGCCTCAGCCCCCCATAACATAGCAATATTGCGTTTCGCCAGCACCATACCCAACATAACCAAGTCTTGTTGTTGATGAGTTAAGTCATTTGGCTCCCACACATTCAGCAGGCAGCGTCGCGGCTCCGGCAGAACCGAGATGTCTATTGCTTGTGAGATTGTGCGCATTATTTTAATCCAGTATGCCGCAATGTATGTACA
Source organism: Lissotriton helveticus (assembly GCF_964261635.1). Classification (NCBI taxonomy): domain Eukaryota; kingdom Metazoa; phylum Chordata; class Amphibia; order Caudata; family Salamandridae; genus Lissotriton; species Lissotriton helveticus. Next base: position 820,052,140 of record NC_136071.1, read on the forward strand.
GTCCCAAATAGTGTGGTAAAATGTGCCCTTCTCCCCGCATTTGCATAAACAATACTTATTTGGGGCCGCCCCCACCACAAAAAGCGTTGATCTGGTGTAATACGTGCGATGGAGTACCTTAAGTTGGACCAATCGAAGCCTGGACGGTATCGCCGCTCACGGGGGGGATGACGGAGCTTCTTGCCATTCAGATTCATCGAGGTCACCCACATCTCGAGACCAGGTCTGTTTTAATTTGGACGTTGGGTCTGGCAAATTGTTAATTAGTTTGTGGTATGTCAAGGACGTCGCCCTACTTATCATGTGTTCTGTCAGAAGTCTATCCTCCAGTGGGGTGGACTCCTGCAAGGAGGTACCTGGAGGTATGACTGCCCGGAGCGCATGCCTGACATGCAAGTATCTAAAGTGTTCAGTCTGTGCCATACCATACTGTGTTTTCAGCTGTGTAAACTCGACCGCCTCCCCCTTCTTCCAAAGATCACCCACCGTAGAGATACCTATATTATCCCAGTTTTGGAACCCTTTGCCTTTGCCAAGGCAGCCCAATCGTTGTGAGTCCCATAACGGTGTCATTTGCGTAATAGTTCCCACACACTTAAGGCGGGCCTGCGCTTGGTACCAAATACGTATTGTATGCTCCGTTGGGCCAAGCAAATCAGTTGGTCTGCGGCGACTGTATAGATTTCCCATCAGTCCCCTATCCTCTAAGTTTTGCCTGTCTGCATGATATGCCGGCTCAGTCTGCAGGGTGTGCAACCAAAAATTTATGAGTTTAAGATGTGCCCCTCAGTAATAAAGCTCCACATTTGGAAGCGCTATCCCTCCGTCATACCAGCTGCGCATTAGTTTATCCTGGGCAATCCACGCTGGTTTGCCTCCCCACAAAAGACCAGACCCCTCCGCTGCTATGGCGTTGAAGTAGCCTGGTGGAACCAGAAATGGTGTGTTTTCAAGCACATACAAAAATTGCGGGAGCACCATCATTTTGTATAAGGCTGCCTTTCCCAACATCGTGAGGGGGAGGCGCTGCCATACCCGTACATCACGCTTAAAACGGTGTAGTTGAGGCTTCAGATTGCTCGCATAGAAGTCATCCGGATCAGGTGTAACCTAGATGCCCAAATATTTAAAGGCTTCAGCAGTGATCCGCACTGGACAGTCCACAGGCAGCAGCCGGGGGGGGGGGGGCGGTACCGGTCAGTACTTACAGAACAGACTCTTCTAACCAGTGGCTCACTGGTTAGAAGTGGCAGACCCTGAAGCAGAGGTCAGGCAGGGTCTTGGGCTCAATGTCTGCGGACTTGATAATTCTCGCCTCGGTGCCTACTCTAATCATGGGTCCGACTGCACCTCTGGCCAATAGCTTGCTTAATCTCCACAACGGCCCCAACAGTGCTGGGATGCCTGGCTTCACCTTGGGAGTGCCCTGGAGGGGGCATCTCACAGGGAAAGCCAGGATGGGTTCCACAGCGGTATACAGCGCCAGGATGCCCCGAGATGGGGCAGCAGTGCGCTTTACAAGTATACACACATTTACATTTACATTTACTTAGCCCAATTAATCCGATGTCCAGACACTCTACCAAACTTCTCACAGACATTCAATAATTCAAGGATTGATTTCCTAGGTGAGGTGAGTAAGGTACAACAACACGTCGTCCGCGTATAGTGATATCCGGTCTTCCCAGACATCAGTCCACTGGAGTCCTCGAATAGAGGTCTCCCACCTGATCCATGCCGCAAGAGGCTCTAAAATTAGCACAAATAACAGAGGGGACAGCGAGCATCCCTGCCGCGTTCCCCGAGCAAGTGGAAAGTCCCTAGAGATGTGCCCATTTGCCGCCACATGTACTAGTGGATTATTGTAGAGAAGCTGGATCCAGGCACAAAATTTGGGGCCGATGCCCAAATGCTGCAGCACCGCGAACAGGTACGGCCATTCCACTGTGTCAAACGCCATACTGGCGTCCAGAGAGAGGATGACTGCGGGCTCCTGTATGTAGGATTTCCGAGCCGTCGCTGCGTATAAGCGTCGCAGATTAAGTGCCGTGCTATGCTGGGGCATAAATCCGGACTGGTCCGGGCCTGTCAGGGATGAAAGGTGTAGAGTCAGCCGCATATCCAATAACTTTGCTAGTATCTTGGGTTCCGCATTAATTAAAGATATGGGGCGGTAAGAACTACAGTCCGCTGGGGGTTTGCCCGGTTTGTGTATTGCCATGATTGTGGTAAGCCGCTGATCGCGTGGCAACTCACCAGCCTGAAGACTGTCCCGGAACATGCCCAAGAGGTAAGGGGCCAGTGTTTGCGCAGACCTCTTATACAATTCAATTGGGAGTCCGTTAGGTCCCACCGCCTTACCAGACGCGAGGGAGCAAAAGGCCGTCTGAAGTTCGTAGACCGATATATCTGCCTCCAGAAGGAGGGCCTCCTCAAACGTGAGGCGTGGCATGGCTATATCCTTTATATACGCGTGTGCCTCCTCAACCGAGAACGCGGTGCGAGGGGCATATATCTGTTCAAAATGATCTGCTAGGGTGTTTACTATATCTGCAGGGGATAGATGAACACTTTTATTATAAACCGATAAGTATTGAATGTTGATGCAGAATTTTTTCTTTAATACATATTTCCATGATAGTGCAGCTAACACGTTTCACCTTCCAAAGGCTTCATCAGGGCTAGATATCTGAACCACTGGGAACACGAGAAGCCTCTGGGTAAGAAATAAACCATGCCAGCGTTCTAAAAGCACCTGTAATTCAATATTAGTTTCAGATGAAAGATATTTTATGTCTCATTAAAGGATCACTGTATATATCACCTGATTTAAAGCATGAGTGGCGTGCATCCACGTAAATGAATCCAATTACAGACCAGTGGTTCTGAAATACACCATTTCTTCTAGGAGGTAATGTCCATTGTGTATTACTCTGAGGCAGTACTTGCACGAGGAACAGCTGTAGGTGCCTCAATTCCAAGGGTCCATGCAGTTCTGCCATAGCTGTGTACGGTGCGGCTGATTCCCGTCCAGTCTCTTGCAATGTCTTGAAGGAGAACCACTAGGCTGTGATATGATTAATTTACTTGGATATACACCGCTCATGGTTTAATCAGGAGATATTTACAGCGATCCTTGAATAAGACATAAAACATATTTCCATCAGAAGCCAGAAGGCACGTCACCTCTCTGCACCTATTAACAGCTCGGGATAGAATACAATCAGAATAGAGTTTCTGTAGAATGACCAGCTTCTTTCACATTGCCATTACTACACGAGAGGAGTAAGCAGGATTGCCTGGACTCCTTTTTTTTTTTTTTTCCCTCTCTCTCCTTTTTTCTTAGTTTCTTGTACGAAGTTTAATGGCCTTTGGGTGTAACTATTTAAGCCGTTGCCTTTTTTAGCTCTGTAACTTTCAGCCACTAGCATGAGACATTCTCGGCCACATCTTTGATAATCTCCCCATTCTTCTATTGTCTGTTTCACCCTATTCTCCAGTGGAATGCTAGGGAGACTATTTTTAGGTCGAAGCCTCCCAGACAGTGCAGCTGTCTGGTTTGCTAAATACATCTTGCACATTCGGAAAGCTTCCCTTGGAATGTATTCTGCCCATTGCCTAGCATTGGCTTTGTGGTTTGTAACTCACATTTGCTTGCTTTCCCTTTGCTGGCTTTGTTTGTTTTAGGCTGATTAATTGAGTTAGTCCCTTCCCTTGCCCAAATCCTATTTACTGTATTCTTCCTCCAGTACTTAATTTCTGTAAACAGGCCTCTAAATCTTGTTCTGTGGGCATGGCTATGAGCGTCAAGATGGCGGTCGCACTCTGAGAGTGATCCGGACCTCTCCGTCATCCGCTCGAATCTCCGCGGAGCCCAGGACATTCAGAAATGATGGAGGACCCCTATCGCTACCAGTGATTAACGAGTGGCAATCCTGTGGCCGAATTCTAGACTGTATGAGCCGTATGTATTCTTTGAGTTGGGTCGCTGAGCTGTCCCCATACAAAATGGGAGCCCATCGTAAAGGCTGTGTGAAGGAATCTCGATCGGGAGCCCTTCTTCGGGGGCCCTCAGACCCCTCACCGGAAGGTCCCTGTGAGAGGAACAGACCTGGGGCGCATTGACCTTTCCGGAGCAAGGCTGACAGATCTGTGGAGTCACCGGAGAAGCAGCATCGGCGCAAGGTAAGCTGACCTGGTGTTGGTTGTCCCTTAGCTTTGAGGCGGTCCTTGGCTGTCTGGCCCGCTGAGGATGCAGTGAGGGGCGTGCTCTGGGGAGGCTGCACCAAGGGCGACTGGTGGAGGTAGAGCAGCCAGGTAGACAGACTGAGCACGGCTGAGTCACAGAGCAGCATAACCTGTAAAGACTGAGTCAGAGGCTATTGACTCCCCGGCCACCCCCTCATTTAAGATCGTACCACAAGAGAATGCCTGAGCCCGCCGGCCCTGGTGTGGCCCTGTTAGCGATGGGTGACCCTTTTCGGGGAGTGGAGGTGTCCCAGTCCAGCTTGGCCTGATCCCCAGCCCGCAAGAAGAAAGTCGGGTGAGAAGCTGGAGGGAGAGCCTGAAAACTGGAGTAAAGTTTTGGTGAGTGGGGCGTGGTCCCCTCCCAATATTATCTATCCGGGCAGAGAACTATATAGTTGCGGCCTCCACCCTGATGTAAGCTAGACCCAGCAGTGGATGTGGAACTGAGAGAGGCCCCGGCCTGCCTGGCAGAGATCCTAGTTGTCTGAAAAATGACTGACCGGGCCCACAGAGGGAGAAATGGAACCCGGTTCAGGGATTCCATCGATGCATGGCAGGACTCCTTGCACAAAAGGAGACCGATTAAGAGAGCGGCATATCACCAGATTCCGCTATGGGGAGATAAGAATATGGTCAACAGTAAGACTGATCAGCGCCTAAGCCCGGAGAGACTCCATACTACACGGAGAGGCAGAGTCGACCCAGACTAGATCTTGAGGAGAACGAGACGGACCTGGGGGCGTGTGCCTGGCTCCTACTCCTTGAAGGGAATCCCTAGCGGATCAGGAGGTAAGAGATCCCACAGAGACAGAAAGCAAGAGGGCTGGAGTGTGATCGAATCTCGGGCGTCCCTGTTGCAGGAGTCGTTGCTGATCCACTTGGCTGCCACCCTACCATCGGAGTCCGGGGAAGGGACTAGATCTACAAGTATGGGTAAAGACAACGTAAGGAAACCGCCTCCCCTCCCAAACTCGAATGGAATAGTACACTTCAGGCAATGTGGGTGCCAGTGGGGTAGCCCACGCCAAAGCGCCACTCCTGCAGGGAGATCTCGCTGCTATTCTCCAGGCTATACGCACCTCCCAGGACTCAGTGGAAAACAAGATGGGGGAGGTGCGAGTGAATGTGGTGCTCATCCGGCAGGACTTCTGCAATGCCACAGCCAGGATCTCAGGGGCCAAATCCTGCTTGTCTACTCTGGCAGATGATATTGCGACAATTAAGGGCCAGATATCACGACTTTCATCCCACACGGATGAATTTAGCAGAAGATGCTGAAAATCATTCCCGTAGGAACAATCTTTGCTTTGTGGGCTTATTCAGGCTGTTGTCTTTATAGAGAACTGGAACACCTTTTGCCATGGTTCGTATTGAAGCGGGCGCACCGGACCCTGGCGCCAAAACTCTTCCCAGAGCCCCACACAGACCAATAATAGCACGCATCCTCAACTTTAAGGACATAAAAGCTATCCTACAGGAGGCGCGTACTTTTCCCCAACTCTCCTGCCAAGGGAATAAAGTGTTGATATTCCCAGACTACACCAAACAAGTGCAGGTGCAGAGAAGATCCTACATGGCGGTCTAGTAGAAGCTACAGGCTCTCAACCCATCCTACCGGCTCTTGTTCTCTGCCCGTCTCAGGGTAATCTTCAACAATAAAAGCCATTTTTTTGACACCTCAGAGGGGAGCCGGACATGGGCCACAGAATAAAGGTCTTTAGCCTGAACAAAGCGCCAGCTTGGGCCCCCAGCGAGGGACAAGACCGGCAGTGGGAGGAGTAAGGCACCGAAATCACGGCACACCTGGTACCGAAGAGGGTGCAATGCCCGATAAAGTCTTTTGTGATCACCAGAACTGTTGGTGCGGAGATAATATGCATCCTCTACGAAGAGAAGGCCGCAACAGTTGTCGCAAGAATCTAAACTGAGTTGGGTGGTGACTCATAGGAGCTTCCTGAATCCACCGTTGCGTATGACTGAGGACACCCATCTCTCCCGCAGTCCAACAATATAAAGAGAGGCTCCAGAATGCTCGGCCGCATCTCTCCTATGGCCTCCGAGAGCTTGACATTCTGGGAAGAAAAATGGAGAGCTGTGGGAGTTGGGGGCGGGGGGTTGTTGTTTGGGGGAATTAGCTTGTCTATTTCTTTACAAAGGCAAACACAACATTTTAAAAATGCTCACTCATTAACCAAACACTAAACCGAAGTCGCCAACCTCTGTCCACAGTCTCAATAGACACGGACCCCCGGGTACCCAGATTTAGCAGTCCATAGCCAATTAGTATTGCCTCCAATGTCATCCAATAGCACAGATTAGGAATCACTGCACATTTCTTCATGGAATGGTAATGGACTACTAGATTGAGTGAATTGAGCAGCGGTTCTGAAGTTTGTGCAGCGCTCTGCACCTGGTGTTCTCATGTTGCAAGCAACTCATCTACTAGGCAATTGGTGCCAATTTCTAGCCAGGCAGAGATACAACCGGGTCCATCATGCAGGGTTTGCCCGGGGCTACAGAAAGGTGGCCATTCTCCTCCATTGGTTTCTCCCTTTGACAGTTACTCGAGAAATCCCAGACCCCCTGGGACCCTTCCTAGCCCTCATAGGAAAAATGGGGGGCATACCCTAAATCTTATTACGGTCTATATGCCTCCAACACTCCTTGAGGGATCATTTCAAGACCTGAAGGCCCTGCTATCCTCCCTTCCACAGGGACTGGCCGTGATTGGTGGGGATTTTAATGCAGTCATGGACCCGACCTGCGATGCTACAGGCGCCCCTTCTCTGAGCCAATGTTCTGGTGTCAGATGGCTATTGGACTGGGCCTCCCAACTTGGGCTCTGTGATGTCTGGATAATGTGGAACACCTGGCTTCGCCAATACACTCATACCTCAGCAACCCTACCATATCGCGTATTGACCTAATGTTCATGCCAGCTCTTGACTGCTTCATGGTGGCAGGTGTCTGATCACTCAACTCTACCTCTTTGCTTGGGGAACCCCAGCAGTGCTCTTTGCGTGGTTTAGTGGCTTAACTCCTTGTTTCTCCAACACAGTGCAAAAATACCCTTGGAGAAGAAATTAAGCTATACTTCCAACGTAATGAAGGTACAGTCGGATCACCAAGCACGCTCTGGGAAGCTGGCAAGGCCACAATCCGAGACTTTGCCAAGGGTCACATCAACGAATTTTACTGATCCCGGGAAGAACACTGCTCTCACCTCGAATCACGTACTCTCCGATTGGAGCGCTCTATGGGCCCGCCAACTCTAGCTCATACGGGAATCTCCCTGGAATTGGCAAAGCAAATCTTGAGATCCTCCATGGCCTGCATGTACGTATGGGGTGATGAAAATGGTAAGCTCTTGCACCGATTAGTGTCCCGCCCCTTAGCGAGTCAGATAATCCCCGAACTCATGGATGCGGAGGGAGGCATTCAGAGGATGCAGGAGACTGTAGCTCAGACATTTACAGAGTATTATCAAAACCTCTACTCCATGACCCTGACCCCAGAAGCAAGGGGTAGTTCTGATTTCTTGCGAGATGTCCTGCGACTGTCGGAGGCCGAGATTCAGATGTTGGAGCAGCCCATATTGCAGGAGAAAATAGACCAGGCCATATCGGCGATGGTTGTTGGCAAAACTCCGGGTCCAGATGCATAACCAGATGAATATTACTCTGCATTCAGGGAGATCCTAATATAAAAAAGTAGTGTATCGAGGAGGATTTTCGCGAGACATCAATTTGGCCATATCTCATTCAATATCACTTATCAACACGGAAGTCAAAATTTATGCCACGATCCATGCTGCTCGCCTCAAACAGCTACTGTCCACTCTAATGCATCCCGACCAATGTGGATTTATGCCCTGGCGTGGAACACGACATTGCCTAAGGTGCCTACATGTGGCACTGGGCATAGACCACTCCTTCCCCCATATCTGGTCTTACTCCTCATAGATTTTGAAAAGGCTTTTGACACTGTAGATTGGCAATATATGGATGAAATACTTGTCTGGACAGGCTTTGGCCCATATTGCAGGAGATTGATGCAAGTACTAAAACCAGTCGGCTCGAGTCTTGGTCAACGGAGTTCTCTCACTGGGGTTTTTGATCCACCAGGAAACATAGCATGGATGCCCCTTATCCCTCTTGCTCTTTGCTCTGGCCAGAGAGCTGGTAGCACAACTTATTAGTTGTGATGCCCGAATCCAGGGATGGCACTGGAGCACGTCTCATGAAAAGTGGATTGCCCTTTATGCGGACGATGTCCTCCTGTACATGGCGGATCCCGCTTTCACAGGTCCCCGCTATATACGGATTTTGTAACTCTTTGGGGAGGCGTCGGGACTGAGGTTTAATCTGAAAAAGTGGTTTCTGGTTCCCCTGCACGCCTCAAGGGAATGCAAACACTGGCATTCGAACATTCCTATTAGGCGTCTTCGTTTTGATACCTGGGGATCTGGGTTGCACTACACTTCGAACTGACCTGGTCCCTCAACCTGACTCCGCTGATAAAAAAAAAAGAAAAGAAAAAAAGCCAAAACAGATCTGCAGAAGTGTAACCAGATGATGAAAACGCACTATACAAAATTATGATATTCCTGCGCTTCCTTTATGTAGTGCAAAACCTCCCGCTCAATCTCCCATGCGAATGGTTTCACTCCCTTGACAAACTGCCTACATCGTTCCTTTGGGGCAATTCCAGACAGACATTAGCATTCACCCACAGTCGGAAAGCTACAATTGACATGGGAATGTCCAACCTCTTCCTCTGTTATATAGCAACTAGTTTCCTGGTAAACAATGACTGGTTCGATGGGGGGATGGTCGGATCAGGCATAACAACAAGAACTGGTAGGTCTAGGGTTCTCAAAGCTTCAAGCTATGCTTTACTGATCACCAATCCTACAAAGTGTTCCAACTGTGACTCGGTCGGTCCTCTTGTCTTAGCGGTCTGCGCTGTATTGTATTCGATGGGACACCTAACTCACACTCCAGACACTGCTGTGGTGGGGTATGTGGACCAGGGACGTAGGGGCACTGGAGTTGTTCCAAACGTGGGACCTTATTGGCATCTCACAACTAGGAGATATCTGGTTGAGAGGGCATATCCGGACCTTTCAAGACCTGCAGGGTCTATATTTCCTCAAAGCCAATCAGTTTTATAAATACTTGCAGCTCCGACATGCTATCCCTCTGCTCATCCGCCAGGGGTACAACACTACCAGAATTCAGCCCCCTGGAAGCTAAAATCCTCATGGGAGCCCTAGGGAAGAGAGGTGTCTCAGACTTACCGGTCCGTAGTTAATTACTCCCCTAATACTCTAGACCAGTTAAGGTCCCTGTGGGAGAGATGAATGGGCCCCTTGGAGCACGACAATTGGAAGGACCCCCTCATGGCCCCCTCAATTATTACCATATTGTATTGTATTGTAATTGCATTTATATAGCGCTTACTACCCCTGAGGAGGCGTCAACGCGCTTTTTCGGCGGGTAGCACGCTACTCGGGGACCCACAGAGGATTAGTGTTGAATTAGTATAGTGAAACATGCAAGTACATTTTAAGTGGTGGATAGGTTAGTCAGTTATTTGGATTTGGAATGATAGCAGAAGGATAGAGTAGGACAAAAGTTAAAATGTATTTATCGCTCGCTTGTTGACGCATGCTATTCAGGGAGCCTATAAAGAATTAGTGGTGAATTAATATGGTGAAATATGAGGTCATCTCAGTGGTGGATATTAGTCTGTTACTTGGAGTGAGAAGGATAGCGAGACCCCGACACCGCCAGAACCTGCCTACACGAAGGGATGAAAGACGTCGCCGAGTGGATGAAGGACAACCGCCTGAAACTGAACTCGGACAAGACGGAAGTCCTCATCCTGGGATCTTCGCCCTCCGCCTGGGACGACTCCTGGTGGCCCCCAGCCCTGGGCACCGCACCCAAGCCAACCGACCACGCACGCCACCTGGGCTTCATCCTGGACCCCTCCCTCTCGATGACCAGACAAGTCAACGCCGTCTCCTCATCGTGCTTCAACACCCTGCGTATGCTTCGCAAGATCTTCCGCTGGATCCCGACCGAGACCAGGAAGACTGTAACCCAGGCACTCGTCACCAGCCGACTGGACTGCGGAAACGCCCTCTACGCCGGAACCACAGCCAAGCTACAGAAAAGACTCCAGCGCATCCAGAACGCCTCCGCCCGACTCATCCTGGATGTCCCCCGACGCAGCCACATCTCCAGCCACCTGAGGAACCTGCACTGGCTCCCCGTCGACAAGAGGATCACGTTCAGGCTCCTCACCCACGCACACAAGTCTCTCCACGACCTGGGCCCCAAGTACCTCAACGACCGCCTGACCTTCTACACGCCCACCCGCCAGCTACGGTCCACCAGCCTCGCCCTCGCAGCCGTACCACGCATCCAAAGAGCCACCGCCGGAGGAAGATCCTTCTCTTACCTGGCTGCCAAGACTTGGAACTCCCTCCCCATCCACCTTCGGCTGACCCAGGACCATCTCGCCTTCAGGAAACAACTCAAGACCTGGCTGTTCGAGCAGTAGCATACCCCTCCCCCCAAGCGCCTTGAGACCCTCCCGGGTGAGTAGTGCGCTATACAAATGGCATGTTTGATTGATTGATTGATGGGTAAAAGGGGAAGAAAGATTTGCATTCATATAGCACTGGTTACCCCTGATGGGTGTTGAAGCGCTTTTTTGGCGAGTAGCACGCCACTCCGGAACCTATAAAGGATTAGTGTTGAAAATTAGTATAGTGTAAATATAAAGTAATTTGAGTAGTAGATATGTTATTCAGTTATTTGGGCAGTATATTAGTATAGTTGAATATGGAATATGGAATTTGAGAAGTGAACATGTTAGTCTGTTAATTTTGATAGAAAAAGGATAGTGGAGGGATAAGAGAGAAGGATTTTTTTTTTTTTAAGTCAACTGATGGAAGGATCATTATATATTTGTTAGTGATAAAAGGTGGACTGTTGGGTGTAATTACAGTAGGGAGAGTGTGTCTGAGTGGCATGTAGTTATTGATGGTGTTGACTGGCGTGTTAGTAATGAGTGTATTGGTTAGTGGTATAGGATAGAGTTGTGTACTGTTTGTGGGTGATGGTGGATATGTGTGGTAGTTGGGATAGTAGGGTGTGTAGATGTGGTTTGGTTGGGTTGGTGGTGCATGCTGGTACATAAATCTGTGCATAGTGTTGTGCGTGGTGTATATTTGGAGTGAGTGTGTTGCTCTGTTTGTGGTTGTGGATGGTGTGGGCTGGGTATTGTTAAATGAGAAAAAGGGCAGCATTTCTGGCCCTAGTCCCGACCAGTTTTGAACAGGCCCAAACAGGCAACTACCCTTGTCCTCTCCACCCTTAACAGGCCCAAACAGGCAACTACCCTTGTCCTCTCTACCCTTAACAGACCCAAACAGGCAACGACCCTTGTCCTTTCCACCCTTGTCCTTTCCACCCTTGTCCTTTCCACCCTTGTCCTTTCCACCCTTGTCCTTTCCACCCTTGTCCTTTCCACCCTTGTCCTTTCCACCCTTGTCCTCTCCACCCTTGTCCTCTCCACCCTTGTCCTCTCCACCCTTGTCCTCTCCACCCTTGTCCTCGACGCCCTAAGCCTGGCCTTTTTTGTAGCCCTAGTAATCAGGTGACCCCTTCAGCCAATGGGAACCTTAGCCCTAACACTATCCAATCACAACACTAGCCCTAACATCTAGAACCAATAGGAAACCAGGACCTTGCAGCCAATCTTTTTTTTATTTATTATTTTTATTTGCATTTTGTTTATAACTCAACAGTACAGTCATGTAATTAGCAGTACTCGACCCCCTACTCCCTCGCCCACCCTTCCACAATCTCACTTTGCTGTTACGTTTCATATCATACTTGTTCAATGTCCGTAGATTCGATGTGCAGGAATCTGTGTCCCCACCCAGACCTTCCTGGAGGCGCCCATGTAGTCCTGTAACCTAATGCTGAGCTCACCTCCCTCCCAACCCCCCATCCAAACCATGATAGTGGCGCCTCCTGGTCCAGAGCTTACGGAACTTCCGTGGACACCCTCTAGCTTTATAGGTCACTCTCTAGGCAGCCATGTAAAGATCCAACCCTCTTTTCCATTCCTCTAATTCTGGGGGAGTCGGTGACCCCCAGTATTTCGCTATGTCTCTTTTGGCGACCACCAAGGCCAAAACCTGAAAGGTTAGGAGAGGGCGCGGTAGGTCCACGTCGTTCGTCATTCCCAAGAGATCCAGCTTGGGCTCCTGGATAAGTGGGACCTCCAATACCTCTCTCATTTCCTTAAAGATGTGGTTCCAATAGTTTTGAATCACGTCACATGTCCATAGTATGTGATAAAAATCCCCGTCTTCTCTGTGAAGGACCTTGCAGCCAATCTTAACCCTAGTCCAAGCACCCAATCAGTTCAAAAACCCTGATCTCTTCGTCCAATAAAGGCCTTAGGCCTTAGCCCTACCACTCGTCCCAACCCAAGTAGCCAATGGTACTGGTAGCCCTAGTCCCTACTTCCAATAGAAAGCCTAACACTACTCTTAGTCCCACAACTGGTCCAACAACCAATCACACCAGAAGCCCTAAATAGCTACTTCCAATTAAAGGTCTAACCCTAGCCCTAGTCCCACCCTACTCCCAACAACATAGGAAGCCCTAGTTCCTACTTCCAATAGAAATCCTAACCCTAGCCCTAGTCCCAACCCTGCAATGATTGAATCACAGACTGAGAAACCAATCCGAACCCTCAAATACCCAACCAATGAGACATTAACCCTAACCCAATAGAAACACCAGATACAACCACCAATCAGTGTACACATGTGCCAACCACTACCACACCATATAAGGTCCCAGCAACCTCCGACAAGGTTTGCTGGCCAGGGAGTTGGAAGCTGCTTGCTCCTGTTCAGAATCTCCTAGGAGACAGACCGGCTCAATCCACAACTTTGGACTTCAGCAGGTTAGGGCTTCACTGGGGGGGGGGGGGGGGGGGGGTCAGGTGGGATGGCTTCACTGGCTTGTGAACACAAAATGGTGGCTGGGGGTGCACTGTTTGAGCACACAGGCCTAAGCACAAAGCAAAGGAGAAATTTGGAGGGAAAACAGATTTGTCACCAAGGAATGAGAGGGACAAACTACAGAGGTTGGACTGCAAATCCCACAATTCAACACACTAAATGAAGGCAATCCTGGGCAGGGAAAACCACACATTTAAAACACAACACAGGTGATAAAATATGCAATTACAGGCAGGCTAAAACTACAATTTTTAACTGTAACAACCACAGGCATAGACAGTAAACACAGAAAGTGAAAATCGTTTTTTTAATCAACTTTTTGTCTTGGGAAGAGACAGCACTAGTCTGTCTCCTTACCACTTCCTGGATTCTGCTCACTGCAATCTGGGCCACATGTGGGCTGCAACTCACAAGATGGAGGAGAATGATTTGGGGTGCACCCAGCAAGGCCTTAAGGGGCCTGGGCAGGTGTGAGAGGAGGGCTCAGACTTGCCTGGTAGCTGAATAGCCAATGGTCTGCTGGTCTGAGGGTGGGGTCTGGGCAGCTGCTTGCTCCTGTTCAGAATCTCCGATTTAGTTTTATTATGTTCACTGTGCATACCTCACACCTACCAGGCTATACCAGGCGGGACACCTGCAGAGTCCAAGTTGTCCATGATGCATATGTTCGCCAGCAGACTTTTATTATATGACATAGTTATGTTATGTTATGTTACGATATTGGTAGAGCGCAAACAGCTGCCCCAGCAAAGGGGCGTCCCGGCGCTAATAATTCACATAACATCCTGGGGGTAGATATTCGGCAAGGCCTAGAGGGGAGGAAATAGGTGGGTTTTCACAGCTCTTCGGAAGGCGTATAGATTTTCCAGTGAGCGGATGCTGAGGGGCAGATCATTCCAAAGTTTGGCTCCTAATACTCGGAAGGAGCGTCCGCCAGTGCGAGCCAGCTTAGTGAGGGGGATCTTCAACAGTTGTTGTCCAAGTGAGCGCAGATTACGCTGTGGAACATACGGAGTAAGGAGAGGCCGGAGGATTTCTGGGCGGCCCGTCTTGAGGATTTTGAAGATCATGACGAGGGCTTTAAACTTGATTCGGGATTCGATAGGCAGCCAATGAAGTTTACGGATTGTGGCCCTGGCCGAACATCTGCGAGGAAGTCCGACTAAGGTTCTTGCCGCGGTGTTCTGTATGCGCTGCAGACGCGCAATCTCTGCTTTATTGGCGCCCAAGAGTAAGACGTTAGCGTAGTCTATGCGAGACAGAATTGTAGCTTGGATGATCATTTGGCGGACCTTGGGATCAAAGAATCCGAGTATGGGGTTAAGGCTTCTCATCAGGCCCACACAGGTGGCCGCTACTCTTTTAGTGTGGGTTTGAAAATTGAGTGATAGTCCTGCGAGTTCATTCAGAAGTACTGGACAGAGGTGATTGGAGAACTGGGGGAGGTCCTGAATTGGGAGATTCCTCTCTCTCCCTAAACACTAAACGGTATAGGCGGCACTAGAGCACATCAGGCTTTCCTGGCTACTGCCATCACGGTGGCCAAAAGAGATATAGCGGCCAGATGGAAATACCCATCCCCCCCGTCAGTCTTCCAGTGGCGCAAAGGACTTGACTGGTATGCCGTGCAAGAACAACAGGTGTAAGCAGCCCGGGGATGTCTATCTAAATACAAGAGTTTGGGGAAAATGGCTGGGGTTGTTGGATTCGTGAACGGGAGAGCGAGAGGGAGGGGGGGGGTTCGGCTTCTCACTGGGGTCTCTGACGTGTGGACAATTAAAATCATCGAACAGTGGGTCATCTTGATTTGGATAATTTGTGCGCCATGCTTGGCGACAGTACTACAATGAGCTGTTGTTTCTCTTCGTTTATCATGTTTGTAAAAACCCAATAAAATGGACTATCAAATCTTGTCATATTTGCTGTGCATTCAAAGACAGAGATAAAATGTCAGGCTCTGTCTTCCAGGGAGTTTAGGGTTTACTTTTCTTTTTTTGACTTTAAAGTGAGGATTTATGTGGCAATAATGCTGGCTACTCGGGGATGTGCAGTACGATCTTATTATTGTTTGGGTAATTCTGAAGCATGGCAACAAATATTTTAATGCAGTCAAATCAATGCACTGATGATATTTCCATACGTTATCATTTGAGCTCTGTATAGCAGTAAAACTGTATGTCTGTGCAAATGTAATGGTCATTCCAATTGAAGAGGTGTTGTCTATAATGGCAGTGTGCTACCACACCATGCATACTCTACCTTAACCACCCCTCCACTCGATTATGCATCATTCTACGACACTGCACTCTACTCTGCACCACTCCACAGTACACTACACTAGACGGTGCGTCACTGCACTATACTATGCACTACTCCACACTATTGCCACTTCAAGCCTCTTTACTTTACACCACTCTACTCTATGATAGTGCACTCCAGTCCCACACTACTCCAGGGGTGTGGAATTTAATAAAATATTTACTTGTTCCTGGGACAGATTGCTTCATAAAACTACTTGCCATGTATCCACTTGTCCATTTGGTGCCATGTCTTGCAATGACATACAATGAGATTGCTGCTATAATTTAAGAGCTCTGATAATAGCCTCATGATTATGCCAAAGCTCATACTATTGTAGAGTTTGAATACTAGCAATTCCCTTGTTTTGCCACCTTTCCACAGATCTACATACTGGAGGTAGTGGTAAGCAATAATTCTCCATGGTTGGAATACCCTTTTGATTGTGTGCAACCTAATAACTTTTATGTTTTATGGGTTTTCATCAGTTGGTCTCCAATGTTTTCCCATATTGAGAAAGGTTAGAAATGTACTCCTGATAATGGCAGAGATAAAACTTCTTCTAGGGTTGGGGGAAAAAGTGGTAGATGGGGAAATAGAACTTGTTACCACGCAACAGATTTTTGTATGAGGAAATCTACACATGATTATTTGCTTGTGCTAAAATGCAGTCACAAATATTTTTTAGGAGTACAATTTCCTGACCCATTTCTTTACATTCGTGTGAATTCATGAAAGCCATAACATATACCATGGGTGCACTTTTGTGACTGTTTAAGAATTGGGACCTTATTTAGGTCTGGCGTTTTTTGTTTTTGTTAAAATTCTATCTCTCTCTATCTACTGGCTGGCTTGACTATGAGTGACCGCATTCTGCTCTTTCACAAGGAGCATATTGGCAAGCAAAGTAGTTTTGTTCAGTGACAGGAACCACTGTGGCAATGTTTGGTTTTGGAGACAAAAAATATTTTTGCTTTTGCCAATATTTGTTATAATGATGAGGGCCCAGCATCTACCACAACAGTAACGTTGTACAAAACCTATGTCAAAACAAGGCACACATTGACATAACCAAAAGGCTGACCACCAAGGTCCTAACTATTGGCATTATTTTTATGTTCCCTATAATTTTGTTCAATCCACTCTTAAGTCACTCTGATCTACCCTGCACCCTATGCCACTTCACTCTACTCTGAAACAATCTACTCTACGTCACTCTGTTGCGCTTTACGCTGCTGCACTCTACGCCGCTCTACTTTACACCATTGCACTCCACGACACTCTCCAACACTGAAATCTGTGCTGCGCTGCTTCACTCCGCTCTACGCCAGTAAGCTTTACACCAATCCACTCTATTGTGCACCACTCTGTCAGTACACTCTAACCCACTCTACTATGCACCGCTGCCGCCCTCTTTGCCACTGTGCCGCCGCCCTCTTTGCCACTGTGCCGCCGCCCTCTTTGCCACTGTGCCGCCGCCCTCTTTGCCACTGTGCCGCCGCCCTCTTTGCCACTGTGCCGCCGCCCTCTTTGCCACTGTGCCGCCGCCCTCTTTGCCACTGTGCCGCCGCCCTCTTTGCCACTGTGCCGCCGCCCTCTGTGCCACTGGACTCTATGCCACTTCACTCTAGTCCACTCGACACTCCACGATACTCTAGTCCACTCTGGACTACTGTATCGTGGAGTGTCAGAGTGGACCAGAGTATTGTGGAGTGTCGGAGTGGACTAGAGTATCGTGGAGTGTTACTCTGACACTCCACAATACTCTAGTCTGAAGCTGTGCTCCATTAAACTGACATCACTCGACTGTAGTCTGATACACGACTCTACTGCCACTCCACTCTATGCCCCTGCACAACACTACTCCACTCTGCCATTCCACTCTACTACATAATTCTACGTCAATCCACTCTGCTCTCGGCCCCTCTGCTCTCTGCCCCTCGGCTCTACGCCACAACACTATACCACTACACTTTACAACACTCTACCACTCGCCAATACTCTATACCACTCCACTTTATAACACTCACTTCTTCTCCACTTTACAGCACTCCACTCTTCTGCACTTTACGGCACTCAACTCTTCTCCACTTTACAACACTCCACTCTTCTCCACTTTACAGCACTCCACTCTTCTCCACTTTACTCCACTCCACTCTTCTTTACCCCACTAACTTTTAGCCATGCTGAACAGCAGCCGCACTGGTGTACAACATGGCTAAAACATATTGGCAAAGCCCATAGCTCGTTTATAGGTGAGACCTATTGTCTTTGCAAATGCTTGTTTAATTCGAAATCAGTCAGTCAACGGATCGTTTTCGCTGGGGAGAAAACGCTGGCAAAAGTTTCAGAAAAACTGATGTTACAGAAAAGAAATAATCCTTTTTTATGTAGCATGAATTTCTTAAATGCTTTTCTGTAATTGCCTCCCCATGATGCTGGGCAAACGAGCATTAGCAAAGCCAACTGACATTTCTATTTGCATGGGAACACCCGGTTTCCATTCCGTACAAAAGTCAAACCTATTGACTCTGTCAGTGCTTGTTTCTCCATGTTTCCAGTATTTTTTCAATGCGTACTGTAACATTTAAAGCGTCGCACACAAAACGAATTGATTCCTTACGATATGCTGACAGGTGACTTGAGTGTGTCGTGATGAATGCTTCGTTCTTAGTAATGTGACAATTGATCTGTCACAAAGCAATTTGCAGTCTCTTAAATTTACAGTTTGCAAAAGGGAATATTGAGTGCCATGTACACAGCTACGACTAATGGTGGCAGTTGGCACTTTGGAAAGAAAACATTTACTTTAGTGTCTGTAAAGTAAATTGTTGCAGCTGCACACACGACTCACTCGTGCATGCACCTTATTTGCATCACAGCTTTCTCTTTACTTTCAGTACGTCTTCCCTCCAAAATCTTAATCTATTTTTACAGCGTCGCCAAACCTAGCCACATTTGAATTTACCTTATTTTTGCCCCTTCAATCCAGCAGTCCTGATGTATTTACTAGCAGACTGCTTCAATCCAGCAGTCCTGATGTATTTATTAGCAGACTGCTTCAATCAGCAGTCCTGATGTATTTACTAGCAGACTGCTTCAATCCAGCAGTCCTGATGTATTTATTAGCAGACTGCTTCAATCCAGCAGTCCTGATGTATTTACTAGCAGACTGCTTCAATCCAGCAGTCCTGATGTATTTATTAGCAGACTGCTTCAATCAGCCGTCCTGATGTATTTACTAGCACACTGCTTCAATCCAGCAGTCCTGATGTATTTATTAGCAGACTATTTATTAGCAGACTGCTTCAATCAGCAGTCCTGATGTATTTACTAGCAGACTGCTTCAATCCAGCAGTCCTGATGTACTTACTAGAAGACTGCTTCAATCCAGCAGTCCTGATGTATTTATTAGCATACTGTTTCAATCCAGCAGTACTGATGTACTTTCTAGCAGGCCATTTCAATCCACCAGTCCTGATGTACTTTCTAGCAGGCCATTTCAATCCAGCAGTACTGGTATACTCCAATCCACCAGTACTGATGTACTTTCTAGCAGGCCGCTTCAATCCAGCAGTACTGGTATACTCCAATCCACCAGTACTGATGTACTTTCTAGCAGGCCGCTTCAATCCAGCATTACTGGTATACTCCAATCCACCAGTACTGATGTACTTTCTAGCAGGCCGCTTCAATCCGGCAGTACTGGTATACTCCAATCCACCAGTACTGATGTACTTTCTAGCAGGCCGCTTCAATCCAGCAGTACTGGTATACTCCAATCCACCAGTACTGATGTACTTTCTAGCAGGCCACTTCAATCCAGCAGTACTGGTATACTCCAATCCACCAGTACTGATGTACTTTCTAGCAGGCCTCTTCAGTCCAGCAGTACTGATGTACTTACTAGCAGACTGCTCAAATCTAGGAACGCAGTATAGCTGTTGCAGTACCAATGCAGAAACAAGCAGCTTAGCATCGTTGTTTTAATGTATTATTTTTTCTCGATTTTCAGTTTATAATTTGGTACTAGAGTGGCTGCGCTATTTAAAAGGTCGATGTAAATGAATCAATGGTTCGCCCTTGTGAGACCACACAATGAGGTTGCCTTTGTCATCAGGCTACAATACTATTGGTGTTACTGAATTTGTATTGATCACTGATGCTCTTTACCCAAAGCACTATTATTCATCCATCCCCTTTTTCACATGTAGCGCTAGAGATTGCGAGAATAGGTAAAGAGAATGAGAAATTAGGACATTGGCAGAGGGAGGGTGTCCAGTACGCGTTGTTCTGCTGACACTAAAGTGGCCTAAGTAGTAGTAATTGAAAGTGATTTGACTTGAAACAGGAAACTATTGGGAGTATTCTGTATGCCCAATGTGTCTTGTACATTGATGGAAATGCTGTTCCCCGCACATTAGAAAGCAAGCTGGCGGGTTAAGAGAAGCAATGGAAGTGGACGTACACAGCATTGTTGTGGCAGGAGATTACAAGGTAGGGTGCTAGCTAGGGCAGCTAGAGGACAGTGTAAGTCTTGGTAATTTACCTGTTACTGTTTGCTCCTCATACCCTAGTAAATGAGTCTTGCTATCATTTCTTATCTTGTAACAGGTGAAAGAAGGAAAAATCTGTGTGCCAGTGACCTGGTGCTGACTTTTTTTAAAATTTATATTTACAGACTTTTATATAGCGCAAACTTTACCCGAATCGGGTATCAGAGCGCTTTACATAGCACCAGTTGCATTACAGGGAGATTAAGTGATTTGCCCAGAATCACAGGATGTTCAGCGCCATTACGAGACCCGAACCCAGTTCCCCTGATTCGAGGTAGACTGCCCTAGCCGTTAGGCCAACTTCTAAAAAAAAAAAAAGTGAAGACTTCTACATTTTGAAACCTTTATCTATTAAAGTAATTTTTGTATGTGGTATCCACCACCTCTTGCAGCCTCTTGCTGTCTTTAACTAGTGCTAGATTATCCCACAGGAAGGAAATTGCTTGTTTGGGGATAGGAGGAGGGCAGTCTTTCAATGGTCCACCACAGCCTGTGATTGCTTATTCTTCCTCTTGATCTTAGTGTTGTTAGGCACCAGAAACATTTATTTTCTGGTATACTTCTATTTCCTTGCTCACCTCATCTGCATCTTCCTAAAGAGACATACAGATTTCTAGCATTTGTTCTAAGTCCGGTCTGCCTGACTCTTATCTGCTGATTTATTTTGTCATAGGGAACACTGATCTTGTATAGTTCCATTTAGCTAGGCTCGGATACCAGTTCTTGTCTAACAACGTGAAACACTTCCATTTTCATGCATGCATTATGAGCACAATAGTGGCTATTCTGTGCAGTGGTAACAATTAGTAATTAGTAAACACTTTATTATTTTTATTTGCCATTTTCATATGTATATTACACGGTTCTACAGAGGGACTTCCCTTGATTTGTTTAACTGAGTTTGGTTTGAAGCAGATGGAATGTGTGAGTCAGTAGACACTGTGAAATGGAACAGAGACTCCTTATTCTGGCTGCGTCAGTTGTTGTCCATGTCGACAGTGGTTTCCAGGCCCCTCTTTTGCTGTATTGAACGAAAATTAACTCTACTGGTATGGAATCCTAAGCATAGGCCACGCTCTCAATATTCATAAGCTGCCTTCTTGGCAGTGCTTAATTTGTAAAAAAAATAAAAAAGTTCAGGTGCTGAACATTTTGCCAAGGAGGCCACAGCGTGACCCCACTTTCAACACTCTCACTGCCTCAGTCTCTATCTTCAAACCTTGATCTGTTGTCTGTCCCCTAAGTCTTTGCTCTAAGAGTCTATCCTCTCACCTCTCTAATTGTTTTCTATCATCTTTGTCACACCTGGTGTGTTACATTATTCCTTTTCTTCTACTTAGCTCCGTCTTATCTATCTCCTGTCCTGTTGTTTCTTTCTCCTCTTTACTCCTGCTCTCTCTAACACTGCAGCTGCCTGTGACCCCTGTCGTCAGCCTGTACATGTCCCTGCTATTTTGAACTCTGCATTTTCCTGTTGTCATTCCTAAAGAAGTGGAAGATGGCGTGTTTTACTTTCTTACCTACACCGAGTGCAAAAACAAAATGTACACCAAATGAAAATGCTTTTTTTGCATATATTAAGCAGTGCAGTATGACGAGGTTTATTGCGGAACAGACGGCTGCTCATGCACAGCAGGTGATGTTACTGCTAGTGCTGCCTGTAATTAGTAGGTTCAGGGATGGCATCAGCATCTACTACTTAGCTTGCTGTGGCCCTGCCTGCTACAGCACAGGCATTGTCCCCAGCCGTAATGCTGCCAATGCCGGTAAGTATGGCTGTGATGCCTACTGGACTCACACACGCTCAGCGATTACCATGCTGGGGTGCAGCGCACAGAATCTACAGGTGAGGCCATGGCGCACAATAGTTGTGTTGGGCCACAGCCGCATCGAGCACATTCAGGATAGCAGCAATGCAGGGCTGCAGGATAGGCTACTCTGGCTATGCAGCAAGTGGAAAGTCCACACTTACTTTCATATATTCTTTCTCAACAGCTCTCACTCCCAAGTTCCAAATGCACTCTCGCAGCTTCCTTGCCTCAACTCTGTCATGAGCCAGCCCCCAGCTACAATTATCCAATGGGAGGCCTAGGCTCAGGCAGTGGCAGGGTGCAGCAGACTCTGGGAATAGAATGCAAGTCATAGTTTGTCGATGACTTTTTGGATTTGTGATCGGCGTGATGACATCATCACTAACGTGGTGATACACAATCATGCCTGCCTGGACAGGCATATGCTGGCCTGTCAATTAACTTTTACCAGCCATTCACCATGCAATGTATGTTCTTTTTACTTTGAATTTGAACAGTTAATATTGAGACCACCACCTGCAGGGTCAGAATTTGTAGCCCCGGCCCTGTGAAAGAAGTGCCGGTGCTGAGCACCTGAAAGCACCTGCTCAAATTAAGCACTGCTTCTTGTGTTGCCTCATTTTCTGTTGGTATCGCTTTAGGTCAGCGCAACCTACATTATTAATAAAGTATCTTGGCTTTATAGGGACATTTATTTGTTTGCTTCTTGGAATTTCTAAATTCAAATACCATCTTGCTCTCACTGTTCTAGCTCCTTTCACGTACTCTTGCGTTTGATGGACCTCTGAACTAGTCTGACCGCATGCTCCACATGCTTCCGTCGCAATAGCTGAGGTCTTATTTCCACAGCGAACTGTTGCTGTGTCGAGGAATGTTGAAACTGAGTGTGCCATTTGAATTGATGAGACTAGTGATCTTTATGAGTTAATGGCACTGCCGATATTTATGAACTGAGAGGCAGGCAACATTTATGAATTGATGGTGGTGATGACATTTATGAGCTGATAGGAACTGGCCAAGCTTAAGAGCTAACATGGCCTGCTAGATTTATGATTTAATAGGACTCGAGATAATTTAGCTGATGGTCACTGGCTGCATTTCTGAAGTAATGGATCATACCTCTTACGAAATATTGTCTTTTAAATGAGATGATTATAATAGGCCTGATTGTGACTACAGGAGGCCTTTGCGATAGTGGGAGCTTATGTGTTGAGTTATGGTGCCTGTCATCCTCTTTGGCTGAGCAGGGGATGGGCATTATTCATGCCATGGGCTGGGAGAGTGATATCCGATAGCTGGTTTAGTACTCAGTGATATAAAGGAGTACCATGCCTCATGGCAAGGGGGAGATGAAAAAGCTGATCCACATCGGGCACTTATTTTGAACTGGTTAGATAGGTTGCAGGGGGATAAACTCTTGTATACTTAGGCTGTGGATCAGGAGAAGGAATTGTGTGGGCTATTGTGGCTGAAATAAAATGAGGAATGGATCTGTGAATTTGTTTTGATGGTGCAAGACAAGTGTGGAATGTAAAATATGTTTTCCCTCTTTTTTAATAAAAAAAATAAAGAAAGAACTTGCTGCCTTGTAATAATAGTAGATATGAGAAAAGTGGATTATTAGTTGATGTGTTTGTAAGACCTCACAAAGTAATGAAGTCAGTAACCTCTATCAAGTCCAGTTAGATTTCTTTAAATCACACCATAGATCAGTCCTAGGAAGCTGTGGCACAGAGCAGTCAAGCTTAACTCCAATGAAAACGGGTGCAAAGCATCAATCAGTGCCAAATCAGAAAATAAGTAAGAAACACAATCCCATTCCAATTTATAAAAATAGAATATATTTTTATCTTTAATTGGACTCAAAAATCATATGAAGGGAATCGGAGTTAAGATTTGTCCAAGGTTTTCCTAAATTACTGCTTTTCTCTCCAAACGTATTAGAAACGTTTTTAAAAGTTTGTAAATCTCTAGGTTTCACTCTTAGCTATAATCTTATCCTCAAACATGATGGTCTGGGGCAAAGTCGAAGTTTCAGACCAACTGCTATGGAAGTCAGGGGTCCTGGTCAATAATGTACTTTTATCCTTGGAAACTTTTCTGGTTCTTTTTCTCATTGATTTTGAGGTCTGCGGATGCTCTGCAGCTTGAGCCTGGCCTTGGGTTCGAAGTCCTGGAGTCCGGTGAAAGCTTTGCTTCCTAGCAGCGTTCAGTGCTGCCTACAGACCGGCATTAACTGTATTCTATGATCCTCAGACTCTGGGCTCGGAAATGGTTATCTTTGGCTTTAAGTTGGCACGTTGCCGTTCTGTGGCGAGAGAGTACACTCTAGCACTGGCCAAGGTCCAAGACTTGGGAGGGACCTCTTAGGGGCTGGAACTTATCTCTCGGCTACAGCAGCCTCATCTAGGGCAGGTCCAGGGTGAACTGGTCCACTGGGCACTTCTCAGGTGAAGGGCTACGTTAGCTTTTCTATTGCTGCAGCGTAACATGAGGCTAGCCAACTAGCCCTTGGAGGCCGCTCACTAGTACTTGGTACGAGTAGGAGCAGGGCCAGACCTGGAGATTTCTTGCCACAGGTTAAACCGCTGAATTCCTTCTCTCTCTCCGGTCCTGTTTTGGTCCAGCACATGCAGTCTTAATTGGTGCAGCATCTCTTTCTGGGGATCCACAGGTGCAGTACTACTTCTGTTCAGTCCAAAAGTGTTTTGAGGCTGCAGGCCATGGGTACTACTTTTATGCAGCTTTTGAGTTTGTGGTTGGGGAGGACTCACTAACCAATGGGACTACAATTCTCATAAGGCAACCCTACCCACTTTTACATAATTTCCTGTTGTCTTGGCACTAAACAACCCCACATTGTATTTCTGCCTGAATCCAAGATGTCCAGACCCTTCTTCCTTGGGAGAGAGCCATGGGCTCACCCCTGAAGTGTGTCCAGTATAATGAGCCCCCGCTCCTGGAAAATCGGATCTGCGATGCGTTTTCCCCCTCTGGAGAAGATGCCCACCTGTCTACCTACACAAAGGAGCGGGCAAGCTAAGATGTGTCTCACATTTGTCTCTCGGAGGCAGTATCCCCTTTAAAACTGGGCCATCTGTGGACTCCGCACTGGGGCTATCTTGGAAGGAGGGCACACCTCTTCCCTCCAGCAGAATTTGTTTCCCTTCCTGGGAGCACTTTACACCTCTTAGCTGGAGGGTAGAAGGCTTTATCTAGTGACAACTGGTGTAGTTAATCAGAAATGGACACTAGAAATTTGAGGGCAAAAAGTGGGGACGAATGTGATTAATTTGATACCTTGGTGAACCAGGTTTGGTGGTCCCAAATGGACGTTAGCATTTAGTGCATATGCTAGTGAAGCTCCAAGTTAGCCAATGGGGCAACCATCATTGAAACAATGAAAACGACAATTTTGAGTTTTCACTGTCTGGGCATGTACATTTAAAATTCAGCATGTCCTTCTTTTTTTTTTTTTTGTCTCGCTTAGGCATCGCTTGTGCAGTCTCTTCAAAACATACTATATTCAGGTATGGGCTTTAAGCTCTGCCCATTTTCTACCCACTTTTTTCAATTGGATCATGTTACTGTCCTTTGTAAATGGTGGCTTTTGATTTGTCAATAGGCTTAGTAGATCCTTGTTAGTACCTCCTTTTCTCCTGTTATCTCCCATGAGGACTACCCTATTACATGTGGTGTTAGTCTGTGAGCACTATTCTCTTAAATGGCTTTCTCCTGCCTGCTGTTGTAGGCAAGATACGCTCTCTCGCAACCAACCGCTTTTTCTTTAAACCAACGCTGTACACTTGTGAAATTTGGGCACAACTGACAAAACAATTCAGTTATTTCAGCAAAGCACCGCTTAGCCAAATGAGTCAGTAAATTAAAATAATGGTGTTGGACTCAATTTTGTTGTTTAGTAAAAACCACTGTGGCGATATGACTATCCTTGTCGTTATATAGAAGAGGGAGAAACATTCAGGCCCTTTTCTACAGGCAAATCTTGCCACTCCATATGGCAAAAACCTGGAATAGCAGTTTTCGAGTTGAAAGTCTGTTTCAACTAAATTATTTGTTTGACAGTAAAATTACAGCTTTTGGTTCAGGTTGAGATTGTTTGCATATATACAAACCTCTCATGCCACGCAGTAGCGTTTCATCCAACAACAGAGTAGTTAAACGTGCTCAAGGAAATCGAGTTAGTGCTTATGTGAGCAGTGCTGGAGTCAGACTAGCAAGCGTTTTTGGCATTTACCTCTCATTTACACAAGAGGGTCTGTCTGGTGCTCCCTCTTGCAGTGTAAACAATGTGGTACATCACAGTTCCATTTCCTCTGGATGCCCTCTTCACACATCACAGGTCTTTGTGGCTGCCACAGCTGCTGCTTATTTTTGGGAAACTAACTACAAAAAACTAAAGATAATTAAAAGAAAAGAATTACAGCGCCAAAACTGGTGCTCTGCCTATTGGCCTACTAAGGCCTGCCTTAGGGGTGACTTAAAAATATTAAAATGGATGGTGAGGACATGGCAAACGCTTTATTTTGCCATGTCGAATTGCAGTTTATAAGCTGCTCAACTAGACTGCAAAGGCAGAACGAGAGCCATGTTTTCACTTTGTCACAGCAGTGGTGGCACAATAAGTGCTGCAACCCACTTGTAGCATTCAACTTACTAGCCCTGGGTACACTTTGTAACCATATACTAGGGACTTCTAGGTAAGTTGAATATTCCAATCCGGGAGTAGCCAATTGATAGCACATACACTTTGATGGGCCCATGCACTGAGGCCAGGTAAACAGGGCCTAGTGCACTTCGGAGTAAAACAAATTAAAAACAAAATAGCTGCATCAGTCCAAAAACTTGAGGGGTGATAATACAAAAGGAGGCACTTTCTTATAGTAGTGGAATAATGAGTGAAAATATGTCCTTGCTTTTGAGTTTGGCTTCGAAGTCTCTGGCATTCCTTTGCCCTTTAGGATGCAATAGAATGCATCTTGGGTAGAAATTCTATGATGTGGCAACCAATGAAGGTACGTGATGTATTGATCCAGCCAGAGTTCGCATGTTTCGAGAGCCCTGTGCAGGAAAAAAACAAGTTTGGCAAGGGAGTGTCTGGCTTGCGCTCGCAGCTGCCAAATACAATCAATTGAAAGGCATTTTGATAATGTCACAAGGAAGTCAGTGACTCTTCAAGAGCATTTTTCTCATTTTTGTGTTTCATACTCGAATTTCAAACAGTCCTCGCAAGAATAGATGCAGTTTGTTTAAATTTTTTTCTACTATGGGTTGCTTTCTATAGACTGCAATGGTTGTTCGATCTGAAGACGTGGATTCTAGAAATAATGTCTTTACCAATTAGTTTTATGAAACTTGCTCCAGATATACATTTAAGGGCTTTTCTAAAACGGTAGCACGAGGCTACATGACACCTCACGACCCTTCAGATGTATTCATGTACATGGTAGTCTGCTTGCTAATGATATGGTGAACCAGTAAGTTTGACAAAATCCTGAAAATACTAAGACACCATGCTTCCGATCCCATGCCTTAGCCGGATACCATACCTGAACCGTGTTTGTACACCACAGAGACTCCTTCATTACACTATGCTTATCCATTAACTCTACACCCTTGATTCTACACTCTTTTGGAATGTATGTGGCAATTTATAAATACCATTTTAATAACAAAAACTATCTTTTAGCCCTCTGCCTGTTTACGTACAGTTTGGAGTGTACATGTAGACTGGCATAATAGTATGGGCATAAAAGTGTTGTTGGCTCATGTAAATACCTAGAAAATAGAATGTTGCACACATTTTACCCATCGGTATGTGACTGCTAGTGAGTGGAACCAGATAACAACATAGATGTTTGTTCACCAGTTGTTCATTTCATATTCATTATAAACTTGCAGCAGAGTAATGGACCCCAATAAATGCAGTAAAGGAGAATTATAAAATGTAGTGTGGCAATCCTTCTCCCAACAACCACACTGACAAGGCAAGCATAGCAAAGTATGCATGATAAGGCATGGTAGCATGGGTGGCAAACATTTGTTAGCCGGATGTACCACACTCATACGAGGGAGGATACGTGTAACTGTTCATATCTACGAGAGATACTTTTACAATATTGAATAGATACATTAGTGGCAAATGCTTTATTGATCTCATTTTTATTAGGCTAGTGGGTGTTGTGGTGTTCTATCCCTTGTGCTCTTTCAGTCATGATTGCGGAATGCATTGTTTGCATGATGGTTATAAAAAAATTAATATTCCATTTTGTTTTTTAGGTCGAGTCTGTCAATGCGCTTGCGCATTGAGCTCGCGAGAGATATTGGGGCTTAACCAGAGCTTAACCATCGGCGGCGATTTGATGCTGTGCCCGTGAAAAAAGCACGTGCACAATGCACATCAAAGCCACCAGCCTCCCTCCCACAAGCTTCCCCCAGCGTGCGCTCTGCCTCAGGCATTTCTCCTCCCCTAATTTATTCACTGCCCACGGCCGGGCGGCCGTACTTTCACTTTCACGGCCGCCAGGCCGTGTCTCGCGTTTCCACTTCTCTTTCTTTCTTTCCATCTTTTCTCGCACCCTCTTTCTTCCTCTCAACTTCTCTTGTTTTCAGCAGCTGCTATTTTTAACACTTGCCGGATGCTCCCTTTGAATGTTTATGCAATGAGGGCAGGTTTTACAGAAAACCACTGGGGTTCACCCCCCAGTGCAAATGTGTTCGAGGTGTGACTGGCCTGGTTCCTCACGCCTTGCTTAATAACACGTTTGGTTGAAATGTTACACACCAGGCGACACGTGTTGTCTTTGGGGCGCGCCTTCGTTTTTTGGCTCATTGTAATCGTTACTGGGCACACTTGCGCGTGTGGAGATGTGAGCTATCATCAAGCGTCTCGGCGCCTCACTTGGGGTAGGAAGCGCTATGCAAGAGCTACAAATAAAACACATAGTAGCTGGTTTAAAGATATTCAGTTTTTATCTTTCATACTGTGAAGGAGAGGACAGCGAACGATACACCCGGATCACACAATTGCCAGATGAAGTGGCGACGCCGGGATTAGTACCTAGGTTACGGACCAGCCACGTAGCTGCCATGGCACACGTTTTTCCTTCTTGCAGACATCCACCACCTCTTTATTCTCTGTACAGACGTTCACCTTGAAGGGCTCCCTCAGCAGCAACGCTGTAGATCGACGCCTCGTCAGGGGTAGTAGGCGCTATATAAATGCATTCACAATACAGGCGTTCTGCCTGCCCCGACCTGGGAATCCTCCGGGGACCCTAGGCTGCTGACAGTGACTGCCACCCTCTGAGTTTTTTTTCTGCAGCTGCTATTTTTAACACTTGCCGGATGCTCCCTTTGAATGTTTATGCAATGAGGGCAGGGTTTACAGAAAACCACTGGGGTTCACCCCCCAGTGCAAATGTGTTCGAGGTGTGACTGGCCTGGTTCCTCACGCCGTGCTTAAAAACACGTTTGGTTGAAATTTTACACACGAGGCGACACGTGTTGTCTTTGGGGCGCGCCTTCGTTTTTTGACTACTTGTAATCGTTACTGGGCACACTTGCGCGTGGGGATGTGAGCTATCAAGTGTCTCTGCGCCTCACTTGGGGTAGCAAGCGCTATGCCAGAGCTACAAATAAAACCCATAGTAGCTGGTTTAAAGATATTGTTCCAAATGCTACATAGATAAATTAATCTTCTGGTCAGTCACACATACTGGTACTGTAGGGTTTGCTCCTGGCCTCCCGACCCCTGAGAGTGGTGGCGCAGTGGCCAGGGCAGCTGACTCTGGAGCATGGGGCTCACGGTTCGATCCCTGGCGCCGGCAGCAGGTGACTCTGGGCAATAGCTCACTTAATCTTCCCGATGGCCCCCAGCACCTTGACACCCTTATGGGTAATTGTTCGCGCTGTACAAATACAGTCATTTCATTAATGCAACTACTTGTGTCTGAACCCAATACTCACCAGCTAGAAATCATTCCTCCGTAGCTGACGTCAACACCATTTGTGTCAATGCACCTCTTTACCTCTCAGTGGTGCTTAGACACAAGAGTGGACAGGTGCTCTACAGAGCTCTAACAATACATTATATATGATATCCCCATTCCGAATTGGATAAGAGAACTCAGCGAGTTACATCATTGCAGAAAAGAATGTGAAATCTGCCTTTCACAGGTTCTGATATGGACTGACTCCGCCTTTCATCCTTCCGAGGCCCTCCCTCTATAGGCAGTAAAGATAGTAGTGCTGTCCAGCAGTAGAATAACAGAACTTGCCTTGCCACCACGTGTTCTCAAGGTGGGTGGGTGGGTGGGGGGGGGGGGTGGGGGGGTGGGGAGGGGGGGGGGGGTTGTGTGTGTGTGTGTGTGTGTGTGTGTGTGTGTGTGTGTGTGATATTAAGCTATTGACATTGTAAATGATAATGCCATTTATTTATCTGTTTTCAAAACCAACACAAATAAAAATTTTGTCATTTACAATGCCAATAGCTCTAACTTTGGCAAAGGCGAGACCATTGCATTGTAAATGCTTGTTTCTATTTTCTTTCTTTTCTTCTTTTTTATTAGTGATTGAATTGTAATGAATACAATCTGTTAATTATGAGATTATGCTAAAGAATTTCACGATTATTTGTTGCTATGAAATGGCTATACATTTTTTATATATTTGCTACAATAATTAAATATTTTTTAATAAAATAATGATACATATTGTTCCTTTATAGGTCTCACCTGAGACATTTGCTGTCACTTGGGAGATCTTTTTATTAATTTAAAGCACACACGTTACTTACCGTTATTTGGCTTTACCATCTCTCTTGTTTCCTTGCTCTCAGTGGCCATTGCATGCAGTTTCACTTTTGCTCTGTTTGTTCTTTCGATGGAGCATGGACCAAATTCTGATTAATTTGTATTGGTGTTCTTTGGCTGATTGCGCTCTGAATAAAGCAATATATTTCGCTTCCTTTGTTGTCCTTACTACTCAGTGGGCAGCATCCTGCCCAGTCTGTTACATATTATAGGCCAACAGTGTTGCATAAACTATTTTAGAGGGCTGTGCTACAAGTATCGCACTCCTTCACACAAAGGCTGTGTAAAAGCCTGTTAGTGACCAAAGCCTCACACTCTTTGGTTGCAAGTTTAGACCTGTATTGCAATATGGAATGCTTCCGTTTAGTCAGCTACATGGTTATGCATTTGCGGCATATATCTTCATTCTACGTTTGTGTGCAGTAAAGCCCTCTAATGTATAGTGGTGATGAGATATTGCAAAACTTTCTCAGTCAGTTAAACGTTAATGGGTATATATTACGGGCAAGAATCTGTTATGGGACTACTACTTCAGATGTTACAGAATCAATAAAGCTAAAACACCAAATTTTCATATCCATCCTATTAACAGTTTTCTATCAAGCCTCCATTGTGGCTGTAACATTTCTTGCTGAAAGACGTTCATGTACATTATAATGAGAAATATTTTAGCCATAAGGTGTAAACCAACATTTGTAAATGATTAGATTTTTTTTTTTCTGAGTGTGCCGTGGCTGTTTCAGAGAGTTTGCAGAGCCATCTTCCCCATTATAAGAAGGCACGCCTCTTTTCCTGTCCCTGCGTGTTTAGCCAGTGTCTCTTTGCATGCTGGGACTTGTAGTTTTGCCGTTCCACTGCTAGTATGATTCTTCAAGTCCTAACATGCAAAGTGCTGTTAACTGTGAAGATTTACGGTATGAAGGTCTATGTGATGACATGACCCTGTTGTCGATACTCTGTTTGCAGTACAAATGTTTTTACAGTAGGGAAATAAATGCTCCGATGCTGAGAGCCCTTCGCATACTAAATACGTCTTTGTGCCACAGTGAATGCTTCATTGGGATGGGTGCTTGGAGCAGGAGACGAAGCAATCCTCTAGCAGCAGATTAGTGAGCTTTCTGTCGGGTCTTGCTCTTTATTCCCATAGCAACTGCTACTGGCGTCCAAATTAATCTGTAAGAAACCTGAGCATTTCCAAAGCCAAAAGGTCTCGCTTGTGCGAGCTATCAACTTTATTAATGTTTTTAGCCATGTTGCACAGGAGAGCAAGTGCTCTGCAGCATGGCTTAATATATATATATATATATATATATATATATATATATATATATATATATTTTTTTTTTTTTAAAGGGTTGGAATGCTGATGTGGCCAGTGCTGACAGCCTCATATCACTTTTTTTTTCTAACTTTATTAGAATTTTTGTTTCAGTTAAGCTGCAGTGCTTTGCTACGCAGTTGCCTGCCCTCTTGTACCATACCCCAGGCAGCTTGCCCCTCCCCTCATGACACAAATTAAACCATTAACAAAGCCAAATAGACTGCGTTTGAAAGAGCTATTTTTACTTTCATTTTTTAGGGATGTTGCACAGCAGCTGGTAAGTAAAAATAAAAGCGCTATGATGTTGCAAGCATTGACTGCTTCATAGCACTTTTAGTTTTTTTACTAGCCGGGCTGCTGTACAACATGCCTAAAAAATTTGACAAAGCCATTAGATTGTGCATAATCGTAACCTATTAGCCTTGCCAATGCTTGTTAATTTTATAATTCTTTTATTACCATTTATTTATTTTTATGTATTGAAAATGGATGATAGTACAATTGAAAATGAAACGTCAGATTTGATGCAACACCTAACACACCTAACATCAAAGCTTTTCATTAGAAGAGCTAAATAGCATGCTATAAATCATACTTGGCAGCAAGAAAATGCAAATTCAATGGGCTTCTATAATGGAAGCTCCTTAAAAAAAAAACAAGATTATAGATCAGCCACAGAAATGGTATTTGTGTACGATATTAATCTGTGATGTTTCCACAGCGTTGAAGATGTCTAAATTTTATGGCGATTCCTTGCAGAATTGGTGTACTTGTTGGCGAAATGTGGGTTGGAGCTTATGATCAGCGAAAATGTTGATGAATTTTCTTGGAACAATGGCCTGTTCCTTAATATATTTATGCAATGTCTTTTAAACCAATTTAAAGAGGTTTGAAGCTGTGTATTGTAAACCCTAAATGAAGACAATCCATCTTCTGCTTTGTAGTGAGCGATCTTTGGCTTTTCGTGGGAAATATGACCCGTTTTGAAGGCAGTGTAACCAATTCACTCTTCAGATTGCTTCCAAGATACTTAAGATTAGCTGTTAATAATTAATCCTGTACTTAAAGTGAATGTGTCGTGCCCTCCGCGCTTATAATTGTTTCCAGTTGTGTTCAGTGGCTCTTCTCTTGAGCCTTTCATTTGTCATCTATAAATAGAAACCGATACAGGACAGCTTTATGAATAACGAAAGATGCTTTCAATGTGGTGCTGTTCTTAATTACATCACTTATCCGTTAAAGTTACTCGTCACAGTAAAATACTACAAACTCATGATTCCTTTTGCTATTTGGATGCTATGTGTGACCACTAGACTCATATTTTGGCCTTAGTAATTATTCCTTGCCCAGGTCCTTAAGTCACTTGGTATTCGATAAGAAAACTCAATCTTTGAAGCAGGTGGGCGTCGTGAAATTTTCATCTGTAATTTGTTTTAAAAACACATTCAAAGGCTAATAAGAAGATAAAAAGCCAAACTCATAAGCCTTACTTAAAAACACGCTACATTTGAATTTTAGCTGTCTGCAACACTTTTATTAAATGTGCTTTGTTGGAGAGTAGTCCGAAAAGTCCTTAAGTTGCAGTAAAACCATTAATGGGAGTCTAGAAAATCGGGGATTACGCTACTTTCACACCAATTCTAAAGTTATTTTTCCACGGTTTTCAGTTAATTTTATTTCAACTGAAATTTTTTAAATTTGCTTTGTAGGCTCCAGACAAGAGGAAAGCACTTGAAGAAACGAAAGCATACACAACCCAGTCTCTTGCAAGTGTTGCTTATCAGATCAATGCCTTGGCTAACAATGTACTTCAACTGCTTGACATCCAGGCGTCCCAGCTGCGAAGAATGGAGTCTTCCATCAACCACATTTCACAGGTAATGGTACATTTTCATCTTTTCCGTGAACGCATTTCCTCTCTTGTGTACTAGTTGTGGGTATAATGGAGTACAAATATACTAATTCCCACTGGTTTCATCTTGTCCAGTATAGAGTCCTATGATTTTGTAGAAAAAGACAAATGGGTGGTCTTAGCTAACCATGAGCCATTGGTGCCTTATCCAGTAGAATATTTTGTATATCTACATTTGGCAGACCGTAGTGATTTTTAAAGGTTATTCTACAATGGGCTCCTGGGGGTGACACTCGACACTTTTTGTTCACCAACAAGTTTCAAATTTCTGTTTGTTATGATAACAAATTTTTCTATATGGCTTATTGTCGCTTGGACAGGTGGCAGATTTGGAGGAAAGCAGGACAGGCAGGAAGGGTTGGGGGCATTAGGAATTGGTTTGGGTAGAGGGAAGCAGGGGAGAGAACTTGGAGGCAAGAGGTAGGCAGTAGACTGGGTTAGGCGTTCTGGGTGGTGCTTTAGGATGTACAAGGTGGGGAAATAGTGGTTAGGGGGTCATTGCTTAGGGGATGGGGGTGTCAGCTTGGGAAATTTTTTATATATGATATGGATGCATTTATTATACTGCCTACCTGTCCAATAAGGCGACCTTTTACCCCCTCTTGGTGTGAGGCGTGGTTATTGCCCGAATGTCCTTACAGCATTGAGTACATTACATTTATAATTTGGTGGTAGACTTTAGTTTCAGAGAAGTGCGATGCAGATAGAGTAGTTTTTGTTCATTATGATGAGCTGTATAACTAAAAACATCAAAGCTTATTGCTGTCCTCCTACTTTTTTCTTAAAATAAATATTTTTTAAAATTTTGATTTAAAGTCACAAGAGTCCGAACAAGAGTTTAAAAATTCTTAACATCTTCCCAGCTCTTACCTAGATTGCTCGTTGTTTTAAATGTTGTATTATCTACAGTAAAATGAGAGAGTGGTCAGTGGGTCCCATGCATCTTTTAGGTGTGAAATATGGTGCCTACATTTTCTCAGTTCTACACCTTTCTGGTTTTTAGTTCATTTGATTTACTCTGTCCTTTTCTGATCAGATAGATCCTCTCCACACAAAAAACCTTGACTATTCATTTACACCAGAGCTCCATACTTACTTATGCCTTGCTAAAAAGAGTTATCCCCATACATCCTTTAAGTTACATAGCCCTCGGTATAGTTGTATTCAGAATCCGTTGCATCTCTTGGTACGGTGGAAAGCCCATTTCATAGATCGCTTTGTAAATAAAATCACGGTAAGCCTAGGTGCCATGTCAAATGTGTGTTCATTTTTCTCTCTTTTTCCCCATCAGTAGCAAAGTCAATAGGGCAAGCAAACAATTTTTAATGCAAAGCATGTATACAGCATTTGTGAATGTCTATGTTTACATGCATTGACACAAACCAGGCCTCTTGCCTTTGTCAATGCTTGTTTTTTTCTGGAGACTTTAGCAGCACTAGTGAATTTATGAAAAAGGAGATCGTAAATCATTTGACGGTCCAAGTCAGACAGTTTTTTTGAGATTGCTGTAGTAGCAGCACTAATAAAATACAGTTCTTGTTTGTTTATTTAATTTGTATACATTAAGTGTATTTTAAATCAATATTTTACAGACTCATTTATTGGATTATAAAGACCACCGTTTCCTCTTTTTTCCTAAACCATTTTTTAGTGGTAGAGGAATCCCCATATCCCAATATGCATATATTTTTTAAAGAAACTTTTGCACTGTGAACCTGTTCTAGATTTACTCGCTGTGTATTATTATAGAGATGTTTTTAATGGTGTACCATTAGTTTTCTCATATTTTTATTTTCTTGTCGAAATGTTTTGCTTTAAAAAAACATGCTGGGGACTTGGTTGCCTTTTTTTCAAGGTGATTTGTTGATGTTTTAGCCAAATCCTGAATCTGTTTGCCACTATGGACATGGTAGATGCTCTAATAAGCATGCATATCGTAAGGCTTTTTAGTGCAGGATTTAAATTAAGATATTGTAAGCATTTACAAACCGCTGAAAAAAAAGTTTTGGGTTTAGAAAACGAATGGCCTTGAACGACCCTATTTTGAGCCAGTTTCAAAAAATATTTTTCAGCTCTTTAACCTTTATATAGCATACTTTTAAAATGGGTAGTTGAGCCTTTACTTTGTTTTGGTGGTTTTGAATTCCTCCGATTATACTTATCTTATCGCTCCCGGTGCCTGCACTTTGAGCTGTAATTTTCCTATTAACCCTCCGAGACATTCTTGCTTTTGAAAGAAAGGAAACAAAATATTTGAGGGTGGATTGTTTACTCCAGTCGAGAAACCTTTCAGAGTGAAGGAATGTGGTAGGTAACAAGCAGGTATCTTTCTTTAACATTTTTAGGTCGTGTTCTTCTCTGCCTTGAACCTTCAAGGACTATTTGTTCACCAGACTAGTCACTGAGTGCAAACTCTGAACTTACCAGTCAGTAACTCACTGGATTTGCCAGATAGGTAATGTAGAGTGAAAGGCCATACACAATGTAAAATGTAGAACATTTAATGCAGGCAATTAAGCTGTTGCAGTGTGTACAAACCTTTTGAATTCTTAAAAAAAAAAAAAAATTACGTTTCTTTACCCTCTATCGCTCACTCCAGCGAGAATCTGATTAAAACATGGAACTAAACTCTCTGTCCATTGGAGATCTTGAGCTCTTTTTGCCACCCTGTAGTCTGTTACGTACACCGCGGCCAAAGAGAGCACGACCCTATAGGTGGTTTGATACTGCATGTTCAGCAGCACATAAAAAAACTCTTGACAGCACTGAAAAAAATCCCTTGACAATGGAAAGAGGTGCAGTCATGTAGGAAAGAATATAAAGATGTCCTAGAAGAATATGATGGACACTACCTCAGAATCTTTAATAGCAGCAAGCAAGGCTCAAGACAGTGGGGCCTTCTGGAGAATTGTTAATCTGCCTTACTTTTATGATGCTCCATCCGCTTCAATGAAAACGGAATAACAGTCGACACATGGGAGAACCAATGTGCAAAAGTGTATTCCTCTTGTCAGTCTGACTCACCCATTTGGGGGAAGGAAGGACATGTCATTAAGAGGTGGCCCTGTCATTTTATCATGCCTGTCAAGGTGATGGAGGTAGTGGATGCCTTAACCTCTTCCATGCGTCTGATGACCCTCGGCCGTCCGACATCATGGTGGGCGTGTGCGGCGGATCGGCCGGGGTCCGTCAGTTCCGCGCACGTGTGGAATTCCAGCCGCGTCGAAGCGGTTAATGGAAAAGCCGCTGGACTGGATTACGTCCCTATGGATGTTCACAAATCAACATTCTTTTGGGGGCCCCTATTTTAAAATGTTTTATTAGGGCAGCTCTTATAAGTAGACTGATCCACTCATGGTCTAGGTCAATAATTGTCCCAGTTTTAAAGAAAGTGGACAGAAGCGACTTAAGCTTCTATCACCCAATATCCCTGTTGAACTGCCCCGTTAAAATCTTTGAGAGAATATTGCTGGCAAGGTTAGAGGAATGGGTGGGACAAACCTCTATCCTTACAGAGGTACACTATAGTTTTTGACATGGTATAGGGATAGAGGAACGGTGTCTAAGTTTATATCTACTTATCAGCAATTACACTAGAGTTGAGTTGACGGCTTGCCTTTGTGGACTTGATTTGTGCATATGACACTTTTAACTGGTCCAGGTTCTGGTCAATCATGACTACATGGGCATAGAAGAACTAATAGTGTCTCTTTTACAGAGAATGTGTAGCAGATTAATATACATGAAGGGGTGTGCCAAGAGTGTGTCCTGACATCCTTCCTTTTCACATTATCAATAGTCTCGAGAATCACTCGATAACCCATGGGAAGGAAACGCCCTGTACCAGTGTTGTTGTACGCAAATGATGCAGTCTTGATATCGTGCACCTTAAACAGGTTACAGAGTCTCCTAGATGTTTTTGTTTTTCTTTTTATGAAGCACCTTGATTTGAACACCAAGCTATCAAAGTCTTTTATTAAGATAAATGAGCCCCAAAACACTAAAAGAGGATATATAACATAGGTGGTGTCCCAGTAAGGTACTTGAAGCCTTTCATTTAGGGATTCCCTTTGATTCAGCCATGAACTTGTGGCACCCACATACTGTAATGGAGGAACAATTTCTAAGGGTAACTAAGGCAGTACACAGGCTTTCAGTTAAATTTGGGCCAGCAACCAATCAAGGAGCTGATCACCATGTACAGATCCAAATGTTTATCGGTGGCTTAATATATAGAGGGTTTGTGGGGATAGACAAGCATACGTAGTGGAGATGGAGAACTATTTTTTGCGAAGATTCCTTCCAGTCCTGCAGGGCTGTTCCACAGACATCTGTCACACGGAACTCTGTGGTAACATACACTGAAAACCTATTTAAAATACGGGTGCTACTCCTGTGGGTCTCAAAATGGGGAGAGGCAGGTTTTTTAAGGTTCATTTTCCGTATTGTTGGTCTTTGGACATTG
Organism: Lissotriton helveticus; assembly: GCF_964261635.1. NCBI lineage: Eukaryota > Metazoa > Chordata > Amphibia > Caudata > Salamandridae > Lissotriton > Lissotriton helveticus. The sequence continues at coordinate 820,090,637 of NC_136071.1, forward strand.
CGGCAGGTATCGCGTGGATTTTTTATATCTCTAGAAATGTTTAGTTTATTGGGTATCCCGGAATAATTTACTAGAACTAACCTAATTAATGCGGCCTTAAAGGAAATGGTTAAGCAGATGTTCCTTAATTACTTAGGGAACATCGTGGGAAATTAGTAAATCTACAGTGAGAACTCATTGTTATTTTGACCTCCTAAACATTGGAACCCTAGCTTTTATTTGTAAGTAAGCCGCAACCTATATTTAACTAGACTTTCTTTAGATTAAACACTGCTCACTCGATGGTTTCATTCCCTAAACCCATGCATAAGACCTGCTGAACTTCCCAGAAGCCCCCGCGATGACCTATCAGCACAGAGCACAATGCACTTTATACTCTTGTGTAAATGTCTTACTGCCCCAAGAAAATGATATTTATTATTAGTATTATGGTATTTTAATACGAATCCGTGCAGGTTGGCATTATTTTTATCACAACTGCTTTTGTCTGAGGCAATCTGCATTGATAGAATAAATGTTAAGCAGAGTGCATTTAAAAGTAGGAGAGAGTATAATTGATGCCTTCTAACGTTTATAGAAAGAATGGTTTTTCTACTGTTTCAGTAGATCAAGTACATTAATTTGTTTATGGGTTTATTGATTATTTTATGAAATGTTGAATTGTAGCATTGTGCATATGTGTTTACATGACACTATTCTGCACAAACGATTTTGATGTATTGGGTAAGTCTGTCCTGAACCAAAATCCATCCTTTTTGTACTCGCCGTAATGGATATAATATGTGCTTTATCAGTACAGGCATACAGGACTGAAGTCTATAATTTTTCGAGGTACGGAGCTCATCGGGCTTGTATGTGTATGGCCATGGGGGTGACAGTCTAAATGGAATCCTATTTTGGCTTCCATTCAAAAGAATAGCAGAAATTATTGATGTTTCCTGCGCTCTAAATAAGGTTTATAATTTTTTTGTCAAGCTTTGTGCATTTGTTTTTTTTTTTTGCTTGAAGTTCTAGACCCTGCCTCTCGAACTTCGTGCAGGACTTTTAGCATACTGTGCTTTTTACACACAGAGACTAACCTGTTTCAGTGGTTAGCTCATTTTCAGAAATTATGCCAAAATCTCAGCTTAAAAAATTGCACATCCCTTATTTTTTTAAATATTGTCTAAAATCTTTACAGCTTGAGATAATCCTTTTTCATGTTCCGCCATTGTAGTTTTTTTTCCTCCTCATCTCAGATTTGAAAGATAAACCATTGAAGAACCTGGAAAAGGAAATTATTTATTTTTGAAATACAGGCTGACTAATGATATCTAAGATTACATTTCACCTTCATCGCTCTTGAAACTTGAGATCCACTCACCTTTAATCGTATGGGGTGAATTACCATGAACACTCCCTCCCGCAAAATATATTCTGGTATCCTACTGCAGCTCACACATTCTGCTAAGATCTTTCTTGTGTCAGTGGCATTTAAATGCTGTTTTTCTTCTGTAATGCTTGTCTAGGACAGAGCAAGGAATCAATTGATTCACTCCAAATGCCCCAAGCAAAAGTATTAATGTTTTAAAGTTGGGTACATAGATATTCATTATTTGTGGCTTTCCACACCATGCACTGTTCTCATCGTGCCAGAGAAACGTAAATTTGACATGGAGGCTAAGAAATCAGGCTGATGATACCATTTCATGCTGTTGAATTACATAAGTATTCTAATTAAATGTTTAAGACCTGCGGAGGAACTCGTAGCTACTGCACGTTAGGTTAGCAAGCCACCAAATATGTTAATATAATCATCTTTAGCAATCAAACTCAAATAAAAAAATTCATTTAGTGCATCTGAGATCTGCAGAAGAAACCAAGGATCAAATTCATGGGGGTTGCCAGATATCCAACTCTTCACCTTCTTCGTAGCTATTCTGAAATGATGTGCGGATTTTAGAAATACGTTTCTTTAGTTTAAAAAAAAAAGCAGGAGGATCATGCAATAGACACTTTCCTAAATTGTCAACTTTGGTTGTTGTTGTCAGAACATTGCTGTTACAAGCTCAACATGACGGCTCAAGTCAGTGCCGTGTGCACATTCTGCTTGTTGCCTCAGAACACCTGGCGGACTGTCATGCAAGAACTCCTCACCAGCACACTGGACGATGGCAACACTTTCTTCACTGGAATCTCCAAAGAACTCCTACACAGACTCCAGAGCATTGCTGCAAGATCACTACTCAACCTCCCATGCCACACCCACATCACAGTGCACCTCAAAAAGCTTCACTAGCTCCCCATTCACAAACTCAACCAACTAAAACTTCTCTCATGCATACAAAGCCCTACACATCACAGGACCAGAATACCTGAACAGCTGCATACACTTTCACAAACCCACCAGAAACCTACACTTTGCCTCACTCTCATACATTCCCTGCATCCGGAAAAGCAAAACTGTAGGGCGCTCATTCTCCTGCAGTGCACCCAAGACATGGACAAGACCTGCATCTCTCAGCACATCAAAGCCTCCTCCTCACTTCTTGAGTTTGAAAAACTGGCTCTTCGTATAAGCACATTGGGGACTTCACACCTGCCCAAAAGCCTGGATACCCTCTCGTATTGATTTGAATAGCGCACAAATCACCTAACTTAAATGTTAAAACGAACCTACCTTTAATTCAGAGCAGAAAACTATTTCAAAGTTGTCAAGAAATGACAACTAGTGCACAGTAAACAAGCAAAGGCGCAGTCAATGGTATGCCCTTTTGAGTTACCATGCTGATTTGTTATGGATAATAACCACATAGGTTCATGTTTCCTCACACACTGTTCAGAAGCCAAAATCCTTTACTTAGAAATGTGAGGCTAATAATATTCACTCCAACATGTTCTTTAACGAGGGATATCCCCTTTGGTCCATTAAGGTGCGAACGATAGTATATTTTACTAGCTATTCACTTAATAAAAAAGCTACCCTGAATGGAAATCCTATATGTATTCTGTCCCTGATCTGTTAACAAACTAACAGACTTTTAAAACCGCATTAAAAGGAATTGCACTGTTTTGTAGGTCTAACCTACAGACCGCTTTAGTTGCCTTTGCCTTCCTAATGTTTTCCCAAAAATGAATAACAAAAATTATATATATGTATAGAGGGACTTTCAGTTAGCATATTTACCTTATAGACCTGTTAAGTTGTCATTACATTTTTTCCCACTCACCATGTTTTACAGCATGGGGTAATGGATCGTTTGTGGCTGTGTTCACTGTGAGAGATGGTTATGCTTGTGCTTACATCGGCTGGCCTTTGACAAATTCTTGCTACACCTAGGTATCTGCCTTTCCAGAGTACATCTCATTTATGTTAAAATGTTACTGTACATTTAAACTGACTGGCTTGGCAAAGGGAGGAATGTAATGCCTTTTCTCTGAATGGAGCTCAGCCTTTTTAGGTCGAGCATTCGAGACCTCTTGTATATACTTTAGTATATATTCTTACTATGTACTTATATGTGTATGTACTTTTTGGGCTCTAGCACTTGTCTGCTTACGCTTAGGGATTTTTTTTTGTTCCACTGCCTCTATTTAACTGTCTTGATAGAAAACCACCAGTAGAGGTCAGTAAAATAACAATTGTTTTCTGCTGAGGGACTTTCTTTATTTTTAGTTTTCTGTCACCTGCCTCTATTTAACTTTCTTGATGGAAAACGACCAGCACAGGTCAGTAAGATACCAGAATCCCTTTAGCATTCTCTAGATTCCAGTCCATAGTAATTGTCTTCCAGGAGCACTCGTAGACAATAATATTTGTATTCAAATCTTGCATTTTCAGTGATATGACGACCGAAGGCCCTGATTTTATCATAAAAACCGAGCTTTGGACTATACCATTTCCCACTGAAAGGCAATATTTCTCTCCATGTGTTCCCATACCTGGCGTGTCACGCAGTTTGGTGCTTACTTTTCCTCCATGTTAAAGAATAGTAGATGTTTCAGCACCCAGGCTAATGTGCTGCAGAGCTAAATACTTATAAGGTCCCAAAGGTGAGATTGATTGCATTGCAAATGCTTGTTAATTATTAGAAGTGGCATTTTTTGGACGCAAACAGTCTTGCAGAAAATATTTGAAAGAACTGCAAACTGAAATAAATTATCCACGAAAGGTGAAACATTTGCCACCATGAAATAAACATTGCTGTGTCGTTTGTAAGTTAATTACCTCAATTGCAAATGATAGAAGATGAACGCGTAGAATGCCTCAAGCACAGTTCACACACAGTTTGAAAGGCACTTTATTGGACATGTATTTTAACTCTGCATTTTAAGTTGGATCGGTTTGCTTGAAATGCCCCTCACGTGTGTCGCACGCATAGAATTCACAACAGCAGCTCTGAATCATGGTGCCTGCAACAGTGGAGCTTTGAAAGGTTAGTGCTTGTTATAGCAAGGATCACTAGACCCCGAAAGTCACCGATGGCAGCCTTATTCCCTAACCTAAAAAACACTTGCTGCAGTGCGAGCGCTGAAAACAAAGCATCATGGCTTCAGTTACCCAGCCAGTCTCAGAAATGTTAGCTTTTGCTCACCAGTAAAAAGAAATAAAAGATTTTAAGGAAGGTCTATTCTTGGCTTGTGCAATGTCTGGCTGAAACATTAAGCGCTTTTACAGGCCTGTTTAAAAGCTGTTTAGGGTGGCAATTCAGTTCAAGTCGGTGGACAGGTTTAGCAGCAATATATTTGCCCCGCCCTGTCACGTTCTCAATGAAATAGTCTATGCTTGGTGTGTCCTCCTTTAAGAACACTGACAGTGATTTGAATGAGTTAAAATCTATATGAAAGCTACTGACCTACAAAGCTGCAGTTTCCTGCTGACAACACATTTCCCACTTGTGCTCAGCTTGGACATGTGCAGCTTAAAACCCGATTTTGACAAAATGGTTAGTAGCTTGTAGAAAGCAGAGCATGATGCCCAATTTTATTTTTCTTTCACGGGGCGGTGAACTTGTCATATTTGGCTCTTTCAGTGATTCTTAGGTGAGCAAACTGAAGATATCCTACTGTTCTTTATGGTTTTAAGGTAGCTACACTTGGCCTGTAAAGCAGGCTTCTATGGTCTTGTCTCTAAAGAGATGCTAGAGACTGTCCTAAATCTTGCTAAACTATGAATGTTGACTAAATATATAAAATATAACAAATTAAAACCAGGAGATAATCTAGAGGGTGTGTCAGAGGGAAGAGCCAGGTTTCTGAAAGAGACTATTAGTTATAGATTCCTTACCTTAGAATTACTCCAAGCGTCAGACTGGATCCGGAACTTTTTTCCGTAGCAGTACCCTTGCAAGTCGGTCGACTTTGCGTCCATTGTTGGCGTCGTGATCGCGTCGCTGTATCTACTTAGACACCGCCCCTGCGCGCTGACGCCAGCTCTTTCTTTTTCCGCGCCAGCCAGTGCTGATCTGGAGAGAGAGGGGTACCCTAGTCACTTTTTGACTAACTGTTTTTCGACTTTTTGTCAACTTCTTTTCGAGTCGATTGGCTCCTGGTGAACAGGGATGTCACATCGGCGGACCGGCTTCAATCCTAGTGGCTCCTGCCACAAGGGGATGTCTCTGACGGGCCCACATCTAGTGTGCTTCTGGTTTCTGGAGCGCGGCTACGACCCGAAGTAGTGGTCCGACTGTCGGGGCCATGGCCCCGAAGTCTTTGCGGGAGTTGTCCCGAAAGCTGTTGGAGGCCCGACAGTCTGCTCCTCGCTGCTCAAGGTCCCAGTCGAGTGGGAGATCGCGGGACCGGTCGCGGAGCCATCACCATCACTCCTTGTCTTCATCTTCGGGTAAGTCTTAGCACAAAAAAAAGGCGAAGCAGCACCGTCGCTCTTGCCTTCTCCCCGTTTGTCGGCTGACAAGACGTAGGATGCGGACGGGAGTCGTCCTACGGCTCCGTCTGCGGAGCCTGCTGGGTCTCCCCCCTTTCCCAGGAGCCGGAGCGACCCCTGCCCTACTTCGTACATTTTACAAAGCTTTCCCACTCCATCTTTGGGCAGCCTGATTCCTCTGGCGCGCCTTTGGCCCCGTGGACTTTTAAAGTGTGCCACCCAGTCCTCTTCTCCTACATTAGTATCTAGTGTGGTATCCCTGTGTGTCTCAAAATAGGGTCCATTTATTATCGGCCAGAACTCCTTGCTGTTACCCAGTGCTGATGCCTGTTCTAGTTTGGCCCAGGTCTCATCCTTCAGCGCCTTCTCTCTGTTCTTTCTTGCCAGTTTATATTCCCTACAAAGTATGGCGAGTTTGGCTGTGTTTCTTAGTTTTTTGCCCAGGGCTTTGATGAAAATCTTCCTATTTTTTGAGCAGGGCGAATCAAACCAGCCCTTGCCCTTCTTCGGTTCCTTAGTGTTATTCTGATTGAGTGCCCTCCTTATATGTTCTGGGAGTTCTGTAAAGGACCTTACCAGGGATAGGGGAGTGTTGTCTAAGTCCAAACAGTTGCTAATATTATCAAAGGCATTCCTAATTATTTCGGGGACCAATTTCAATTCATCAATTTGAGCTTACCTAACTTGGTTTCCATATCTCCTGGCTAGTAATGGCTGACCTATTTTCTGCTGAATTATCACATCCCAGGGAATCAAAAGTATCTCCCAAGATAAAAAAGCATGATCGCTAAATCCTGTAAATTGGACATTTACATGATTACATCTCCCATTTAGAGGGTTTGAGATCAGTATGAAATCTTTAGTCGATTCCTGGTTATCTCGACGGAATGTTCTTAAAAGAGCATCCGAGGAGGTGGACAGTTTGTGAGCCATTACCATGTTCCTAGACGGAAGAGATTTATTGAGGCTATTTCCATAGTTTGTATGGGAAAAATGATAAACCGGATTACCCATCAGGTCCTCTAAATCACAAACACGCTCTAGATTGTACTTTCAAGGGTGTATGTTAAAACCTCCCATCCAGATGATATTTAAAACATCCTTTTGCTTAATGGTATTGGTAGCCTCATTGATTGCTCGATTCACATCCCCCAGAACTAAGTGCATATTTGGCCCAACATTTTTGTTATAATAGTTTATTAAAAGCCAAAAGCTTTGGTTGACCATATCTAGAATGAGGAGATGAAAATAGGTACTTTTCCCTTCTAACATCTTGGCTTTCAGTGCCAGTGTGTTGGGATCCGAATTATTAGTCCCCCCCCCCTTAGCTCTTCCTGAAGATGACGGAATTGCCCTTGTCTGATAAGAGCAGTAGCCATTTAAGAAGATATCTTCCGGTGCCCGTGTCTCCCGTAGGCAGGCAATATCTTGATCCTGCCATTTGTTAGCCAGTGAACGTCACCAAGTTTATTTGAGATGCCTGCTACATTCCATGATGCTATTTTAAATACTTTAGATCTCCCCTTCTTGTTCTCACTATAGGTGATAGAGGCTTCAAAGTCAACTTCACGAACAATATTGGACACGGCAACACACCCCTCCTGCAGTCTAGTGGGTAGTCAGTCGCAAAGCTCCATCTCTGAAAGTGGGGCAAATCTATTCTTGAGATGTAAATCTTATTGTCCAAACGTTAGGTCTCAGTAGATTTTCCCTTGTGCGTAGTGACGATTCCAGGGCCAACAATGGTAGGGGCCGATAGAAATACTCTAAGGGTAGTGCTGTAATCTGTGTCCCAGTTGGTGGAACTCTCTACGTAGGTGATCTAGGTGGGATCTTGGTACAAAGGAGTTGTTAAAATGTATTACCACACAGTTACCGTTCATCACTTTTGAAGGCGAACCCAGCCGCCCTACCCTTCTGGCCATGATGATTTGGTTGGCTAATCGGGCCACCCCCTTGCCTGTGCCAATTGTATGATGATTCAGCCAGTGGAGGGACTTATCCATTAGTTGAGTTGTTGTTTCAACCTGGTCCTCCCTCAGGGTCGGAACGTTACTCAAGACTATCACAAGAGGTGACGCTGCCGGTGAAAGGTGAAGAGTGATATGCTTTAGGTGCCTGCCTCCTTATATTATTTTGTTGCCTTGGAATATCATTGTTTCCACCGCCCCCCCGTTGATGCTAGATGGGGGTTAGTTGTGATTAGTGAGCGGTAAATAAGGTGTTATTGGAGGTCCCCTTAGATTTACTGGATAATCACCTTGATGCACAGAGGGGTTTTGGGTGTGTGGGGGAATACTAGAATCGGGTATACCTGTATTCTGATTCTATTGAGATGGCTGAAGTTTATGGCCTCCCACACTATCAATTGTTGTTAAGCCAGTCCCCACCTCTGACTGAACTGGCAGCCCTGCTACCCCATTTAGCTGTGTGCAATTCGAAGGGGTATGATTAGATGCACATATGGCCTCAATACATGTCAATCACTCTCCAATTTGAGATAATTTGTTTTAGAAAGGGTCCAGGAGTACGGTAACCAAAGTCTCAATCCTCTTCAGAAAGTCCTTGCTGTTCGCCTTTGTGGACTGCATGACGGGGTCGATGGTCCTTGATATAAAATTCGGCCATGGTTCAGGTTCTCCTTTCCCTGTCGCTTTACCAGACCAAGTTCCCTTCAGGGGTTATTGTTTTTGCACCTCGCCTCCCCTTCTTTTTACTGGGCGTTCACTATTCCTACTATCAAGTCGGGATGTTGCAGCCTGCCCCCACGTCTCTATGTTGCGGCTGATTAAGGTGTTGCGAGGGGAGGGCGAACACGAGACAGGGGCCAAGTGAGGAGCAGATGTAATTTGAGGGGAGATCATGGAGGTAACATCTGTTAACTCGATTTCATGGGTTAGGACCGACTCTGCCCTCGTTAAAAAGGCATCAAGAGTACCAGCGACTCCACTCCCTGGACGTTCAGTGCATCCTTTCCATTTGCTCATTTTCATTAGAGGTAGTGTTGTAAACCCCCCGCGAATCAAGTACAAGTACCAATAATGGAAAAACAGTACCTCCAAGAAGTCCTCAGCTCGCCCTGGGTCCAGATGTTAGAGGAAGGGGCCCTGCCCAACCTCCTATGGGCTCAGACCGGCCCGCCCTTGGTTCGGCCTGGGTGGGTCCCCACGCGCACTCTGTGCGGCGGCCCGGCATCTCAGCTTTGAGCGCGTTGGCGAACGCTCAGTATGCTGGGGTTTGTGGTTCCCCCCTCCAGGCGGCTGGTCCGTAGTGTCCTCTGGCCCCAGGAAAAACAAACACAAGGTGAGGGGGCAAAGCGGCTACAATCACCTCGGGCCGGCGTCTCAGCTTTGAGCGCGTTGGCAAGCACTCCGTATGCTGGGATTTGTGGTTCCCTCAGGCGGCTCGCCTGTAGTGTCCTCTGGCCCCTGGAAAAACAAACACAAGGTGAGGGGGCAAAGCGACTACAATCAGCGCGGGCCGGCGTCTCAGCTTTGAGCATGTTGTGTTTTTCAGATGAACAAGTTACTTTCCTTCGGTAGCAATATATCTGTAGGAGACATATATTAGTTATAGATTCCTTACCGCCCCACCCATCCTCCTCGTTCTGCGAACTGACTTCTAGTGTGACGGACTCCCTTTCAGGGCCCTAGTTTTGCGCACCAGTGGTCAGTGTCTTAGCCATAGCTCTGCACTTCTGCCGTGGAATGTCGTGTAAAGAACTGATGTCAGCAGAGCAGGAGTGGCGTCTAAGTAGATATTGCAAAGTCATCCCGGCGCTGACGATGGCCGCAAAGTCGACTGACGCCACCTACCGTTGCGCAAGGGTACTGCTAGGAAAAAATTTCTCCGGATCCAGTCTGACGCCTGGGGCAATTCTAAGGTAAGGAATCTATAACTAATATATGTCTCTTACAGATCTATCGTAACCGAAGGCAAGTAACTTGTTCTTTAATGCATTATGGTTATCTTGGGAGCGAGATATGGGTGAAAAAGTGGAGTGAAAAGTTCAAAAAAAGGTTCACCAGTTGACACTTGCATTCTTAGTCAAATACCCTGATCAAAGCGCTTAGTGTAAAAGTAGCTCCATCATCGGGGGACAACACCCTGGCCGTTATGTCCAAGGCCCGAACATCAGAGCCCCTTCTGCACGATATAAGGCAAAGCAACATTGCCAATTTTCGCCGAAATGTCTTACCAAGACAAGAATCGATTTGGCTGCTATGAAAAAAGAGGTTCAATACCAAATTAATATCCCAGAGCACCACATAACGAGGTTCAGGTGGAAGGGATAACCGAATCTCCCTAAGCAACCTACAGAGAAACGGGTGTTCACCCACTGGTGTGCCACCTACCGGAGCATGGCCCGCTGAAACGGCAGAATGAACAGTCTTGTTTGACAGATATGCCAGCCCCTCTTCTGCGAGGCTTTATAGAAAATAGAGGATTTGGATTACATCAGATTCCACGGGATCCACTTCCCTTCGCAGACACCAACATACCCATCTCGACCAGGCAGAGCGGTAATGCTTTGTTTTGCTGTCACCCCATGCATTGGATTACAGAAACTCAGTGGGGCCCAAAAGGCCTGGGAGTTTTCATCTTTGCCTGTAATCTGCCACACCATAAGATGTAATGAACCCTCTGACAACAGCCAATCAGTTTTATGTCCGGATTCTTCAGAATTTGAGGAAAGTGGAGGATTCAGATTGGCGAAGCCCACCAAAGTTCCAGAAGATCTGGAAACCATACTTGAGACCTCCAGACAGGCATTATTAGGACCACATTTATGAAAAAAGAGAGAGAAGGCTCTCGCTAGCAAACAACCAGTTAGCAACTGCCCATATATTTATTTAACATCAAAGCGACTGTTTGTAATGAATTAATGATTCAACACAATGTATTAAAATTCACAAAACTTTGTTTTTGTTTTTATTTTTTCTATTAATTTTTTATATATAGCTGTTTTAGATTTCATTTCATATTATATATTTTGTACAAATATTGACATATTACAGGCAAAGATATATATATACACAAGACAAAAAATAAAATTAAACTGTGAAAGACAATTTTCGGTCGTTGTAGAAATTAAGTAGGCAAAGCGGTGGAATAGAACTACGCGCGTTTCGGCGAGTAGCCTTCGCCAGGTGACCGTCATTCGCAGTTAACAAAACATAACATTAAGCAACATAAATTATTGAGATATCTGAGTTGATGTTTTCAATTCTTTTTATAAAAAACCTTCATGATCTTTATTTCCTCAGCCTCGATATACACCAATAAGGACACTTGACTTTTTCAGTTGTGTTAAATGTTCAGGAAAAAGGCTGTTTTAGATTAATAGCGATTCTTCTAATATTTATTAGGAGTTGTTTGCACAATCGATGTGAGGGAGGTGCAGAGCAGGACCTATTCTTAAAAACTATTATGACCTGCCGAATAATTATTCTACGCGGTCCATAACTCCGTGCTGTAAGATCATCCGATCTACTTAGACACTTTATATATTTCCTCTACGGGTTGTGTCTTTTGTTTCTGTTAAAGAGAAATATGAAGGCTTCCGGTTTTCTTTTGGTAGGATTATGTATGCATCTTTATACCGGTATGGCCTCTCATGTATAATGATGTTCCTCTGTATTCTGCCGGGTCTCCGCAGTGGGATAAACTATTATTAGGACCACATCCACCTTTTTCCTGCGGACCGGAGCTGCTGCCCTGCTGATAGAGAAGAGGGGAAGGCATAACCCTTCTCTCTACTCCAATCCTGGAGAAAGGCATCTTATCGCCTCTGCCAGAGGGTCCGGCCTCCAACTGAAAAAACATGTCAGCTGGTGGTTGAGGTGGCAAGCAAACGGGTCAATTGAGAACGAACTCCACCTGTTGGGCAACTTCTTAAAATTTTGAGAGTCCAGCTTCCAATTGCTGGAGTCTCGCAGGTGCCTGGAGTGCCAGTCCGCCCCTTGGTTCTCCTGACTCGGAAGGTACTCAGCCGCTTCCGATACCGGATTGTACAGTTAGAAGTTCCAAAATTCCTTTGTCATTTTCACTAGGGCACAGGGACCTGGTGCCCCAGGTGGTTTATAAATCTCACTGCCGAGACCATGTCCCTCTTTAAAAGGACAGAGGACTGGATCCAGTCCTTTGTCCAACACATGACCATGAACGACCCTATCAGGATCTCCAGGCAGTTTATTTGCTAGTGTTGTTCTAGAGGTGTCTAACTTCCGGCTGTGGGAAAAATCCCCACACCAGGCGCTCCAGCCCGATCAGCTGGCGTCTGACTCGATTACCAGCTCGGGCGGAACCGAGGATAGTTTTCCGTTCCAAGCCTCCATATGGGTGAGCCACCACTCCATTTCCTCCCTCACCTCGTCTGTTAGAGGAACCAACTGCGATTACATGAGGCCTCTACTGAGTGTGCGCCTTTAGACTCTGTAAAGGCTCAATAGAGAACGGGCCTGGAAAAATCGCTTGAATCGAGAAGGAGAGGAGGCCTACAAAGTGTGCGATGTGTCTGAGCGATGTGCACCGTTTGTCCAGCGTCTGGCGGAGCTCATGCCTTATCTGCGCAATCGTACGGGAGGGGAAAGTTAGAGAAGAGGAGGATGGAGTCTATGACAAAACCCAGGAAGCCCACCCTTTGCGTCTGAGTGAAGACTTCTTTGCATTTATCCCAAACCCTTGCAACAGGGTTACTGCTGACTGGCGATGTCAACAGTCTCTTGAGGCATTGCGCCATGATGAGCATATCATCCAGGTAGATGATCAGCCGCATCCCCTGAGCGCGCAGCAACTCCACTGCTGGCTTGGGAACCTTGGTGAAGCACCACAAGGCAGACGAGAGGCCGAAGGAACCCAAAAGTCTGGGAGCCCCAAACGAATCGTAGGTGACGACGACGACGATGAGGAGGGGAAATCGGAACAGTCTGGTATGCATCTTTCCGGTCCAGGCGGACGAACCAATCGGATGGGAGTAGGACGAACCAATCGGATGGGAGTAGCACGTCCCTGAGAAAATGAATACCCTCCATCTTGAAGTGGCGGTATACCAGCCACTCGTTGAGATCTTTGAGATTTATTACAGGACTGCGGCCTCCGCCTACCTTGTCCAGATGCACTGCCGTATGACTGATGGCTCCTTTCTGAAGGAGGGTTGAGACCTCCTAGTCTGTCAGCGCTGTCGTGGGTGGAGAAAAAGATGGGGCGCAGGTGCACGTTTTGGAAGTGGGACTGGAAAATTCTATGTCTGAAGAACCTATACGTCTGAGGTAATGGAGGCCCAGACTGAGAGGAAATGAGCTAGCCACCCACCCACCTTCAGAAGTGCCGAGGGAATGACACTCGTCGTTTGCACTATTGTGGAGAAAATCTCTAGGCAACTAGAGGCCTATAACAATGGACAGACCATAAGAGCTGCAATTATAATATGAGGAACTCAGTGTACACTTGAATGCATTTAAAAATTCTTTAATATACCATATTTAAAAACATTTTGATAAATGTCATCGAATAAATCCTTTACATACATGGTGTAGTATCGCCACATGACTCACGTAAATACATAACACATAATACAATGGACAAACATAACTGTAAACAAAAACTGTGACAACAAATGTATACAATAATTATGAGAGTATCATTTAGATCAATTAAAGTATAGAGATAGATGGCTAAAGTGTCTAATTGATGGATCTTCTTCTACTCGCGTTTCGGAGTACACTATGCCTTCATCAGGAAACCCACAGATCTTCTAGCATTAATTCAAAACGAGATCAGCAGGGAGAATATGATTTAGACCCAGCTGAGAAAATAAAAACTCAGAATTCGTGGGTAAGAATAGCGGATGGTTGATCCCCGGTACTATTCGCTATGATGATAAATTATGGCTGATAAACTGATGATTTATCTGATTGTTAGTGCATAAAGGAGAGGAAAGTGAATATGTTGGCACAAATGGCCCGAAACTGGCGAACTATGTCAGTTGGATTCCAAACGGGTAAATCATTAAGTTTCTCCTGAACGTATTTTGTGGGGGAAGGACAATGATAGTCCTGTGTCACAGAGTAGAAGATGTCTTGTGATTAGACGGGTGAAGTCTGCAGTCTTCCGACTGACCGAGTCTGTTTACACTGTCGTTGCCTCCTTTATATCCTCCATGGCCCCGGAACCGTTGCTGTCTGGAAGGGTAGAAGTTATTCAAGCGCGGATTGGCCTGATTATGCCTGCGCAAGAAGCCTTGCCCTAACTGGATGAGGACGAAGAGGAGAGGTCGGTCGGTCGGTCGGTCGGTCGGTCGGTCAGTCGGTCCTGACCGGCCCCGTGGAAAACCCAGGGGTTGAAGACCCGTTTAATATTGGTTTGAGCTTTGTCTAGTGACGTAAAGGTCATCACGAACTTCCCCCAACTCCTTGACGAAGGTGTTACCAAACAAACCTCCCTGTGCCACCGCACCTGCCTCCGAGGAGGCCAAGTCCCCCAGTTTCAGGCCGACCTCCAGGAGCAGGGAGTGGCGGCGCTCTGTATATAGTGCACAGTTGGCATTCCCCATAAAGCAAACCGCGCACTGTGCCCAGCTAGAAAGGACATTAGGGGTCAATGAGAGAGCTCGAGGCTTTGGCCTCCCCCTGCCTGTTCCAAGATCTTGCTGACCAGGCTGATTGCATCCAAAGCTTATCCTGGTAGGCGCACCCAGATATATCGATTTTCCTTCTTAGGGTCCCTAACAAACCTGGCCAAGAACGTGTCCATCTTAGCATCAATATCGAGAGTAATGGCTACCTTCCCCTCTAGGGTGGGGTGGGGACATTCTGCTCTCAGGCGGCTGCAGGCCTTGTTGTTCAATGTCTTCCTGGGGTGAGCCGCCACATATTTAACCACCTTCTGAGCCAAGAGCCACTTGCCAATCCTCGGGTGTATAATATCATCCGGGTCCTGCATATCCGAGACTCCCTCTTGCGCCCGGGCAGGGTGAGAAGATGGGCTCCACGATCAGGTAGAGCCTGCTTCATATTCTGAATCCTCTGGGGAGTCCCCATCCTGAGGTTGTGGGGTATCTTGGCAGGCCGGCGCCGGCGAGGGCTCTGACGGGCCCTCAGGATTCTCTTGCCAGGAGGTCTTGTCCAAAATACCTGCTTATGGCACGCAAACACATTCTTATTGACCCCCCTTCCTCACACTTTCTTGGGGGGTGAGGGACCCTAACTTGGATTGTCTGTCTTAAGTGGTCTTCCCCATGGCAGGTAGTGGGACTGGGGTTGGGCAAACTTTGTGCATTCTTGTGCAATCCTTTCTGAAAGCATTTCTTTTATCTGGTCCATTAGGTCAGTGACTGCCCTGTAAATTGAGGTGTCAATTGCCTCGTAAAAGTCCTCGTCCCACTGGAGGTAGGCCAGAGGGGGAGGGGGGAGAGGGGGAGGGGGGGGGGATCCTCCTAGGTTTCCTGTGCCATCGTAGGACTGTAGAGGGAAACTCCTTTGGCTAAGATCCGAGGCAGAAATGGGCTAATTGGCTTAGGGTCCAAATAAAGTAGTAAATCCGTGCCACTAACGTGTCAGGGTTCAAATGCATTCAAGCATGACCAAATTAGGGGCTGGAGGGGAACCCAGGCAGGTATGGGTGTGCCTACTGGATCACTTGCTCAGGGACACCAAAACCTCCCTTGGCTACAGTGGGTTAAAGCTGCTCAGCAGGTGTGTCCCACAGAGGCCCATCAGGCCTAAAACGGATACCGACCTCTCAGGGCGTTCAACTTCGGTGTATCACACCACTACTGGCCTCGTGGGGCACCAAACCGGCAAAAAGGGGGAGACGCACACTGCAGGCCTGAATGTCTTGGCGTGCCCTGCAGTGCCCTTTATGGGGCAGCGGACCGCACCGCGAGCGTGAGGGGGGAAGTCGCGTAGGAGCGCACTAGCGGACAAGCGAAATGAATTGACAAACAATGTGCGAGTCCACGCCATGAAAAACAACCTTACAACAGCCTTACGACATTTCGCTGCAATTATTTGTATGTATGTATGTATGTATGTGTGTGTGTGTGTATATATGTGTGTGTGTGTGTGTATGTATGTATGTGTATGTATGTATGTGTGTATATATATATATATATATATATATATATATATATATGAGTGGTGCCTCAGTGAACAGGTCGCACCAACAGTAATAGCGCACACCATCGCCAGCAGTTACTAGCACAGCATGACCTCCCACCTTCATGCGCAGCCAAACACGTTTCGAGCTAAATGCTCTTTGTCAGTGACCAAAAAGGGAATGCAGAAGTGGCAATAGATGCAGCCATATTTATTTAGTTAATGAGAGTCCCGCCCCATTGGGCGCATGGCATCGTGGTAAATGTAGTCCATTAAATCGTTGCCTGGGCTCAAAGTTAAAAAGCACACCCCAGTGGGTCCTGCACACCTCCTGCAAAATGTTAAAATAAAGTCTCCAGCATGTTAAGTTCAATATCTCCCCAAGTGGGCGAAGGCGAGCGTGAATGCCGCCCACTTGGGGAGATATTGAACTTAACAAGCGAAGAAAGAGGACGAGCAGGCAGTGACAGAGGATTTTGTGGAGCCTGATCAAGGACATTAAGGAAGGACTATGGATTTTTATTTTTTTCATTAAGTGTTCTGAGAAGTAGTTTTGGCTTTAATTGGCTTCTCTGTTCTGAATTACTGATTAAAGCTAAGAAGGAAAAGCATAATCCTCGTCTCCGGTCCTGAAAATAGAATCTGAGATTTTCTGTTGTACTCAATTTTGTGCCCCCACTCCCCAAAAAGTGAGGACTGTGGGAGGGAGAGCTTCCAACCTTATATGTGGATCTCCTTACCTAGCCTACCCACAAAAAACAGGAGACAACGTTTGTTAGGTCCCATTTTTTCTCTTTAATGGAGCGTGATACAGCAAACACTCTTTGGACAATTGATGGACCCCAGACAACGGAAACTGAATCGATTTTAGCAGAAGTGTCTGTAGTAACCCCACCCAATGTTACTGCCACCTCCTCTCAATCAGGGTGTGCCACTGTGGTTACAGTTGCTGAGGTTTCACTCTGAACCAGATGAGCAGAAAAGGCATTCAGGAGCAGTGTTGAACAGAACAATTAGCGCCCTAGAAGAAATATACCCATTTACAGCAATTTGCATGTTAAAGCTTATTACAGAAAACATACCAAATGGCATTAATGTGTTTAGGGTAAAAAGCAGCACGTTTTTCATGGTTTATTTTGTCAGCCATACAAGTACACCTGACCCTCTGCGGCATAAATCCTTTGACTCACCTCACGAGAAATGTCTCCTTCTGAAGCAAGCTATGGATCAACATATACAAGTTTTTCAAAACTGTATGTATGGTTCATTATCACAAAGCCTTTTCTATTAGGGCGAAAGCTCTAAGGAAGTACAGTGAGCCATAAGCTTAGCTTGCTTTACTCAGGGTGGCTTTAATATAAAAACATGCACATGTTTGTAAAATGTTACTATTTGTGGCCATTTGTAATGCTCCTCTAGTGTATATATAAATAAAAGCTGAACAATGGAAGCAAGAGTGATGCCTATTTTCGTATTAAATTGCACCTAAATTATAAGTGCAGTTAAAAAAAGAAAAATCTTTTACTGGCAGTTCTGTTAAAGTAGTTTTCAATTTTAAAGGACCGCTTTAATTACTGTGTTTAATGCATTCCAGTATTTTGAAGACATCAGTGTCAAGCCATTAAGGGCAACATTGAGAATATGGCCCATAACCTTTTGATTACGACAAGGCCTCGGAGTTAATCTAGTTGTACAATATAACCCGGTCGCTGATCTAGCGCCAAGTAGAACGATGCTCATGATTTTGGCAAACAAGAGAAAATTGCACAGTGAGAAGAAATGGTTTGCCTAAGAATTATGTAGTGTGGTCAGATGGAGAAGGGCAGACTGGGAGCAGGCTTGTTCCTAAATTCTCAGCCTAGCACCACACCGCAAATACAACAATCTGAGTTTATTTGCAGTAACATTTTGTGCAATAAAGTGAATGCTTACATGTACATTTTCCAAAGTAATTCAAAAGTTGCTTTCTCAGAAACTAAAATAAGAAAGAGGAATGCTACAGTTCGAGAAAAGGTATAGCCCAAAACTCTGTAATAACCAGAACGCTGGCATAGCAAAAGTTTTGGCAAATTCAGTGCTTTACTGTGATCACAGACCCCTTTCACAAATCCAGCTTGTGAGTATTGAAAGAGGTGATGTTAATAAAACCTTCTATGTTAATGCCATAAATGTGGCATGATGATGGAAGTCTTGCTAGAAAGCAGACCCAGACATTGTATGATCCATTGCAATGTAAGAGAGGATATTATCAGAGCTCTGATAGCATGAGAATGCTGCCATAATTTGACACGTCGTAATAGGGACAAGTGGTTTTTAATAAAGGTCAAGTCGATTTCTACACTATCCTGTCTCTTCGACAAGTAAATATTTAATAAAATTCCACAGTCCTCCGTTAGTTTAGAAATGTCATACATGTACGTACAACTAATTTAAAAATGCAGGACGTGCTTGTGCTACTTGTTTTGAAATAGCTTTATATGTTCAGGGTACCAATTTTAAAAATGGCGTACATGTCTGTGCTACTAATATAGGTCACTATTAGTCCTCTCCACTTCAAAATAGTTTATTTTTCAAGTTAAACTACATTCTGCGTTGAAACTTTAATTTGCTGATCCATCGCGTTAAACTGGAGACTTGCTTTACTATTGTAGAAGCAATTAGTTGCCCTCGTTTTCCTTCTCCAATAAGCATGGGTCACGTGTACAGCACCACAGCCTTCATTGTTGTTCATACTCCAGAAGCACAGCTATTTTTGTGAGTTGGGACACGCGACGTTTGATTTAAAGATTTAATTTGTCTTTCTTATATGACTAATAATAAACGAAACTAGATGCCATGTGTGTGGAAAAGGGAAACTCCCTTTGCAGCTCACCCTGGTTGCAGTACATGGGAAGTTTCTGGAAGGCACGGGTGCCACCTGAGGCATTAACTGTTTGCTAAAGGCCTGGAACAATCGCTGCATTGTCAAGACTGTCCTAGTAACCGAGTGAAAGCGTTTTACATTTTTCTCTTTTTGTGAGGATTTTCTGAAGCTTCGAACAGTCTGCTAGCTGAGGGTTCCCCCATTATTATTCTTGAGAAATTGAAATTACATACCATACCAACACGAATTAAACATTCATTTAGAGAACTCTGGTAACATAGCAGTTCCTGATTTCCTCGACCATGAAGCAATTTTGAGGCTTACTTAAGTGCTGAACTTAAAAGAATGTTCTTCTATATATTATATATTTGAAGTTTGGGATTTTCTAGGTCAAGGCAACTGCCCTAGAGATGCATTTTCCCTTGTCTTGTCTTCCCTTTCTACCACTGCGTCCTGATTCTTAGATATCTGGTATTGCTCATGCCATTACTTCCTCCTATTTCTTTCTCATCGTTCTAAGCCTTTCACTCCCATTCTGTTTGCTTCTCCAAGTTTATGCTCGTTTATTCGTCCTTACGAGTTCATTAAGAATATAGTGGGCTAAGGTGGCTGAATAGGTCTAAGGCAAATAACCCCAAGCCACCAACCCTAAATCCAGAAACGGAGCTTAGAGCTTAAAGTCAGGATTTTCATCTTCACTGAGTTAAGGTGAAATGAATTCTGTTAATCCTTAGGCAACGGTGAACATGCCGTCTTTAAAGCATTATAGGGGAACCCCTGTCACCTGTAAGATTGATAAGTTGAGCGTCTCATGCATAAGCATAAATTACATTTCAGAAGATCGTACAAGGTTAGCCAAGTGTGCCGCTTAGAGGCTGTAGAGTACGGGTTTACAGCCACAATGGAAGTAACTTCACAGTTCATGTTCTGAACTCTTGTTTGAAAGGTATTGTTAAGTCCTGGGTGTGAATGGCGAGGAAACCGAAAATCAGATCCAGTTGGCAGCCTTTTTTTCTTTTACCCACTCCCCAATTGTATTCATTCTCTGGTGGTGAATGGAGTGAAAGACAACTGCTGTTGTGGTTGGTAAGAGTACAGATTAAGCAGTTCAAACGTTGATGGTCCAATCTGATGAAACTATTGTGGAGATAAATGTCATGCAACGCACGAATCACTGTATTGTGTACTGGATTGTTACAAATAACATGGTCTTGGAGCTAGAAAACTTGTTGTACTAAATTCTGGAACTGGTGAATAAAGTAAAAAATAAATAAAAGAGAACGGAGTGAAAGACCATGTGAAACTCTCCTAAAAAGATTAGAATTTCAAGGGTGACCTCAACGTCCTGAAATACGAATGTTTTGTGGCTAATATGGGACCAACCTGCAATCAGCTAACCATATTTGATTCCATACTAATATGGATTCCAGAAATGTATATTTTAATTTGTGAACGTCTTTTCTAAAGCTTTAAATGGGTCAGTGTTTTTAGGTCTTGCCCACCAAGCACGACATGGTTGTTGAAGACCTATTGTTGGTTTACCATTACTTCTAGTGGTCTTGGAGTCCTCCCATTTGTAGGCTTCATTGTCACTTTGTTGCTTGCTTCTTATTCAATGGCTTTCCTACCCTTCTTTTCTTTGTCACTCTCCCAGAGCATAGCGTTTTGATTGGAGGGATCGCTCCATGTCTCTCTCTCTCTCTCTCTCTGTCTCCGTCTCTCTGTCTCTGTCTCTGTCTCTGTCTCTGTCTCTGTCTCTGTCTCTGTCTCTGTCTCTCTCTCTGTCTCTCTCTCTGTCTCTCTCTCTGTCTCTCTCTCTGTCTCTCTCTCTGTCTCTCTCTCTGTCTCTCTCTCTGTCTCTCTCTCTGTCTCTCTCTCTCTGTCTCTCTCTCTGTCTCTCTCTCTCTGTCTCTCTCTCTCTGTCTCTCTCTCTCTGTCTCTCTCTCTCTGTCTCTCTCTCTGTCTCTCTCTCTGTCTCTCTCTCTGTCTCTCTCTCTGTCTCTCTCTCTGTCTCTCTCTCTGTCTCTCTCTGTCTCTCTCTCTCTGTCTCTCTCTCTCTGTCTCTCTCTCTCTCTGTCTCTGTCTCTCTCTCTCTGTCTGTCTCTCTCTCTGTCTCTGTCTGTGTCTGTCTCTCTCTCTGTCTCTCTCTCTCTCTCTCTCTCTCTCTCTCTCTCTCTCTCTCTCTCTCTCTGTCTCTGTCTCTCTCTGTCTCTCTCTCTCTGTCTGTCTCTCTCTCTGTCTCTCTCTCTCTCTCTCTCTGTCTCTCTGTCTCTCTCTCTCTCTGTCTCTCTCTCTCTGTCTCTCTCTCTCTGTCTCTCTCTCTCTCTCTCTCTGTCTCTCTCTCTCTCTCTCTCTGTCTCTCTCTCTCTCTGTCTCTCTCTCTCTCTGTCTCTCTCTCTCTCTGTCTCTCTCTCTCTGTCTCTCTCTCTCTCTGTCTCTCTCTCTCTCTGTCTCTCTCTCTCTCTGTCTCTCTCTCTCTCTCTCTCTCTGTCTCTCTCTCTGTCTCTCTCTCTCTCTGTCTCTCTCTCTCTCTCTCTGTCTCTCTCTCTGTCTCTCTCTCTGTCTCTGTCTCTCTCTCTGTCTCTGTCTCTCTCTCTGTCTCTCTCTCTGTCTCTCTCTCTGTCTCTCTCTCTGTCTCTCTCTCTGTCTCTCTCTCTGTCTCTCTCTGTCTCTCTCTGTCTCTCTCTGTCTCTCTCTGTCTCTCTCTGTCTCTCTCTCTCTCTCTCTGTCTCTCTCTGTCTCTCTCTCTCTCTGTCTCTCTCTCTCTCTGTCTCTCTCTCTCTCTCTCTCTCTCTCTCTCTCTCTCTCTCTCTCTCTCTCTGTCTCTCTCTCTGTCTCTCTCTCTGTCTCTCTCTCTCTCTCTCTCTCTCTCTCTGTCTCTCTCTCTCTCTGTCTCTCTCTCTCTCTGTCTCTCTCTCTCTCTGTCTCTCTCTCTCTCTGTCTCTCTCTCTCTCTGTCTCTCTCTCTCTCTGTCTCTCTCTCTGTCTCTCTCTGTCTCTCTCTGTCTGTCTCTGTCTCTCTCTCTGTCTCTCTCTCTGTCTCTCTGTCTCTGTCTCTCTGTCTCTGTCTCTCTGTCTCTGTCTCTCTGTCTCTCTCTCTGTCTCTCTCTCTGTCTCTCTCTCTGTCTCTCTCTCAGTTCCCCCTACTTTGCTGTACTCAGTGTTGGTCTTGCTTGCTTTGCCCCTCTTCCACTTTACCCATTGTTGTAAGCTGCTTCACCAGCAAACAGCATTGGCAAAGTGCGACCTATTGGCTTTGCCACTGCTAGTGTATTTTAAGAAATTGCAGCTAGGTTACTGACATTGACACAAAAAAGGTGCCTAATCATAGTTGAACAGTCAAAATATTCTTATAAAGCCATTGCAAATGCAATAATAGAAACCATTAACGAAGGAAATATGTCCAAGATATAGTTTCTAATGATTTTCCCTCTTAAGGTTTATTTCTCTGAACTTTGTGACAATTTAACTGCTTCCTCCCCACCCCTTTCTTAACTTTCATAGTTGACCAGGTGCAGTCGGCAGGGGTATTCATGTTTCCTTACAATTTAGCTAAATCTTTGTAACAATATTTGTCCAACAGCATTTACGGACTCTCTCATTAGCCACTTGAGTAAACATGCCTATTCGGTAGCTGAATTTTGCTGTGCGAAACACGTTTTTTTTTTTTAAGTTCCAGTCCTGGATGGTTAACTTTCATGCCAGGAATGCTGAGTTGTTGTACTTTTGAATGGTGTGTTAAAATATGTGTCCAACCAATTGTGCCTTAATAAATCGCTGTTAAAAATCTGGTATATGTTAGTTAAGAATCTGGCGTAGAGATAGTGATACTTCATCCTTTATCTGTTGGAATTTCTTTCACCATAAATATCGAACCTTCTTTTTGGTGAATGTGAATGTCCTAAACAGGAGACTTAAGAGAATTGTTTCCATGGAGTTGTGCCTCTCTGTTAATAAAACAAACCCTCGAAAAATCTCCTTCAAACTTAATTTCCTCGTCTCTGTGTATAATAAAATGCCAGAGACTAATGCAAACAATGTAAAGTAAAAGCCAAAAAGGATTTCTACATTGAGGAATTGCTTGCTCCACTAATTCTTCAAACAAAGGGTTCCCAATTCATCGTTATGGAGCACTTCTGTGTATGCCAATTCTTTTTTTAGACATAGCAGCCATTTAAGATAAATTCATCACTGTCCCAAAAATGTGTGAACTTCAATGTTTTTGTTGTTACAATATGAAGGAAAGAGGAGACATTGCATGTACTCTCAAGACTCTGCTTACCATCCCAGACCCATCTACAACGAACTTTTGTACCAGAATGCCACACCTACTACCACATTTACTTTGTAGGCCGCATGCATCCAAATGAATTTACTGCTCTGAAGGAAAGGCAGCACCTTGTTTTTGGGGTTGGCGGTTGGGTGAAAAGATAGATGCCTAACATCTATGATTAAGGATGAGGTTCTGAATTGGTTTCCATGTCAACACATCATTTGCTACCCTTTCGATAAGCTTTAAAGGAGGATTTTATGCCCCCCCTCTTTTCTTAAGATCCCATTTGACGTTGTGGTCATTGCAAGTTATTGAACTGTGACAGAGGATCCCAGATATGGTAACTGATCTCCCATCACATTCATTGTGAGCTAGTGGCCGTTGGGGGTTCAGAGCAGGTGCGGACCATGAAACTTCACTATTGGACGGTCAGACTAACCTACTGAAAATTGGGGATAAAGCGAAGTGTGGTTTCCTTAGATGCTGCTTGACCATGGTATTGTTTGGAGAAATAAATTAAAGTGTTCAAGCAGTATGGAAGTGTCAAAGTCTTTGAGTGTAATTCGTACTGGTAAAATTGAGTCTTATCGGACCCTCCATTATATGGAGCAGCTCAAGGACCTAGTTTTCCCCGCACTTCATTTTTGGGTCTCGCTGGCAATGCATCCGCAAGGATGCATTTGTCCAGCTGGAGACCAATAGCGATCAGTCTGGGGGGGAAGGAGGACAAGAGGGTGCACAAGCTTTTTGGATTCGTGTGCGCGAACGCGCACGTCGCGTCCAGCGCCGTACACATGCGCGAGCAGACAGACACTCGCTCACACACACCCTCCCTCCCCCACAGTCACACACACGCACTCCAAGACACATACACGCACGCAGGCACACACACATACACAGCCCGCCCCCCCCGCGCGCGCACACACATGCTCTTCCCCCCCCCCCCCCCCCCCAGCTCAGCAACCCACTCACCGGCTTCCTTCGTGCGGCGGCTCTCCTCAGCTGCAGGGCCCGTCAGCAGGACTCTTCTTCCCTCCTTCGGCACCGGGGCGCAGGGTAGGCTCCTGCCTGCTCCAGTGCTCCAAACAATTGCGGCTCTTCCGTGGGAGGCGGGGTAGGCTCCCGCCCTCCTACTTCCTGTTTCCGGTTGTCGCGCCGGCCTGCCTGACTTCCTGGTCGCAGGCCGGCAGAGTGACGAGGATGATTGATTTGCGGTATTTATTTATTTATTTATTTATGCATTTTTATATAGCGCGGACTTTACCCGAAGGCGGTATTTATTTATTTATGTAATTATGCATTTTTATATAGCGCGGACTTTACCCGAAGGCGGTATTTATTTATTTATGTATTTATGCATTTTTATATAGCGCGGACTTTACCCGAAGGCGGTATTTATTTATTTATGTATTTATGCATTTTTATATAGCGCGGACTTTACCCGAAGGCGTCAGAGCGCTTCACATTAGGAACAGAAATGAAACATAATGAGAAACATTACAAAAGAACAGGTTGCAAACACATACGTTACTTACATAAGGTAATAGTGACAATTGTGAGCAAACAAAATACATGAGGTAGTAAAAACTATGAGCAACCAAAAATACATGAGGTAGTAAAGGTAATAGTGACAATCGTGAGCAAACAAAATACTTGAGTAAAAATTGTAAGCAACCAAAATACATGAGGTAATAAAGGTAATAGTGACAATCGTGAGCAAACAAAATACTTGAGTAAAAATTGTGAGCAACCAAAATACATGAGGTAGTCAAAAGTGCACAAGAGGAAATGAAAGTGACAAGTGTGCAGTTATAAGAGAAAACAGAGTATAATTAGAGGTATAGTCCTGCAATAAGTGCTAGACACTCAGGCTCAGGAACAAGCGTTACATGGGCAAGGTGGCACTTGTGCAAGTATCAAAGGCAAAGACATGTGAGAGGTAGCAGCCGTGTGTTGCAAGGGCAGAGTGGTGTGTGCATGTTACAAAAGGGCACCGAACACCAGTACATGGAAAATACTGCAAAAAGGCAGACCCTCCAATCACAGGCATACACTGGGAAGGCACTTCCATGGTCATGGAAAGTAGAAATTATCAGTAGTGGGAAGTCTTCCTCACAAATAGCAAGAGGACGTGAATTACTTTTGGAGGTGTCTCTGGAGGAGGAGAACTTTGAGGTCCCTTTTGAAGGCCTGGGAGGAGGCGGTGGTCCGGAGCTTTTTTTTGTCCTCTCGCGGTTTGTAAATACAAAACATATTGCATTACAAATGCTATAGGTATCACATTTGCGAAAGTTATAACTATTGGCATTGTAAATGACGAAGCTATTAATTTAGCTATTTAAAAAAAAAGAAAAATAAAAACTTTGCCATTTACAATACCAATAGCTCAAACTTTCCTAATGCGAGACCTATTGCATTGCAAATGCTTGTTGTATTAGATGCTTATTTCATTGGCTGTGTTTCGTGTACAAGCTTATGATAGAAAGGTAGTGCTCAAACGGTCTTGTTGTACCTCTTAAGATGCAACTATGGAGCTTACCTTATTTGAGCAATTTCTAATGTTGATCAGGTTGAATGAGATTAAGCAGTATAGATATGGAGTTAAAGGTTATGGATGGGCACTAACAACTAAGTGCCTCTTTGGCAAAGTATGATCACTTCACTGTTACTAATGTCAGTGTTTACACTCAAGACAAGGTTAAAACAGTGGTTGCTTCGTATCTCCAGTAGTTGTGGAGCTTCTGATAAATTATGTAATATATTATATATTATTCTTCAAAATCAGTTGCGACTGTTGCTATCAGAAACACCCTTCTCCAATTGTGTAGGCTATTATTGGTGCTAAAGTAGGATGCAGTATTGCCTTATGTTCTGGCTTGGCTGCTAATAATACTCTTCGTTTACAGATAATGCAGAAACCTGATGCAGGAACACACACAAAAGAGGGTTGTGGCATGGCTGTCCTAAAAACATTGCAATGACTCCCAGTTAAACCTTTTGTATCCGTTAATGTTTCATGGGGCTCCACAAGATTGTATGTAGTCAAATCCTTCATTACTTGAAAGATGACCAATTACAGTAGTTTTGCCTATCAACACTTTTGTGTCCCCAGAAAAAAATCTATTGCTACTTCGCATGCTAATGACTACTGAAAAATATAGCGAATCTTTTGCAGTACTGCAAAAAGTGATGGAAAGGGCTACCAGAGAAGCTCGTTTTGAAAAGCTTTATCCTTTTGAAAGACTTTGATGATGGGTTTCCTGTCACGGTTTTGCATTACGGGATTCCCAGGATCACTGTGCTCAGATGCCTGGAGTAGGATTTCTTGCCCTTCATACATAATAAAAAACAAATTAGAAAGTACGGTTGCCTTTCTGACTTGATTTCTAACGTTATGTAAGAACATACATTTAGAAGCATGGGCTCATATGCATTGTTAATGATTAGTTTATGCTCCAAATAGCAATTCTTTTGCAGGTAACTGAATATATTTGTTTGGTTGGATCTGAGGGGGTGCATATGTTCAGATATCTGTGATGATTAATTAGCTCGATTTCCTTTTGAAATGTTTGTTTCGCTAGAATAAATAGAAGGAAGGTTTAAAAAATCATCAAGTTTTATGTGAACGCTAGACAAATATAATTTGTGTTTAAGGTTTGGTAGATGAGACAAATTGCGTTAATTACGTTAAAGGTGGTGAAAACTGGGGCCCTTAATGTGTTTTTGTTTTGAAATATTTTTCAGATTTGTTTCAATTTTGTGCCAAAATGCCGGATTGTTTTCTTCTGGGCATTGCCCTACCAGTAAAGTGACTGTTGTGTGCTGGAGGCTCTATAAAGATGTCCCTCCTTTTCCGCTTTGTAGGATTAGAAAGGCACGTGTAAGATTTCTCCACCTACAGCGTGCAGTTGGTAGCCCTACCAAAGAGGTATACGCTTCTTTTTAGGTTGAGCCTAGCGTAGCGCGCCAGCGCCACTCTGTGAGGCTTCTTGTGAGCACTCCAAACTTCCTCGAAACTTCTCAGTGTGGGATGGACTCCTCCCACACATTCGATTGGCCTTTGCGTGTGGCTTTCAATAATGAAAGCGCACAAATGGCCAAAGGTGGGCCCCACCTTCCTTTTTTAATGTACACTCCACTGTGTTTTGCTCTCGGGAGCGAGCAGCGGCGCGCCGGGCGGCAGCTGCATTCCTCGTTTTTCGTGGGTCCATGTTACTGTTAATGAACGCTCCCCTTCTCCCACTTTGCATTAGTTGATAAGCATCTGATTTTGGTTAGGAAGTAAACAAGATTACTTTTTTATTTGACGATTTCTGACTTTAAAATTCAGAAGCCGTTATATAATTGGCATTCTCGAAAATAAAACGGAGCACAGTTGCTGCTTTGTTAAATGTAACAAGGTAACATTTCTGCCGCTCTTTGAAAAAAGTCAGACAAAAAATGTGCTAGTGCCATCCATCAAACTTTTTTTTGATGCTTCTGGAGGCACCCAGACGCCATCTTCCAGGTCCCAATTATGTTCGCCAATAATAATCTTTCTAGGCGCTCCGACCATATAAGCGGGGTGAAATGGTTTGTAAAGCTTTCACTCAGGCAGCCAGCATGGATTCAGGAGGCTGCTCAGGGCTAGAAGCAAACTGGGGTCTTTCAGGCCACTCAGTGCCTGGAAACGGTGGGCGGCATGACTGCAAATCCTGAGAGGAAAAGCCCTTCGTGTGTACTACTTCATGGCGTGTAGTACCTTATGCAGAAATCGCATACCAGAGGCAACGACAAGGGGGCTTTCTCCTCACTGGTCAGTGTGCGTGAGAGATACGGCACATGCTTGATATGCATATCGCAGTGTAGATTGACTGCTGGTTTAGTGCACTCCCTCTGCAGCAGACGTGTGACATACCCAGGGGCTGCCCAAACAGGCGGGTGGAAGGTGTCTGCTGCCCTCCTGCGAAGGCAGCGGCTGGGTGGCCCGCGGCGCGGCTCCTGGTTGTCATTTCGTGTACTGGTAAGTGGACCTCCCCCTCCAAAGGTGCTTCAAAGAATCACGCATTCCCAAAAGCGAGGCTTTAATTTCTTTTACATCAATCCACCTGTCTGATCTCTACAAAACACTACGTTTATAACCTACCAAGCGGCCAGGAAAAGGGCAACACGTTAACATATGGCATCTGATAGAGACTACTAGCCGCAGATTCCTTCACGTAGAATTATCCCCAGGTGTGAGACTGGATTCGGAAACTTTTTTGCCACAGCATTCCTGGGCGCCTGGGGCGGGGTGACATCACGCGACTCCACCCAGGCGTCGTCCGCGCAAGTGACGTCAGCGAGGTCACACAAGACCCGGCGCACCTATGTCAGTTTTTCCCTTTTCCGCATGCAACGCGGATCTGGTCCTTGCTACGGGCCCGTTTCGGGCTCTTTTTTTCTCCATTCTTTTGGAGGAACAGTGTGCGAATGCCTTCGGGCTTCAAAACTTGTACGTTTTGTGGGCGTCTTATGTCGGCGACGGACCCGCACCTCATTTGTATGTGGTGTTTTGGGGAGGATCACGGCACCACAGAGCGAGGCGTGTCAACAGTTGTAGCCGAAGTCGCGGAGGGAGCGCCGCATGAAACTTCTCTTGGCGCGTCTCTCCAGGTATACTTTCTCCCCTCGGTCTGCTATGCGGACTGCTTCAGGTTCGGCCGTGGTTGTCGTCCTCGCCCTTCTCCGATGTCACGTAAGCGTCGCTCCCCGGTGGGTAAGTGTTGCAGTTTGTTCCCGGGGGCTGGGTTCCAGCCTACCGGGGGCGTGCACTCTCCGCAGGTGATGCGGCCCCGCGTGTCGTCCTATCCACCGTTTCCTGGTGTTGGGGCGTTGAGAGTCAAAATGGAGACCTACGTGGCGGCTTTGCAGGCCTCGCTGGCGTCTGCCCCTCTTTCCCCTCCTGGGGTGGCGGCGGACCCCTTGCCTTTCGCAGGGCCCTCCACTGTGCCGGCTCCGGCCTCACCGCCGACTGGTTCGGATCCAGGCATGGAGGGTGTGGTGCTGTTGGGGTGCGGCTCCTCTGGGGCACCTCCTTCAGGCCACGGCGTCTCTGCCTCGCCGCAAACTCCTGCGGGAGTCCCTGTGGTGTCGCGAAAGGTTGCCGGGGCTGCGGTCCCATCCCCAAGCCCCTCTCTGTCCCTTGACAGGGTGGTCTTGTAAGGCTGAGGTGACGCCCCTACGGTGCCGGCAGCAGCTGGACCATACAGATCCACAGGGGTCGGTGAACCCTCTTCGCCCCGCTCTGGGTTGAGGCCGGGTGAGGACCCCTCGCCCCTCTCTGGGCCCCTCTCGTCCTTCGACGGGGGGTGAGTCCGAGATGGAACCGTCCCTGGCACTGGCTCATGGGTTGCCGAGCGATCTACGCCTCATTCTGGGCCGTGTCTGGCGGAGGGCTTCATGTCACTCCCCTGGTCCGTCTTGTCACCCCCCATGCGGATGGCTACCTCAGTGGAGGTCGAGTTGGCGCCGCCCCAGGGCCAGTTCCGCTCCGACCCTGCTCCGATCCCCGGTGCGAGGTGACTTGGAGGAACCTTGTCCGGCGATGCCGGATGGTGCAGCACCTCGCCTCAGGCAGTGGACTCTACGGTTCCGCGTAGGGGTCGTACCGCGGATTCGTCTTCGGACGTTCCTTCTCCGGAGGCAGCCTGTATTTTGGTGTCATCCTCCCCGGAGACTGGTCGCCATGTGGTGTCTTTTTCACTGGCGTCGAAGGGCGGCTCTCCACATTTCCTGCGGCAGAGGTGTTCGTCGGAAGAGCGTCTGGTCCCACATTCGTCTGCTCCTTCTGACTTCCAGGTCTGGCCCCGCCCCCCTTGGCCTCGGGGTCAGCCGCCTTAGTTTGCATCCGTCGCCCACGGAGGAGCTGCTTTCCCCGCTATGGGGCCCTACGGAGGCTGGTGCGGCCTTTGCTCAGTGGTGTCCACGGCTGTGGGCATCCTGCATATGGGTGACCTGGGGGCTCACTTTCCGGCGGACCATCTGCTGGAGGTCCTCCAACAGGGCTCTGGTGGGAGGGAAATCTTACTTCCCTTTGAAGGTTCCCTCCTTTCTTCCTTGACGGGGGCTTGGAGGCGTCCTGCCTCAAGGGACCCTCTGCCTCAACATCTTCTGCACCGGCATCTCCCTGCGCCGCATGCCTCTCCCTCCACCCCTCTGCCTCCAGTCCTCTTGCGGACTGCTTTTCCCTCCCTGCCGCCACTAATGACTCTGCCATCCCAAGAGGCCCTCTGGCTGGACTCTTGGGGGCGCAGCATGTTCTCCTCGACCAGCGCTGCCTTGCGGGCTCTGAACACCTTGTGTGTGCTGGCTCGGGCCTCCTCCTGTTTGTGGGATTCGGCTGAGTCTCTGAGATCCGCAGCGTCCCAGGAGGTTGGTCAAGTGGACTTAAGGCATCATGCGTTGGATGGCCGGGACCTGGCGGCGTTTATTCTCCGCTCCGCCCTGGACATCTCCGAGGTGTTGGTCCGGGCCATGGCTTCCTCGGTCGCTCTCCGTCGCCATGCTTGGCTTCGGGATGGAGTATTCCCTGAGAATATTCGGGAGCGACTCATTGATCTTCCGTTTGGCAGCCTGTTGTTCCATGCCCTGGCTGACTACGCCATCCAGAGGCTCTTGGCAGGGCTCCATCCTCCTCCTTCTCCTCCGCCTTGCCATCATCCTCCTCCTCTGTCCCCTCCTCTGTGATTCCTGAGTCTGGTTGATTCTGGGCCTTCTTAGGCCAGTTGTTCGGGCTGAGGAGTGTTTTTTCTGGCCATTTGCGTCCTTCTTTGGGACTATGGCATTGTTGGCTGCTGGACCGCCCTTTTGTTGATTATGTGTATGTGTTGGAATTGTTGCGCAGACTTGGCCCTGAGATTAGGCCTTCTGCTTGCTTGGGCTGCTTGTCAAGCCTTTCGTGGGGGTGTTTCTTTCCCTGTGGCTCTTTTGTTTGTTCCTCTGCTGTGGAAGTTCTTCCACAAAGGGTTCCCATATTTGGGGCTTATCGTACCCTGGGTCGTATGGCCTGCGCTCTGCTGGAGGGTTCTGGTCGCCTTCGGGTTATGTTATGCTAAGTGGTGTTTTATAAAGCGCACAGCTACTCTACTGAGTGTCCCGGCGCTGGATAAGTGAAGACTAGCACAAAGGGGGGGGGGGGGGGGGAGTGGGTAAGCGGAGTGCTGAGTTATTGCTGAAATAACCATGTCTTGAGAGCCTTCCTGAAAGGGAGCAGGTCCTGTAAAAGTCTCAGAGCAGGGGGTAACTTATTCCATAGCTTAGCCACTTGGAACTGAAAAGAGCGTCCTTCTATTCGAGAGTGCTTGATGACCGGAGTGCACACTAACGCCAATGAGGCGGAACGAAGAGAGCGACAGGGGTGGTAGAATTGGACTCTCTTTCTTAAATAAGGGGCCCCAGAGCCATGCAAAGTCTTAAAAGCCAAAACGACGGCCTTAAACTGTATCCGCTTGCGGATTGGTAACCAGTGGAGAGAGCTCAGATGCTCCGACACCCGGGTCCTCGGGCAAAGGGAAAGAATGTCCCTGGCCGCCGCATTTTGCACCACTTGAAGGCGGGTAAGCCGGTATTCTAGAAGACCGAGATATAGTATGTTTACATAATCCAGCCTGGAGCCAATCAGGGCCTGGACCACAGTTTTCCTGTGTGGGATCTGAAGGAGAGGCAGGAATTGTTTGAGCATTTTAGGAAGCCAAAACACTGACTGGCCACAGTCTGGACCTGTAGCTTCATATTCAAAGCGTTGTCCAGTTTTACACCTAGATTTTTTATGGACTATACCGCATTTGCCGGGGGGTGCATATCCTGATGCTACCAGCTCTGCCACACGTTGTTCGATGGGCAACCAAAGAACATGATTTCAGACTTATTAGAGTTGCATTTAAGTTCATTCTGTTGGAACCAGAAAAAAAGTGCCGAAAGACACGTCTTAATGGCTTCTCCCTCAAACTCTGAATCTTTGTCTCATGTAAAAAGTAATGGAGTATCGTTGGCATACGACACTATTTTAGCCCCATGTGACTCAGCTAAACTCGCCAGGGGAAGACCTATACAGATTGAATAAGGTAGGGCTAAGGACCGAACCCTGAGGAACCCCCACCTCCAAAGGGGGAATGAGTGCAGAAAAAGGGGGGCCCAGACAGTCTGCTTGCGCCCTGACAGAAAGAAGGCAAACTATTTGAGTACCGTCCCTTCAAAACCAGACTCCTGGAGTCTCAGTAGGAGTCTGCCATGAGGGACGGTATCAAAGGCAGCCGAGAGATCCAGCAATATCAACATAGCCTTTCAGCCTCTATCCAAAATGGCCTTAATAGACTCCGAAATTTCCAGGAGTGCTGTTTCGGTGCTAAAATTTGGGCGAAACCCTGTATGGTGCAAA
Organism: Lissotriton helveticus; assembly: GCF_964261635.1. NCBI lineage: Eukaryota > Metazoa > Chordata > Amphibia > Caudata > Salamandridae > Lissotriton > Lissotriton helveticus. The sequence continues at coordinate 820,123,129 of NC_136071.1, forward strand.
ATATTGTTAGTCTATAAAAAGGCAGAGGTGACTGAATGAACATATTTTTCCAATACTTTGGAGAAGGCAGGAGAGATATGGGCCTATAATTAGCTGGTGTCGCAGGATCCATGTTAGATTTTTTCAAAAGGGGAAGTATATGTGCTTCCTTCCACTTACCGGGGACACACCCCTGCTAAAGAGAGGTGTTCAGTATCTGATTCACATAGGGATTTATAGGCATAGCCATAGCTGCCAGGATAGACGCAGGGCAGGGATTTCAGATTCCTCGGGTGCCTGTTCCCCATGGCATTTGTGTAGGTTGCTTTTTCTCCTTGAGGTCATGTGCGCGGCCACTCGTAGTGGTGTGCCTGGGCATTTCCACCTTTCCCTGCTCCTGAAGTCTGGGACGCTCTTGTGTTCTCCCTTGCCAGGTGCCGCCTGCTGGGCCTTCCTGGGGCCTCGGGCTGTTAATCTTCTTCTTGCTTCTGGCGGCCTGACTGCCGGCGCTGTTCTGGCTGGCAGGCTGCTCTCCATCTGGAGTGGGTTCGCCTTGTTTCCTTGGGCCCTCTAGGCTCTTCTTCCGCTTTTCCTGTCTTGGTCTTGGGTGGATGTTATGTTGCTTTGTGGGGGAGTGGGATGCTTTGGCCTCTCCGCCCTTGCCCTTGGTTCCTCTGCTGCCTTCTTTTCCTTTCCTACTTCCCCTTGGGGACGATAGGGTTCTGCTTGTGGGGGTTTCCCTTGCCTGGCAGTGACGAGGTTCTTCCTGGTCTACAGATCTGGTTCCCTGTGGGGCCCTCTGTTCTGTATTGGCTGGTGGGGTCCTTTCGCAGACCCTCCTGCCCAGGGGGTTTTGCTTGGGTATCTATTGTGCTTGAAGGAATATGCGGCTAGTAGTCTCTGAGATGTACGAGTTACTTACCTTCGGTAACGATGTATCTGGTAGAGACGATTCTAGCCGCAGATTCCTTCCCGGCCCGCCTTTCCTTCCCTATTCTGCGAGGACCCTTGCGTTGGTCTTTGGTACTCTCTTCCATGTGGGGGGCTGTGTCTCCTGTGAGTGCCTTCCTTGTTCCTGACGGGTGGCTCCGTCTGGGGGCCGGTTCATTCCTCCTTTGATTCTTGGAGGATGGAGTTCCGGTGCTCCGGTGCCCTGCTGCTCTGGCTACTCCAGGTTTGGGGGAGATTGCTTTCTATCCCTGTCCTTCCCTCCCCTCCCTTCCTTCCAGTGCTATCTCCTGATTAAGGGTCATCTGGCCATGTCTTACCTTGTGGGTGGTTGCCCTCTATTTTGGGTTGCTTGTAGGGTTGTTGTCCCTGTCTGTCTTGGGACTGGTCCCCTTCTCTGGATGGGGGTGGTAGGCTTACTACGAGTACCATGACTTTACGCATGTTCCTTGCCTCTGGGGCACAGGAGTGGGCGTCTGTCTATGTGATGACAGGGCGGCTGCGCAGGGCTCTGCTTGCTCCTTCTTTCCTGTCTTTGGGTTCTACGGTGTTGCCACTATTCTGTGTGGTGTTGTTAGTCACCGCCTCTTTCTAATTTTCTGCTCTTCGCACACTGTTCCCATGCTTCCACAGTTTTTAGGTCTCGGCTAGCCGCGAGAAGCGCGTCTCCGCCGAGAACCTTTGTCGGCATGTGTGCTTCCCAGGAGACAATCCTGGCCGCGCGCATCGCCTTGGAGACGATTTCAAACTGACACGCGCACGCGAACGAGCGCTGTGGCCAGGCGCTGTCTCCTGGGAAGCACACACGCATGCGCATACACACACACAAGCGCCCACGCACATACATACAGAGAGACCCACCCCCCCACACATATACACACACACGCGCACACACACACACGAGTGCACCCCCCCTCTCCCCCGCCGTCGCACACATGCATACACACACACAAGCGCACACACACCCACACACACACACACAACGAGGGAACCGAGCCCCCCCCCAGCCCTTTTCAACTTACCAGGTCAATTCTGAGGGACTCCGCTCTCCTTCTGGCGTCGCGAGACGCTTTCACTCCGCCTTCTCTTCCGGTCCGGACGCAGCTCCGCCCCGTCACAGGCGACTTTGCCTGACTTCCGGTGAGGCTGCTAGAAAATAATGCTGGGCTCGTGAGTAACAGTGACTTCCTTGTTTTGTTTTGTTATGTTACCGTACTTTGTATTTTTATTGAAACGCATATCTGCCGTTGCTATGACTGTGTGTCTCTGTCGGATTGCTGAAGTGTGAGTTTTCGCTGATACATGCCGTTTTCTTCTTCTGCAGTATCGTTTAGCAGGATTGAGCGTCTGTTTCCCTTCGATTTCTTCGTGTGTTCCCTTGTCTCCCAGTGTCCTAGTTTCTCTGTGTATGCACATTCCTGTACTGCTCCCATACTTCTCTCCATGTCCACTTTGCATCCCTGTAACCTTGTACCTCTCGTTCCTCATTGTGTGTACGTTGATCTCAGCCTCTGGCACTTTTGAGGGGCCACATTCCCGTCCATTGTGTTTTTTTGTCCCGCTGTCAGGCAGAGATCAGACACATGCAAATCCAAGACGTTCCTTCTCCAATAGGAAACTTACAGCAGAAACTGTCAAGCCCGGTCCCTTCTGCAAATTGGGACACAATAAACTGCAGTCTGGTGGTGGCCTATTTTTGATTTCCACAGTGAGGTTCAACTTGAGACCAAGGCACTTTGTCAGTGGCAGTCGCCATAATGACAGCAGGGCTAAATATTATGCATGTGATTGCCATTACTATGACAGAGATGACCACTAAAGTGACAAGAATGCATACAGTAAGTGCAGAATGCCTGCAATGTACAGGGCCACCTTTATGCCAGAGCTGGAAAGAAACTATTATGCCAGGTCTAACCACCATTATGCCAAGAACGATCATTAGTATTTTAGGGACGTGCACCACAATTCATAAAATGGCCATCACTCTGCCATGGAGGTATGGTATCAGAATATCATCTGACAAAGTAGAATTCCCTAAGTCATGTTTACAAAAAATAACTTCTTTGAAGTTCGTAATATAAAATCTACACTCGGTGAAGTAATATTTTTTAAAATTATATTTATGCCAGACAATATTTGTTGTTATTGTTGTTCTAAAACACAACTGACATGGATGATCACAATATGCCAGTGTTATTATTCCAGGGGTGGTCACCATGCTGGCAAAATGTGTCAGAAAATATCACGGTAACCAATAGACAGATGCACACCCACAGACCTAGGCCGACATGCATGCTGACACATACTTACATTCTCCTAGACACACAGCAAATATGGCCGCTAAATGTGGATTTGCCTTTCTATCCCTACACGGCTGTACTGCCATATCGCCTGCTCCAGACTGAGGATGGGATCCAGAGAAAGACAGAGGTGGGGACTTAGTAGATCACAGGACATACACTAGATGAATGTCTGTCTGGATTCCTATTGGATATATCCAGGGCCCCTGGAATTATGTGGCACCCTTCACCCTTCCATCCCTCCACCTGCACACTGCACCCCCCATCTCTTCCTTCTGCCTCCCAACAAGTGAATCCCCTCTACTCCACCTGTAACGCTGCTCCGTCTGAAGCCCCTCTTCTCCTCCACTAGCTGCACCCTCCACCTGTTCCTTTCTGCCTTGAAACAGGCACATCCTCTACTCCACCACGAACATTCCTCCCCCTGAAGCCCCTCCTCTCTACCAGCTCCCGTCCACTCCTGCAGCACAGTTACCCTCACCTTAGCTCTCCTCCCTCCACTGTTCTTCTCTTTCTTTGCCCACCTAGTTTCCCTCCTCTCCATGTGCACTGCGATACTTTCTCTCCATCTACCTCCATTCACCCTTACCCTCGGCCTCCCACTCAGCCCTCACCCCGCCTCGCTCTTCACCACCTCCCTCCAACCGCACATCACAGCTCTCTACCGGTGCACATCCGTACCCCCTCTCTTTATCTACATCACTCCACACCACCTACACACACACACTCTCCTGTGATCTCCCTCTGGTCACACTTTCTTCACGTTATTACCTTTCTCCCCGGCGAGGACCCCCCCCCCACACACACACGCGTACCTCCCTGCCTCTCTGTCACCGCGCCCTGTCAGTCTCCATATCGCTGGCTCCCTATCGCTTTACTTTCACTTATCAGGCACTAATTTATCTAAATTCTGATGGTGCATAGTTACTAATATATACTGTATACTTTTTAGAAAAGAACAACATTATAAAAAAGTATATCATTTACAATACTAATAGCTCTAAACATTGTCACTACGAGACCTATTGCATTGTAAATGCTTGTTTATCTGGTGATTCCGCGTTGTGGTGCGCAAAAGTTCTCCGAGGAAAACTGACGTAGGCGTGTCGGGGGGGGTCTTATGTGACCTCGCTGACATCACATGCGCCGACGACGCCTGGGCGGAGTCGCGTGATGTCGCCCCGTCCGGTGCGCAGGGATGCTGTGGCAAAAAAGTTTCTGGATCAAGTCTCACGCCCGGGGATAATTCTACATGAAGGAATCTGCGGCTATAATCGTCTCTACCAGATACATCGTTACCGAAGGTAAGTAACTCGTACTTTGCGCAGATTGCGATTTAGGACCACTTCAATGAAATACGAGTAAATTATCTAACCAGCCTATGGGTTGATGGTCAATGCACTCATGGTAAGAAGCCACCCCTTCACAAAAAAATACAAAAAGAGTCAACAAATCTTTATTGTTATCATCGGAAATGAGCCAATTAAAACCTCTCTTTATGCGGCACATCGGCCCGAAGACAGCAAATACAGCACTTAATTAAGCCAAAGGGAACAACCTGCATATATGTGAACTTCACTTGGTGTTATGTGAAACACAAGTGAGCACGTTTGGTCTGAAATAACAGGAAAGCTCATTTATGATCGCAAGCTTTCTTCTGGCCTCTAGATCAACTTGCATTCTATTCTATAGGTGCATTTTAAAAAGAATAATGAAGGTCTCGGATTCCATACCAGTTCAAGCTCTGCGACTAGAATTCTCCATTACAAGCTCCTACGCCACAGCGGTAGCTAATGTAATTAGGTGGACCCACAATCTTCTCCACGCAAAGGAGGGCACCTTAAGATACCTACTGAAAAAAGAAACCTTTGACGATGAAGCAAAAAATCAGACTTTTTTAAATAACATGACAGCTGTATTCAAAATGGCAAAAATTACTCCGGACATTATGCTTACTTGGTCAGCAGCCCAGATGAAACTTTTCCTAAAATGTTTCACCCCGAAGCTAAGTTATGATCTAGACTATGAACATTGTAAAAAATTGTCAACATATAAAACCTATGTAGACTCACTGGAATATCAACATACTCACCCGTACATCGGGTTTTCTATGACCCATGGCGCAAGGAGGTCGGTTACCATGTTAAGATTGGGCATCCTACCCGTATTAACCTATACGGTAAGATGGTTGCCAGGAGGATCGTCGCTATGTCCTTTGTGTGAAGGGGGTGACCAAAACATTGAGCACTTGCTGTTTGTATGTCCTAGCTCAAAAGTAACTATAGCACACACAAGATATCTTGCCCCTATTTATCGCGCCTGCAGAATTACACGAGTGAGCAAACTATTAGAGTTGTGTAAACAGCCACCAAATGAATTTGTTTGCTACAATTTTTATAATTTTTTAAAATTTTTTTTACCATTATATTGATGAAATGTGAAATTTCTTTTTTTTTCTGTAAAATGTATATTTGTGGTCCTCTGTCGAGTACCAATACAAATAAAACTTTTTGACTTTGACTATAGGTGCCATCTGAAACCTCAGTATTACACCAGAAGTTACGACAAGTCTCTCCACCGCCGCCACGTCCACCACTGCCGCCACGACCACCGCAGCCACATCACCACGTCCACCACCACCACGTCCACCACCACCACGTCCACCACCACGTCATCCCTATCACATCCACCACCACGTCCACCACGTCCACCACCACCACGTCCACCACCACCACGTCCACCACCACGTCCACCTCTATCACATCCACCACCACGTCCACCACCACCACATCCACCACCACGTCATCCCTATCACATCCACCACCATGTCCACCACCACCACCACGTCCACCACCACCACGTCCACCACCACCACGTCCACCACCACCACGTCCACCACCACCACGTCCACCACCACCACGTCCACCACCACCACGTCCACCACCACCACGTCCACCACCACCACGTCCACCACCACCACGTCCACCACCACCACGTCCACCTCCACCACGTTCACCTCTACCACCACCACGTTCACCTCTACCACCACCACGTCCACCTCTACCACCACCACGTCCACCTCTACCACCACCACCACGTCCACCACCATGTCCACTACCACGTCCACCACCACCTCCTCCACCACGGCTGCCACGTCCGCCACGTCCTCCACGGCTGCCACGTCCTCCACGGCTGCCACGTCCTCCACGGCTGCCACGTCCTCCACGGCTGCCACGTCCTCCACGGCTGCCACGTCCTCCACGGCTGCCACGTCCTCCACCGCTGCCACGTCCTCCACCGCTGCCACGTCCTCCACCGCTGCCACATCCACCACCGCCGCCATGTCCACCGCAGCCACATCACCACGTCTACCACTACCACGTCCACCACTACCACGTTCACCACTACCACGTCGTCACTACCACGTTCACCACCACGTCGTCCCTACCACATCCACCACCACGTCATCCCTATCACATCCACCACCACGTCCGCCACCGCCGCCACGTCCACCACCACCACATCCACCACCACCACATCCACCACCACATCATCCCTCACATCCACCACCACGTCCGCCCCCACCACCACCACGTCCACCACCACCACATCCACCACCGCGTCCACCTCTACTACCACCACGTCCACCTCTACCACCACCACGTCCACCTCTACTACCACCACCACGTCCACCACCACCACCACCACCACGTCCACCACCACGTCCACCACCACCACCATGTCCACCACCACCACCACCATGTCCACCACCACCACCGCCACGTCCACCACCACCATGTCCACCACCACCGCGTCCACCGCCACGTCCACCGCCACGTCCACCATCACCGCCACGTCCGCCATCACCGCCACGTCCGCCATCACCGCCACGTCCGCCATCACCGCCACGTCCGCCATCACCGCCACGTCCGCCATCACCGCCACGTCCGCCATCACCGCCACGTCCGCAATCACCGCCACGTCCGCAATCACCGCCACGTCCACAATCACCGCCACGTCCACAATCACCGCCACGTCCACCATCACCGCCACGTCCACCATCACCGCCACGTCCACCATCACCACCACCGTGTCCACCACCACTTTGTCCACCACCACCACCATATCCACCACCTCGATGTCCACTACCACCATGTCCACCTTCCCATCCACCGCTTCCACCATGTCCACCACCACTTCCACCATGTCCTCCACCATGTCCACCACCACTTCCACCATGTCCACCACCACTTCCACCATGTCCACCACCATGTCCACCACCACTTCCACCACCACTTCCACCATGTCCACCACCACCATGTCCACCACCATCACCACGTCCACCACCACCACGTCCACCACCACCACGTCCACCACCACCACGTCCACCACCACGTCCACCACCACGTCCACCACCACCACCACGTCCACGTCCACCACCACGTCCACCACCACCACCACGTCCACCACCACCACCACGTCCACCACCACCACCACGTCCACCACCACCACGTCCACCACCACCACCACGTCCACCACCACGTCCACCACGTCCACCACCACCACCACGTCCACCACCACCACCACGTCCACCACCACCACCACGTCCACCACCACCACCACGTCCACCACCACCACCACGTCCACCACCACCACCACGTCCACCACCACCACCACGTCCACCACCACGTCCACCACCACCACGTCCACCACCACCACCACCACATCCACCACCACATCCACCACCACCACCACCACGTCCACCACCACCACGTCCACCACCACCACCACGTCCACCACCACGTCCACCACCACCACCACGTCCACCACCACCACCACGTCCACCACCACCACCACGTCCACCACCACCACGTCCACCACCACCACGTCCACCACCACCACGTCCACCACCACCACGTCCACCGCGTCCACCACCGCGTCCACCACCACGTCCACCACCGCGTCCACCACCGCGTCCACCACCACGTCCACCACCACGTCCACCACCACGTCCACCACCACGTCCACCACCACGTCCACCACCACGTCCACCACCACGTCCACCACCACGTCCACCACCACCACGTCCACCACCACCACATCCACCACCACCACATCCACCACCACCACATCCACCACCACCACATCCACCACCACCACATCCACCACCACCACGTCCACCACCACGTCCACCACCACCACCCATGACAGGTAAAGTGTCACTGGAGGGTGAGGGTAAAAGGAGTGTTAACCCCATCTGTACATGGTACATTTAAAGATGCATTGGGTGCGAGAAGACTAAAATAGGGGCTAGAAGTATTACACCAGACCCAAGATACATTTTGAAGAGGCGCAATGTCACAGGGGCTCCTGTAAAAGCACTTGCAGCATCTCTACCTCACAGTGGCATACCTGCACGAGCCACCCACTCAAAACAAGCATTGGCATAGCCAATAGGTCTAGCCTTTTGGACCTTATAAGTGTTTAGCCATGCAACACTTGATGTTGTTGCACCAAGGATATTGTGCTGAATAACTAAACACTTATAAGGTCCCAAAGGGGAGACCTATTGTCTATGCCAATGCTTGTTTTCTTTTGCTCTCATTTACACACACTAGCATAATGTCCTATTGTGCCACATTCTAGACACTTGGCAGCTTTCGCAGGACACTTTTGGAACCTAGCTGAGTGTGATGTACTTCCACATTTAGAACAGACCGTGTTAATGTTCCATACTTGTTCCACATAGTCCCCCTATATTCTATCCTTTTCTTTTGGTCGGTATATCGCCCACTGGTCTACATTGTCTTCTTTTTGCCATTTGATACTTTATTCGCAGAGTCTACAACTTTCTTTTCCTGAGCAAGAGCAGCTTTGGCGCACCGCTCAGACAGTTCTGCCATCTTTACAATTGCTACGTCTTAGCGATTAGCCTCGCCTTCTACCCATTACCTCACCTGTACGGACTTTTTATTGGCATAAATTACAATTTGATAACATACAAGTTCATCATGCAGATTTCCAAATCTACATGTACTCACCAATGTTCTAAAGACCGAACATAATCCTCAATGCTTGTGCGTTTCTCCTGTTTCTTTTGAAAGAAGTAATGACGCGTTACTGCTATACATACTTTGGGGGAAAAAATATTCATCCAGATCCGAAATAGCACTTTAAAACACATCTATCATCTGCACTTTTTAGTTTCTGTAGTTGGTTATAAATACTTAGCCCTAGTGGCCCCAGGTAATACCTCAGAATTCGTTTATTTCTCTCCGCTGTCTAGAACCACTACTATCCTCAATGTTGGCTATATAGTTCAGGAAGTACTCCTTCCACTAGCTTCACTGTACAGCTGGTTCCCCAGGAGTTGCCAAAAACTCCTTGAGTGAACTTAAATGTAAAGGATGTGCAGCCCCACAACTTGAAACTGCGGCAGGTTCACTAGACAGCATGTTGGCTAAACGGGAGTGCCACCCGGCGTACAAAATTACCCCAGAATTACAATTGTATTATTTAAAGTGCTGCATATCCTTGTTATTCTTACTTATAACACGGTCATCTTGCTGAATAACCTGTGACAAGTAAAGATTGCCTCTGACACCATAAATTACGCACTTACTTTTGTACAATGTCCTAATTTATTAGGTCTCGCCTGTCGATGCGCATGCGCATCGAGCTTGCGAGCCTATTGCGGCTTATACAAGCTTTAACTAAGAAGCAAGGAATCGTGGCGATTCCTTGCAGTGCCCGTGACTTTTAAGCTCAATGCGCATGTGCATTGAGCTTAAAAGCGCGTGCACAGCCGCCCGCATTCCTCCGACACCTTTGAAGTGAAGCTTAGCTTCACTTCAAAGGCCCGGCTTCTTCACACCCACATGCCGCTCTGCCCCGCTCAGCCCCCTCCCCTGAGTCATCCTGCCTGCCCAGACTTCTCCTCCCCCCTAATTACATCCCGCTTTCACTTGTTTGTATTTACATCATGTTTATTTATGTGCAACATAAGTTTCATCACATTACTCGAGGCTTCGTGACGCTAAATGCGCTGACCAGCATTGCAATATTAGACCTTTCTTTTCTTTTTAGCTCCGGCCGACATATGCTGCGTGTTTTTTACAGCTACTTTACACGGCAGGGATGCACCTTCTTGTCGATGGCCCTCGGTCTGCCAACAGTTTGCCTCTTGCTTTGTTCGTACCGCACAAGTGGAAGGTTAAGTCTGATGAGTTTTTGCCCACTTGGCACAGCCACGAGTACAGTCTTTCTTATCGACGGCGCCACCATTTACAACTCATCAATAGCGCCTCAAGCTGCTCACTCTCCTTCTCCCCCACCCCCCACCCCATCCGACTTGTTTTTCTTTTAACTGTACCCCAACCGAAACGGACTCAGAAGGATGAAAGGCTTTTGCATGCGACTACCCAACTCATGCGAGCACCCCCCCAGTTCTTCCTGCGCCCCGCCGATTACCCCCCCCCCCCCGCATTCCTTCACTTCCATTGAACCACGCAGCCCGGGACACAATCCCCCTGCACCCATCCCCCTTTAGCCTCCTCCCGAGCCATGCGATCCTCCCCACGTCCCTCACTCATCCAAATTTGAACCCAACCCCGCTTACTGAAACTTCAGCTTCTCTCCCCACTCTCCACCACAAGCCCCCGCTAGCACATCGATCACGGGGGTGAAATATTCAGTTCACACTATTTATTTTGCTGATATCTTCGTTTTCTTAGGTGCAAACCGCGTGCGCATTATAAACACTTTTTATTTGTCCTCTCTTTTGTGTGTTCTGTTACATTATATCTTTCCTTCCACTGTTATCTCCCTCGACTTACATGCGAAGCAAGCGCCCGTCACAAACAGGCTGTCTAGTCTCTCTTTAGTTTGCTGGCGCCATTCAATTCACACTATTTGTTTTTCTGCCATCTCCTTCTACTTACATGCAAAGCGAGTGCGTACTTCAAACACTTTGTATGGCCTCTGTTTAGTCTGCTGTCTACATTAAAATCACACTTGAATTTTAGGTTACCTTCATTTGCTAGTATACACATCGGGCGTGTATTACAAACAGTTGTATATTATATGTAGCTTTTGCAAGCACAAGTGATGTTGTTTACCTATATCTTAATGTCGATTAGAGCTGCTTATCATTAAAATATATAAAACCATTGATAGTATAAGGCATTTATTTTTTATATTTTTCTATGAATCGTCATGTGTAATATAAAACAAACTGATGTGTATAAACACATGCGCTCAGTGTTACAGTAGCGGACCATATTAATGCGATCTTCCTTGGTCTAATTTTTGCTGAGGCGGTTAAATAGGGTACTCTGTGGCAAAGGACCTTTGTTTTATATATCTTCCGCTTTTATTGTATCAGCATGGGGTCTGGCTTGTTAAAAGAACCATAACAAGAGCTGAGCCATACAAAGATGTTGCGCGTAAATCGGGGAACACTTGTCATGTAAACATACGAGAAAGATCATTCAAAATTAAAAAAGTTATTTATTTTTTAGCATTAGAATTTTATTTTGATGGACATTTATTGAAAGAAATTGTTTCAAATATGAAGCCTTCAAGAAAACCCCTGTACTCTAAAAACATTGCCACGCAACGCCACTCACCCACGCAACGCCACTCACCCACGCAACGCCACTCACCCACGCAACGCCACTCACCCACGCAACGCCACTCACCCACGCAACGCCACTCACCCACGCAACGCCACTCACCCACGCAACGCCACTCACCCACGCAACGCCACTCACTCACGCAACGCCACTCACCCACGCAACGCCACTCACCCACGCAACGCCAGTCACCCACGCAACGCCACTCACCCACGCAACGCCACTCACCCACGCAACGCCACTCACCCACGCAACGCCACTCACCCACGCAACGCCACTCACCCACGCAACGCCACTCACCCACGCAACGCCACTCACCCACGCAACGCCACTCAGCCACGCAACGCCACTCAGCCACGCAACGCCACTCAGCCACGCAACGCCACTCAGCCACGCAACGCCACTCAGCCACGCAACGCCACTCAGCCACGCAACGCCACTCAGCCACGCAACGCCACTCAGCCACGCAACGCCACTCAGCCACGCAACGCCACTCAGCCACGCAACGCCACTCAGCCACGCAACGCCACTCAGCCACGCAACGCCACTCATCCATTTGCAAAACGAAAAATGTCAAACTCTTCTATTGCGAGACCTATTGCATTTTCAATGCTTGTTGACATTGTAAGCAAATTATACTTTTGCGTTTTCTTCAAAAAAAAATTTATGGTACACAATTGGGTGTTAGCACATTACTTATGATCATCTCCTTTGATAGAAAAACATTCAACATGTATCAAAAGAATTATAACACTAAATTCATTACATAGACATTTTAACGTTACTATACACAACATTTAACAGTACTCAACATATATACAAATATAAATAGACTTAGTGTACTAGTGTTTTTTGCTCCTAAACGCACAGAATCTTTCAAATTTACTGCTCTTCCAAGTTGGCTAATGGAAGAGAGAAGAGTCCTACTTGAGATCAATAGATTAACTGTCTTTGGGTATGGGTACTTTTCCACAAAGAAACAATCAATGTAGTCCTGTGTAAGGTCGGAGAGTTCTTTTGAAAGGTTTTTGGCCGTGGTGTGAGAAGTCTCTCACTATATGTCCTGTTGATTTATCAGGTCATAAGGCATACATTTCTCCTGGCCTTAATGATAAGCCTACGCGTTTCGACCTTCTGAATGATGACAGGAGATAAATTAGGGAAAGGTCTTCATCAGGGCTCACTGCTGTTGTTGTAGGAGATCATGCTACACCCTCGTGAAAAGGAAAGGATTCCTCTTATCCTGTTCGTGTCTTTAAGTAACAACGATCGCTGGGCCCAGCGTCGTGACGTTTTTTCTGAGTTGACCGGCGGAGTATATTCTTGACTTGGATTAATTAAAGGTGCGCTACTCCCAAGGCGACTTCTGCAGTCCTCGAGCTATCCGTGTGAGGTGCGGATCGATCTCCGTGTCTGGATAAAGCAACACTGTCTCCGACTTCCACGTGGAGGATCCTAAGCAACTGAATCCAATTACTGCCTTCCTCCCAACTCCAACTTTAAGAAGCGAAACCGTTCGGAAAACTAGTGCAGTGGATAACCAACACTCAGTACTTCACTGCTCAGTCACTGCTGTTGAACAGGCCACAGAGTCGCGTTTCGCCTCTTCCGACACTTATGAAGAAATCAGAAAAATATAATGCGCGCTGTACTGCCATTCTTCAATACCCATGCGTGCCTTGGATCACAATTACTTCCTTCCCAAAGATCTAAAATGGCCACCGATGTGTTGCCAAGTGTCTTTTTCCATAGGAATTAGTTTCTTTTTAATAAACGTGGCATCAGTTATTGCTTGTAGATTTCTAATGGAAATTCACCTTGCTGCATGCACCGGAATCCTTCGCATGCGCACCATGTGTTCTAAACGGCTCACGCGCCAGCAGCACTTTTTTTTTTATTGATCAAAGCAAGCAGTAAACTTTTTCTTGCAAATGAATCCCTCTAAGACCAGTGTTTCTTCGGGATCTGATTAATCAAGTCCCTTTATCCAGCAAGGTTCGCTCAATCTGATGGGGTGGTCAAAGTCAATAAAAAGATACTATTATTGAGTCCTTACGCTTAAGTCTCATACATGGTCAACTTACCGATAATAGCTCCTTCTAGTCTCCAAAAGTTTGGGTGCATCCCTGTCCGGCTGTACTCTCCTGACATACCAAGAAGATCGCTTGGGTCATCCCCAGAGGAGCTGAAAATGGCAAAAGGTTAGGATGGCACAGCGGTCTGCACAGTCCCCTTGAACTGGCCGGTATTTGTATTGGTATTATGGAAGGCAAAGGCGAACTAGATGAGATTGGCAACCCATGTACTCTCCTACCTAAATACAGGAGAAAGGCGCTACGATGCACACCACTCATGGCATAGATTGTGCGCTACACACGTGCTAATGAACAATAGCAACAACTGTGCTGTCTCTGACCTAATGTGTCACCTTTCCCACTTTCCGACACCCATTGATAAAGTGCGCCGCGCCCATATTGCCAGTTTCCTTTCTCGCCCTTGACTTGTCATTTCCTTCCTGTTAAATGAGCTCACCCTTAATTGTTGGCTGACATTCAAGCAACAGTGCCCAGGCTGCCAGCTGCTCGACACAAGCAGAAAGCGTGCCCCAGATACTGTAATATCTAGCAGGGCACGCAGCATTTCATTAGAGGAGGACTAGAAACGACGTGTCTGACATGGCTCTCAAATGCATTACAGTGCCAATGGTTCATTGCGCGACAGAGAATGTTTTGGATACTCTTTGAGGGGAAGAATTTTTATTGTGGTGTGTAGTAAAATGAAAGACAAATCAAGCAAACAAGTTTTTTTTTGTGTGCTTTCAGGATGCTGCCCTCATTCCACATTAGAAACCGATTGTGGAACTTCTGTAATATTGCAATGTTTTTTGGTTTATTTTTTTACGGTGAATACACAAATATATTTTCAAATATTAACAATTTGCTTAAATGCATACTTTCCAGTTATATAAAATACATATACAGAAAAATATAATTTGCAGAATTCAATGCAGTTGGCTGTAGAACAGATGTATACTACATTTTTCTATGAGTTATGTTAAATATTAAGTAGCAATGGTAATCCTTTATTTTTTCCAAATACATCCAAAACATATATTTTGGTCTTTAGTAGGATACACTCCCCAAAGTCTGCAATTTCAGTTGTTCATTTACAAAGACTTCAACATTTGTATGATTGTTACCTTTATATTTTGTCATATGTGTTTCTCAACTGTCATGCTGCTTTTTGGACCCAAATTTTAATTTGGGAATTTCAATTTGATATATTTGTTTCGAAGAAAGATTTCTTCTGACATGCAAACATCTGTGATTGTAATGAAGCTGAACGATTAACATATTGATTTCCAAAAGCACAGTATTGTAGGATACTCAATTTGCGTGTTCCTTCTTAGGCAAATTAGTTAGAGACACCTAAGTGTAAAATACCAAGAGAAGAATTAATTTAAAGTAATCGGTGTAAGTACAGTTTGCACTTTTCATGTTAGATAAAGGTTAAAGTTGTCGAATAGCTTAAAGAAATAGAATGTATGTCATACAGAGCAGATTGTTTAATAAACCACCAAACACTAGCGTGGTTAATGGTCTCCTCTAGTCTGTCCCCTATTGTGAAAAGTTGATTCAGTGAAAGCTTGATTTGTCTGACATTTGTTGCTTCCACTTCTCTGTGTGAGAAAATGTTTGTATCAAGCCTAACTAGCAAGTTAGCTTAACCATTCCTATTCCAGCCTGGTAGACATTATGCTAGCAGTTGCTCTGCGCACAGTGGCATCCCGTTAGAAAACACCTAGCTGGATACCCGGAGTCCTTCCCCCATCCACAATATCCAATGTAATGAAAAAAGACTATACTCACAGTCCAATAATCAATTAAATAAATGCTATACTTACCTTGTGAATGATACTCCTGTGCCTAAGACAAGAGAATGCTCAAGACTGTTGGAGACATTGCACAATAATGTAACAGGCTGTTGTGGACCTGAAATTTCTTGTTGAAAGGTTCCGCTTTTACCACAATATACTTACAAGTGTATAAAAGTCTCGACACTGGCTAGTATAGCTAGTGGCATCAGAAAGGTGCTCGAGGAGTGGGCATAGCCAGAGAGGGACACGCTCCCTACCGCTTTTCTAGCTAGTGAGTATATTTCTGCCTATAAATGGAGCCTTTAAGTGCTGACTGTTTTCCAGGCCTCGTTCTTCTTCCCACTGTCATGGCTAATAAACTGATGTCAGTAGAGAGATGCACTTTAGCATTTTAGTTGTCATTAGTCCAGACCCGCTTTTAAATGAAGAGATAATATTGCACAAATAAATGTAACTCTGTGGATTTAATATAATACACTATTGTTGGCATCCCGTGTGATGATACTTCCCATTTGATAAGGCTGTAAAGTCCATTTTCTTGACACATGATGGATTACAAGAAATATAATCGGGATAAATATTCTTGCTTGGATCTTGTAATGAATTATTGGTGGGGCTTTAGCCAGAAGATGATGCCCTGGCCTTGATGCCATCAATCGAAAAGCTAGGAAGATGCTTCAGATTTGTTCCAGTTCTGCACCAAAATATTGATAGGTTTGAAAAAATTGATTAGGAATAAAGGGAAGAATTTAAGAGGTATCATGGGTGTAAGGTATGTACTAGAACTGGGCCTTAAATAACTGTTAGAAGTAGTTACAATGTAAAACTGATCATATTGGCTGAGTTACATATGCAAGCTTTATTGGAATATGGGTATAAGTGCAGCCACCCCCTCCAGAGACTGGTGATGTTGGAAGACGTGTTAATTTGTAATAGGCCTGCAAGAAATAACAGCGATCCATTGTTTTATATTTAGTAAATTTCAAGAACTCGATCAAATTGCTGGTATTGTTTTAAGTACACAATGAAGGTGGATTTTTTAACTACCAGTTTTTGTCCATGTTCACTATTGTATATGTGCAAGTGTGTTTATTTTTCTTGTTCCAGTATGTGTTCGAGCATGTCTGAAAATACTTTTTTTTAATGTTTCAATTACAGACCGTGGACATTCATAAAGAAAAAGTAGCTCGAAGGGAGATAGGCATCTTAACAACTAATAAGAACACTGCACGAACCCACAAAATCATAGCACCAGCAAACATGGAGCGCCCAGTCAGATACATTCGAAAACCTATAGACTACACAGTGCTGGATGATGTAGGCCATGGAGTGAAGGTAAATATTTTCCCTTATTTTTGGATGAGTATATTTTACTTGTACAACATTTTTCATGCTCTAATGTTATTTGATGTGCGCCAAATTGATAAGATGCCACGCTTTAGCTGATCAGTCACAAGTACAAACTGAGTGCACTGAGAGGTCTCGTTTGCAGTATGCTTAAACGTGTATGAACAGTGATCCATTGATGCTGCAGTGTGTATCAGTAAGAAACCTGTGATTTGCAAACCGAGCTGACTTCTCACCACCAAAGCTTTGGGTTGACTGTCGGTCATGGGGACAAATTATTTTTCACTGTGTGTGTGTTTTGCTCATTGTAACTACCAAAAGTATGTACCTCTTCATGACCCTGTTCCATTTTATGCAATCTAGATATATTGGTAGAGTTCAGGATTAAGTATACTTAGTTTCAGCATCAACACACTACCTCTTTGAAGGAGAAGAGGTTGCATTCTTGACCAGATTGCTTTCCGTGTTTCCAATGAAATTAATTGGAAAGCTTAGATTATTTAGCTCTCGTTGAATCCATTGTATTAACTTGTGTTATAGATTTTCATGAACCTATATTTGCCACCTGGTGCTTTTTTTCCTCACTTTTTTTAACTGTGTTGTTTTCATCAAATTCTTGCACCTATAACTATTCGGCAAGTGGATGCTAACAGCGTAGATAATTTTTCACAGAGGAACATAGTCATAATATTAGGTTATTTGTAAGGTACCACCTAATGCCAAGTAATGTGTAAAGTGTTTGGACAGACAGATGAATTTTTGAAAAAGGTACTGCTGGGTAATTATGATAAGGGGCGATTTCAGTTTATTTTGACAATTTTTTATTGGCTTTAGAAAAGGGACACATTGGCACGGATTCTAATGCAGAGTACATAGGACCCATGAATAAAGTGACAGACCATTACCTAACCAGATCCAAATAGAATCACTATTCCAGTACAGTAAAGAAACTTCTTAACAGATCACATTCACAATCCACGACAACAGTGCATCAGTGTTACCATGAGCATATCAGTGTGTCCCCCCCCCCCCCATACGCCACCCGCTCTCTGCAAACCTGTGAAAAAGTTAGCGCATCTCACTTTACTCCCAGAGAGGGATATACTGCTGTCAAGTTTGGATATCAACCATCTGAACATCGTGAATAGGTCCAGTAGCGTGGATTCCTGATATTGTAGTGTCTATAGTTGCCAGAGTCCCATCTTCAGTTCTCTGGGCTGTACACTCTGCAGTTACCCCGTGGGCACATCCTTCGTCCGAACTCAAAATACTGGAGACAGGCATGGACCTCATGACAAAGCTATTATAGGTTTTAACAGTAGCACAGAGCTGCCTTGACCAATTCGCTCATCTGCCTCACCCATGTTGAGAGGTCATTAAGTTTATGCAAGCCAGGTCTGTCTCTTAATTCTGCTAAAAAGCAAGCGTTAGAACAACTTTTCCATAAGGAAGAGGATGTGGTTTAGCAGACATCTTTCCAAAATCTCAAAGTCCATGAGGGGGACTGGGAAAATCTTGATGCTGACTCTCCAGGAGATGGATCTTGAAGACTTTATCACCTGATGACCTTGCAGTGTAACACGCGCTCATCAAAAGAGCTGCAGACACCTATAGGGTGCAACTGAAAGAGGAGTAGGCAGAGTCACTTTTTCTACAGAAAAAGTTGATGCCATCTTTGTAGTGTTTACTGTTGTTGAACATGCTGAACCAAAGGATAAAAGCCTTCTTAAAATCTACTTTCTCCAAGGGAGTAAGCCCCATGCCCCCCCCCCCCTCCACCCCTCGAGTCAAGAAAAAATGTAAGCACTCCTCGCAAGACCCACCTTCATCAACGATAATTAGGTTGCAGACTCCATTATTGTGGCAACAGTTAGAAAGAGGACAAACGTCCCTCTGTCAATGGGTCCATCACCAGACCAGGGAAGTAAGAGGGTGGAAATAGTGGGCCAAAATAGAGAGAACAGCAGCCATACAATGGAACTCCAGTGAACTCCTCCACTGTCATGGGAAGGAATCGAAGACCTCAAGCAACACCTTCCAAAACAATACATGAAAGTGGAGAATACCTTCTCCAGCATCTGCGTGAAGTCAGCATTGTATGTGACGGACACTGCAGGTATGCGCATGTGCACAGGCCCCACCCTGAGGAGAAACGCATGGTTGCAAGTCTCTGGTTGTTTCAGTGATTAATAAGCCTTCCAAAGAGGACCGATTTTTTTTTTCCACACTGCGGGGACGAGGCACTGTAACAAATAAAAAAGAAAACCGTGACTGCGAAGGAATTGGGAGCTCTGGGGGTTTTTCTGAAGAAGTACCACACCTGGCGGGAAAACCTCATGTAAAGGCAGTTTTCAGTCAAGCACCCCGTAAACATCTGTCACTCCGCAAAACACTTTGGATAGCAACACCACAGTGGCAGTGCCAATCAACCCCACACCAGACCTTTTGAGGCAGGGTATTAACGAGAGGACCAGTGCCTAGGAACACTCTGTCCACGGCAAAATGTATTCTGCCGTAGGAAGCCCATAGCATCAGTAGAAGCTGGAATTGAGGGATTCCTCAAGAAGTGGAGGGCATTCAACTCAAAGAGATGCTGAACATTATAGAACATGGATACCGCTTAGAAATGTTATGACTACTTCTGGGAATTCAACCAAGATCGAGGGGCCACACCAAGCCAGAGCTAGCCAACTTGTTGCCAGCAGTGGATGAATGAAGAATGTCTGTTAAAGCAATCGATAGAAAAGGTGCCAAGGAGAGATTGACCAAGGGGTATTCTCCATCTAGTACTTGGTACCAATGCCAGGTCCTAGACTAACATTTATTCTGAAACTTTGATAGTTTATCAGGTTCATAAAACCTTATAAAATGACCACACTCCAAGAGGTCATACCTCTCCTGAAAAAAGGAAGACTCTTTTTTTTTCTTTGACCACCATTGACCCAAAGGACCCTTACTTACATGTTCTGATGAACAACAGACCCAAGCGGTTTCTCAGATTTGTAGTGGACAAGGTATGCTATCAGTTGAAAGTATTGCTTTCTGTGGTAACACCAGTACCAAGAGTTTACAAAGTGTCTAGCCTGACCCCCAGGCAATTGCGACATCAATTTGGATATTTTGCGGCACAAAAAGCAAATTATGCGGCACATGGTTGTTTTTGCAGAATTTGCTGCACTTTATTTTATTCAGGTTTATTAGTTTTGCTGAGTTTTTGGCAGCAGAAAAGGATGCAAGCTGTTCTCAGAGAATATTGCCCTTTCGAAAAAAGCACATCAAAAGTACATTGGGAAGTTTTTGCTTTGCATCCTTTGCTACTGAATTTTGGCCCTGTATATTTTGCAACAAGAAACGTACTTTTCTTAGTGCTTCGAAATCACAATGAAGCATCCTAGCCTGCATTGCATTAAATTAAATGCCAGAAACCCTCTATGGCTGGGGTCGGTTTATCGGACTCAACCTAATTTACTCCCACCACAGGTTCTATGCATGATTCCCCTACCTTAATAGACTCTACAGAAAGCCCAGGAGCTCATCTCGCTCTGGAACACATCAGCTACTTTGGTCAGGCACAGGACCCCTGCATGCCACTTCTGGGCAGGTGAAAGGGACAATATAAGAGCACACCACAGAGATGGGAGGAATGGGGTGCAAGGCTCAGATATGTCCAACAGGTAGGCAGAAGGATGAGCTGCTATGTGGGAGGAAGAGAGGAATGTAGACCGCTGCAAGAGAGGTGCAGATAAGGTGAAAGAGAGGTCAGTAGCAGCTCTTAATAGAATGGCTGAACTAGAGTGAAACTGCTTGATGATTCGAACCTTAACCCCTTGCGTGCTGATGACGGCTCCCGTCTGTCATGCATTACAGTGCTCCTGTGCTGATGACGACCGGGAGCCGTCATGACCCCGCCCGCGATCGGAATATCCAGCACAGGAGCGGAATTCCGGCCGCGGGCAAGGGGATAAGGTAGCACCACTTTGAAAGTAAATTCCCTTTCCACTTCTTTTCTCCATTTAGGCCCCTCCTGCATTCTTGACGTTCAATTCCACCCTCAAACATCCTTTTTACATGATGCCTTCAGTGAGACTTAACGCCTGTGTTTGGTCCGAAGGCCAACATCTTCTGAGATCTCAATTTTCCCTTTTCAGTGCAAAAGTATCTCATCTAAACTTGATTCTTTGAATACTGGTAATTATAGTGCTGTGTGTGTGATGTGATAATTAGGATTGCAAGTAACACAAAAAATGGACTGACAAAATGTGTCTGGATTGTTGAGCATTTCAAACTGCTCTCTATGACTACTTCAGGAACTGTTTTGAGCATGAGCTTTTTATGCAGCAGCAAATTACATTTTTAGGTTTTGCCTGCACAGTGCTTGCAAAATCTCTTCTATTGAAAAACAAAAATCTTAAAAAGGGCTTAGAGGCGGCCCATTACTTACCATTTATCTGGCTCCCATGTCACTTTCGTCTTCCAATTGGTCACTGTCTTCTCCTTGGTCAATCTCCTAGGCCTCGAGCCTTCTTCCTGCCGTGAAGATCAACTGGGATTATAACAGGTCTGGGTATTGGCATTACGAGCCACGTACGGACATTTGCCCCTGACATTATTGACCCATTTTATTATCTTCTCCTAAAGATCACCTGTATCTAAACATAATTTGCCCATGACATTATCTGGCCCTACCCATCACCTGCCTCTAGTCTGGCCTCGTTATTGTCTGACCTGTGTCTTTGCTCCAGACCCCTGTGCATCATCACAAGTCCCGGCCCATGGCATTATTGGCCCCTAGACCTCTCCTCCACCCTGCCCACCCTCCCCGCCCTCCTCCCACTCTCCTTAACCCACCCATCCTCTTCCTTTGTGTCTAAACCCCTGCCTCCTGCAGCTTTCCGGTTATTTCTTATCCACCTCCCTTTTTTCACCCCCCCACCCCCATCCACTCTGTTGTGTTTCCTACCCTCCTCCTGTGTGTCCCACACCCCTCACGCCATATTTTAAATTTTGCACTGCACCAGTGGCTGCTGTGCACCATGGCTGAAAGTAAACAAAAATAAAAAAGAAAGGGCGCTATCACGGGTCAGTGCTAGTCACGTCATAGTGCTTTACTTATTTATTTTATTTTATTTTGAAAGTTTTATATAGCGCGAACAAGATCTTTGCAGATAACAGAGCGCTTTACACAGGCAGGTGGAAGGGTAGGGGAACAAGGGGGCATAGTAGGGAGGTAGATCATCAAGTTCATGTACATAGCAAAAATATTACATATAGTACAGGTATGAGGTAGCATGGCATAGTTGGAGCGTAGGTCATCAAAACAATGTAAATAATACAGAAATAGAGAAAAATACAGATATGAGGGAGCAAGAATCTAAGCACTTTAGTCTAATACAAGTCAAAACACACGTGCATAGGAATATATAGGCTATATAATAATATAATACTGGTAATACTGATCGACGCATTGTAAATCAAACTTAATTGTTCAAGTGTATTTAGCCATAAGGATATTTTTGACTTCTTTCTTAAAAAGAAGGGAGGAGGAGATGAGCCTGGTTTCAGGAGGAAGTGCGTTCCAGATCCTAGGCGCCATTCCTGAGAAGGAGCGTTTGTAAGTTTTTTCCTTCCGGAATCTTCGCGGTTTCAGCAGAAGATTGTTTGTACTTCTGGTAGTTCTGGACCCGCCGGAAATTGTCAACTTATGAGTGAGGTAGCTGGGTGATTTCAGGTGTATAGCCTTGTGCGTCATGCAGGCAATTTTCAGCTGAATTCTGGCTTCAAGAGGCAGCCAGTTCAAGGATTTAAAGTCAGGGGAGATATGCGAATGTTTTTTTGATCCAGTGATGAGTCTTTCTGCCTCGTTTAGTGACTCTCTGAGGGGTGCAGTTGTAGTTAGGGGGAGGCCGCAGAGGGCCACGCTGCCGTAGTCTATGCGAGGGATGACTAGTGCTTGTACTGCGGTTTGGAAGTCTTTTGCTGGGAAGAAGGGTTTAAGTTTCCTCAAGGTATTTGGAAGTTCGCCCCCTTAGTTGCCTTGCTGATATGCTGCTGCATGTTGAGGTTGGTGTCAAGTGTTATGCCTAAGGATTTTGCTGAGTCCACGATGGTCGGTTGGACATTGAGTGCTGTTAGGTGCTTAAGCCATGTTTGTGCGGAAGATATTTTCGTGGGAGGTGAGATTAGGAGGAACTCAGTCTTCATAGCATTGCGTTTGAGGTGGTTATCGGCCAGCCAAGATTGGGTGCTTCTGATCGTTTATTTATTATTTATTTTGAACGTTTTATATAGCGCGAACAAGATCTTTGCAGATATCAGAGCGCTTTACATATGAGGGGTACGAGCATGTG
Source organism: Lissotriton helveticus (assembly GCF_964261635.1). Classification (NCBI taxonomy): domain Eukaryota; kingdom Metazoa; phylum Chordata; class Amphibia; order Caudata; family Salamandridae; genus Lissotriton; species Lissotriton helveticus. The sequence continues at coordinate 820,146,560 of NC_136071.1, forward strand.
AGTGAATAACCATTGGGGTGGGGGTGGTATATGAGGGAGCATAGACAGACAGATACATCAATAATGATAAAAATACAAATAAGTGGTAACATAAACAATCAGGTAAGTCAATATCACATGTCATACAAAAATGCAAAAGGTTTGAACAAGTAGTACAGCTCAATATCTAGTCTTTGAAGTTAATCCCCAGTAGTAATTCAAGTGCATTTAGCCATGAGGATAGCTTTTACTTCTTTCTTAAAAAGTATGGTAGAGGGGATGAGCCTGGTTTCAGGAGGGAGTGAGTTCCAAATCCTGGGTGCCATTCCTGAGAAAGAGCGTTTATAGGTTTTTTCCTTACGGAATCTTCTGGGCTTTAGCAAAAGATTGTTTGTGCCTCTAGTGTTTCTGGAGCCTCCAGAAATCGTCAGCTTCTGAGCGAGGTATCTAGGTGAGCTCAGGTGGACAGCCTTGTGTGTCAAGCAAGCGATTTTCAGTTGTATTCTGGCTTCAAAAGGCAGCCAGTTCAGGGATTTGAAGTCAGGGGTAATGTGTGAGTGTTTTTTTGATCCAGTGATGAGTCTCGCTGCGGCGTTTAGAGAAGCTCTTATGGGTGCCGTAGTAGCTAGGGGGAGACCGCAGAGGGCGATGCTGCCGTATTCTATTCGAGGTATGACTAGTGATTGTACCGCAGTTTGGAAGTCTTTGGCTGGAAGGAAGGGTTTAAGTTTCCTTAGGGTGTTGATTTGGTAGTTTGCTCCCTTAGTTGCTTTGTTGATGTGTTCCTGCATGCTGAGATTGGTGTCAAGTGTTATGCCTAAAGATTTTGCTGAGTCCGCGATGGTGGGTTGAACATTGAGTGCCGTTAGGTGTTTAAGCCAAATTTGTGCGGTAGTGATCTTCGCGGGAGGTGAGATCAGAAGGAACTCTGTTTTAAGAGCATTGAGTTTGAGATGATTAGCGGCCAGCCAGGATTGGGTGCTTCTGATCGTGGAATTCAAGAGCATGATGTCTTTGGGTGATTGTAGTTTGAGATAAAGTTGGGTATCATCGGCGTACATGTGGAAGTGTACATTGGAATCTTGTAGCAAGGTGGTGAGAGGTTCCATAACTAGGTTGAACAAAGTAGGGGATAGGCAGGATCCTTGAGGGACACCTAACGATACCGGTACTGGGGAAGACATCAGGTTTTTGCTCTTGAATTTTTGAGACCGGTTGTGTAGAAAGGAAGTGAACCAACGAAGCACAGTCCCAGAGAAGCCCATTCTTGTCTTTAGGAGTTCGAGTAAGTTCTCATGTTTCACTGTGTCGAATGCTGAAGAGAGATCAAGAAGGATGAGGAGGCAGGTATTATTTTTGATCTAAGATTTGGATGGCGTCGTCAATTATGTGAGTCATAGCTGTTTCAGTGCTGTGCCCTGCTCGGAAGCCTGATTGATGTGGGTTGAGGAGATCAAACTGTTCTATGTGCTTTGTCATTTGTAGTTGGACGCATTTTTCTAAAAGTTTGTCGAGAGTGGGAATGTTGGTAATCGGACGGTAATTGCTTAGATCAGTGGGGTCGGCTGTTGGTTTCTTCAGTAAAGGTGTAACTTGTCCAACTTTAAGGGAGTCAGGGATGGTTCCTTGTTGTAGTGAGCTATTGATAATTTTAGTCCAGAGTGGGAGGAGCAAAGGGATGAAGTCTTTAACGGCGTTAGCAGGAAGAGGGGCAGTGAGGTGATTGAATGGTTTTAGGGTGCTGAGTATTCTGTCAATTTCTTCTTCAGAGTAGGTGTCAAAGGATGACCATGTCGCATTGTTTTTTAGTTTATTGGGTGTTATGCAGTTGGGTATCGAGTAAAGGCTTGCGTCATTGAGGAGGTCGCTCCTTATATTGTCAGTTTTTTTGTTAAAGAAAGCCGAGAAATCTTCACAGGAAGGAGTAGTGCTCATAGTGTCGACAGCTGGGGGTTGTTCCTTAGATTGAGATCGGATTAGCTTGAACAATTTACTTGGACGGTTTTTTGCTTGGTCTAGCTGGAGTCTGAAGAACTCTGACTTTGAGCGTTTTATTTTCCTGAAGTATGCATTTCTCTTTTTCCTCAGAGTTTTAAGATGCAATGTCGAGGGAACTGATCTCCAGGTGCGCTCTGCCGTTCGCGCATAGCCCGTCTCTCTTCATTGAGACTCCCGTTGTACCAAGGGTTGGATATCTTAGTGGATACTCTTTTCAGTTGCATTGGAGCGGCCTCATTGATTATTGAGGCCATGGAGTTGAGATAGTGGTCAGTTAGGTACTGAACGTCAGTAACGTCGGTAGGGGGAGTAGTTTTTTTTACCTTAAGAAATGTTGCACACCAGCTCACACTGATGTGAAACATGTAAAAACCATTGACCTAGCCAAACGATTTTGAATAGGGAAAACCCTTTGCCAATGCTTGTTTTGTATGAATCTGTCATAGAAAGGCAAGAGCATCTTAGACATTTCTTATGCATTTAGTGAGCAACAATAATTTATATAGGCTGATTTAGGCGCTCTGCACGTACACATAAAGAAAAATTGACCAAGATCATTTGAAGTTGTTTTAAAGAAATATGAACACCACTGGCCTTTAAATTTGAAATGCTGGCCTGCAAACGATCACAGACATACATAATGAAGGCAGAAGAGCCACAGAGGCTGATTAGTCTGCCCATTTCTCCATGATGCTACTCGGTCGTCAGCTTTATTTTTTACTTGCTCTACAGTTACCCGACTGTTTGCCATGATCACTTTAAAATCTGTGTCGCTGTCCTTGCTCCACGTCACTCCAAACGACCCGAGTTTAATTACATTGTTCAGTTTTGATCTAAATAAAATCCCCTGTTGCTCTTAGTTCTATATTATTCTCTTCATGCATTATGTGCGGAACGTGACTAGGAAATGGACATTACATATCCCAATTAATATATAAACTGAAGCTGGATGTGTAAAGGTGTTTCGCTGTATGCATCTTAACCTACTGAGTCATGGAGGTTAGCAGTGCACATAAAAAAAATTAATTTTGTGCTGCCATTCTGTCTCCCTCGAGCGGCTGTGACCGCAGGGAGGAGTAGTGTGGGTAGGCTTCATGGTAGGTAGCACCTCCATATCAGCAAGGGGAGAAGCCATGTTGTGTGTCCTGTTGAATGCAACCAGTCCAGAGTCCGACCGGTGCCGTCTTGAAAGTCTAAAGGCGACACTCATGAGGTGCTGACGTATGACAAGTACAGCCAATAGCATGGAAGCAGCATTTTTTTTAAGTGAAACCGAACCCACAATGGCAAACTACTTTTTTGCGCTTGTTTTATCAGAACTTGCGGACATAACACTTTTTTAGCTAATTTTGCACAAAAAGTCGCAATTTGCGAAATTCCTACAAAGGCTAGACATGTACCCTTTATCTTGATGAGTGGTTGGTAACGGTCAGCTAGTGGGCGCTATGCCAGGAGAGCATATGGAAAGTGATTTTAACATTTCACAAGCTGGAAATCACTCTGAAGCTGCAACAATCCTTCCAAATCCCAGAGAAAGAAAGCTATTCCTGGGGGAAGCACTACATTAGAGGGAGGCCAAAGTGTTTCCTGTTCTAAAGAGAGTCCTAATAGTAATCTGGGTTGTGGGGAGCACTCCGGTATCTCCAACTTTTCTGAGCTTTTCAAATGGTGCTATGATTAATCAGGGTAGTCAATCCTGGGTGCTATAATCACTAGTTATGGTGAGTTGTGATTCACCTAATCATGCACTGTTCACTTAGTGCTCCGCACTTTAAATAATTTCAAATGTTTCACCACTTTACACTTTGTTTGCACATATGTTTTTGCATTTATTAAACATATTTCAATGTTGTTTTTCAACCTTTTTGGCATTTGTTATTGACATTCTTCATAACAATTTCCATATATATACAAATAAATCAATGTTACATTGAAATTATACATATAACATGCTTCTTTTCATTTTTCAAGCGTTTGACGGTTGGCCCAATGCATTTCGGCACGCAAGTGGTCCCTTCATCAGGGGCAATTCTAAAAGAAATGAAAAAAGTACTGTGTGTGAGTGACTGATGTTTAGTTGGTCATGGGGGTATTTATATATTAAATCAATGGCATACCTGAAGTTCACTGTTGATGTTCTGATGTGAACGATTAGTGAATTCTATAAACAAAAAAATGCTTGATTGGTTGTTGTTTATTTATGCATGAGTTGTGAATCAAAATACCTATATTAATTGGGGAACATACCTGCTTGTCGTGTTCGTTATAGCTGTAATGACAAGCATATCTCAAAGTCAAATTACCGGTGAAGTAAAGAGAATCAAGGTAGCAGTGTTCTAAAGATTAGACACCCTACCTTATCTTCGTGGTGTTACTTCATCTAAGGGTTTAAAAAAACGGGAGCGTTGTTATTAACGCATATCAGAATAGTCTTGCCCAGTGTGAGAGAAACTGTCAGTAATAAACTGTACCTCTTTTTTTCGAAAATTTCATCCGTCACGAAAAATAACCGCTGCCCTGTGAGAACTCGTTCGAATAAGCTATGTTGGTAAACTCCATTAAATTGTGGCGTTTCCCACGCTGTTGTCTGTCTATCGACAGTAAAAACGGACTTCCTGAGCAAAACGCTAAGGAAGATAGTCACTATAGGCGCCATGTTGAAATGGGGATACTGTCAATGATACTATTCGTGTTGGTACCGTGTAGGTGTAACACTTGTAAATAAATGTGATCATCTTAGAGTAGTTAGTAACCTTTACGGGTGGCGGATAGTAAATATGAATGACCATCTTTAAAGATATTTAAGCGCAATGTGTGTTAGGTATTGGATTGAGAATAGAGCATAATAGCATCTGTGTTTACATTTTCCCGACTGTGCGATGTTTTTAGGGTATATGTAACGTGTCTGTAGTTGGCATGAAAACAAATGTACATGTGATACACTAGACAACAATCCAAAGGTTCCACGGGATGTCATACTCTATATACAATAGTGTGCAGGCATTTATTTGTTTACTGTGCTCATAATTGTGCACAAGTTGCAGTGTTGTGACTCTAATAACCAATCCATATAGCCATTTATGGGTCTAAGAACATGATAATAGGTCATAATGTTGGCATTATTCAACCTGCGAATACCAAGTAATGCAGAACATACTAATACATATGTTGTCTGTAGTCAGTAAACATTACATGATTGCTATTTAATTGTGGTTAGTTTTGATGGTTTACACATTAATTTCACATGCAAGTTTCAGATTATGGTGAATTAATGTTGTTCATGACACATGATATCAACCTACAAATAACATGCTAAATCGTATTTGTCATTAAGACCTACTGGGACCAAGGTCCCTAAAAACTTAATCCAAAACAGTTCTCTTTGCAGTAATCTCTGATGGTTATCCATGCCTTGTTTGGTTTGTACTTGTTCTAGAATGAGAAACCTTAATTGTGAGATGGTATGTCTTTGTTCCTTCCAGTGTAGTACCAATGGTGAAGTTAAATTCTCGTTGCGGATACGACTCTTATGTTCCGTTATGCGTATTCTTGCTTTACGCTCCGTTTTGCCTATGTACATCTTGCCACATGGACATTTTATAGCATACACGACATTCTTTGTGTTGCAGTCGCTTGAGTGTTTCAAGTGTATGAGTTTGCCAGTGGTGGGGTGAGTACACGTGTTCCCTGTAATCACGTTATTGCAATTTGTACAGTTGAGGCATCTGGTAGTGCCCTTGTATGCAGTTGTTGCAGTAGGTTGTTGTTTCCTTTTGAGTCTCTCTCTTAAGTTTGGTCCTCGGGTGTATGCATGTAGAGGGGGCTCCTTAAAGATGCCATGAAAATCTGGTTCTAGAGCTAAGAGTTCCCATCTCTTATTAACAATCTTTTTAATCTTTGTAGAGAGAGTTGTATATTTTGTCACGAATACCATCCGGTTCTGTGTAGGTTTCTTGTTTTGTGTCAATAAGTCCAGTCTTTTCATTTGTTGAACCCTGTTTAGTTGTGCTGTTAATACATCAGGTGGGTATCCTCTGGCTTTATACTTCTGGACTTGATTGTCAAGTGTAGTCTGGCATATTTGTTGATTGGAACATATACGTTTGATCCGAATAAACTGGGATACTGGTAGATTCCTAATCAAATTTTTGGGGTGGAAACTGGTGTATTCAAGTGCGCTATTCCGATCTGTCGGTTTAGTGTATAGTGCTGTCTCGAATCCATTAGCTGTTTTGGTGATTCTAACATCTAGGTAATCAATGGTGTCTTTACTGATTTTATATGTAAATTGAATCCTGGCATCGATGTGATTTAATCCATTGATCAGTTCTTCCAGAGTTTCCTGGGTGTCATTCCAAATTAAAAAGATGTCGTCGATGTATCGATTATACATCTTCACATGTGTCCATTCTCTCTGTGACATCAGGTTGTGTGCTTCATACTGAGCCATGAAGGTATTCGCGTACGCAGGAGCCCCTGCAAATCCCATAGCTGTTCCACTTAATTGTGCATAAAACTCTTCTTTCCATATGAAATGGCTATTGTGTAGACAAAATTTCAATAGCTGTAGCAAAAAAACTTTTTGGTGGTAGGTAGCTCCTCCATTTTTAGTAGTGCCCATTCGGTAGCTTCCAATCCTGCTTGGTGAGGTATGGAGGTATAAAGTGCCACCACGTCTATGGTGCACATAATCCAATGTTCTTGGTACCCTTCTTCTATCCACTTCAATTTGTTGAGGAAATCTGTTGTGTCACGTATGTATGATCCCCACTGTTGAACAAATTGCTGCAAGTAATGGTCAATGTATTTGCCGAGGGGGTCAAAAATTGACCCACATCCCGATACAATAGGTCTGAAGGTATGTTCCCCAATTAATATAGGTATTTTGATTCACAACTCGTGCATAAATAAACAACAACCAATCAAGCATTTTTTTGTTTATAGAATTCACTAATCGTTCACATCAGAACATCAACAGTGAACTTCAGGTATGCCATTGATTTAATATATAAATACCCCCATGACCAACTAAACATCAGTCACTCACACACAGTACTTTTTTCATTTCTTTTAGAATTGCCCCTGATGAAGGCACCACTTGCGTGCCGAAATGCATTGGGCCAACCGTCAAACGCTTGAAAAATGAAAAGAAGCATGTTATATGTATAATTTCAATGTAACATTGATTTATTTGTATATATATGGAAATTGTTATGAAGAATGTCAATAACAAATGCCAAAAAGGTTGAAAAACAACATTGAAATATGTTTAATAAATGCAAAAACATATGTGCAAACAAAGTGTAAAGTGGTGAAACATTTGAAATTATTTAAAGTGCGGAGCACTAAGTGAACAGTGCATGATTAGGTGAGTCACAACTCACCATAACTAGTGACTAAAGAGAGTCCTGGCATTGACAGACCAAACACTCCTTTACCAGGAAGTACAATCTGTGACAGTGTAGACAGTGGTTAAGTTAATGGGCGTGATAGCATCCTGCATGCCACGTATTCTGCCCACCAGGTTACACATGCAGCCACATCCGGATTGGCTCCACAACCAATAGTCACGGGCAAACAGGAGCTAGGAATATCTAGTGGATGTCACAGAGCAGGAGAGAAAGAGATGCCAGAAAGGGAGAGGAAGAGATAAAATTGAGTCTCGGAAAGGACGCGCAACATCCTGTGATTCTGGGCAAATCACTTAATAGCCCCATGCCTAACAAAAAAAAATGAATGTGTCCTCATGTAACGCAACTGGTGCTTGTGTAAAGCGATCTGATACCCAATACTTTCGGGTCAAGTTTGCGCTATATGAAAAAACTCAGTATAAAGGTCTAATAGGCAAGAAGACAAAATATTTCCTGATCGTCATATACCGCACTCGCCATTTAGACTCAAAACGTTCCTACACTTCAGTTAAAGTAAACTTTTGGGGTGGTTTTTTATTACCTCAAGGAAACCAGACTAATCAGGAGGGTAAGTCAATTATTATCTGCCTCAAAGAAGACCTTTGCAAGGTGGATAGTTCAAACAATTCAAATATGTTACAAGACAAAAGGAGTAACAATGGGGCAAAGCTCAATGGCACACTCCACAAGGAAAACAAGAGGAAAACTTGCGTACATTGCCTGGTAAACAACTGTTGCTTGGGAAACGATTGTACGAAATACTTAGCATTCTTGATGGTGGAAATAACCATCATCAAAATCTGTGCCACAAATGGCTTGTGATTATCTCTACTATAACCACTCTCCGCTATGCTGGTTAACAGGCATAGAAAATGTACATTACACCCCCTCCAGGAACTATTCAATTTTAAATGCAGTCTAACACGAATGTAGTTGGTTTATTGCATTAAGGTGATGTAATATAAGTCTCTCTGGGGATAGGAGCGAGCATTATTCTATTATGAGCTGTTCTGCACATTTGCATTACGAGAATTGAGTTTCAGAGCTACCTATGTGTGTAGTGCACCAGGAGATGCTGCTCTCTAAGCCATAAGGGAGAGTGGTTGTTCTTGGGCTCCACCTGCATAAATAATGCTTTAGTGCTGTGTGAAAGGAACTGAAATAATAGTTCATGACATTAATCACATGGTCGCCCTTCACTTTATGACTGTAGCCATAAGAACATCAAAGCCTGTTTCACTAATGGAGAGGCAGCCTCAGTAAAGGGCTTTGTGTGATAAATGGAGAGCTGGTGCTTCCATCAGCAAAACTGTTGTATGTATCAAATTCTCGAACACTGGATGTGCAAGCTAAAAGCAAAAATAAGAGCTTCATAATTATGACCGCATTTGGTGGTGAAGGAATTAACTCTTTTATCGTCTGCGCAAACTCTCAGCAGAAGTACTGAGAGGGCACATGCTTAAAACCAAATCGGCTACAGGTGCCAATATCTGGTGTTATCTCCGTTTCTTTGTAAATTTTGCTGCAGGAATTCATCATTGAGTCCTAAGCAGTGCAAATCCTGACATCAAGTATTTGTTGTTGAGGTTCTTACAGGATTTTTCTTTAAGAAAAATATGTGCCCATAATGATTGTGACCTAGGTGAGTAGAGATGGGTTCTTGTGTCTAATGAGACTGCTGTGGTACGTCGTGAAATAGCTCGGTCCTGCCTCTATGCGAACCACAATTTGTTTTTCACCATTTGGTTTGGTTGCTGTGTATTGAGCGCTGTAGAATCAACTGGAAAATTGACACAATATAGTAACAGACTGAAATTGGTGTGGTGTACTTCCACTGACAACCATTTTTTGGACAAAGCAACCACATTTTTTATCAATTGGAACATGTGTATAAGAATGTACAATACTGTAAGATGTGGGGTTCCTTAGTCCCAGCCTTTTCAAAGCCATTGGCAGTGTGCCATTTACATATTTCAATTTGTAACAAAGGTTCCCTTAGTTAGAAAAGCGCAAGGTTTTCAAAAACTGTCTCCCCACGGATCATTAGGAAGGAAGATAAATGTAAGGCTTAAGTAAGTTCTGTTCGAGGATACTTAAGGCAGGAAAAAATAGAGTCTGCACCCTTTCTTTAGAGGATATAATTATCTTAGAAATATTTAATGTTACAGAACTTGTGTACATTTCAAAGGAGGAGGATCCAAGAGGCCTCTCTCTGATAACTAAATACTTGAGGAACTATAGTCATGCAGTCCTCTGAAAACAAAGGTGGGTACATAAGTTAAGTCCTCTCTGATGAGCTGGAACTCTGTCTCTGGTGAAGACCTACATTTGCTCCCGAAACATATCAAGGTTGCAGCTACTGCAACAGCTTTAGTGATATTACACTCTAAAATCACCAGGATATCTAAAAGAAGATTTTTAACTAATCCACACCAGGAACTCTAAGTATTCTACCCCTTAAAGGTTCTGAAATGGCTTTAGAGGCACAAGGTTATCTGGACTTCATAAATGTCAACCGCAATCGAGGTAAATCTTACTATACTTACATCACCTAGTAGGGGAGAGAACCCACTTCCTGAGTTCCCTAATGGCACTCCAGATCACATGGAGCAAATTGAGAGTAAATATTGATGCGAGTCATCCCATCATAGCTGGACAGTGGTGAAGGGAATAACTGAGTGTAACTCTTCTGTAGAGATTAGTTATTTTCTCTTCTACCCTTGGTAAACAGCAAACATTCAACAATAATGCACACGAGAATACGCTTCCTTAATCTATAACCTAGCTTTGACTTGTGATGGGATTTGTGGACATTTCAACGCGGGGCAAAAACACTCACTCAATTGCGATGTTTACCAGAGGTGATTGCCACATTATATATTTTATATTAGAGCACTGTTTAATTGGGCTGCGAAATGTCCATGGGCAAGAATCAGACAGCTCAAAGTCTGCACACCTTTTGATGGACAAGCTGTTCAGTAACAAAAATCATTGATTTGAGATGTTGTACAAGCGATGAAGGGGTAGAGGCAGTTTTGATTCTAAGAGGCTGCCCTATATTAGCGTAGCATGATTCATTTTTTATTTGAGAACACCTTTAAAAGAAGCGAATTCTTCCACTTGTGGCAGAAAATCAGACCTATGTTTCCTTGTTGATATATTTTTTAATTTGCATCCTTGTGGGTGGACTTGGGCTCTGTTGGTGACAACATTCTAGGATTAAGTGGAAGGCTAATCGTTTAACATAAACTATGCAACTCTTATCTGAATAATAAGATGATGGAAGGTGCCAGAACATTTAAGGAACAAGTACATTGGGAGACCGCACGAGTTCACTACACTTCTTAAGCCAACAGAACAACATAGCAGATAAAACAAAAAACACCCTCCCCGACTCACCCAAATATTTCCAGGCTGTAGAATAAGAGGTCAGGACACTTCTGTGTAACGCTAGAAATGCCCGTATTTCCTTGACTAAGCTCACGAAGAGCTGGTACGATGGTGGGTTTGCTCTTCTGACACTCAAGAGTTACCACTGGGCTTCACAACTAGCGGTCACTAACCACTGGGTACATTGGCCAGTCAAAGGACCTGCTTATAGGATGGATAGGTATAATATGATAAACTGCTCTTAACTACGGAAACTCTATGGGGGGGCGGAAGAATGCCCCTGTGTATACCCCGACCGCAACTACAGTGGCATTGTGGGACTCTGCAACCTCGGCCTTGGGTTGGAAAAACAGGATTACCCTTGCCACCCCCTTTTTGAATCTGATCAATTGGGGCTCTAGGCTCATAGCCCGGGGTTTCGCAAGTGGGATCTCATTGAGCTCTCAACAGTAGGTGACTTATGGGCGAGAGGCAAGGTGGTCCCCTTTAGTGACCTACAACGTGATTATGATTTGAATCTGGGGAAACCTTTCGATACCTGCAGGTTTGTAGCACATTGTATAACGCTGTGCCCATGGGCATGGACCTCCCAGCAGCCTCTCCATTGGAAGATAGACTTCTTGATGATTATTGGAGGACAAAGTTATCTCCCTGACCTGATTTTAAATAATTCCCCAGACGCCTTAGGGAAGATCTGTTCTAAATGGGTGGAGGATGTGGGAGATCTAGACGATGAAGAGTGGCAGGAAGCGCTGGCATCTCCTTGAGAAGTCGCAGTGCGCTCCAGATTTAAATTAGTCCAGCTTAAGCTACTCCCCAGAGTTTATTATACAAGCGTCGCATTAGGAAAGATGGGCATTTTGGGCTCCCCACAGTGTCCCCGGGGTTGTGGGCAAGTGGGCACCTACTTACACCAGTGGTGGGAATGCCAAACTATACTGCTGTATTGAAGGAAAGTAACCTCAAAGATGTGGGAAGTTTGTGGGAAAAGTATGGCAGCCACCCCCGACTTTGCCTTCTGAACATATGGGATGCGACTGACCTGACAGCTAAAGAAAGGATCTGGGTTTCCCTTGAGAATGTAGTTGCGGAACGTAATATAGCCAGAACTTGGACGGGGGACACTGTACCCAAACTCCGAGACTGGGAAACGGATATGGACTGGTGTATGTAGATGGAGAGGGTGGTCTATAAAGGGAGGGATTGCTCCCAAAAGTGGACCAAGATTTGGGGTGACTGGAAAAAAGTGATGGGAATGTGAACCGTTTCTTGATCTCTCGACACAAGATGGTAAGACTCCATGACATCATTGGTCATAGTGTGGAAACTGATGTTCTGTAATGTAATGGGAATGTTGGACTACATTGATGGTGGTTTTGGTACTTATGCACAATGTCACTTTATTATATGCTGTCATATGTTTGTTTTTCTTAGCGAATAAAAGGGATTTTTTTAAGACATAGCAGATAAAGCTTGTACAAGATTAGTGTGTCTGAGTGCACTGTAAGCACCACCCAACACAGCCCCCCCACCCTTTTTCATCCAGAACTGTAGGGCAAGATAGTTCAGTTTTGACTTTCTTTCTCCCTGGGCTGTGAATATGGTCTGTGGCTTAGTATTTTTGAGGTAAGTGGGCAACCGCATTTGCACCTGGATCCTGGGAAGGAGCAGAGAGATAGGGTTCTGTATGAAAGAAGCAGGCATAAATCATGGAGCAAAGGAGATTATGGTGGAGAAAGAGCGGCCTCCTGCTCACTGTGTGAACGTTTCCTGGAGACAAGGGCTGGCCTCTAAATGAGAAGACCCAACACTGAGGCAACCAGTTCACAGGAGTTTAAGGGGAGAAGATAAGTGAAATTGAGTAATGTGTGGAGATGACACATGAGGGACACACAAATGTATGGTAGAATGTAGGAGGTCAATTTTTGCTGCAATTGCATAAAGCAATCTCATCTACATGAAATATAAGCTGGCAGTAAAACATTGTATAAAGCAATCGCAAATCAGAGATGACCAGGGCTCCCAGGGGGCTGTGCATTCTAACAGCAGGGAATTTAAGTTCAACCTGGCTGTGTTCCATTGTAAAGGATTTTGTTGACCAGTGGATTAGCAAAAGTATCATGAGTCTAAGAAAATTGAGTGAAGTGACTCATCACACACATGGGTGAAAACCACTACATCTGTAGCACAATTCAAAGCTATGCCCCTGCTGTTAAGGCAATGGATTGTTCAAATCAAATGAGGTGACATTCCCGCAAGTAGGTCTATTCACTAAAGTGCCGTGGTTAGAGGTGAGGTCTTACATCTTTTGAACTCTTCATGATCCCACAAGTTTAAGTCTATGTCCGACATGGTGGCATCGTTGTTCCACATGGTGCAATCCTAGTCTCGCCCTAATCCCTTTACAGTTGCAGAGAAACGATGAAAAGTGCAGCTTGTGGAAGCTTCTGAAAGAAAGCTGGGCTCTTGACTTTCGGTACCGGCTGCTTACTACACATTTCCTGATATAAAGGGTGTTAAAGAGCATGCAGGGATAGCTCTTGCTATCCATAATTGATGTTCCTGGGTTATCAATCACATCAGCAACCCATGAAAATGGAAACCAACATTCAGATGGCTTATGAAGGTTTTACATATACTTCCTAGTGAAGTGGCCACTTTCAATGGGAGTCCAAACTGCCCCCTACCCCTGGTTTGTTCTTAAACAGATTTCCTATAAACCTCTTCCATTAAAGTGCCCAGCAGTTCACTGTTGTCCATGAATGCTGTTGGAGGATGGGTTTACCTTGGATGTACATGGAAAATTCCCTCTTAACACACGTCCTACTTAGTGCCTCTAATGAAATGCCTTGCTTTCTTCTAATGATGTCTTCTCGTTCCTCAATCTTTGTATTGGAAAAGGTTGAGGAGTAAATGGTAGGACTTATACCAGTGTCACATTTCATTGTAAATAATTGTGCTGGATGCCAATATGAGGGTGGGGTTTTGTAAATAATTGTGCTGGATGCCAATATGAGGGTAGGTTTTGAGTCGCACTTCTCTGTGGCATCTTGCTAGGTTGAAACTTTAAAAAAGAATACCATGATTTGAAACATTGTGAAACTAAAACAGTAGGACTTGACAGTAGCTTGAAACAGCTGCATTTTTCTTATGTTTCCCGTCTTCATTGAATGTTGCGGTTACGTTTGCTGATGTTCATGGAAGCATGCTCAGCTTTGTGTTTCGACAAAGGCCGATGTTGAATTGGCACAGTGAGGTAAACGGAACACAAAAATGTGTGCAACACTGGCAAAAGCTCTCTAGACCTTTTAAATCCCATTCATGTTATTAGTAGTGAATGGCATTTGTATATCAGTCTCGCCTCACACAAACAAGCTGAGTAGCCTGTATGCCAGATTGTTCTCGTTTAGACAGTATTTCTGGATTTTGCTGACCCCAGAAAGCAGAACATTCCAATCTTTAGATGCTATTATTGCCCTGAAATTCTTGTGATGTACCATCATTTTCACCCAGCACCAAACTTCTTAACTTACAGTGCCTATGGCATCTTTGCCAGTGTATTAACTTGTAGTGCTAGGTAGGTTTCCAAATCTGCTTTTGTTTAGATTTTCGACTTGCATCTGCTTAAGGGCTAAATTCTCTTTTTTATATATAGCTTTTAATTTTAGCATAATCGTATAACGCCACAAATTCGTAATAAGGTGTTGCATCAACATTTTAGTAACCTACATTCAAAACTCATAAAGTATGTGTATAGAAGAGCTTTGAGAATAAAGTTGCTAAGTGAGTTACTTTTCTTATATTTTTTTATCTTGGAATTGCTTGATTAACTGTGCCCAAAACATTTATCGGGGATCTGGCCAGTTTTTGGCCAGAGGCACCTTTATCAACTAATCTGCAGAGAACTCTTATGCATGGCATAAAGCCAGACTACGTGTTTTAGCCCAGTATATTAGATCTTTGATGTTTTACCATTTAAAAGTAGCCTTGGTCATTAAAAAAGTCAATGTGCTAAACTGTAGTGGGTAGACATGCATGAGTCCTACTGTATGTGGAGTGATTCGATTTACATGGAGCTTGCAAATCTGTGCCATTTAGAAATCAACATTACGCGTTCATTATTATTTTTTGCTTTTTTCAGTGTCTGCTTTGTATTCTGTTTGAAAAAAGCCTGAAAAAGTTCCGTTATTTTTTAAGTATGTAGAAGAAAGAGGACAAGGTTTTACTCCAGAGTTGTTACCTACGACCTGCCAGTGTTTTTAACGGCACGTATGGACAACTTAATTTTTAGTACATTGGAAGCTCTTATTAAAAGAAACTTATCTAAAAAATGGCTCATTGCTTACAATTCTTATGAAGCAAAGTCACTGACCATGACAACCAAAACGAACTTGAGATTGACCCTGACTTTATTTGAATGAACGTGCAGGTCCTAGCCCCGGGGAGCTGAAATTGAGTAATTGGCACTTATATGGTAGCTTCTGTTCAGCACAGAGCATCACCTCTATCCTTGCTTTTAGGTGATTGTCCGCTATTATATTAGCACTGCATAAACAATCTATAACACTGAATTAGGATGGTCTCCCACCTCTTACGTCACTGGGACTGAGATGTGCCCATCTATAGGTACAAAGTCTGGTTTAGATTAGTCTTATCTGTAGAAATGTGGTTACCATAACACGACAAAAGTCTAGAAACCACTCCCTCTTTGCGGTGGGCATTAAGAACAACTCAATGTGTCGTCTTTGTGGTGTTTGCCTTCTCCCAGTAGGTCTGAGATGTCATTGGGTTGCTAAACCACAGATGTTCTCACTTCACTGATTTCAGAAGACAGAACTTAAGCCAGCCATGACTGCAGATGTCCTGCAGAGGATCAGAGCCAAATCGTCAAATAAGTACTCCTACCCAGGAACAAAGTGGATTGGGGAGAGTGGGAGGATAGCCTGTTAAATGCACCAACACCACTCTTTGGGGAAGCACCCTACATGCTTAATGCATAAATGTTTCCCCATGATTTCAATTGTTGATTATACCAGTTGAGCCATGTTTCTATTTAATGAATGTACTTGTATCAAGGA
Source organism: Lissotriton helveticus (assembly GCF_964261635.1). Taxonomy (NCBI): domain Eukaryota; kingdom Metazoa; phylum Chordata; class Amphibia; order Caudata; family Salamandridae; genus Lissotriton; species Lissotriton helveticus. The sequence goes on from NC_136071.1 coordinate 820,162,416, forward strand.
TCCTGGGTTATTGAAGTTTGAGAATTGTGCTCTGTGGGTATCATCCAAAGTGATATGCCGATGTTTTATGGTATTGTAGAGAGGATATGAAATATATCATAATTGTAATTAGTGCTCTTCACGATAGCCTACTGCAAATGGTTTTCATAGTCACCAGATTGATCCATCCCTTGAAACCTAATCATTATTAACGTATAGTGACCGAATTTGAAGAATGTTAGTGAATCTATTTTTCTCAGTCCAATGAAATGTAGTGATTCGACCTCTTATGCACACTTAAACTAACTACTTCTTCAATATCTGTTGGTGTATATGGATCAAGAAATGGACACTAATAGCTCTTGCCATATTTTGCAGAAAAAGTGTAAAATCATGGTGAAGCTTTATTTTCAGTTTGAAAAGGAAGTGATATTGCCAAAGTGTTTTCTGTAAACAATGCACCGAATTTGGAACAAACCTGCTGTAATCTGCGGCTATGCTTAATTTGAAGCATCTCGATGGAACAATTTTTCTAAAAATTCTACCTGGAAAATTGCAGTGTGCAAACATGCATACTATAGTCTTTTCGTTCCTAAGCTATATGAAGAAAAGGTACAATTCGTACCCAATTTAATGTCATTAAATGGACCCTCAAAGCTAAATGGTTTGTCCAAACTGTTTAAGAATAGTTTTAGGTACTTATTTTAATAGTCTGGTCTTTTAGGTATTCTTAGCGATCCAACCTATTCATGGTATATTTTAGAATCATTTTGTTTGTTACCATTGACTTGATTTTCTTTTATCTATTCAAACTTTTAAGTGCAATGTCCTCTGCTGCATCAGGACAATGTGTATGTGTCTGTACATGTGAGGTTGTATATAGTTCACTGCAAATGAGAGGCAGTTTTGTTTTGGATGGAGGGACATTGTAAATGTTTACATTTGGTGACTAAACTGCAGGCGAATAAAACACTGTGTACAATTAAGCTATCCTCCTTATTAAGTCTACTTCTGGGAATGGAAGATGCAGTTGTAGGGGACACCTACAGCTTTCTGGGACAATTTGCCCCTGGCTTTTTTCATCCCCTGGACTTTTTCTCTATGCTGCCCTTCTTCTCCACGCTGCCCTTCTTCTCCACTAAGCTTATTGACCAGTGAAGGGGCCAGAACTTTCACGTTGGTTGCCAGATGGTTATACCTAAAATAGTAAGTAAGTAAGTTTATTTGTTGATTTAATTAAAATCATTACAAGCAGGAAGTGCAAAGAAAACAAATAAATATACACAAAACTTTTAACAACCTCGGAAAGATCCACCAATCATGAGTTAATTCATGACGATTTTAACAATATAATAAAAATCTTACATAAAAAAATAAAATAAAGTGCATTATGCTTACTAAAGTGCCTTATGCTAGCAGCAAATACTATTCTTGCAGAATCTAACTAAAGTGACTTGTGATAGCAGCAGATATTATAATTGTAGTTATTTGCCCTTATCAATTCACAAGCAAAAATAGTATTGTGACACACCTAAGAAGGGATGTAGTGTGATATTGTGGTTGACTCCGAAATGATGAGTACTTTTAGAATTGAAAAACAGTGTGGACATCGGAATTATGGAAAGCTGCAGTGAGTGCGGTCAGGCCCCCTCCATTTCTGAGAAGTTTGTTGTAACTTCCTGTTAAGTTAGGAATACACTCTTAACTGGTTATTGCTTAGAGCTTTTAAAAGGTTATTTCCAGTGCACAGAAATTCTGGAAAGGTTAGGTTCATATGGCATCTCTGATCAACAGATAAAAGAAGCATCGGCAAACCACAAATAATTGATGTTGCTAGGTGTGGGAAAGTGATCTCTGTTGAGGGGATTCTGAATGGCAAAGGATCATTTTGAGGTCGGTGCATCCCTATTTAAAATTAATTTGTTTTCATCATTCTGGAAATCCCTCTTTTCTGCTCTCTGCCAGCACTGCATATGACGTGATCCCCAGTACTTACGTAACAAACGTATCTGTTCTTGAATTCATAGTCTCCCCCAAAAAACTTCTAGCAAAAGCTTCAGCGACACAGAACCAATTCTTTGTAGAGCACATTGTTCTGCTAAATTACGTCAGGTCTGGTTTCTCCCTTGGTGGGAAAATTAGTTTCAAGTTAGTGACCTTGATGGACCTTATGATAATTTCATCACTGCAGTATCATCACTTGAATTACTGGCATTTGTCACAGTAACCTTTTCACCTGGCTAAAATTGTTTGGTTGATCTTGGTAATGGAGACAAATTTCTCAAATGAATCCTAGTTTAAAATTGTGAGTGTTCACTTACACAGCGGGTGCAAATCATGTAATGTTTGAAATTGTGCACCAATGTCCGCAGATAGCTGAGGGAGATTTGGTGAATTAAACTATTTGAAGGTTAATAAGCCCACTAAAGAAGTATTAATTAGTTGGAGATGATGTTATTTAGTATTTTCCCCATTCTTTAAAGAGAGGGTGAAAACTCTGAGTATTCTAGGTACCAGTGATTTAGCAATCGATTGGATCTCTGTTGAGGATGTGGCACACAATTCTTCCAGTTATTTCCTTGAGCAGTGGTCAGTAGTGGTTGCATCAGTTGCTTGTGCTGTTAACAAAAGCCTATTATCTGGGCCTTAATTTTTCTGAGGGCATGCCTTTAGCGTGTAAAATGTAGCTTTCCATACATTTTTTGGGATAAGGAGACTAACCCCCTCCTAGAGGATGTTATCTGAAAGCAACACGTAGTGATAGATTCCTTACTTTAGAATTACCCCCAGGCGTCAGACTGGATCCGGAAAGTTTTCATCAGCAGTAACCCTGCGCGTCGGTAGGCGGTGTTGGGCGTCTCAGAGTGCGTCGTTGTCGCAGAGATGACGTTGTTGGAGCTACTTGGACGCGCCTACGCGCGCTGACGTCAGTTCTTTCTTTCTTCAGCTCCAGCAAGCGCAGATCCAGGAAAAGCAAGTACCCCCAGTCACTTTTTGACTGAGTTTTTCGAGGCCTTTTGTCTCACTTCTTCGAGTCGATCGACTCCTGGTGTCGTAGGGATGCCTGGCTTTAAGAACTGTGGGGACTGTCACCGCATGATGTCAGTGACGGACCCACACCGTGTGTGTGTCTACTGCCTGGGGCGAGACCACACCCCAAGTCGTGCCCCAACTGCCGGACCATGGTGCTGAAGACTTTGCGGGAGCGGTCCTGAAAGTTGCTGGAAGTCTGGCAGTCGGCTCAGTGCCGCTCAAGGTCCCGGGGGAGGTCGAGGGACCGGTCACAAAGTCGTCACCATCGTTCTTCTGTATCTAAGGTTTCGCACTCTGGGTCAGGTAAGTCTAAGCATTTCAAGAAGAAGTCAAAGAAGCATTGTCGCTCTTAGACTTTTCCTGCCCGTCGCGGCTGAGGGTGCGGGTGGTGCCACCCCCATGGCTCCGGCGGAGCCTGCGATGTCGCCACCGGCCTACCTGCCCTTTCCGGGTCAGTCGGCGATGCCTGCTCAGGTGCAAGAATTTCTTGCTGCCATGGCCCGACTCTTTGGGCTGTCTGGCCCTACTGGTGCACCTACGGGCCCCGCGGGCCCGACTGGGGTCCTACCCTTCCATCGCCGGCGGCCCCGGCGCCGCAGGATCCCCTGGATCTGGGCGCGGATCCCAGGTGACACCGGTTGACCTCATAACTCCTCCACCGGTGTTGACCCCTCCTCCAGCACCACCTCCGATGTCATCCGGTGCTACCGCCGATGTTGACCCCGGTTTCAGCCCTGACCCGGACTCTGCGACGGATCGGTGTCGCTCGATGCTGATTCCGACGCCGATGGGGCCTTTCTACCCCTACGTCCGTCCTCCTTATTTTCAGCCTGTTTCACAGACTTCGGAGGAAGGGGAGGACTGGGAGGGATCTGAGGACCCTCTCACACAACAGTGTGATTATGATCCAGACTGGGCAGAGGATTTGGGGGATGCCATTGGTCTTGGCACCTCCCTGACCTTGGCATGCTGTCTCCTCCTACCGTGGCTACGGAGGAGGGAGCCAGTTACACAGTGGTGTTGCGTAGGGGGACCAAGCGTCTTCACCTCGAATTCCCTACAGTGGCCATCAGGACTAACCTCCTGACAAAAGAGCTTCAGCCGGCGGCAACATCTGCGGAGCCCTTGCTGCCTTTTAATGGGGTACTCTCGGACGTTCTTTTGGGCACTTTGTCCAGGCCCAACACAGGGGATCCTGTGGACAGGAACGTGGCCCGACGCCATCGCCCAGCTCTGGGCGACTCCCTCTTTCTCTCTCAACACCCCACTCCCGAGAGCTTGGTTGTCCAAGCTTCTGCTTCTCAGAGCGCGTTCCCTTCTGCACCTCCAGATAGGGAATCCAAGAAGGTGGAGCAGCTTGGCAAGAAGCTGTTTTCATCTGCCAGCTTACGGCTGCGGTTAGTGAACACCGCATGAATCACGAACAAGAAACCAGGATGTCTATGAGCCATACATTGTACTGGCCATACTGACAAATCTTCCACTATGACAGTTGGTGCTACAGTTACCATATACTAAGTTCTGAAGGTCAAACAAAGGAGAACGAGAGAAACATGTGTGGTAGACAAGCAAAGTAATCTCTAGAAAAATAGTGTCTAGAAAAACGATCACAGACTGGTCAACCAAATCCAGTACAGAAACTTTGTGGATAACCATCAAACAAACCAAGTGATCCGTCCTATCATTTGGCCGTCCACACTGAGGCCAGGCGGGTCCCTAGATCATCTAGACCCCACGCCACACAGTAGATCCTGAATACTGGGTGCGGTCCACAGTGAAATGAACCTCCAATTGTTGGCCAGTTTATGATGGTTGGTGAAAAGTGATAGGGACACAGTGCAACATACAGAAAAAGTGGTGAATATAAAATAGGGTGATGTGTCTAAACAACTTTTTATTAGAAACGAGGCACATCCCCTAATTAAAAAACAGGAACAGCGCAAACGACAGTATGGAACAAATGACTGTCGCAAATAGGGCCAACATGTTTCTGCCTACCGGGCAAAACGTCCCTTGGCTTTCATCAGTGCCACTGCTCTTACAATAGTTGCTACTGTTATATGTGTGTGAAAACAAATAAAGCACCCAACTAATCAGTGAGAAGGATATAGATAATTCACGTAGGAACGATACAGCCTGTACCTACATTCAAATACTGATCCTCCTTGTCACTGGATACTCAACATGATCTAGGAAAATGTATGTACATCAATCTTATTAATAACAAAAACTTTTTGCAGGATTCAAACAACCACACATGCTCTTATTCTTTTCTTGTACATAAAATAGCGTAAAAAAACTTTATTGCTCACCCAGAATGACGGGGGACTGGACCTCGCCTCACCTGGACCGTGCTCAGGTACACGAGGCCCCGCACTGTGGAACAAATGAACGCAACCAGGGGAAAGCATCAAAAGTCCATACTTGATATAGAATCTAAAGATGCCTAATTGTATTCCCTGTGCAAGGTATCACAGAAGTCCACAGAATAGGATAAAAACAGTGGTAGAGTGCACCCCAATTAACTCGACTGCTGCCCCCAGGACCGATGCTTAAGGAAAACATCTGTCATATATCCCGAAGACACATACTCATTATCAACTCAGCGCAAGTTGTCTTAACTATAAATTATACCAATGTTGTCAACTTAAAAAAGCTACAGTGCAGTGATGCCCCAACTCGCTAGACATCTGCTAAATTGGTATATCGCCTGCAATACACACCTCTCCGTCGGTGCCACCAAACTAACCTGAAGCTTGGGGGAGGCACCGATCGGAAGAGGTGTGGGTTTAAATATCTTTGCTGGAAACTAAGAAGGGGACTACTTTTCTTTCGTATTGTCCCTATCTATTTGTAGTTTTCTTCAGGGCTTTTAATGTGCTTTAATCTCACCTCTTAATCAGAAGCCACAATTCGAAGTAAAAACGAAATGCCAGTGTCGAGCAACTCCTCTTCAAACAATTCCACGCTCTAGCTTTCTGCTCAATCAATCAATCAATCAAAGCATTTGTATAGCGCGCTACTCACCCGGAGGGTCTCAAGGCGCTAGGGGGGAACGGGGGTCCGCTACTGCTCGAACAGCCAGGTCTTGAGTTGCTTCCTGAAGGAGAGGTGGTCTTGGGTCAGGCGGAGGTGGATGAGGAGGGAGTTCCACGTCTTGGCAGCCAGGTAGGAGAAGGATCTTCCTCCCGTTGTGGCTCTTCGGATGCAGGGAACGGCGGCGAGGGCGTGGCTGGTCGATCGTAGCTGGCGGGTGGGAGTGTAGAAGGTCAGGCGGTCGTTGAGGTATCTGGGGCCTTGGTTGTGGAGAGCTTTGTGTGTGTGGGTGAGGAGTCGGAACGTGATTCTCTTGCTGACGGGGAGCCAGTGCAGGTCTCTCAGGTGTCCGGAGATGTGGCTGTGCTAACATCAATTACCGGCGTTCGTATCAATCAGTGAACACCGCATGCCTCTTGGCCTGTTATTCCCACTCTGTGTGGGGTACGGTTGCGCAGGTGCTGCACAACTGTCCAGAGGAGGCACGGACAGTACTTTCCCAAGCTGTAGCAGCTGGGAGAGATCCAGCTAAGTTCACCGTTCGTTGTGGGCTTGATACAGCCAACTCGCTGGGCAGGGCAATTTCCACGACAGTGGCGCTTTGGCACCACGCCTGGCTGAGGACAACTGGCTTCTCAGTGGATGTCCAAAACACTCTGATGGACATTCCTTTTGATGGCATCATTGAAGCAGATTTTTAAGGACTAACGGGCTACGGCCGAATCCTTGGGCCTGTCGGCCCCTCGCCCTCCTCCGCCTTCTGCTTTTCACTCCTTTCTTGGCCACGGAAGGGGTGCCCCAACACGTCCGTTCTAGAGCCACAGGCCTGAGCAGCACCATCCTCAGTGCGGCTGCGGACGTGGGAACAGCTGAGGCAGTTCTGGGGGCCAGCGGGGGGGTCAGTCCACCTCAACCCGCACAGCATCCAAAGCAAAGCCTTCCTTGCCGCCAGTGGGTGGCAGAATTCGCCATCATCTCCCCCACTGGCACGACATCACCTCGGACAAGTGGGTGCTGCAGATAGTCTGAAGGGGCTAGTCCCTCCCCTTCTAGACTACCCCTCCAGCAATGCCACCTCAATACCACCGCATGTCGGGGGACCATCTTGCAAGTCACAGCCTTCTTGGCCAAGGGGGCCATTGAGCGCGTTCCTAGGCCAGAAGTAGGTTGTGGTTGTTATTCCCACTACTTTCTGGTCCCCAGAAGCACAAGGGCCTGTGTCCTATCTTGGACCTCAGGAATGTCAACCACTTCCTCCGGAAGGAGAAGTTCAAGATGTTGACGCTAGCTCAGGTCTTGTATGCCCTCGACCCTGAGACTTGATGGTAGTGTTGGACTTGCAAGATGCATATTTCCACATCCCCGTCCTGCCGGCGTTACCTGCGGTTCATGGTAGGCCACAAGCACTTTCAGTGTACCGTGCTCCCCTTCGGCCTTACCTGCGCCCCTCGGGTGTTCACAAAGGTGATGGTGGTGGTTGCAGCTCATCTGCGCAGATCAGGGATTCCAGTCTTCCCCTATCTCGATGACTGGTTGTCGAAGGCGGGCTTGCTCCAGGCAGTCGTTTCTCACCTCCAGACTACGGCTGACCTCCTGCATTTGCTAGGGTTCTCCATCAACGTGCCGAAGTCTCACCTGATTCCCTCTCAGAAGCTCCTCTTCATCGCAGCGGTTCTGGACTCGGCGTGGTTTCGGGTTGATCCTCCAGAGCAGCAAGTCCGAGATATTCAGGCTATGATTCCGATCTTTCAGCCTCTATCCTGGGTTTCGGTCAGAATGACCCTCCGGCTCCTGGGTCTGATGGCCTCTTGCATCCTGCTAGTGGATTATGCCAGACGGCATATGCGCGCCCTGCAGTGGGACCTGAAGTTCCAGTGGGCACAACATCAGGGCAACCTGTCCGATCACTTCCAGATCTCGGAGGGCACCGCACATAATTGCAGTGGTGGCTCACGAATCGAGATTGGGTCAATGGCAGACCCCTCTCGCTTCCTCAACCGGAACGCACAGTTGTGACAGACGCGTCCCTTCTGGGATGGGGAGGCCACATGGGAGAGGCAGAGATCAGAGGCCTCTGGTCTCCGGCGGAGTCCGGGCTCCGCATCAACCTTCTGGAGCGTTGGGCAAACTGGCTTGCACTGAAGGCATTCCTTCCCTCTGTCCGGGGAAGAGTAGTGCAGGTGTTCATGGACAACACCACCGCCATGTGGTACTGCAACAAACAGGGTGGAGTGGGGTCGTGGACCCTATATCAGGAGGCTCAGCGTCTCTGGACATGGCTGGCACATCAGGGCATTTCCCTGGTGGTTTAACACCTGGCAAGTTCTCTGAACGCCAGGGCGGACAAACTCTGCCGCCGGTGCATGATGGATCATGAACGGCGTCTGAACTCGGACGTGGCGCAAGATCTCTTTCAGCTGTAGGGAGAGCCTTGGTTAGATCTATTCGCCACTGAAGACAACGCGCAATGTCAGCAGTTCTGCACGTTGGAATTTCCAAGGCGGCTCTTTTTGTCACAAGTGGAGTTGCAGTCTACTATACGCCTTTCTGCCTATGCCATTTCTACCCAGAGTGCTGAAGAAGATCAAGCGCAACCGGGCCCAAGCCAGTCTTGTGGCTCCGGACTGGGCTCGAAGAGTATGGTATCCCAAGCTACTCAGCATGACTATCACTCCCCCGATGGGATTACCTCTTCGGGAGGATCTTCTGTCTCATTAACAGGGGATGGTCCTCCACCCAAACCTGTCCAGCCTCCACCTCCTTGCATGGAGATTGAGCGGTGGCAGTTTCTTTTGACCTGCCTCCCAAAGTTTGTGATGTAATCTTGGCAGCCACTAAGAAGTGTCCAGCCTCCACTGAGACGGTATACGCCTGCAGGTGGAATACATTTGTGGCATGGTGCACAGCAAAGGTTGTGGATCCCCTTTCTGCCCCTCCTATCTGGCGGCCAAGACATGGAACTCCCTCCCCTCCCACCTACGGCTGACCCAGGACCATCTCTCCTTCAGGAAGCAACTCAAGACCTGGCTCTTCGAGCAGTAACAGCACCCCCTCACCTCCCCCCCAGCGTCTTGAGACCCTAGAGGGAAAGTAGCGCGCTCTATAAATGTGTTGATTGATTGTTTTGCACTGTATGATTGTGATGCTCACCACTGTTTTCTGCAAAGTTAATAAAAAAGATAATAAAAAAATAATAATAAATATACCAGGATTGATATAAAAAAAGAGATATTGATCCTCCAAGCTATACAAGTTGTGTACGCTTGAAAATTCCAAGGTATAGGCTTACCCCCAGTTTTTTCATGAATTCAATGACCCTGCCTATCCCTTGTCCAATTGGGTCTTACTCCTCTCTTTGGGAAATAAACAAAAGGCACGGGCACGGCCATCACTGCATGAGCGTGCTGTGCTATGAAGAAAAAAAAGTTTAAAAGCAATGGGGGAAAGAGTGTGTCAGCAGGCTGGAGAAAACCATTTAAGCAAATAGTACTCGGAGGCTGTAATGAAGCCTACCGAGCAACAACACATGTAACAGGGGGTGTCCTAATGGAATGGTTACAAAATGAGACAAGGCAGTACCAAGGAGGAACTACTAAGCCTATTGACCAATGAAAAGCCACAGTTTCCAAAGGACATTTACAAATATTGGTGGAGAGTGGGCGGAGCTTCAAGTCCATACCTGAATAGAGCATGCCTCGCAGAGCATGCGATGCCCAGGCTTGACCTAAAATGGGCTGTTGAAAGACTAGGTAAATGAAAATTGTTAAAGGATCAAACCAACTCATTGTTGGCAGTAACATGACTGACACTTTGGAGTCAAATAAACCATGTAACTGCTCCCTAGCCTGGCAAGTGTAAATTGCAAAATTTGGCTCAGTGAGATCATACACTGGTCACATTCTGTTGCATCGTGTTTGGAAACATACCCAGGGCAACCGGAGTAGAGAAATTAAACACACTCTCCTTAATCCAGTCCTGCATTGAGCCTTCAAGAACAACAGACGTTGAATGTACCTTCGTTTGATAACGTGCTTTAAACTTCTTTATAGAGATCAGTCAAAAACAGAGTTCAACAAATAAAGGTATTTTGCAGGCTTCACACCATCAGTGTCTCTCAGTTACACCCCCTCTCTGACACCTCAAACTCTGACTTCGAACCTTGAGGTGCAGCATTCTAGTTCTCTTGGAATGTCAAGAGTGAAGGGGACGCAGTATGGTAAGGAAGATGCCAATTTAGGCACAAGATAAACTTGCTTATAAGCGAATTAAATTAGGAATACATACAAGAGGCTAGAACAAAGTGTCTGCTTGTGCTTTGAGGCCTATTGTGATTCCATTGGGTGACCCTTTAAGCTGCAGCATTACAATTGATCATGGAAAGAGTACCAGTGCGAAGCCGAGGGTTTCTGTCGGAGTTCCTGCCAGGCTGGCAGATTTCACCTGGTGGGTACTTTTGCATAACAAGATAAACTACTCTGGTGGCTGCAGAGACCATGCACGATGCCACATTGCACATTTTTTTTTATGTTGGGCCTCCTCTATCCCACGTGACCTCAGACATTTTTGGCATTTTGCTTTACAGGGATGTTACCAATCCTTAATACCTAATAGCTCCAGTTACTGAGGAAAAAAACACACAAGTGATGGACGGAACAAATCAAACATACACCCCCAGTCGGAGATCTGGGTTAAATCCATTGTTTTTTTTTGCTGACCGCGCCAGCCCAGTTTGAACCCAGGCATATGCAAATAAATCCGCCTTGACCGTACTCCCCATGGGAACAGTCCAGCCCGAAATGGCAGACGTGGTGAGCTACTAAACAAATGAATTTAAGCCCAAATCTTTCTACTGGGGGTGAGTATTTGACATTGTTCAGTATTCCTTCCATCATGGGTTCTTTTTGCAATTGTCGCCTTAAGTGAGACGAGTATGCCCAGACTTTGGTCCCTTGCTCACCTTGCCACAAGAGTTAAGGTAGCCTTCAGGGCCGGACAGGGACCCAGACCAGCCCTGGCAATACAGGTAGACTGGACGTGGGTGGGTGGGCGGGTGGGTGGGGGAGTCCTGGGTTGTTTCTGTGCAGGTGGTGCTAGTTGAGAAGCGCTGTTTGCCGCTTTAGCACTAGTACAGCTTTTGGTACAGGGGGCCTAAATTGCGGCACTGCTGCAAAACCAGCCCGTACCGCATGAAAACCCCCACCATTTCTGTCCACTTGGAAAAAAAACCTGAGGCCTGCTTCGGCCTGTCCAGCCCCATTAGCCTGGCTAATGCGGGGTGATACCCCAAAACCGGTCCTAGGGTGCTTGTTTACAGCCAGGGCAGGACTTGGCTTGGCAGTTCGGGCTGGACTGTTCCCAAGGGCAGCATGGTCAAGACTGATTTGCATATGGCTGGATCCAAACTGGAATGGCATGGTGTGCAAAAAAACTATGGATTTAAGCCCAGATCTCTGTACTGGCGGTCTGTGTTTGACATTTTTCAGCATTCTGTCCATCATTTGTTCTTTTTCCAGTTACTGAGGAGGCAGAATTACCCTCCCATGAAAATCAATAGTCCCTTTACACCACCAAAGCTGCAACGTTTCCCAGTCTTATGCGTGATGAGCTGTTCCTGGCTCACCTAGCGACGCAGCGCATGTGCTGCTCGCCTTGGCGAGATTTATTGTTGTCGACTTAGTTGCCAAAGGAGGCCCGGACATCTGCCCGCGTACAAAGGACCGGAGTTGTGCACCCGTATGGCGGCGTTAGCACAACTCGGAGGACAGGAGATGTGCACGCGTGCGTTGCGTTATCACACCTCCTGCTTGATCGCTCGCACGCGTACAGCGGCACTAGCACAACTCAGGGGACAGGAAATGTGCATGCGTACGACGCACGGCGTGATCACACTTCCTGCTCGCTCGCAAATGCTAATTTGGTCGGCATAAACACATCGCCTTCTGTTTTCATAATATTGTTCTTTCTGTTTTTATAATATGCCGCCCCTTCTGTTCTTATATGCCCATTCATATGCCCTTTGACACTTTTTTTTATTGTTGCTCGTATAATTTTGACAGCATTACCACACAATAGCGCTTTACCATACCACAACTTCTGCTCCCTGCGCTCACCCAATAGGCAATAAATGACCACGCGCTCCTGCGCATGTGGAAATCAATGCTCGCACAATAGATTGTTGTGACAGCGCGCTTCTGTACATGTAAATCCAAACTATGGAGTTGCAAGTGCACCAGCGCTTTCACTTGGACCCCCCTGGTACCGCTGGTCGGTACTCGCCGAGCTGGTGGAATCCAGAAGGTGTAAACAGGCACTCTGCTGAGGCGCGAGTCTTGTTCTGCCTCGTGTGCGGTTGGGCACTTAATCCGAAGCAGCATCACGTTGAACTACGCAGGTTCAAATACTCGTTAACCCAGAAGTTCAACCCTCGCTGACTTCTTGGACAACTTCCGGTTCACCGCACTAGAGTGCTTACTGACCAGAGTGGTGTAGCATGAGGCAGGAAACGGAGCATTCATTGCCCGCTTGCATCCTGCCTGTAAGCGTCCTAGGAACGTCCTGCACCATGAACCGTGACACTCTCTTACCCCCTCCAAAGAGTTGCACTCCTTGAGCTCCACACTTCACAGGTCTCATCAGTGCATATGTCATAGGAATTTCTGTTTCCGCATGTGATGGCCTCTCTTATCCTTATGGTGTACTTCTTGTTAATGCCTGGAGCAAACCTTGTCCATACCTCTCTCCCAGGTTCAGGACTGGCCTCTTCTGTTCCCAGCCAGCTAGCAAGGGGTGTCTCCGCTTCAGGTCCTGAGTGCAATTGATGAGTGGACCACTCCATCTCAGTGTGTGGGGGGGGGGGAGGTGGATTCCCAGCTCTTACCTGTTACAGAATGGGTTGCCCCTCTATTGCTTAAGTACATCATCGATCCTCGAATTTGTTTTACCTGTTCTCCACCAGTAGTCCTGCTGCCCCAACCTGGGGCGTGCACAGTGCGGAACTGCTCCTCTGTCTCTCACATTACCAGCTCCTCCAGAGCATTGGTACTCTCTCTAGTGCTGATTAGGCTTTCAGTGTTGGCGCAGAGGGTGTCTCACAGTGTCAGTGGGCCATATCTTTTAGCTCAGGGATGTCAGCCCACCATCTTTGGTGAGGCTGCATGGACTCATGGCTTCAACATGGATTTTTCCAGCCACACCATCTTCCTTCAAGTTGCCTAGTGGCAGGGGCCTTCTTGTGGAGCCCCCCACCCCTCGCAGGTGTCTTGCGGATCCGTTGGAGGGTGGGCAGGATGAAGTTTAAACTCTTGGTGAGCCTGGGGTTGAGCGGAGACACACTTTGTAATTGCTCCACTAGCTTGGCCACGCCCACCACAGAATTTTGACCTATGCCATGACTGATTTATAGTAACTCTGCACTTCATCACTCCAGTCATCCTATGCGCAGCCTCTGCAAAGCCTTCCACACCCTCGACAATGCCCTCTTCGCCCCAAGTGTGTGCAACACAAACCTGCACATGTTCGGACAAGGTCAGCAGGTATGCACATCCACAGCTACTGTTCTGCAAACCCTCAACCAACATTCTCAGCTGTGCTGTCCCCATCCTTATGCTCTTTATGCCCTTGACGTCATTCTGCATGCCAACAGTCAGACTCTACACAACCTCAGCAACACTCTGTGCCTCCTCATCCACATGTAATTGTTTCAAGAGGGCAGTTGAGTAAAATTTGAAAATGTGTCTGCAGGGAGTTGAAGGCTTGCAGATGCGGGAAAGCAGACGTAGATCAAAATTCGTAGGACTAGTGGGGATGTAGACGAACAGAGGGAGGAATGGTATCTGGGAAAGCAATAAAGAGATTTCGCTGTGAGAACCTTTACTTTTGCTTTGTTGTGTTCAACTTATGGAATATAAAGGGTATTTGTCCATGAACCTTGAGAATATTGATAACGATTTGTGACGAAATGTCTGACTTGCGCCCTTCACTGCATAGTCTTCTGCTCCCGAAAACACTGCCAAATAAACAAGCATTTGCAATGCAATAGGTCTCGCATTTATGTGAGTTTGAGCTATTGGCATTGTAAATGATCATGCCTTTTATGTATGTTTTAGTTTTCTAAAACATAAATAAAATGCTTTGTCATTTACAATGCCAATAGCTTAACCCCTTCGCCGCGGGGCTAATTCCCCCGCGGCGCTGAGGGGGGATGGGGGCGCGCGCGTGCAGCGCCACGGTGCTCGTGATGAGCTCAGCTCGCCACACTGCACGGTGGCGCTGTGCTGATGACGGACTGAGCTCCTCATGACCATGCCCATTTTTTAGAACGCTCAGCACCGTGGGGGAAATTAGCCCCGCGTGTGAACGCTGCACGCATCAGCACACGGCCACCGTGCCTCATGACGAGCTCAGCTCATCATGAGCACGCAAGGAGTTAAACTTGCGTAAATGCGAGACCTATGGCATTGCAAATACTTGTTTTCTTTGAAATAATAAATAATAATAATAGTAACATTTGTAAAGCGCCTGGTTACACTGAGGCCCGTGTGTCCTCGCGCTACAGTGGCAGTAAGCGAACAGCAGCACCTACCAAACAATGTGGGAGTTGTTGTCCTACCTAATCTTTATAAAACCAGGACTACAAGTCTCAAAATGCAAAAGGGAAAAAAACCTGACCTGGAGCCTGGGAAACGTGGCAGGACTGCATCACCTGTCCAGATGCGAAAAGGGCTGAAACAGTGATATGTCAACAACGTATCCAGTGTCTGCTCTCTCCTGGGATTTCTTCTCAGTTTAATGCAAGAGTGCTATGAAGCTGTGTTTAAGGAGCTGATCGCGGCAAACTTCTTTGATGTGCTTCTTTTCAGCAGTGCCAACAAAAATTGATATGTCTTGAAGGCTGGTTGTGGCAGGAATATGCTCTGATACAGGAAAATGCACCGTGGCCATATCCGTTTAATATTGCGAGCACGTGGCAATGTAACTGTGTTTTAATGTTAAGCAAACTGCTCTTTGAAAGATATTTTCTAGCCCATGTTTCAGCTTGTTGGCATCTAAATGCTAGACTGTGGCATTTGTGGAATGTGCTTACTCCGATGCAGCCAGAAATGAGGCATTGTACTAGCTTGTTTTGACAGGTTTAAACGTTACATTGGTTTTAATTAAACATAAATACCTTGCCAGCGATCACTTGTATGCACACATGTTGAGCAATGCTGATATTTCTTCAAAGCATGATTAAGAAAATGTGGGATAAATAGAGTGGTCAGGGAAACTAAAAACAGACTGCTGAAAAGCAGGACAAGGAAAGTGGAGCCAATTTTAGCAACCAATATGTAGCTTGAATGTTGTACCTATTCTGCCATTAATTTCTGCTTTTTTCTTTTCCCTTTTGCCAACTTTAAGTGGCTAAAGGCAAAGGTAAGAGGAGTTTTCTCATTTTGTTCAGAACACCCTTGTTCCCTAAAAACAGACGTTCTGAAAACGTATAAACCGACTCTCTCACGTTCATTTCTGTCTGCTTTTTCCTCTGGTATGTCAATACATTAATCCTTTATCATCTCATTCCAAAGTGGCAACACTAGGCTAGATGTGCTAATATATCACGGATATATTGACATCGGCGTTCTGGTAGAGATATTAATTTGCCTAACATAACTTGTAGTGCTTTGCTCATAATTGTAGCTGCCTCGCTGTTATCGACTCTCGTTATAATGGAAAGCTTCCCAGACTCCAGTGAATGACCTGGACAAAGCAAGTTACTGTGCAAGGCCTGAAAGCTTTGTGACTGCCTCTCTGAATGGCGCCATTTTAAGAAGTCTGAAAGCAATGTGGCTGCCTGTTTCCAGCATACTCGCATGTACAGAGCTCCACTGCCTTTTGACTACGTTCACGCTTAACAAAAAAAAAAAATACACACACCTCCATTTTACATGATCAATTAATTTCCGCAATCAAGAATTCTGAATGCAACCCATTATATTAAGTTTAAACAATCCTCTAATATGCTAAAAAAAAAAACAATAAAGCTACTTCTTCCAATGTAGCATGCTTCATAATCCATTTTACTGTCCTTATTTGTTTTTTAGTTCTGTATTTAGTGAGTCACATATAGGTAAAAAACACATGCAACATAATTTGTATAACCGAGCATGTCTGGTAATCCTCTTTTAACACGACCAAAGTACGTTTATATGTCTTGCCTGCAGGATGATCATCTCTGTGCAACCTTTCATTTACAGCATGGAAGTAATCAGCCCCCAAGAACTGGCACCTTGTCAAGAACAAATCCGCCTACGCAGAAGCCGCCGAGTCCGCCAATGCCTGGCCGGGGAACTTTGGGGTGAGCAGAAGAGATTATGGCACTCCGTCTGCTATCAGGAGAATGGAAAGAGTGAATGGAGCTTCTGCAAGACCACATCTAGGTTTCGGAGAGATTTGACATCATAAATAATTTGTCTTGTTGCCTATTTCAGATATCCATGGATTCGACTTTACACAAAGTTCCTAGCTAGTGTTCTCTTAGTGGCTGCTAAATATTAAAAGTGCACCAGATCTATAAACCTTTAAATAGCAGATGATTCATTGTAGGCTTTGTAGACATTTTCCTTGACCCTGCAAGGAATGTTTACTGTAGCGCACACCAGAATATCCCTTTCCCTATCTGCTTTCTATCAGCATGCCACTTGCCTGCATTGCATGCTGATTTTCTTTGCTTTCACAGTTCTTGCTCACAATAGGGAGCAAGTTTATCCAAAGCCTTTGACAGCCAACCATTCAGAATTGAGCAGTTTTCACTGCAGGGTTCACCAGTGACGCATTGGTTAGTGTAAGCAAGTGCAACTCCATTTGCTACTGACATCTCTAAGCAGAAATCTGGCTTTCAAAATGTTGTCATTTTGATCTTGGGCAAGGTAATATTCTTTATGTCCGTGTTTTGCATCTTTCCTCTTAATCACCTCCATTTACAAGCAGAAGGAAGTATGAATGACATTGCAGGGGCTGTGAAGGACACAAAATATATAACTCTCAAAACTACTAGAGGTTACTTAATGTCCCTGCTTCCCGTTAGTAGTTGGGAATTCTTTCTGAGAGGGTCATCAAAAGATTTTTTTATAGGTCGTCTCACCCTTAACATATCAAGGCATGCTTCATCGTTTGACGGGCCAAAACCAAAAAGGACACAAAATATACCTTGTTTCTGTTTTCCACCTCCTGCCACGTTTCTGGGCTTGCATGATTAAAATGAGGTGGGAGGGATGACTGAGGTTGTGCAGTTTCTCTTGATTATGTCTCCACACAGATCATATTCTGGGACTCCCATCCCCACTCATCAGCATGGTTGCGTTGAGAGAATTTAGCTACTCTTACTTCCGCCATAGGGGAAAGATGCATCTTTGAGAGAGGCAGTAGGTTGATGCAAATGTAATGACTTCAGTTAATGATCAGTTTTAGGTTATGTTGGTAGGAGATTGCATTTGCTTTCGAAATATGCCTATGGAGTAATTAATATGAATAGAATAATACATGTAGTTCATTTATCTTTACCTACCAAAGCCATTTTTTCACAGAACAGATGATGCTAATACTACTTTTTTACAATCAAGTGTACATTTTCTTGTGGCTCTAACAGCCGATCACAGACGAAGTTTCGGTTGAACCCTCATGACGTCAAACAAAGACCTACAAAGTTGTAATTGTTCCTGTAAAATGTTTATGGGTTTGTTCTTCACTTGTGTCCTATAAACTGTTCAAAATGTTTCATACTACCTTCTTGTGGTGTTTAGTTGTGTGCATCAAAGTGTAATCAATTAGTGTGATCATGATTTAACTGATTCCATCTATTCACTTTTTCCTTTGTTTCTTCAGACGAAATACACCATATAAAACCTTGGAGCCTGTCAAACCTCCTACTGTTCCAAATGATTACATGACTAGTCCAGCCAGACTTGGGAGCCAACACAGTCCTGGCAGAACAGCTTCCCTCAACCAGAGACCAAGAACACACAGGTATAAACTTCTCACCTACACACTTAATATCCTTCCTGTGGGATGTTGTCATTTTATGGAATGTATGATCCAGAAGGCAGGGAAACTAGAATAGGTTCCTGAATTGGACTACAGCAATATGGTTAGTGATAGTAGTCATTCAGTTAAACCATGAATAGCATGCATATAGCTAGCAGGATGCCAACCACTAATATTACTACAGGCCAGGTCTGATAACTGTGCAGTATGCTTGAAGACCTAGTTTATAACAATAACCTCCTGCTCATTTGGTTAGTGCCGATTACTTTTTATGGGATCTAGGAGATATCTTTCAGTAAAGTAGATGACTAATCCTGGATTTGTTACTCGACCAAACACTTAGTGATTCTGGAGGAAACACTTCCATTCAATGTGTCTTTAAATTTCAAATCTATATTTGTTCAACCAGAGTACTAGTATGTGCAATGGATATTATACATAATGTGGTGTCATTCGTCACTGTTCACCTGGACTACTGATCTACAGCATGTAACAATCAGCTAAAATGATTTGGTGTGAATAGAAATCTATTAGGGAGATAATAGGTGTCCCATCCTATCGGAAGAAGAAAAGAAAATAGAGGTAACCTTTGACGTACACTTTTTTAAATCTCACTCACATGTGGCATACTAAGAGGTTCTACCCTTGCCCCTGAATGTTTGAGTACATTTGGCTCGAAAAGCTAATATGACAAGTCATATAGTGCACTCCACATGCCTTAGAGTACTTACAGACTCAAAGTCGAAACTAGGGTGTTCAGTGCTCCCTCCAGCAACCTGTGCCCTTTGCAAATCCCACCCCCTTGTACACCGGTTGAGTGGAGCGAGGAGGGGTCGACTGATGCTCCACTACTGTATCAATGCACAGCATATTTGCACTGTGGTTCTTGATATATACACAAGTCTATCTCTTGAGTTGACACATTTACAGAGTGTGCACCAGAGAAGATAAATGTTCCCTTCTTCGTCTTGTTAGCCTGAGTTAGAACAAACATGACAATCCACACACATACATATGTATTTGCTGTGTACAGGTGTCCCTGTACAAAACAAGGTATTTTCAATAGGTTATATTCCAAGCATGGTTTGTTCACAGAAATGGCTTCCTGCACCTGTCAAGGAATCACTCAAACACATTACAAAGGTTGAAAATTCTTGGTCTTCTAAAATTAGAGCGTGCTGGAATTGTTTTTCTTTGCATTCTGTTCGTTTAAAGGGAAAAATAAATGAAACCTCCAAATGTTAAGGAAAAACAGGCCTCAAGGAGCTACTCATGCCTGACATGGTGCAGGTTGAGATCTTTGAAATTGTTGAGTGCCAAAGTACTATGCATTAACATGGGTACTCATTGTACTTTGTCTTCCTGTTGCCCTTTTTTTTCTGTTACACTTCATCTTGTGCTGCTGATGCAAATCTTCACATGGTCCCATAATCTACATTCCACTGTGCCCATAAACGGTAATTCATGATGTGAGAACAACCTAAAAGCCAATAGTAATGGTGATTCTGATTGAACAGGAGAACAGCATCTTTCATGAACCTACACCGAGCTACCTCATATTTGTTATATATACATGTTTTTGTTATTAATTTAATCATAGCATATTTACCTACGCTAACGTTACATGTGTTACGAATATTTATATCATCTACCTCACTGCGGTTGCTTGTTAACTGCTTATATATATGTTAACCCTTTTCCTTTTCCTATTTCATGTTAAGCGCTCTGATACCCACGGGTCTTGTTCGCGCTATACAAAACTATAAAATAAATAAATAAAAAACTAGTGTACCCCTTCTACATTTGATTACTTATTAATTTATATTCATTGATTCTTATATGTGTATTAGTAATGTCATCCATACCCCATCTTTCTTGTCCAAACCGTACTCCACAAAAGCAGGGGTCCCTCAAGGTTCTACCATCTTTCCCAAGCTTTTTAACATCTACATGAAGTCATTTCCAGTACTGATCAATAAATCTCACCTCACGTGCTATAACTATGCAGATGACACTCAAATACTTCTGCAACTGGAATGCCCCAAAGACATTGGAAAATCACCAATTTTCAGCTGTCTCAGAGCCGTGGATGACTTGGAACCATCTCAAATTGAATGCTTCAAAAACTGAAATACTCCCGTGTGGCGATTGTAAATATTACAACCCGCTTGCCGCATGGCCTAATGAACTGGGATCACCACCTAAAGTATAGAAGGAAGTAAGAAACCTCTGAATGTCCATGGACCCCAAGCTGTCGATGAATGCCCAAGTGGACAAACTAGCGAGATCAAGCTTTGTCACTATAAAAACCCTGCGGCAAATTTTCCCTTATTTGGGATTTCCACACAAGGTCCAAGCTACCATCTCCCTTGTTCTGTCCAAACTCTATTACGCCAATAGCCTCTACCACGGATCACGTTTAACGACCATGAAAAGACTACAACGGATACAGAACTCGGCTGGCATACTACTCTTGCATATCAACCTGCGAGACCACATCTCCCCTGCCTTGAAAGCCCTGCATTGGTTACCGGTTGCCAGAAGATCCACGTTCAAGCTGCTTTGTATCACCCACAAAGCAATACATGGAATGGGACCGCTCTTAATCAGGAATAAAATAATCAAACACATTCAACAAAGGAACCTCCGCTCTAAAGGAGCATCTCGCCTCAAAAACCCAAGATACAAGAAAAAAAACATGGGTGACACATCCTTCTCTGTTCAAGCAGCCAAACTATTGAACTCTTTACCTCCCAACATAAGGTCCACCGACAACCACCTTACCTTCAGAAAACTACTCAAGAATTGGCTCTTCCTCACATAAGCACCATACGCAAACAGAAATTTACAGCATATCCCTCTGTATATAAGCATTTGTTTTCCCTATAGATATGTACCTATCTTTGTGTATTGCTTTGTATAAACATGTAAAATAATTATGTTGTTGAGAGGGAAAAAAATAAAAATAATTAATAACAAATAAATTAATTAAAATCATCTTTGGTCTACATGTAAATACTTCCATTGTGCATCTATGTACCTTCCATGTACTTGGATATGTGTGTCTGTTACTTTTCTCCTGAAAAAGCATATCCAATGCCCTACCCTATTTCTCATCCTGTGCCTCTATCAATATCTTTAATCTACATATACTTACCTCCTTTATGTATCTATATACTTTCAATGTACTTATTAATCTATTTATTTATCCCTTTCTTCTAATTTAGCCTTTACAATGCATTGCCCTATTTCTCAGCTTATACTTCTCTCAATATATCTTCTAGCCCAACCTTCTGACTCATCTCAAACTTCTTTCTTCTACTCTTTCCAATGCAATACCCTATCTCTCATCCTATACATCTGTCAATATATCCTATACATCCACTCTTTAATGTATCCCAAACCCTGTACCACTACTATGATCCCCCCAAAAAACCTTTCTAGACTCTCTCCTACTGTACCCGTCCCTGCATCACCTGACACCTTTTTTACTATACCGATCCCCTAAAACAAATCTTTCTAAACTCTTCCCTCTGACTCCTTCCCATCCAAAATTCCTTTTTACTCATCCAAAAGCTTCCTCCTACTGCTAAGACCTAAAAAAAAAAAATCATCCTTCACTCTTTTATCCCTCAACTATCCTTTTCAATCAAAATTAATAGACTAACATGTTCACTTCTCAAATTCCATATTCAAATATACTAATTCACCACTAATCCTCTATGGGTTACAGAGTAGCGTGCTACTAGCCAATAAAACGTCTCAACACCCCATCACGATTACAAGCGCTATGTAAATGCAGACCTTTTCCCTTTTCTACCCCTCCCCAACCCTTCTCAATCCAAATAACTGACTAACATATCCACCACTAAAATTTCTTTCATGTTTCACCATACTAATTCAACACTAATCCTTATGGGTTCCTGAGTAGTGTGCTTCTGTAGTAGGGGATCTCTGTGTATAGTCATAATCTAGTGAATAGTCCCGCCCATGTGCGTGGACCCCGGAGCAATCAAAAATAATCTCTTACAGTGTCAAAAAATGCAGAAAATGCATAGACACTTAAGAGAGAATTTAAAGACAGATAATGCAGCCAAAAAGGCTACACTGTCCAGTACTTCAACTAGAAATTCCACCATAAAATCCACAAAACAGCAAAGCCTGTACAGATTTCCCTTGCTTAACAGCAAAATCCCTCAGGAATGATAGAGAGAAGAACCTGGACAGACAAGCCCCATAGGCTGCCATTATGTGGCTTAATTAGGATACTGTGCCTTTAAGGAACCTTCCAGAACCTTCTCTCAGTATCCCAGAATGCATAGCAGGTCCAACTTAGCCTCAGTTCTTTTTTCCGGCTCCTGCAAGCAGGACCCTGGAGCATTGAGCTCTCCCTTTCAAGGGTTTTTGTTAGTGTTTTACACTGATTTCGATTTTTGGTACTTTTAAAGTACTCTGGTGACTTTCTTTCTGTGTTTCTGCACTCTTTTTTGTCCATAATGCCTGCATTATTCGACAAATGCCCTGAGTGCTCAAGAAAGAAGGCCAAGACAGACTCCCATGAGGTCTGTATTCTCTGCCTTCCCTCTTCCCACATCCCTGAGGAGTGTAGGATCTGCAGAAGCTTCTCTGGAAGGACCCTGAAGGAGAGGAAGAAGATCAGGCTTCAGGGACTTGAGGAGAGAAAGCTGAAGGCACGAGGTGGGTCAGGAGGGGCTCCTTCTACCCATGCTGAGGCCTCTGGGGGGCTCCCCAGGGGCAGGAAGACCAGCCCGCGCCCAAGGTCTCCGTCTGGGTCAGTTGCGCTGACCACGACGTCGAGGGGACGGTCAACGGCCAGTTCCAGGTCTCCCCAGGGCTCTGGGTCGAGAAAACGTCGCCCGTCGACGTCGAGGAACGTGTTCCGGCCGCCGTCGAAGCCGGTGTCGATATCCTCGTCGTCGCTGTCGGCGTCGAGTGATCGACATCGGAGGGCCCGGCGTCGGCGCTCGCCGTCGAGGCGACACCGCCGTTCGCCGTCGAGGACATCGTCGTCGAGGGGATCCTCGTCGTCAAGGTCGCCGTCGAGACGAAAGCCATCTCCGGCGCCGAAGAGGTCGACGTCGAAGCATTCCAAAAGGCCGACGTCGAGACGGTCAAGGAGATCGACGTCGAGAAGGTCGGAGAGGTCGACGTCGAGAAGGTCCAAAGGTTCGCCGTCGAAGCGATCCAGGAAGTCGACGTCGAGACCGGCGAAGAGGTCGAGGTCGCCGTCGAGGCACCATCGCCCGTCGTCGAGGTTTCGTGGCTCGTCGATCTGGTCGGGGTCGACGTCGAGACGGAGACACGGTTCGACGTCGAGGAGTGTGATTCGGTCGACGCCGAAGGACCGTTCGACGTCGAGGGGACATCGGTCGTCGTCTGGACACCGGTCTTCAGCGTCTGGAGGTCCTAAGGACAGGCCCAGGACTGTGGGGGGCTCCCCACTCTCTGGTAGAGGTGATGGCTCGCCGGGACCGGCGCATTCCGGGGTGGATACTCCGATGAAGCCGTCTACGCCTCCTCCGCGGCCGGCTGTGCCGAAGGGTCCTCCTCCGAAGGCCCCTACCCCGCCTCCGAAGCCGGCTCCGCGGGACCCGCGTCCGGTTGCTCCTCCACCCCCGATCCCACCGAGGGGGGTGTCGATGCCTAAGTTCCCGACGCCTCCGAAGAAGACTCCTAAGAAGCCTGGAGCTCCTGACCCTGGGAGGCCGAAGGAGCGTCCGAGGCCCAAGAGGTCGAGGTCTCGCTCGGGGAGACGGGACAAGTCGAGGAGTGGCCGCGGATCTTCATCACGATCCAGGCATCATCACAAGAGACGTCGGTCCAGGTCACGTTCTCCGTCTGGGACCCGTTCCTACTCGCCCACGCTGTCCGATTCGCCGGAGACTAGGGTGTCTCCGATAGACGATATTAGCACATTTCAGGAGGTTCTCCTGCGTGGTGCGGCGAAGTTGGGCATTGAGGTTGAAGCGCCTACGGCTTCTACCTCGGTAATCTTTGAGACTTTACACAAAAGGCACTTGTCTCGCCCCCTGTTACCTCTGGTGCCGGGGCTCCTTGAGCCCGCCGAACAGCTATTCCTGACGCCGGCAACGGTGAAATCTGTACCTTCCAGGATACTGAAAAAATACAGGGCTCCGGACTCAGACCCAGCCTTCTTGAGGAAGGACCCGGTACCGGATTCAGTCATCGTGACTGCTGCTCGGAAGCTTCATGCCACCTCCCCTGCGTCCACGGTGCCTCCGGACAAGGAGAGCCGGTGGATCGATTCTGCTGGTCGCAAGGCGTGTGGGACATCCGCCTCGTCCATGAAGGCAGCCAGTGACTCGGCTTTGCTGGGACGTTACGACCGGTCCCTTTGGGACTCGATGGAGCAGTTCGCAGACCTCGTCCCTCGAGACCGCAAGGAGGACTTTGTGGAGATCGTCAAGGAGGGGATGTTGGTCTCTAATCAGGCCATCGGCGCCGCAGCAGACATATCGTTGCTGTCCGCGCACGGATATTGCCACGGGATTCACCAGAGACGCCATGCTTGGCTCAGGTTGACATCGTTGAAACCGGAGGCACAGCAACGCGTGGCGAATCTCCCGTTTTCCGGAGATACCCTCTTCGGGAAGCACGCGGATGATGAGATGGCCAGGATGAAGGCCGAAGCGGAGACCCTGACGGCAGTGGGCCTGGAAAAGCCCAAGGAAAAGAAACCCTTCCGACAGTACCAGCGTCGGTTTGGGGCGCAGGGTCGTGGAAGGGGGCAGTCTGCTGGTCAACATCAACAGCGGCAGCAGCAGCAGCAGTACAGGCAGCCCTTCCAGAAGCGACAGGGTGGTAGAGGTCGTCAACAGTCCTCTACCGCGACCAAGGGCCCGGCCGGGTCCCGTCCCTGAGCTGTTACTTCCCCCTCGTCCGTTACCCGCTCCGGTGGGGGGAAGCGTTCAATTTTTTCTGGCAGAGTGGAGAAAAATTACTCAGGACAAGTGGGTGCTGAATATTGTTTGCAATGGATACAGTCTACGTTTCACCAGCCCTCCTCCATCGATTCCTCCCGTCAGCTCGCAGTATCAACTGCGCGAGCTTCAGACGGAGGCGGACGTTCTGCTAAGGAAAAGGGCGATCGAAGACGTACCTCTGTCTCAAAGAGGAAGAGGTCTGTACTCTCGGTTCTTTCTTGTCCGCAAGAAGGACAAAAACGAGTTCAGGCCCATTCTGGATTTGCGGCAGGCAAACAAGTGGATTCGCAGAGAAAAGTTTCGCATGCTGTCGTTGCATCAGATCTACCCTCAGCTGCAACGGGGAGACTGGATGTGTGCCATAGATCTACAGGACGCATACTTCCACGTGCCCATTGCATGCAAACACAGAAAATTTCTGCGCTTTCAAGTCGGCACCAATCACTATCAGTACACGGTGCTACCCTTCGGACTGAAGTCTGCACCCAGGACATTCTCAAAATGTATGGCAGTGGTAGCGGCACACCTGAGGAAGAACAAGGTGTTTGTCTACCCGTACCTGGACGATTGGTTGATCAAAGCTTCCTCCTTCTCGGAAGCTCGAGCACACTTCCAGAAGACGTGCGTTCTCTTGAACAAGCTGGGGTTGCACATCAACATGTCCAAGTCGGTCCCGATTCCGGTGCAGTGCATCCAGTACTTGGGGGCCTCCATCAATACGCTGTCAGCAAGCGTGTCTCCTTCGGAAGAGCGACGTTTATCACTCGTTCGGAAGGCTCAGGCTCTCATGAAAACTCCGTCTACGACTGTGAGGACCGTGTCTTCTCTACTGGGATCGATGGCCTCTTGCATCTTTCTCACTCCTCACGCACGGCTACAGATGCGACCTCTGCAGGAGTGCTTGGAGGATCAGTGGGACCAGAGGAGAGGTTCTTGGGACGACAGGATACGACTGTCTCTGCATGCTCTTCAGTCTCTGAAGTGGTGGTGCTCGAAGGAGAATCTCCTCAGAGGCGTTCCCTTCCACAAGGACATTCCCACACAGACCATCGTGACGGATGCGTCTCTCCAAGGTTGGGGGGCGCATTCCGGAGACCTGCAAATTCAAGGGACGTGGTCCCCGACGGAGTCCACGTACCACATCAATTTCCTGGAACTGAGAGCTGTTCACTTGGCACTGAAGGCCTTTCATCCGTCCTTTCAGACCAACTCTCTGCTTGTTCAGACGGACAACACGACTACGATGTATTACCTCAACAAGCAGGGGGGCTCGAGATCGCGCACTCTGTCGCAGGAGGCGCAGGCGATCTGGCACTGGCTTCTGGCTCGAGGACTGTCGATAACGGCCACCCATCTGCCAGGTGTGCAGAATGTTCAGGCAGACGAACTGAGCAGAATCGTGCAGGAAAACCACGAATGGGTCATAAACGACGAAGTACTAGGAGAAGTCTTCGCAAGGTGGGGAACTCCAGACGTAGATCTGTTTGCCACCGCCGAAAACAGCAAATGCCGAGGCTTCGCCTCCAGGTACTACCAACCAGGGACGCTGGGGAACGCGTTATGGATCAACTGGTCGAACAGCTTTCTGTACGCTTTTCCACCAATTCCCCTGATTCCGGCGGTTCTCATCAAGCTGTCCCAGTCCAGGGCGAGAATGATTCTGATTGCCCCGGAATGGCCCAGACAGTGGTGGTTCACGGACCTGCTTCACCGTTCTCTCCTTCCTCACATGAAGCTGCCGTGCAGGCAGGACCTTCTCACGAAGTTCGGGGGGCGGATGGTGCACCCCAACCTCTCGTCTTTGAGTTTGGCGGCATGGCTCCTGAAATAGTGCAATATGGCCATCTGAATCTCCCAGAGGATTGTATGGGCATACTGAAGGAGGCTAAGCGACCTTCCACTAGGACTTCCTATGCTTACAAGTGGAAGAGGTTCTGCATCTGGTGCAAGTCTAAGAACTATGACCCTACGTCATGCAAGGAAGATGTCATCCTTCCATATCTGCTTCATCTGGCGCAGTCGGGCCTTAATGTCCATTCCATTAAGGTTCATCTGGCTGCTTTGACTGCCTACAGGAAAGGCCCTTCACAGACTTCCTTTTTCCAGATCCCTGTGATCAAAGATTTTTTGGAAGGCTTGAAGAAAGTGTTCCCTCCTGTCAGGCTTCCTTCGCCTTCATGGGACTTGAATGTGGTGCTGTCCAGATTGATGAAGGAGCCTTTTGAACCCATTCATAAGGCTTCGTTGCAGCACCTGTCCTGGAAGGCGGCGTTCCTAGTGGCCATTACATCGGCCCGCAGGGTGAGTGAGATTCAGGCATTGTGTTGCCAGGAACCTTATACTGTATTTCATAATGCTAAAGTTGTTATGCGTACTCACCCTAAGTTTCTTCCCAAGGTTGTTTCTGATTTTCATATCAATCAGACTATCACTTTGCCTACGTTCTTTCAGAATCCTTCGTCTCCGGCGGAAAGGTCTTTACATTCCCTGGATGTGCGGAGGGTGCTGAAGTTTTATCTTGATAAGACTAAAGATGTTCGTAGGTCAGACCAATTGTTCATCAATTATGGTTCAGTCAGGACGGGTCTTGCTACCTCTAAACAGTCCATCTCTAGGTGGATTGTGTCCTGCATTCAGTTGTGTTACTACAAAGCTAATAAGACCTTAGGGGGCAAACCTAAGGCTCATTCCACCAGGGGCAAGGCTGCTACGACAGCTATGCTCCGTAATGTTCCCATTGCAGAGATCTGCAAGGCGGCCACTTGGAAGTCGGTCCATACCTTTGCTAAGCATTACTGCCTGGATTCTGATGCCAGGACAGACGCTCAGGTTGGGCAGGCTTCGCTGCGGAATCTGTTCGCACAGTAGTGGCGTTATTTTACTCTCCACCGCCGCTTGGTGTGGGGATGGGCTTGCCATTCTATTCACTAGATTATGACTATACACAGAGATCCCCTACTACAGAAGGAGTAGTTTCTGTCCTGTAACTCCAGTTCTGTAGTAGGGGTATCTCTGTTATAGTCATAAGCGCCCTCCCGCCTCCCCGGTGGAGTGTTGTTCATGATCATAATGCTACAGGTCTGGCGTTTCCTACGCCCTCGAAAAGAACTGAGGCTAAGTTGGACCTGCTATGCATTCTGGGATACTGAGAGAAGGTTCTGGAAGGTTCCTTAAAGGCACAGTATCCTAATTAAGCCACATAATGGCAGCCTATGGGGCTTGTCTGTCCAGGTTCTTCTCTCTATCATTCCTGAGGGATTTTGCTGTTAAGCAAGGGAAATCTGTACAGGCTTTGCTGTTTTGTGGATTTTATGGTGGAATTTCTAGTTGAAGTACTGGACAGTGTAGCCTTTTTGGCTGCATTATCTGTCTTTAAATTCTCTCTTAAGTGTCTATGCATTTTCTGCATTTTTTGACACTGTAAGAGATTATTTTTGATTGCTCCGGGGTCCACGCACATGGGCGGGACTATTCACTAGATTATGACTATAACAGAGATACCCCTACTACAGAACTGGAGTTACAGGACAGAAACTACTCCTACTTGCTCTTTAAACCCCCATCAGGGGTAGCAAGCACTTTATAAATACAAACCTCTTTGCCTCTTTTATCGCGCCACCTACCCTTCTCTACCCAAATAACTGAATAACCTATCCACTATTCAAATTACTTCATATTTTACTATACTAATTTTCAACACTAATCCTTTATGGGTTCCGCAGTGGCGTGCTACTCGCCAGAAAAGCGCTTTTGCACCCATCAGGGGTAACAAGTGCTTTATGAATGCAAACCTTTCTTCCCCTTTTATTCCTCCGCTATCCTTCTCACTCCAAATAACTGACTAATATCCACCACTGAAATTACTTTCATGTTTCACCATATTAATTCACCACTGATCCTTTATGGGCTTCCTAAATAGCGTGCTTCAACACCCCATCAGGGGTAACGAGCGCTATATAAATACAAACCTTTTTTCCTCCTCTATCCTTCTGCTATCATTCCAAATCCAAATAACTGACTAAACTATCCACCACTTAAAATGTACTTGCATGTTTCACTATACTAATTCAACACTAATCCTCAATGGGTCCTGGAGTAGCGTGCTACTCGCTGAAAAATCGCTTCTACGCCTCGTATGGGGAAGTAAGCGCTATATAAATGCAATTACAATACAATACATCATTTTGTGGTGTCTCTTTTGGAAGGTTTTCCACTAGGACTGTTACACAGGATAACTCTAGAAACAAATGAACTCATTAGATGTTCTTTTGCAACTCCAACTTGAGGTTTGATATCTTCTAAAAAATAAGTTCTTTGATATCTGGATTGTTGAGAACCAAAATAATGCCTTCACCATTTGCACCTGTTGGGTTGGTGCTTCTTTATGGAATCATGTGAGCTTTCCTTCACATTGTACTATCTCTGATGATTGAAAGCATAAGGTTTTGCACAAAAAGATAACCCTTTCACATCCTTCATTGACACCTCAGAACACTAATTTTTGAAGAGTTCTAATCATGCTGTTTTAAAACCAGCATTACCACCAACAACTAATTTTTGAAGAGTTCTAATCATGCTGTTTTAAAACCAGCATTACCACCAACAGCCTGCTATTAAATGTTCTCAATTCAGTCCACTCCCTCCAGCTGCAGTGGTATGGACCCACCACTTTGCCAACAGTTCATTCTTGACATTTTGTTTTTCGAACTAAGCACCCTGATGTCCATGGCTACTGGCACTTTCTCAGTCTTATCAAGCTTTTTGAAAAATGTAAACCAGTGCTACCATCGTATTTTGCTGTCCTGTAGTTTCCTCACTGTTGCCTTCTTTTTTCTTGCCTGAGTTTGGAAGAAATTACTACTTACATCTGAGTTATTTTCAGCAATGTTCTGTACTCCTCTTTATTATCCTGCCTGTCACTATATTTGA
The DNA here is from genome assembly GCF_964261635.1 of Lissotriton helveticus. NCBI lineage: Eukaryota > Metazoa > Chordata > Amphibia > Caudata > Salamandridae > Lissotriton > Lissotriton helveticus. The sequence goes on from NC_136071.1 coordinate 820,192,376, forward strand.
AGATTTGTTTGTGCATGCTTAAATCACCTACAGTCTTTTGGGGGCACCTCCCCATATGTCTCCTATAGTAGCTCCACGGTCTCTGAAGGTCCACAAAAAGATTGCAGCTAGTGCTCACCTGCAGGCATCAGAACTTAAAAAGATCAAAAAGCTAATGCAGACCCAGCAGTGAAGCTGCACTCCAGGCGCCTTTACCCAGCTCCTTTCACTGCGTCCCTTACTCTGCTCTATGCCGCAAACTAGTATCTTCTCTCTGCTACTTTTATCTATGCTTTCTAGTCCACCCATGGTATGGCGGTTCCAGCTGCCTCTCCAGTGGTCCTCAGTGACTTGCTTATTACTCGCAGTGGCACAGAGCCAATGTCTTGTCCACTGTGGGGCCTAGATCTCCGAGCTTTGATTGTAGACCAAAGAAAGGCAGTCGTTGCTACATCTGTCAATCTCCGCCTCATGTGTATTTTATTTAAATACCCTCAAGCTAGGAAAGTGCTAATGTTGTCCTATACAAAAGGCCCCACAAAATCAGAAAAGCAATTGGGCAAGTGCCTCAGTTGAGAAATTCATCACGGTTGTCTGTGACTGAGATTATGAAGGATCATCATTTTGTATGTGCTATGGGGGGGGAACTAGAAATCTAGTATGTGGGGCATACCCAATTTTCTAAGTCCTTTGACCTTTGGTTTAGGATAGATAAGTCAGGAACATCAAGGACTGAATGTGACCAAGTGGATGATTTATTTTTACCACTAGCTATTGCTACTATAATGTGTCTTTGGTACTTGATTTTCTCGATAGAAATGGAGGCTGACCTTAATAAGGGTTTAATTTTATTTGTAAAAATGTGTCACCTGTCCTGAAGAAGGTAGTTATAGAGTACGTGACAGTTAAAACACTATCAGTGTGCTCACATGATTTGTAGGCAAAGAAGTTTCAAAGATCAGTGTACAAGTTTTTTCATTGAATTTTGGATTGCGAGCTGTACATTTAGGAGAAACGTTCAAAGGTAACGTTGAAAAACAGAGTGATGGGGGTGGAGTCTCGAACAACCGACTCAGTCACAAACAGCTGCCTCTGCGTCAAAGATCTCGCTGACTGAAGGCAAGCAAAGGCCGAAAGAACTTCACAGGGCTCACAGCAAGTAGAACACAGGCGGTTGAACAGCCGAGAAGATGATTATGTCGAAAGACTATCAAAGTCAAGAGAGGCTGAAAAAGGGACGAGTGATACTCCAATGCAAGAAGTCTCTAATTAAAAGAGGAAATAGACTCCTATGTTCGACGCGAAGACTGCACAGTTGAGATTGAGCACAAGAAGCTGAAATTGTCACAGTACTACTAAAGGAAAGAGTTTGATGTCTCTCTATGAAAATTTAGGATTCTGCCAAAAATGTTAACTGAAAAAGAACAAACAGACAAGGACCCAGAAGAACTGGAGCTCCCAATGATCCCAGAACCACAGGAAGAGGAGAAAGAACAATACATCGTATTCGAAGAAGACTATCTTAACTCCCAGGGTATGTTCTGGGAAATAGTGGTTGGAATACATCGAGATGCAGTGTCAGGACCTTGAAACTGATTCCCTAAAGGAGAGGATAGACACATACCCGTCGAGGCCTTCGCCTCTGGACGGCATTGCAATGTATAATCAGTTAATAAAAAGTGCAGCAGACTAGTATGGATTGCAACTGGAAGAAGAAAGATCACAGTCCTGTTTCCTTTTAGAGACATTGTTGCCTTCCCAAAGTAGGAGCAAATACCTACCCCGGCTCCCAAGTATACTGGATCAGGGAGGAGAGGCCTTAAAGAAACCTGCAACATGCAGGGCAGTAACACCAAGGGGCGAGAGAAAATATAAATACTCCTCGAAAAACACACCATATATTAGAGGAACTGTACCAGCAGACTCTATTATTGCTGCCATGGCTAGAAACATTGCAAATGTCCCAACAACATCCGGACCACCTCCGGATAAACAAATTAAGAAGATGAACATGGTGGGGAGAAAGTTTGAAAAGGGAGAGGCAACACAAGGATGCATAGCCAATTCAAATGCCCTGCTCAGTGGGTATGCATAGTAGCACTGGGATGAAATGGCAGAGCTGATTAAGCATCTGTCTGAACAATACTAAAGAAAATCAGCATCCCTAGCAGAAGAGGGTAAATCTATTTCAAACCCCTGCTTAAAATCTCCTTTAGATGCGGAAGACACAGCAATGAGTAAATTCTGGTTTTGCCCAAAAATATGCAATTTGTGTGCTATTTAGAATGACTGGAACATAGTCATTGAAGATGTTTACGTTTGTTAATTGTTATTGTTTTTGCAAAGACCTTAGTTGCAAAACTATGTCAGAGGACTGCAATTGTTAGTGTTTGAATGGGTGCCAAAAATAACTAGCACCATGCTAACTGGAAAGAGAATTTATTTACAACAGTGTAGAAGTGGGTTTGATGCAGTCTGGGTAGCAATCAAGTAAAACAATTGGAGAAGTAAGGAAGTTTATTATTAAACTAGGACTTTGTGATGCAGTTGTTTAGGATCAGTTGTAGGAATTCCACCTTTTCTGCATGGTCACCCCACATTTTTCAACTTTTTTGTTGGATCTGTTTTTTCTGACTTTAGAGCTTTGTGCACGTTTCCTCTACTAACCTGGAGTACAGTGCCTTTGAGAAAGTGCCATCTTTCTTGCCTTGGTATGCCCCCACTTTTTTCTGAATTGCTGATGTGCTTTAACTGAGAGTGCCCTGGGCTCCTGCCAACCAGGTACCCAGGGCCTTTGTTCCTTCCCTAAAACTGTACTGAAACAAAACCTAATTGGCATCTATGGCCACTTGTCAGCCCCTCGTAGTTGGTACCCTAGGTACCCAGGGCATGGTGACCAGAGAATACCCCTGAGGGCTGCTGCACTGTACCCTGGCACCCACACACTGCCTTTGCAGGCTGAGTGCCTTAGTACAGAACTAAAACCAGAGTTGACATGGCACACATCCCTGTGTGCCATGCCCACAGAACCCACTGCCCTGGCATACTTCAGTCACCCCTCCAGCTGGGTGCCCTATGCCAGAGTTGTGGGCACATGTGCACGAGCCCTGTGCCCCTACAGTACCCAGGGCCATTCCTGGGCACTGTAAGTGCAGTGATGCCATTAAGAGAATATGGTGCTGGGAGGTTGGCATTACGAACTCCACAGCACCATAATGGCTACACTGAAGACTGACAAGTTTGGTATCAAACTTCTCAGCACATTAAACCCGCACTAATGCCAGTGTGGGATTTAATGTAAAATGCACCAGAGGGCATCTTAGAGATGCCCTCTGAAACCCTAACCTACAATTAACGTCTGGCTGAGTGGCTGCAGAGGCTGCCACACAACATACATGTTGCTGGACCCCTGGGTAGGAGAGCCCCCGCTCTCCTGGGCCTGCAACAATGCACATCCTGGGCGAGGTGCTAGGTCTCCTCCCCCAGGATGGGCAGGGGGAAGCTTCAAAGGCATGCCGCCTCTGGGAGCTTCCCCAGACCATTTGCTGTACCCAGCAACCAGCCCCCACCAGTCCTGCCCCCCACTCTGGCGGGAAAAACTACGTCAGGGATTGGCACAGGCTGGAGGTGCCAGCCTGTGCCAACCCCACCCCTCAGGTGGGGGAGAGGAGGTGAAGCACGACTCTGCTCTCTGGCCATCTTGAAGATGGGGAGCCCTGCCCTATCACAGCTAGGCTCCTGTGCCCTCCCACAGGAGAGGAGCAGGCTAGTGGGTGTACCCACCCCAGGGCAGGGACCCATTGGTCCCTGTCCTTGCCCTACCTGTAACGCCCCTAAATTCAGTATTTAGAGGCTCCCTGAACCTTCCTTCCTCAGATCCCGATACGAAAAGAAGAAAGAAGATCAAGAAGAAGACCCGCTGTGCAGCTGCTAACAGGACGACGACAACTGACTTGGCCCCAGCCCTACCGGCCTGTCGATCCTGGAACCTGCCCCTGCTTAATCCTGGCGACTCCTGCGGACAGCAACCTTGGGACGCCCGGAGGACCTGCCTGCCTTGACCCTCTTGAAGACTGTGACTCCCATCAGCAGAGGCACTGCTGCAACAACCCACCTTGTGCCAACCAGGAAGCTCCGGCCCAGCCCACTCTACACCCGCCGAGCCCGGGCCGGGCCCAAACGAACCAAGACCACTAGGACGTCCCCCTGGCGACTGGGACCCGAAGTCCAGTGCCCAAAGACCCTCCTCGACGAACCAGCTGACAAAAGCCACCCCTGCACCCTACAGCCCCCTGTGCCTCCCTTTGGGGTACCTACCTGTGCTCCAAGATCCCAACTTAACTCTCGAAGTGCTGGTCGCCCCTGGAGAGTGTCCGTCCCCGAGCCTGCAGCCTTTGTTCCTTTTTGACCTTTCCCATTGGATAACATTGAGCGCCCGACTGCTCAAAAGCACCCTGCACCCAGCCGCCCAAGTGCCGTTGGCTGTGACCCCTGTGTACTGTCCTACTTCCCCCTCTTGCCCTGAGCAAGTGACCAGGAGCCCAGCTCCAACAGCCGCATGGCCTGCTAGCTAGCAGCCACCAACCGAAGGCCCCCTTCCCTCATTGGATATTATTGGCCCTACCTACCTCTGCACCCGGCCGCCCCTGTGCCGCTGGGAGTGAACTAACTGTACTTACCTGACCCTGGGGGACCCCTGAGTCTATGCCCAGAACCGTAACTTCACCAACCAAGTACTCACCTGGAAACCGGTAATTTACTTACATGCCATTGGATAACATTGACTCATTTTTGACTCGAAAATTTTCTGAGTGTGAAGTTTTGAAATCTGAAAATATTCACATAAAATCAGCCAAAGTACGAATTCCGAAGTACTCACCTGTGATCAGGGGAGAAGCCAGTGCTGTACCCTTCAGCCCAGTACTGAACCGTAAAAGTAATCCCTAGCGGGGTTACTAGTAATCTGTATTTTCTCCATAGGAACCCATTGTCTGCTTTTCTATGAAATTTCTTCTGTCTACTTTTGAAAACTTGAAATATTCTTTAAAAATAACACGAAATACTGAAACGCAATTACCTACCTGTTTTGAGTTAGGACCCTAGTGCTGGCCCTAGGAGACCAGTGCTGGGTTACAAAAGTTGCGCGATCGTACTTTACCAGCGACCTGAATTTTCTCCAATTGAATAACATTGTCAGATTTCCTTTGAAAAGTTTCGAAGTGTGAACTTTTAAAATCACTTTATATTCATAAAAATTCACTACAGGAACTAAAACGTTTTTGCTAACCTGATTTCAGCTTAGACCCCAGGACTGACTCTAAGATCTAGTCCTGGGACTACTAACGTAATCTATATAGTAATCAACTGTACTTGCATGTGGAAAACCCATTGAGCTCAATGCTATGGTGTTTTTAGGTCTCGCGACCTATCGATGCTCGCATGCGCATCGAGCGGAGCGAGAATTCAAGTGGCGAAAACATCATGAAACCACCAGCTTTTTGCTGGCGTTTTCATGCAGTTCATGTGAACCACGTGTTCAAACATGAACGCGCATCAGCCTCCCTCCATTTGCCGCACAGCACATCAAAGGGCTTAGCCCAGTGTGCGCTCTGCGGCTTCTCGGCTTCTCCTCCCCTAATTACAGCCTTCCTTGCATTTCTCCTCCCCCTCCCCAGCCAGCTTCCCCATGGCCGTGTTCCCTCAGATATGCTATTGCATATCGTTTGCTACCTCTTGTATTTTGTTTGCTCTTGATACTTGCACAACTGTCACTATTGCCTCATGTAACGTAACGTTTGCTTTTGTAACATGCTCACTTGTAATTTTTGCTTCATGTATCACTACTGTTGTCCGCACTATATAACCAGCATTGGCATAGCCAATAGGTCTCGCTTGTGGAACCTTATAAGTATTTAGTTTTGCAGCACAATATCCTTGTTGCATAATCGGATATTGTGCTGCAAAACTAAATACTTATAAGGTCCCCAAGCGAGACCTATTGGCAATGCCAATGCTTGTTTAAGATTGTGTTGCTTAATGTCAATACTGTATTAATTGTGTGCACAAACCTTATTGCTCCTTTGCAAAGTAATTACAGGAGAGAACTCATAACAAGAAAAGTATATTTTTATAACTGTCGGTTCTAAAAATAAAACACCTATATATGTGGATATAAAAACAATTGGCCTGGAGTTCAGTCTTTGAGTGTGTGAAACCTTTTGCTGAGTGTGTACAACAAATGCTTTACACTTTCCTCTGGTACTGCCTTACTGCTCGACCAAGCTACCACTTTGGAGAGTAAGGTCAGTTCTGACTTTAACCTCTGTTATACCTCTGGGGTTGGTGGACTCTATACACACTGTACTTCATTCTAGTCCAGTCTCTATAGAGCCACTTTATCACAGTACCTATGCTAAACATGGTTGAATTGGCCTAATCTTAATTGGCACTTATATCCTGCCTGCCTATAAATCCTAGTACATGATGTAGAAAGTGCACCCATGGCTTGGCAATCAAATGCCACCATTAGATTGCAGCACCTATTGCGCCATCAACTACAGTGACAGGACAAACAGTACTTCAGGCCTACTGTGTGTAGCTTTACTACTGCAGTTTAATCCCTACAGTATGGTCTGCCATAACTTTTTTTAATTTATTTTTTAACTTTATATTAGTACAAAGGTTGCCAGTACACTGAAACAGATCCGTTGTACATAGTAGATTTGCTTTCTTGGTACAAATTAAAGCATTAGTGAGTAGTAGTTTTTGACAGTACACTTTTCCACAGGTTGTTTACAGGAGGGATACAGGAACAGGGCGGCTCCCGCCCACCCTCACCCCACCGTGTAGGTTTCTGACTCAATCCTGTGTGCGACTTTTGTCACTGTCATTGTTTCCTAGCTCTAGACCATAGTGTATCAGCCATGGGGCCCAGATTTTGGTGAACTGTTGGGCCAGACCCTTTCTGCGACGATATATACAGCCATACCCACCCTCAATTCTGCGAGTGTAGGGGGATCAGGGGCTCCCCCGTATCTAGCAACATCTCTTTTTGCCGCTACCAGTCTCAGGTTGCATAATAAAAGTTTGGTACGAGGTAAATAAATTTCTTTAGATACACCCAGCAGCACATGTTTTGCCTCCTTGCAGAGTTGGGTCTCCAGTATCGTGCTCAGCTCCCTCTAGGGGACATTCCCATAATGTGTGTATGTATGTGCCACGTAGGGTGAAGGTGCTCCCATGTCAGTTTGCTCTATGAAAGATCTTGTATTGCACCAAGCGTTCTGTAGCTTAATCGCGACTTCTCTTGGGTGCATCAGGGCCTCCCCCAGTCAGTGTCTTGTAACTGCCCCGTTGTGGATTCCCATCTGGAACTAAGGAGCCTCAGCATATCTGGGATATTAATGTTTTATAGGTCCAAGAGACTGCTTTGTCCAGGATTTCTTCCAGCAGTAGTCTACCTTTGAGTGCGGCGAATTCTGGTAGTTCAGTGAGGTCTATCGCCTCCGCCAAAATATCTCTTTTAAATATTGTCATCCTCTTGTTTTCCTTGCATGGTATTTAACAGTGGCACATGTAGAATATTAATGTTACTATACCCCTCGAGTGATATGGCCCAGACAGCTGTTTTCACCGTGGCAAGCTTAGCTGTTCTATAAAGAAAACTGGAGTACAGATTAAAATATTAATACTGCATCTCAGAAATAGGACTAGCTAGAAAAATATTTAACTAACCATTTTTACTTGTTAGTGAAGTAGAATTTTAATGAATATTTTTCGAAAACCTTTTCAAAAAGTTATTTTTTACCTGCCTGAACTATTATAATGCTAATTCGCTTAAGCCTCTTTCAGCTATCAGCCTATGCTTAGTCTTAAATAGGTGTGAAATAGGCTACTTGAATGAGCAGATGACTTGTGAGTTTAACAGAATATGCATGGTAAAGAATGTGGGTCTCCTTTTGGCAGCACAGTTTCTGACCGGTCAGTTCAAGTGGGTGCACTTGAAAGGGAGAAAATAGGACGTGTCTTCCTGTCAGGTTGCTGAATTACCCTGCTTTTATCCTACCAGGCTTCTGTGTCTGGGTTTGTTTCGGGTACAGTCCTAGAATGACCATAGTACACCCCACCCCACCCTACCCTATCATCAGCCTAGGTTTTAGTGTGGCCGAACGCTTTCGCCATCTTGAAAATGCCCGGTTACTTTGCATTTTGAGCCTGTTTGCAGTTATGGAAATAGGACTTACTGCAAAGTAGGTAGGACAGGACCCGGGAACTTTAACTCCTTTGGTTAGGAAGTGGCCAGCTGCCGCTCCCAACCACCACCCACTACTAGTTCCAGACATAAATGTGGTATCTCCAGGTATCCTTTGCAAAACACTTTCTGGACGCGCAGAAGATCAGAAGAGAACTGGACCTACTGTCTGTAACCTGAGAGGAAATCTGAAGGACTGGACCTGCTCCCTCTTTTACCCAGGACAAAGAAGTGGACTCCAAGGGTCAGTTGACTGACTTCCTCTGTGGCTAAAGGGAGACAACAAGCTGGAAGTAGCTTTTTTTCTGAAAGTACCCAGCTGACCAGTGGCAACTGAACCTGGACTTGACCCTGCTGTTGGCCTCTGTCTGAGGCCCTCTAAGTGACCTTCCTAGGACCTGAGGGTCTTAGAAATGTACTCATGTGGTTATTTGTGATGTAAAAGACAGTCAGAAAGTTAAATCTTTAAACAGGACAAACCTGTTTGGTGTTTCTGACCCACACTCTATGGCGATAGCCTCAACTTGCGCTTGGGTCCCAGTCTACCTAGACTATCAGTGGCGATTTGTATTTTTGGGCGCTATTTTCCCTTAAATCTTTTTAAACACTCATATCTCCAGTTCCCCTTAGTGATTTCTGTCATTTTGTTTTATATTTTACTATATTTTTCAAATTCGGTTTGGGATTTTTACCGCTTGGCATTTTGACTTTTACTGTTTTGGTACTGCATAAATACTTTACACATTGCTCTAAGGTAAGTCTGTCTGTGCTGTAGCTACTAGGGGTTAAGCTCAGGCTAGTGTAGTAAGTACGAGAAATCCTCCTGACCAAGGTTGTGATTATTCCCTGAGGTGGGTAGTCACCCGCCCCAAATAATCCATTTTCTTACATTTTGTATTTGTAAGGCGTATTTTTTATTTTATCTTTGTGGTAACTGCCCAGCTGATTCCTGCTGGTATGCATACTGGTATTATGTTTTTTGTGTAATATATTAAGAATAGAGTGAAAGAAAATAATTTCTAGCTACAATTTCATTTGCACAGTGGGCTCATCATGCTTTTGGATATTTTATGTAAACTTGTAATGCTTCAAACCTGTCCACAAGTTTCTACTGTGTTTACATTTTAAGATGAAATTTATAGGACAAAATGAGTGAGTGCGGTATCCCACCAGCAATTACGTAATAAATATATTTGGGCTGAAAGCCATGTCCAGAATTCCAAGAGTAATATTGTTTTTAGGCCTGTCTAAATGTTGTGCTATCAGAAGTAGACCTTTTTGTTTCATTTGTTAGCAAAACATTCAGCTTGCTTTTGTGTATTTCAGTGGCAGCAGTGGAGGAAGTGGAAGTCGAGAAAATAGTGGAAGCAGTAGTATTGGCATTCCCATTGCTGTGCCTACACCTTCACCACCAACTGTGGGACCAGGTAATAAGATTTCTTTGGCATAATTCTTTGGAAACAAAAGTATGAAGGGCTTTTGTTGCTCCATACTCGCTGCTAATATAGTGAGTATCTCTGCTTCTGAAGCTTGACCAGAATGTGCACCATTAGATCCATTTTCTTGCGTTAGCCACGTCTTAGTAAATTCTACTGTATCGTGGATACTATGCACAATGTAAAAACTCTGTGCGTTTCTTTCATAAATGCACACAAATGTCGAATATGCATCGGTGTCACCTGACACTTGTGAACGAAGGGGCGATCAAGTCAAATTATTCCAGCAATGTACCAAATAATTTATTGTTCTGCCTAACACTGCACAAGGAACCCTTATCAAACAATGTGATCACTTAACTATTTCTCCAAATTAAAATTGCTTTTGTTTTTTATTAACACTAAAAGGAAGTCTGTGTTCCCTATTGGTAAACCATGTGAAATATGGATTCCCATGAGTCCTCTTGCCTCATAGCTTTTATTCCGTTTAAAAATGGATGGTCTGTTCACCTTGTAAGCAGTTATTTTGCAATGTCTAATTTGAGTTCATTTTGCTGGCTCTAATCTGCTTTAGACTCTTGCACAGAATGTCTGCAGTTGCAGCTTTATTGATTTACTTTATTTTCAGGTCGCTTGTGATGGGCCAACTCGGTCATTGTGGCAAATCAACGTTGTTCTCTTAAACTGTAATTTGTGGCAAACCATAACCTGTGTAGCTCCTCTTATTCAGCTAAGGATTTTCTGTAACTGTGCAAGAGAACTGCTGAGAACCCACTTTTGCTAGAGATACTTGCAACGGCCTCCACCTACAGCTGATCATTTAGATTACTATAGTCCAGATTCTTAGTCCTCTTTGAGTCCTATAGTCTTTATGTATCCCTCAAGTCAGTCGAATAAGTTGGTTACTGAGAGGGATTTCTTCATGTGGGGATCTGAGCCTACTCCAAAATAAAAACCAAAACCACCTTACCTCTCATTTCACAGTTTTCAATGGTAAGTACACTGCTAATTCAAAATATATTCTCGGACACTCCTTGGTCAGCACCCTTTAATACTCGGTTCTTTGCCAGGCCCATGTGCAGGCCTTTCAGTGCATAAAAGCCAATTTCTTGACTTGCAAGCTGCCTAAAAAGTCTCCTAAGTGAGGAAACGGTTTTTCAGAAACACATACCAGTTGTAGGGTAGTTATTTATGCATTGTAGTATTATTTAAACTACACCATGAAACACTCACTCAGTAGCATAATAATGTCATAGTGCTTCATAATGCTTATTAGCATTTATCATAAACAAATGAGATGGCGATCTTCGGACTGTCATTTATTGCTGAAGGGTTTGTGTATCTGTCTTTGGCTTTTTCTGCTGATTACAACTGGAGCCATAATTTACCACAGTTTCTAGGCCGAGTCTAGAGCCAGCGCGCACGCGCTGCTCTGCAAGACTTATTGTGGAGGAGTAGGGAATAGAAGCCCCACCCACACTCTGCCCATATTTGTAATTGGCTTGTCATTGTCTGTCCTAAATGCTGCTTCTGATTCACCCATAGGCTTGTTAGTCCCTCCTTAGTACTGCCCCCCCCTTCATTTGTCACCTCTCATGGCGACTGGCCCCTTTACTTCAGTTGTTACACAGTATGTGTTATTTAGACTGTGAGCACTATTTTCTTTAATGAGGTTCTCCTACTGCAGGCATGACATGCTTTGGTGCCTTCTTTACTATCCCCCTTCCCTCCTGTTGCCCATTGATGTGCCTTCTCCCACCCCCCCCCCCTGCCCTCCCTCTCGTTGTCGTGCCTTCTCCCCCACCCTCCCTCCCGTTGTCTGTGCCTTCTCCCCCACCCTCCCTCCCGTTGTCTGTGCCTTCTCCCCCACCCTCCCTCCCGTTGTCTGTGCCTTCTCCCCCACCCTCCCTCCCGTTGTCTGTGCCTTCTCCCCCCACCCTCCCCCGTTGTCTGTGCCTTCTCCCCCGCCCTCCCTCCTGTTTTCCGTGATCACCCCGTCCTCCCGTTGTCCATGCCCTCTCCCCTCCTGCCCTCCCGTTGTCCGTGCCTTCTCAGCCCCCAGACCTCCCTCTCTCCATCCCCTCCCTCCCGTTGTCTGTGTTGCCTACCATTGTCAATGCAATAGGTCTTGCGTAAATGTGAGACCTATTGCATTGCAAATGCTTGCTATATTTTGCATTGACTAAAGACTTATTACAGGCAATGCCGCTTATTGCTTCCCATGATTGTACAGATAAATGAAAGGCTACCCCTAATCGGGAGACAGCCTGTTGGAAAACTTGTATGAAGTTCTTTCAGAATGCCACTGCCCACTAACTGGACGTCATTCATCTATTATGCAAGATGTAAGGCAGTAGCTGCCATCAACCTTGGACAATAGACCACTTGTAGAGTTGTGCAAAAGATTTGCTTGGAGACCAATGAAGGCGTTCTTAGGCACTGTTAGGTGGTAGTGCTTCAAAGGCTTATTCTTGGGTATGCCACACATGTATAATTAGTTTTGGCATAACTCCTCAAGTGCTTCGTTACACTGCACACATATATAGGATCCTTCCGGCATTTACTCTATAGAATGCAGATCTGTGTAAGTTAAGTACAGAAGATAATTATTGATGAGACTCTAGCATTAGTACTTTCGATTCACATGACACTTTATGTGCCTTTCATGTGCTTATATTGAACATTTTCCCACACAACAAGGAAAATTAGATGCAGTGGCGGCTGACGTGGTAACCACAACTTTAAAAAATGGTGAGGGTTGCAGTTCCTATTACTTGATCCTAGCCTGTAACAAAAAACAGCCATACCAAGCACGCCATACCTTCTCAATCTTAACACCTATGTCAGCTCACTGGCAGAAGGACCCGTTTGCAACAGGATAAGCATTTTTTTGGCTTCTAATGTTTTATTTGGTTGGGTTTTGTCAAAATCTGCATCTAGTTTGAAATCACTTTGCTATATTGGACAAACGGATTTCTTTGTGTTCCAACCAAAGTTCACCTTAGAAGCAGTAGGAACACTTGCTTCTGTTCTTCATGTAGATAAACCAGAACGAAGCACTGTAATGATGCAGAGTACAACGTTGTTTCCTTTCCCTGACCAAAAAGTAGTTCACATGCAATGTAAGTTCTAGCAGCATGAATATGTATACATTTTTACTTAACTATAAGTTTAGATGTGAAAGGAAATTAGCCGTGAACTATGTTAACTTCACAACAGTAAAGCTGGCATCAAAAACCTTCAGAAACACTTTGTATTTAAAGATAGTTTTGTCCATTAAGTGTCCTCTGCAAATGTAGTTATGCCTTTATTCCTTGCAGAATGGTAACAGATTCCCCAGAAATTTGATGACGTTGAAGAGTTATCCTATGGTGGCAAGACAAGCGAGCTTCCTACCTGAATTTGTACTATGCTGATTTAGTAGATTAACTCAAAGAGCACTCAGTTTAGATCAGGGATCTCCGACCTTTTCTGTAATTGGGGCTACTTATGTTCTATGAAAATGCTCCCGAGTTATATTAGTGTTTTATAATAGTGACCTTGTCAGACATGATTACGCTAGTGGCCACCACCGGCAAGATTTCCAGCAGTAATCCCCTCAGTACATCCTGCAGAGTTGTGAGCATTAACACCTCTAAATGGGTAATACATGCCGCCATAGTTGAAATGCCCCAGTCACCAGGGTAATAATAGTAGTATGGCATGATTCATCACTCAAATATAAGCTTTAAATATATTTTGGAAATCAATTTTTCTCCATACCTCAGTGTTGTCTTCACGAAGACAAACTTTTAATTTTGGTATACAAACATTAATTCAATCAAAAAGCTTTCTAATTAAGTATACACACATGAGAGCTACTTCCAGGTAGCTGGAAAGCTATCAGTATCTCACATGCTAGTCATTGGAGAAGCCGCCTTTAGATGTATTTTTGTGGACTCCACCACTTTGTATACACACAAGGAGGAGAGAAAAGAGATCAGCAAGGGCAGGCTCCCCAGTCAAAGAATTAATACACAAAAGGCCTTCAAACTAACTTGCAGGGGTGGTTTCCCCTTTTAAGGATGGTTTCCCTCACACACCAAAGGTGTCATGCTTCATCATGGGGAATCCTCACATAATGAAGCCTAGTTAAGATGCGGGCTATAACCCCCTCGCTGTGAGGGAGGAACTCAGGGATGTGTTCAGGTGTGCGGGGTATTCCTAAAATCTAATGAGAGCAAATAGTGATGAGAAATGTGCAGTGCAAAAAAGTGAGTGAGTAAATCTAGCTACAGGGTTAGCCTGATTAGTTTTATTCTTGCTACCCTGTGCCAGGGTTAAAAACAGAAGACATGGAGTGCGGCTGCAAACATTAGATGCAGGAGCACTGAGTAGTGATCGACATGTTTCAGCATAAGACCTAGCAAGTGTTGTGGCTTTCATCAGGATCTTGATTATAGCTACAGCTGTGTGAAAAAAATGAATAAATAAAACATAACAAAACATCGGATTGTTGAGATTCAGATCCTAAACCAGTGATCCATGAAATTCGAAAGATCGGATTCACCGGTTGAACCTTCAAGAATCAGATAGTGTGGGCTATTTGCCAAAGGTACACACGCTGCTCCAACCACTCACGTTGGTGAAGTGGCTCGGGTGTGTCCTGACCGGAATCCTCGACACTTCCTAGGTCTTAGGCCGAAACATGTTGATCACTACTCGATGAGCCTGCATCTAATGTTTGTAGCCGCACTCTCTCTTCTGTTTTTAACACTGGCACAGAATGACCCTCTGATCCATTGCCAACTAAAAATTATTGCACAGGTGTTTTAGCTTTGTTTTTTGTAGGGCAGACGTTTCCTTCCGTTGTACTCTGCGGAAGGGGGGTCCCCTAGTTTAAATCATTCTCAGTTTTCTCTTTTCTATTTTTCTGAAATGAAGGGTTTTGATCTGTACATTCTATCTCCCATGAAATGTGAAGAGTATTTACGTTTTGAAACAGGGTTATTCTTTTTCCACTTTGGAACTACTGTTCCATTTTGTATCCCCATGCTCCGTGGGTATGAATTTTTAGTTTCATTATTCTATTGGGTTCTGTAAACTTATCTGATATGAAGCTTTATGAAATATGTTTGTAAAGAACTGATTTTCTTAGCTTCTGATTTGACAGTACTTTGTAATATTTGTACGATGTGCCCTTTTGTTTGTAACTGTATTCCTTTATGTATTGATTCTCCTGGCTTTCTGTATGTTTCACACGCAATAATATGATTATTCATGCGTCCTTGGTGGCTATTTGAAAGTCTGGTGACGGGTCTACACACTACGAGATAGGGCGGTTCACGTGTTTCGGTGACATGCTTGATAAAGTTGTAATACGCTTGAACGCGTTCTCCTTTGCAGTCTGACCATATGAATTTTTATTGAGTTACTAGGAGCATGGACACGCTCCCCTCATTGGTTATTTAACCTTTCTCCACACAGGCACAGGAGTGCTTTCCTGGCCGTGTTCCCTCGTCCCTAGCTCTGCCTCACATCGACTTTTAGACGCAAAGACACTGTTCCCTTAAAGAAGGCCCTTAACCCCTTGCCTGCAGGGCTGATTCCCCCGCTGTGCTGAGGGGGGGGGCGCGCACAGCGCCCTTGTGCTCGTGACAAGCTCAGCTCGTCATGTGCCACGATGGTGCCAGACTGCTACCTGGAGCTGCTGTGATCTCCCCTGCATTTTAAACGAGCGCCAGCAGCATTCTGAGGATTCCATGACATTTGAGGTACCTATCAGGTGTCCGCCCCTTTCCCTTTCAAATATATAGGGACTTAGCCCCTCTTGTGTTTCAGCCTGGCGATGGCACTCATAACTAGTGTTTCCTTTCGCCCGCTTAGTAACTGCAAGGACACGAAGTGTGGCTATCGTTCCGGAGCCTCTTCATGCGTACACCCTTGGAAGAAATAACTTTACTTTGCCCTTAAGGTAATTCGCCTGCTTTTACCCTAGCCTTCCATCTCTTTTAGGGATGCAGCACTGTGTGTTGTTTATATGGCTTTTGTCTTTGTTTGGGTCCAACCAGGCTGTTTGGAGACACTAAGTGCAGCACTCGGAAGGAGGCTTCCCTCCGCCCAGCTGGGCATTTGCCCCATTTCTGTAGCCTCACACATCATTGTGAGTATGAACCCTTCTCCTCACAGACTCTTGGGGCACTGCAATATTCTGTCCCTGTTTTTGACCTCCCTTTCTATCCCTACTTAGTATTCCACACGGGGGTTCTTGCATTTGGTGACAGGAATGACATTAGCTTCACACCGGTGATGGCTTTATTCTCTTCTTTTAGTCCACCTAGGCGCTATTTTCTATCATGCGGTTCTGTTTTTACATGTTTTTTATTTTGATCTCCATGTGCTTTTTTTATTTAAGTGTTAGCACTGTCACATGCACGGGAGATTGGGCACCATTGGTTATTAATGTATAGTATTTGATGTATTTACTTTAGTATATTATTTTGTAGGCGTTGGCTCCCGCTCTGGAGCAAAACTTGACAAACGATATGGGAGTATCCTCCCTACTGTCCAGTCCCTCCTCTAGGAGAGACCCCTGAATCGTCCCAACCTTTTCCTTAGGTTATTTAAGGGCTTACCTGCAGGTGGGGTCCCTATATTCGTCGTGGGACAATATTCAGATCCGAAACCACTTTATCTTCATCCGTCTGGGCACTTTGGACTTCGCTGAAGTTTGCTTTGGGAACCAAGACTGCAGCTGGGAAGAATCCTGCTGCTCCTGGTCTCAACGCCCTGCCAGTCTTTTGCGTCGTCTGTGCCTGCGCACCATACAGGTTCTTCTACATGCCTGTAGACTTCCAAGACACTCAAAAGAATCTCCCTTGAAGCGAAAGAGTCATTTCCCTGCATCCTTAGGCACCGCAACGAAGCTGACCGGTCTGCTGTCCCTGTGCGCTTATGGACTCTGAAAGGTTCAGCAACACAGGAGGTGGTTCTGCAACTCCCCTGAGGCCTGCACTGTCTTCATAGCAAGTTTGAAGCCAGTATCCTTCGTCTGAACCGCTGGCGCAGTACCCAGGTGCACCACGTCGTCATGCCTTTGCCAAGTCTTAGTGACTCTCTTCACCAGAGATCTTTAAGCTCCAAGAAGCTTCAACCTCAAGCATTTCCTGCAACCGAGATCTTTACCTACACCGCATCCTTTGCACCGTGGGCCTGCATCATCTGGTGTGCTTCTCAAGGTCCTCTTGAGTGCCTTCTTGGGCTCTAGTGGACTCCCCTGCTTGCTCAAGGCCTGCTCTGACTTACCTGCTCGTGGTGCGTCACTTGGACCTTGCTGATCCTGACACCGCACCTTTGTCTTCACCTACATTGGTTGCCTGTGCCAAGGCTTGTTGGTGCCCTTTGCCGGACACTGACCCCCTGGCTCTCGACCTGCAACGTGGGACAGCTCGTAAACTGCTCCTGGTCGTCCACAGCGTCGCCTGGTCCGCACAGCTGCAAATTCAAGGGCACCGTCAACTCTCCTGCATCCCCGACATCGGTGGGCATTCGTAATCCGTGCCTCCTAGGCACTCCTGAGTGGCATAGACTCTGTCCCCTCTGCTTGCAGGTACCTCTCATCTTGAATCCACCTTTGGGTTCCACCGGACTCTTTCACCTTTGCCAGCAGCATCTTCACTGAAGTACTCCATTGTGGTCTACTGCGGTTTCCGACGTCACGTCGCACCTATGCTCCCGGCTTCCCTGGTGTAGGTATCCTGGTTCCTGGGGTATCCATGGGTGGGGCGACTCTCCAACCTTCCACCTCCCACAGGGTTTCTTCAGGGTCTGCTGGGAAGAGTCCTTTTTTAAAACTAAAACTGCAACTACAACTTACCCATTGACTAGCATTGAGCATGTGGGCGTGTTCCCACTCTGCACACGGCCTCCGTGGGGTTCCTGGGATCTTACCCTGGGCGGTTCCTTGGGTCCCCGACTCTTCTATGTCTTCTGGGTCACGTCTTGACTTGGGTCGTGGTTCGCATCCACTATTTTAGTATATGGTTTGGTCTCCCCCTGGAGACCAGTGTGTATTTGTGCTACTTGCGTGTTTCATTATCAACGTATTATGTGTATTGTGGTTATATCTCTGAGTCGGAGATATTGCAATGTGTTAGTGACTGTTTATAATAAAAACAGATTTTTATAACTACACTTTGTGGTTCTTTTTCACTTAACCTACACTATAAAAATAAGTATTGGTAAAACAATCTGCTTGACACTCCTTCTGGACTAAGCCTGCTCTCCACAGCTACCACTTAGAGCTTTCTAAAGTTGTCTAAGACCCCTAAAATCACTATTAGGGTGGTCTGAAATAGTGAAGGGTGCTTCAATTACATAAGTGAGCACCATATGCTAAGCCAGCCTCCTACATTCTGTAAAACACATTGACCACTTAGTGTATCTTCTTTGGTGGCCCATGTGCACCAGGCACGAGTTTGAATCCTTCATCACAGCTGCCATTATAATTTTTATGAAATAACCATATAGTTTGACACTTAATTTACACTCTGTGTTGTGGATTGCCTACTTGTTCAATATGTTCCATGTATTTAGGAGGAGTTAGATTCATTTTGTTGCAGAAATAAGTATCCCTGTGAGTGGGCGTACATAGACTTGGCATATGTTGCATGCCATCACCTTTTTTCCATTGCCAGCTAGCTGGTTTGGTGAAATAGATTGGCAAGACACATTTTTAGAAAATACAAAAGCTCCCTGCGAGATTCGATCCGACAGAAATGTCATTTTGTGAATGCCCGTTTTGCCTTTGTTGTATTAAGTACACCATATGAACAATTAATGCCGACCTTCCACTCGAATAATTGTGAAACAAACAGTAATACGGCAGTTTTTTCAGCATGAATCTTTTCTGAGTTGATACGATGTGCATTTTTCTACCATCTCGTTTCTGGGTCCTAGATAGGTCTGGAATCATGCCATGGAGTCCTTTTTTTTCTTTTTTACTTTTCTTCTCAGTGCTGCAGATCATTTGGGGCATGTCCTTCCCTCTTTGAATTCAGACATACGTACTGGAAGCCTCTCTGCCTGGTTGTCATCTTTAGATTTTTTTTCTTCCATTGTTTCTTGGTGCAAGATGGGGGAGCTTCAAGGCACTCAAATGTATTAATTGATCAGTGACTGATGAGACTGTGCAACAGAACTGAGTGAGTGTTGAGGGAAAGGAGGGAGGGTGTGTTTGACTTTTCTTAATGATAAGAGACGTTTTGACTAGATTTTAAAAGGGTGGGCGACAGACGTTTCCCAATTCGGGTAGTTCAAAACCCATGTCAGGGGTGGGAGGGAACAGTTTGGGTTCTTGAGTTTAAGTGGTCATTGGGATGCACAGCAATATGCGCAGACATGTCATGAGACGAAACCCAGGGCACAATCCACACAGCCCCCAGCTACATGCTCTAGTAGGCGTCTGGTACCCAGTGCAGCCATCAAAGGCGAGTGGCCAGATATCCCCCAGGGCCCAGACAATGATCGCTATAAAAAATAAGCATTGGGAAGAGAGGATGCTAGAGCTGGAGCATAGTTTCCTTAGGTTGGAGTGGACCTGTATAGTCACTGGGGACGAAACGTGCTTCCTGCACCTGGGGGCGATGCGCAACGATTACCACAATCCTGTGATGCAGATGGCCTGCCATCACTACCTGGGAGTTCAGAAGAAACTATATGACACGGGAGACAAAGCGGGTTGCCTCTTTCCATGGTTGGGGAGGAGGGAGGGTGCAGCGAGGTGGGTGGCAGCAATAGTGACACACATGGGGGATGTGGTCTGTTCAGACGAAGCATTTCTAGTGTGTTCACAGAGTACTATCGTAGACTTTACGAGGCCGGGAGGGACTGCAGAGATCAAGAAATGGCAGAATTCCTGAGCAGAGTTACCGTCCCAGCCTTGAAAACAGTAGATTGAGACTCGCTTGAAGCTGACTTCACACTCTTAAGTTGAGGAGGCAGTGAAAGGTCAACTGTCCGGAAAGACTCTGGGCGCAAATGGCTTGCCGGAAGAGCGCCAAGAGATTAGCCTCCCTCCTTAATCTACACCTGTTGAATCTGTTCGGAGCAGGGAAAGAAGACCGTTGTCTATCCCCGATCTCAGCCACACCATTATCAGCCATTCCAAATAAATGTAAACTACCCAACCATTTGGTTTCAACGTGGGGCAAGCCAAGAGACTGAATCTCAGGCGCCTGCATTTGTAGCTGGATAACTAAGCCCAGATAGTGAAACACGGGTTATAATGTCACTAGTCGCTGAAAAACTGTTGGATGCTATCGTTTGGCGGTACCTCTCTCAAACCCTGCGATGTGTTGTCTTCCGCCTGGGTTCCATAGAGTAAGAGTGTACTATAGGGAAACACAATTGTACATAATTAAGGACTAGGGACACAGTTCACAAAATGAACCAGCATATAGGCTAGATAGAGGGAGGACCATGGGAGGGGGGGGGGTTAGGGGTAGACCTTGTGACATCTACATCTATGGGACACTGGATAGGAAACACCTCCGGTGGCCAACCCGGACCCCCTTGAAAGTATGGGTTGATGCCACAAATGCTGTTGGTTGGAGGGGAAGCTCACCTTGACACCCTCCCCCCTAGAAGCCTACACTACTGTCCGAATTGGGCAAACTTTTATGGAAGGGGGCAGATCGGGATAGCGCCTATAGAGGCCGTCCTCGATGGAGGATCAATCAAGCGGTTTGATGTTCTACAACAGGATTATGCCTTAGCTGCTACTTAGCTGTTTGAATACCTACAATTGATGCATGCCATGGGAAAGTAGGGGGTTCTTGATATAGATCTACCGGACAACAGCCCGTTAGAAAACTTGGTTCCTAGCGGCGCGATCCGGAAGAGACATGTCTCCCAGCTGTACCGCACCAGGCTAAACATAATGGACAATATGGGGAAACTACCAACGAAGTGGATGCAAGAGCCTTGGAGGATGTTGACTGGGAAGTGGCCTTGATGCATCCTAGGAAAGTCACCATTAAAGCCAGGTTGCGCCTGATCCAGTTAAATGTCCTCTACTGATCTTATTACAATGGATCCCGGCTCTATAAAATGGGAAAAGCTGAAAGCCCCACGTGTCTTTGGTGTAATGAGGAGGAAAGGTTTCTCCACATGATTTTGAGCTGTGAGAGGGTGTGTGAATACTGGGGGTCAATTGTAGCAGAATTGGAGGCTCTGGTGGGGACTGCCATCCTCAAAACACTTTATCTGATTATATTAGGTATACCCCAAGATGTGGATATCACAAGGAAGCAACTACTCTTTGTATGCTGGGCTTTGTTGTAGATGAGATGTAGCCAGGTTTTGGGGTAAGAAATGTACCCCCATGAGAATGTGACGAGAGGGACTGAATAGATACATGGTGTGAAGAGTGGTTTACAACAGCAGCTGCTCTCCCATAAATATCTAGAGGATCTGGGGCAAAGTTGGGGCTACCACAGACTGACGGATGGCTCAGAGATAAGGCAATTACCCTCCGAAGAGGTCTTGAGATGGACAATATCCGCAGTGGTGCCAAGATGTCCAAGAATGGCAATGAGGGTGGGGCAGGGAAGAGTGGGGAACAGGGTGGAAAAGATATGGGAACATGTATGTGCTTGTGTGTCTATTGTGTGTACATTGCTCATTGTTTGTTTGTGTAAAAGCAATAACAATATGAAAAAAAATACCAAAAAATGTTGTTGTAACCGTTCTGCAAGAAAAAAACACCACTGTACACTTGTCCACGTAATCTGAGAATGTGGTGTAGATCGAGAAGACACTGTGATTGCTCGGAACTGGAAGTGGCGGGGAAGGCATTAAAGGTTGGCGAGGCCAGGAAACGCCAACAGGTAACATTACACATGTGTACTGGAACAAAGCAACAAAATCAGACTCAGTCTCCAGAAAACACCCAGACGTCGAAGCACTTAGTGCCCGAAAGGCAGCAATAGCATATAGAGCACACCGGTCCGAAGCCGAGGACACTGGAGGCAAACCATCAGACATCGCTTCAACGTCGAAAGTCGATTTGGATGGGTTGAGGTAGGTGAAGGACATGGAATCTCAGATCCCAACATCTATTGATGGGCAAGTGAAAGAAAAGCTGACTTGACGAATTGTAGAATGGATAAAGAGAACAAGAAGTTAGAAATGGTGGGCAGGAAAATAGAGAGGGTATCTACCACCTAGTGGAGGAAGGCAAACTGCAGCACACTTCTCAACCGCTAGGATCACCAGCAGTAGGAGAAGATTGAAAACCTAATGCAACACCTTCTAGAAGAATAATAAAAAAGTGCCAAGACAGTCATCCAGAACAGGAAGAGAATATCTGACACATGCCTCAACCCGGCTCTAAACGTAGCAGAAACTGAGCCAGACATGCATCTCTAAAGTGGTTTCTATTCACATTTACCTGCTTGCAGATTCTCTGGAGTCTAAGCTAAAAGCCACCAAATTATAAGTGCTGACAATACAAGACCCCTACTTACAGATACACAAAGGCAAGGTGTCGGACAGCAAATCCACATTTCCTCCCCAAGTTCATCAGAAACTTCCTCACTAACCAGTCCATTCAGCTGCCCAGGTTCTTCCAGTGGCTAAAGACACATGCAGAAAGGCATTGTACCAATTGGAGAGTAGTGATGTACTACCTAAATGTAAATGTATTTGAGCTTGTAAAGCGCACTGCTACCCGTCCGTCGGTTTCCTGGCGCTGTATAACTCTGGGGAACCCGTCCTGGCTTTCCCTGTGGGATGGTCCCTGCTGGGAGTCCCCAAGGTGGAGCCAGGCATCCCCGGAATTGATGGGGCCGTTGTGGAGATTAGGCAAGCTAATGCCCAGAGTTGCCGAGTGGAACCCCTGATAAGAGTAAGCGCCGAAGCGAGAATTATCAAGTCCGCTGACCCAAGTCCACGACCCTGCCGCGTCGGGAATTGAACCCTGGTCCCGGGCCGACTTCTGCTCCCGGGTCTGCCGCCTCTAACCAGTGAGCCACACTACTCCTACATGTAGCAAACCACCAGGAAAGGAAGCCAGCTCTTTTATTTCCTTTCTACCAGCAAATTGATGTTCATCTGCATCCAAGGGGACCATGGCAAATTGGATTGTACAGACAATTCACACATGCTACAAGAAAGCCGGAGTCGCACTAGAGGAGAAACTGATGTGTCACTTCACGAGGAAAAACGGGGGCAAGGCTGGGCTTTCTAGCAATCGCTTCCATTGACATATGTATGGCAGCAATATGGTCATCCTTACATACATTTAACAAGCACTATTGAGTGGCTATCAAGATCAGTAGAGAAGCACAGATGGGACAGATGCTAATAAAACACCTGAATTCAAGCAGGCACTCATTTCAACCCAGCCTGCAAAAGGAGAATTCTGCTACAAAATCAGTGCTCAGCTTTTGAGTCCAGAAAACTAAATGATTACTTATCCATAGAAGAAGTTTTGCAGCTTGAAGAATTTTCTGGATTCATATGCAACTCTTCCATTTACCTAGAAATGTGGTGCCTATGAGATAACAAAATTGAAGGTAGTAACAAGCCAATGAGAAGGGGGTAGGAGGGAATCTAAATATGATGACGATGCACAGAGGCTCCTAGGCCATATGCCTTGCATCATAAGTGGAAGGTCATGCTGCAAAATGGTTCTCGACGAATCCCATCAGAAAACAAAATTTAAAAAAAGACTACAACCAGTGAATTCCAGTCCTATCAAGGACCCAACTACTAGGTGGTGAAATAATGCACAGCACGCAAATCCCCAAATGTTCTCCAGCTCCAACACAAACCCTATGTGTAAGTAACCATTTAGCCACTACAGTACCTGTGCAAGCACTTTCATTTTATTTTCCATCTGAGAGTACAAAGCTACTGCTGTTTTTTGCTCATTTAGGTTTTGTTTTCCAAATGTGCATCTTCTGGCCTACCAACAAAAGTACTCTGAACTAATCATGGCTAGTATACCAACCCTGGGAATCTCCCTTGACTCATACAGTTTGTGAACTGTACATCACGGTCCTTATGCAAACCGTTGTAAATAAGAATGTAGTTGATCTAACACCTACATCGTAGATCTTGAGTACAAGATCCTCAAGGCTTATGATCTTTTTTCATTTAAGATCTACAGCAAGAACGTAGGGTGAGCAATTTCGAGGGTTGTTAATCGCAGTTCTGGGCCTGCCATAACCTCAGTTTCTGCATTCAGTAGGCTAATAAAGAGCCTGTTGGCTGGACATTTTCTGAAACAAATGGCTTTCAGTATTGGCTGTAATTATAAGAACGTGTTCTATGGGGAGCATTGACACTGGCAGCAAGTTTTTTTTTTTATTATCACTTTTCAATGGGTGCACAGTATTTTCAATCCGAAAGAGTACAGTTCTAATAGGAATCCAAGGAGAGATCTGCTGGAGAGTGGACTTTTCAGTGATACAGCATATTTACACATAATGACCCAGTTCAGATTTTATACGTATATTGCTTTGAACAATAATACATTTAGTTTGTAAAAATTTGAATATACCATTTTAATATGATTGCATTTTGGCTACCTGCCACAGAGCATTTGCTAAATTCCTTCCTCATTAACTAATTAATGAACATTAACTGTAACAGCTGTCAGTGCATTACTAATGCTGTTCCTAGTACACAAAGACGAGCAATACATTATAAATCCTGTGGTCCTACATTGAGGATACAAATTTCTTTTCATTGGCAAGTTTTGAGTTTAGAACATGTTTAAAAAAAAAAAGAATGCTCCTTTATTTAACGCATAGCTTCATTTTTATTTTTAACTTGATGTCCAACAAAATACCCTTGGCATGCATCACAATTAATGTTTTAAGTCCTTACTTATTATCAGTCACAACAGTTTGTGAATGGAATTTATTTTTATGCTTCCATTATTGAAGACATCCAGGACTTTTTATTGCTGTAATAGGTTTTGGATTACCATGTCTATAAGAAGGCATTCTCAGTTGATGCGGCAAATGTGAGAGTATGAAAATATATCCAATCCATCAATCATAAAAATAGAATCTTTCAGTTTGTCTTTTAAGCCGAGGTTGTGAGCGGTATGATTGTGGTGAACATAAACTATTCTGTACATCTTCATCTTAATTTTAGTGGTGCTACTCGATTTAGTGGATTGAGTCTTTAAAGAAATGCACTCAGAGAAAGAAGTCATCTAAGATTTAGATGAACACTATACTACCTCTTGTATTGATTTAGAATTTTCTCTTCAATACATCTGTGGTGTAAGCTTCTATTGTAAGCCTACATTAGAGGCCCATTAGTAACCTTACTTTTGTAGCACCTTCCTGTTTAGATTAGAGATGCAATACCTAACTATAGTGCTTGCTGAGCTTACAAAATGTGCCTGCACTGGGAGGTATGCTTTTGGGTAAGATTGCTTTAGAATCCCTCATTGTCTTTGGCCGCAGGCTGAATGTTTAGATGAAAGTAGTTCATATCTGTACTAATAACAGTTCTAGTAGTAAAGGATCCGGGCACTATTTATTATCTTTCCATGTTTTTAACCTTTATATTTAAAGTATTCTGGCTTGTAAAAATGTGCTTTATTATTAAATATTGTGTAGTTATCTACTCCAGTGATCATTCTGTAAGTACATTTTATTGTGTTTAACGCAAATGTTTACACTCAAAATACGTTTTCAATGTTTTTGAAAATAGATACTTCATTTTTCAGACAAACCTATGGGAAGAGGTGGTTATTTCAAGAATTGCATTTACTATATATTTTACCAAGCAGTATTTCCCTTGGATGGTCTAAATGTGCAACAAATTGGGAAAATGTAAGAGTGTAAACTGTTGACAACATACTCAATGTTTCTAACCAGAAACATTCTTATCATTAAAAACAAAAACACACAAAAAGTTGTCACAGTATTTATTCTGTTACATCAGTGTGTTTACTGTGAAGTATAAAAAAGTACAAAGTTAGGTGATGAAGTACGTTGGAGTTTTCAAAGGATACTGCAGCAGGAACAGTTTTCTGTGGAAAAAGTAAAAGAAAGGATGGGTTGTTCTTTTGTCTTAGAAACTATGAATATAATTTACTCAACATTAGGTGTAGGATGATCCAACCATGCAGCAAGAGTTTTCCTGTAGCATTTTATATTCCTGTTTAATTAAGAATGTTACTTATTTTAAAAATGTAACAATTAATTTGGTATACAATGATTATTTAGATATGATTAGGCACATTGAAATTAGTTTAAAGACACTGTCCTTTTAATGCAAAAGAAAGGGGATGCATCAGAAAGGTTTTGGAAAAAAGTAATGGGAGCTGCAAAAACTAAATGTAAGTGTCTAAGCAACAATTCTTTTTGAAGGTCTGACCGCCTAACAAATCTACTTCTATACCACACAGTGGAAGACTGCTAAATACTACTTTTTCCAGATTTTAAAATGTTTGAGGTATTGCATGAGAGATGACGGATAGTCTCGGAAGCAGATGTAGAGAGCTAATGTAGGGAGTAGCTTGGGATCTTCTCTATTTCCAGCCCTTTAAAAACTTACACACATTGCTTTGAAACAAGTAGTTCTGAAACAGTATCTTAAATAAATTATAAAATTAAGCTCCTTAGCTTGCTGATTTCCTGCTGCCTGCTCCACAGGCAATGCTATAAATTCGACTGTTTCTATACCAGCAACATGGTGTTCACGTGTGGAATCATCTGACCAACTTCTGCTTTGGAATTCAATATTTCATTCGTTTTTGTAGGATGGATGAGGAAGATATGTGAATTTACAGAAAGGAAGATATGTATGAATATACAGAAAGAATTCACTTATTTTTTAGGACAATTAACTGTAATTTCCATGAAAAATCGGGAGCTAAAGCTGTGTTTTCGGAAAGACCTTGAATCAAATCCCCAAGAGGCTATCAACAATTTTCACATTATGCAATTTCTCTAAAGGTCACCACATTGCCTAAAACAACATTGGCATCAAACCAATTGTTTGTTCTGAATAAAATCTGATTTCAGCCTTTGCTGTGACCCTCAAAACAGTCCTTTCTTCCAATGTATTTTAACGGAAGGCTCATAGCTGCTAAAGCAAAATAAAATAAATTGGTGGAGCCTTGTAACTAATACAATGCAAACAGATAGATTCATGTTGCCTTCCATCAACGCAGTGCCATGAAAAAGATCATCATGTAACAAATAATTGTGTAAAGTGTACCCTAAATTTTAGGTATCTGACTTACAGAACTAGTACTACCTTGGCGGAAGAGTTTAAATAGGTAGTTATTGACGAGGGTTAAAAGTGGGGCCAGCTGTCTCAACCCAATCCATAACTACCAGCAGCACCCTGCCTATTAAACAATTTTGATTAATTACTGTACTGGCAATGCTAGACTAGTTTGCTGCCATCTTTTTAATAATATGTTGTATAAATTATAGATTGATTTTTTTCACTGTTGGGATTTGGATCATACATGTAACTGCATTTATTAGGATAGACAACATTCACTATCATAAAAGGAAAAGAAAGCAAACCTGGAAAATCACATCTGGTTCATCTGTTCCTATCACATTGGTGCTTTTTTTTCACCAGTCCTTGATAACACATTCCTAAGAGCCGCATATAGAGTTTAGTACTAAGACTAACTGGTTTCTCTCAAATCTCCCTGTTGAAATTACATGACAGGGTTCTGCTTGTATTAAAACACTTGACAATTCCCATCTTGCTAATTGGATCATAGCAGTGTGTAATAGAAGTCCCTATTTTGTTGAGTTATCTACTCAAAAATATTTTCCTAGAATATGATTTTGTTTTTAGTACCATATGTTAAATGATTAAACATTGGCCAATATCTGCTTTTGAACATGATCTAACATAAATGTTAACTATTTTAATAGCACAAATGGGTGCTCCGCCTCCTACTGGAGCTCCACCGCCCCCGCCGGCGCCACCTCTTTTTGGGATGGGCGGTATGATAGGTGAGATTTATAACTGTACTGACCTGATTTCTTTTGCCTTGGTTGATCAGGAATTAACTTCTCCTTCATCTGGTTTTGATAAACAGCCTGCATGTACAGGTGATTTTAAAAATGAATCATTGGGTTTAATCTGTGGTTTCAATTAACAAATTCTCTTCTGAACTAATTTGTTATGTGATGAATGCTTCAGAGTATGGACAAGTGCATGATTGAAACCTGTAGAAAATTCATGCTTTAGACTTAACTGGTGAGAATTGAAAAGATAGGTCTTGCACCCACAGAGTAGGGCCCAATTCATGAAGGACAGTACCGTTTTGACAAGTATGAATTCTATTCCCATATTTGTACTTCCAAGATAGAAATTAATTTCTGATGTTGTAGGATTTGCAAAGAATCCAAGGGGCCCTTAAAGAATCTGACAGCTGAAGGTAGGGTAATTCCAGTGCTCCACAAGAGTAAATGATAAACGAAGAAACCCAATCCTCTACACCCTTATTAGATATGGCGCATCCCCATCTTTATTTCCTGCAGTTTACAGGAGTACTTTCGTATTAGCTTCCAAGATGGGAATGTATTTGCACAATGTTAGAGAATATCTGTAAATTTTTAAGTTTGTGTATGTTCTCTGAATTTTGCAGTGATTCTCCACTGGACTGTTCAGTTTGCTCCTGTGGTTACAAATGCTATAAATTTACTTTACAGCTGTTTTCCCATAGTTTTATGCAATTTGCAAGAGAAAAATTCCATGATTGCTGCCTTTATGCACCAAAGTTGAACATAGATGCACAAAGACTTTTGTAAATTGGACAAATTGTGCCTGCTCAGGCTGTAATACATAGATAATCCATTGTTTATTAGAACAAAAAAGGAACTTTGTTGTACCTGTGCAAAGATCCAATAAAAGGAAATGAAGTCAACATAAAACACAAAATCCAGGCAACTGTAGTGAACTATGACATCTACTGAAAGTTAGCTGTTGCACTTCTTTAAAACCATAGGAAATGGGAGGGAAGATGCGTTCATGTGGTATATTGAACGTGTCTTTTGACTAGTACAGAAGTGTTTGAGATATAGTCTTGAGCCCATACATCCTGCAAGTGATTGTCAAGAGTAAAGTTTCAAGGAGTAGAACTTCTGAGAACATCCTTATCTTTATCTTTTTAAAAAATAAATAAAATAACATTCAAGCCCCGGACATTCCAAGTCCAGCAGACGATGTCAGCCGTACTGGGGCAGGTCAGGGTGCAGCACCTCGCAACGCGGACGACAAGCTACGCAGACTAGCACAGTGCACATATGGAGCCAGGGAGTCAGGGGGCAGCAGGGTATAGCGCGGGTAGGGAGCAACGCAAGCAGATAGAGACAGCGCTCTATGGATTTCCACAGAGGAATGCAGGAGAGGCGCGTGAGCATCTGAGGGGCAGGTATGGCTCAGAGGGCGGAGCACTCCGGCAGGTAGTGACAGCGCCCCACAGACCAGACCACAGGGGGGAGCAGCTTATTGTTAGGTTTTACCCACCTCTAATGCCAGGAACACTGCAGGAGCGAAGTATGGCCCAAACCTCTACCACTGCCCCGCTGCAGCCCACAGAATTAAACACTATGAGCAAACAGGGGAGCACAGGGAGGGGGTGGGAGAAACAAAACAAGGATAGACTGGGAAGACAACACCGTATGATCCGTAGCACCACCAAGGACTCTAGACAGCACTCTAGTAGCAGCACCTATAGGAAATGACACAGGGTTACAAAAAAGGGGTACAGTACAACTTAAGACAGAACCCCTCCCATCATACTAAAACCAGACTGCATTATACACAAGACAAAATGAACTCCCCTTACCATGGATTCAGGCGAGTAGTTCCCCAAGGAGTGCTGGCTGTCGTGAGATGGGATGTTGTCTCCAATGGAGAATCAAAAATAAGCTAGAAACGCTCTCCCACCCGTTTCTTATTTAGTTATACTGGGGGGGGAAAAAGTCATAGACACAAAAACCCCCCACAGAGTTCGGTTAGTTGCCAGTAAAACAGAATGTCCAACAAGTGTTCGCAAAAACGATGTCCTTAGCGTGCGGCGCCGCGAACGCCGGATAATCACAGGCTTCGTAAAACGGCCCGAAACCGCCTCTCGCGCAAGAAATCACTGTCCACACTTCTTCAAGGAGCAAGAAAGGCCACTTTATTTTAAGACAGGTGCATAATACATTTCTTGAACATATTCATTATTTATTTATATCATAAAATTCCAACCTACACATTATGCCTAAACTCCCTACCTAACAGAACCCGAAACTAACTCTTGACTAATACCCCCAGGATTACCCAACGAGCTACCCTTCAGATGGCCAACCCGCTCCAGGCTGCCCACCCCACTAGCAAAAACCGCCTCCTAAAAGAACAAAGACACCTGTCCTAAAAGTGGCAAGGCCCGAAGACCAGAGCAGCGCCTAGAGCACCGCCAAGTAAAACCTAACTAAGGAATAAAGGGAGGGTGGGTGGGGCAAAAAGAACCTCCCTTCCCTTGCCTCCCGCTAACGCCGTGCCCAACCGCCAGCCTGACTTCCCTTTATTACCTCCCCCCAATCAACCCCACCTGCTTACCTGATTCTCGCGCGAACGCACCCAGGGAGAGACCAGCTCGCGCCTGGCTCTCCCTGGGTCCCCCCTAACGATGTTGAGCGGATACAGAAGACGCGAATGTTTACACTGCCGATATACACGCATACGCGTGTAGATAGTTGTTTTCAAAGATACAGAGCCGCGGAACACGTCTCCCCATGCAGAAAATGCTCAATGAAGGTGGCGGTAGAGCAAAGCATAGGTCACTGAGCCCAGTGACCCCCAAACATATCCATGCACGAACACAAGAAAGCCCCAAGGGAAACAGGAACAGAAGCGTCAGGGGGTTACACGAATCGATGCCCACGAGCCCGTGAACAAGGAATTAAGCCTCCGGAGACTTCCCAGACCTGGGAGCCGGAAAACAAAACCAGGAGCTCAAAAACCCAACATGGAAAAGAAACCAAGCAGGGAGTCATGGAAAACACCACCTTTAATAGTAAGTGAGTAAGTCATGTGATGATGCAGCAAGGTACTAGAGAAGGGACTGACCCGATTCCTAACACTTATAAGGTGAGAAGAGAACCAGTGGAGCAACACGTTGACTTGTATTACATGTCCAATGAGTGTAAACGAAGCAGATCGAAAATCACAATACTGTGTAAAAATAAAAGCGAGACAGAATGCGGACAGAGATAGACTTGCAGCAAAGCTATGCAGGAAGCACAGTGCAGTGTGAAGAACCATACATGTAGCAACAATAACAAACAATCATACAGTGGCGAAATAAAGCCACAACCCCAATTGAGGAGTAGGGAACCCCCACAGTAACCCACACCCAAGCCACCCCCCCAATAGAGGAGCTACGAACCTTCAAAAAAGAGTAGGGGCAGCTGGTTTACAAAACGTTGTCGCAGCTGGGCAATGCCGAAGGCGGGCAGAGGACGCGCACCACACAGAGCCCACGCCGGCATGGAGATGCGAGGGGTCCGCCGCTCCCCTAGCCGGTCGCGGGCACCAGTGACACACAGGTGGCTGAAGAGGGTGCAGTGGGAGAAGTGGCGACTAGGCCGCGGCACCCCGGACCAGGCCGTGCAGCAAGCGGCCCCCAACCCCACCAGCGGCAACCCCAGGGACGGCGCCACTCAACAGTAACAGCAGCCGGGAGACACAGGTCCAACAGTCGACAGCGCGGGGGGCACCCGGGCCCGCGCAGCCCTGGAGGGAGTAGGAGCGGCCCTCCCGGGATCGGGTGCCCAGCATCGGCCAGCTGAGGAGCCAGGTAGGAAGACTGGGAACCGTGCAGGCGGTTCCCCGGTCGCCCAGAGTCAGGAATGCACTTTAGGGTGCAGAAGACGTGCAGATGCCTAGCGGAATGATAAGCTTGGCCGTCAGAGCCCACTTAGAATGCGGCCTTCTTGCAGCCGGCCAAGCCACGCCCCCTCTGAGAACATTCTTTGCTTTTACTGTTGGCATGACTGAGAGCGTTTTCTGTGGAAACAGCTTACTGGGATTTGAAGATTATGTTTTCCTAACATTCCGTTGTGTGAATTTAACCTTGAAGGGTTGGATTCTGTCAAAACTGCCAAATACATTTTCTTACTCATTCATATGACCAAAAGAATAGTAGATCATAGCATACTGATTAGTTGTTTGTGAGTAGTGGTAGGCAAACAGATACCTGAGACTTAAAAGAGGAACACAAACGAGTGTGGTTCATGTAATCTTCCACCAATAAAGTCCTTTAAAATAACGCAACAACTAGCAAATAGTTGTGTGGAGTGGACGCCAAGTTTCTGATTTGCCATAACATTATTATCTAAGGAGAAGGGTATTCTAGATAGCTATTGACCAGAGTGAAGGAGGACTCTCCATTCCAACTGAGGCCTTCTGACTCCTCCCCAATCAATAACTGCCTTTAGTTCCATTCTGCTTGTATAATCTGGCTTGCTTATTGTACTATTAGTTTACTAAACCAGTGCATTTCCGGTTTTAATTGTATGCTATGTAATTTATGGATTGCATGTTATACTGTTGCCAATTCGACCCTACATGAAATAAATGTAGACATCAAACTTTGACTGTATTGCCGAAAAGTGAAGGGAATAGAAAACCAACCTTTTGGTCCACTGAGTGGTTTCTCCTCACCTTCTCACATGTGGTTTCTTTACCAATACTATCTAACAGAGCTGGACATTAAGTCTACATCTTTGAACAGCCTGTCTGCCTTCCTCGCACCCCGCTAAAATGATCACACAGGTTTCTACATGTATTAAAACAATTTGCCTTTTTTGATTTTGATTAACAGATCACAAAAACATCTGCTTTGTGTTCAATTGCCATTAATCTACCTACATTTTTCTTTCAATTAATGTTTGCAAATCAACTTTAATATGTTTTTGAACATGACCTAACAGAAATGTAACCTATTTTAATAGCACAAATGGTTGCTCCGCCTCCTACTGGAGCTCCACCTCCCCCGCCAGCACCACCTCTGCCACCTCTCTTTGGTATGGGCGGTATGATAGGTGAGATTCGCATCTGTGTTGACCTAATTTCTTCTACCTTGTTTGATCAGGGACTAACATTGCCTTTCCTGGGATTTTAAAATGGTTTGCATGTACAGGTGATTTACAAATGGATCACTGGGTTTGGATATATGGTTTAAATTAACACGTTCTAATCTGAATTATTTGTTATGAAATAAATGCCTCCAACGGTAAATGAACAAGAGACGAATTAAGACCTGTCAAATTCAAGATTTATCTTAAATTGGCGAGCATTGTTGCCCATGTTTAACTTCTGGTTAGAAATTATAGCTATTATTAAAGTCATGCAAATCAAATAAAACAGTATGGGGCCCGTTTCACAAAGGACATTTTGAAAATTCTGCTTCTGCTCGCATTTTAGGAGTAGATTTCTAAATTTGTCGATTTGCAAAGAGTCCACAGTATTGAAAGAAATCAAAACTCTTTGTGTAAAATCGCTATCCAATACATCACCATTAGGTGTGGAGGTGTACCCCCCACCCATTGAAGTGCAAAACAAAAAAGAAAGCCATACTCCACCAAACACACAGATTTCGTATTACCCATGCTACATCGCAACAGAACTAAAGTCTGTTTTAACACCTAACCAAAACATAATCCTAAACCAACCAGAATTTCACAAACACTATCTGACTCGTACTATCCATCTCATAAAAAATAAAAATAAATCTCTAATAAGCCTACTTGGGCAGGCAAGGAATCTCAGTCCCAGAAGCACTTACTGCTGCTTCACCTGTCCATACTCTCGAGAACAAATCTTAACCAGTAACAACAAATAGCACAAAGATCTCAATGGATAAGTTGGATGAAAACCCAGATGCATACTATTTCCTCCACAAATGAAAATAGTGCATCTAAATGTTTGCTTGTGAATGATTGTTCAGTGAACCAAATAAATACATTTTTGATCTAGTGACTGATATCACTAGACTGTGTTTGATGGCCTGTGTTGCTCTAGATACACATGATCTGCATACTCCTGCCATCTAGTGCTGGGTCTGGAGTTGTGCAAGTTGTCTGTCTTCAAAGAAATCTTTTGAGTCATGAGATCATTCATTGTTAGATTGTTTTTTCTCCACCATCTGGTTCGAACGTGTGTGCCTCCACTCCCTGTTTCGTCTCAGTTTGGTACGATTCTTCGGTTTCTCTACTGTCCTTTATGGTATTGTTTTCGATCACGCTTCCCACTTCTGCACTACATTCCAATTTCGTCGGTTCGGACTTCGGGCACAGCCCTTATTGGCCGACCTTTCTGCATGTCACTGGCTCAATCGAAAAATAAATGTGTTTCTAATGGAACATAAACCCTTCAGGCTTTGCCCGCGTTGTCTGACCAACACCTTGTGTGCAACGTGTGCCTTTCGTTCGACCATAAGGAAGCGGACTGCTATGCATGTAAGGCATTTCACTTCAAGAAAACCCTTTAGGATCTAAGGACTCGGCGTCTGGAAATGTCTCAGAAAGCCACAGAAGACACTCCTAACCTTTTCAGCGAATAACACGCTCTAGAGGAGCGACCAACTAGGAAGAGAAGGCTTTCTCAATTTTCTAAAGCTTTAGTTCCGACCTGGAGGTAGATAAGGAGATGCTGGAAATACCATCTGGTCAGCGCATAAGTACTATGACCCCGGCCACGCTCCTCCATTTAAGCCAGCCAAAAATAATTTGGGCCCCCTCAAATAGAGGTCCCCAGGCCACCACTGCCTTTAGGCCATGGTGGGTTCTGAAAAACTGTTTTGGAGGCCCATCCCTCGGGCCCAGCGCTGAACATTTCTACGATAGCCAAGCTTTGGGCATCAACCTCTTCGGACCAAGAACATGCTTCGGTACCGGTCCGATCTTCGGTACCGAAACAGCGGCCGACCCCCATCTTCCTCGGTGCTGACTAAGCACCTCACTTCTAAGCCAAAAACCTCTGTACTGAAACCTTTGGAGCTGAAAGACTCAAAAGCATCATCGGCGTCCACGCCTCATGTGAAACCCATTATGGAAAAACTGGACATTCGTCAGAAAAAAATTTCAAAAACAGGAGGGAACTGGTTGGATCCTTGCGTGTCCGCCCCCAAAGAGGAAATTAACATTTGAGGAGGCATTTGTTATTCCTCTTCCTCCCAAAAAGAAAATGAAGGACTGTGCCAACTACCATGCCTTCCATACTATTCCTAACCTGCCTTCTCCGTCGCCATTCCCTCCTCACTCTCCACCACCACTTTTCACCTCAAGGGTCATCACACTCAGACACTGGTGAACTAGGGGGGCCATTAGGTTGTCCTGACCCTTGGGATAACTGACACAGATCCCAATACCCCAAATGATCCAGCCCTATATCCAGCTCACCCCTTCCCTTCTGAGGATACCACTTCCTTCCAACAAGTTATCTCTATCTCAGCAGCTTTTCATAACGTTGACCTGCATGAAGAATCCCTAGAACAGGACTTCCTATTTGACACCCTCTCTCCCACACAATTTTTGCCTCTGCTTTCTGGCATGATGAGACATACCGAGGACATTTTTAAGGAGCCAGTCCATGCCCAGGTCATCAACCCTCTGGTGGACAAAAAACAATAGTGCTGACTTCCGACCCCTTGTTTATCCAATGTCAAGTACCACCTGACTGCATCTAAAGAGCAAGCAGTCAGGCCACAGGGGATAACCTCCCTCCTGAAAGAGCAAGAAAACGCATAGATGCTACTGGGAAGAGGGTGTCGTCACAGGCAGTCAACCATTGGTGTATCTGCAACTCACAGCCTGCTACGATAGTCCATTGGGACGAGATTGAGGAACTCTTCCAGTACCTTCTGGAAGAACATCACAAACCGAAACTTGTCACAGAGGGACAGTCCATTACAAATCACTCCATCGCTGTGCCCTCGACGCAGCAGATATAGCAGCTAGAGGTATTAATACCAGTGTCCTTCTCAGAAGACACTCATAGCTTAGGTGTTCTGGGTTCAAACCAGAGGTCCAGCAGACAGTCTTAAATATGCCTTTTGTTAAAGAACATCTTTTTGGGCGCAGGCAGGTTCTACTCTTGATAAAATGAAAAAGGACTCTGATACAGCTAAGGCGATGGGATTGTTACAAACTTCCACATCTAAAGGCTCTATTTGTCGCCCAGCCTACAGAGGGGCATATAAATCTACCTCCACACATACTTGTCAAAAGAAACAAAATCAATCCCCCTACACCAAGGGTTATTGTAGAGGCTCCTTCAGAGGAAGTAACAACATAGTAAGGGGCACGGGTGCCCCTCCCGCATGCGGAGCAACACCCTCTGCCATACAGTGACTACCTAAACTTACCTCCAACCTTACCACACAGCAACTGTCGGGGGAAGACTACAGTTTTTGCACCATGTCTGGAATTCCATCACCATAGACAAATGTGTACTGGACATTGTCCAACATGGCTATTTTCTGGAGCTCATTACCACACTGCCCAACATTCCACCCCATACACACAGGTTATCTCACAAACATTTAACACTTCTCAAACAAGAGGTCCAAGCCCTTCTCCTCAAAAGGGCCATGGAACCTGTTCCTCTTCAACTACAGGGTTCAAGAGTATTCACCTATACTTTCTGATTCCCAAGTAGGACTGGTCTCTA
Organism: Lissotriton helveticus; assembly: GCF_964261635.1. Classification (NCBI taxonomy): domain Eukaryota; kingdom Metazoa; phylum Chordata; class Amphibia; order Caudata; family Salamandridae; genus Lissotriton; species Lissotriton helveticus. The sequence goes on from NC_136071.1 coordinate 820,228,745, forward strand.
ATACCAATCTTAAATCTCAGACCTCTAAATCAGTACGTACTAAAGGAATACTTCCATATGGTCACTCTACAGGATGTAATTCTGCTTCTTCTTAAGCAACAGGGTAACTTTATGGCGTCACTAGACTTAAATGATGCATACCAATACCATACATACCAATACACGCTGCGCACTGCAAATACCTACAATTTATCATAGGAGACAAACACTATCAGTTCAAAGTGCTTCCATTTTGGTTTTCACTAAATGCCTGGCAGTGATTGCAGCACATCTGTGAAGACAAAATGTCCACATATTTCCTTATCTGGACAATATCCTCCTCAAAGCAATCACTCTCCAGGAGTACCAACAACACACACAGTTGACAGTGGGTCAACTTAAGAGACTGGGACTTAATATCAATGTCCCCAAGTTTTACCTTCAACCTTTACAAGTTCAACCTTACTTAGGATTAGCCTACCCCAATCCTGCTCGAGTTCAGAACTTTCAGGCAACTCTTAACCATTTCCAGCCAAACCACACACTCACAGTAGACTGTCATGCTTCTGTTAGGAATGATGGCTTATTGCATTGCCATAGTTCCCCCCTGCAAGGTTATACATAGGTCCCATGCAGCAATATCTAGCTCGCCAGTGGTCTCAGTCACCGGGTCACCTGGAATATGTAGTATTGATAGATTGCCACACTCACCTTTTTCTGCAGTGGTGAAACACTAGCCACTTGTTACAGGGGCTGCATTTTCTGGACTCTGTTCCTCACATCAGTCTTACCGGGTACGCATCACAGACTTTTTGGGGTGCCCACCTACAAGACTTGACAATACAAGGTCTTTGGGATGCCAAACACCACTCTACATATCAGCTACTTGGAGCTTAGGGAGGTTTACCTTGCACTGAAAGCTTTCCTTCCTCGCTTCTCTCACAAGGCTGTCCTAGTCCGGACAAACAATACAACAGCCATGTATTATCTCAAAAAACAGGGGGACATGGTCTACATAACTTTGACACATGTCTCAGACCATGTGGTAGTGGGCTCTTCATGACAACATTCACCTGTTATCTGAATATCATCCGGGAACAGATAACAACTATGCAGACCTGCTTTGCAGGATGCAGCAACTGAATGGGAATTCTACCCAGAAGTCCTTCTTCCCTACTTTAAAAAATGGGGCGTTTCCTCTGATCAACATTTTTACCACACCAGAAAACGCAAAATGCTCAAACTTCGCCTCCAGGTACCCACAACTACTATCCAAAAGCAACACACTATGGATGAGCTGGTCAGGAAGATTTGCTTATGCTTTTCCACCTCTTCATCTCATTGCATTTCCGGTTCCGAGGCTCAGGCAGTCATCTCTCACCATGATCCTTGTAGCTCACACTTGGGCATGTCAGTCCTGGTTCACAACACTACTAGATCTCTCAGTAGTTCCACACAAGAGGCTCCCCAACAGGCTTTAGCTTCTCACTCAGAATCAAGTATATATCCAACACCCAGACCCCAAAACCCTTAACCTCGCAATTTGAACATATATCATTGACTTTGACATTTTGCAGAGTAGTACCCAAGAAAAATTAAAGGCAATACAATCAAATCTACCCACCCCCTCCCCTGATCGCACTATACACCCACTCTAGACAGAACCATTCTAATGTTAGAATAAAGATGCCCACCAGGGTTCCACCACCCACCCCTCTTCCTGAATCCTCCCCTACGAGCCCAATCTTATAAACGCGGGTCCCGTTCTATTGGAACCGGATCTAGAAGCAATGCTCCATATTCTGCCTACCCTTTCCATATTTTAAAGTGTTTTAGGGCGCACCCCCTGGCGATGAAGGTGGATTTTCTCTAGGCCCATGTAAAAGTCCAGGCATTCTTCCATGCGGCTAATGCAGGGAGCCTTGGTGCCTTCCACGCCATCGCTATGTCTCTTTTGGCTAATTTAAGACCCAACAACAACAAGTGGCGTTTATAGACGTTGCCGCCTATCCCCTCCATAAAGTGTAAGAGCGCCAGTTCCTACGAACGAGGTAGATACCATCCCAGCACCTCTGATAAACAATTGAAAACTCCCCTCCAGAAACGATCTAAGGAGAGACGCTGCCAAACCATGTGTATTAATGTACCTTCCTCTCGTTCACATCTGAGACATGCAGGGGAGGCAATCGCACCCGCCCTCCATAAACACATACGTGTATAATAGACCCTATGTAGGTATTTAAACTCAACCAGATGCAGGCGCACCGCTGTGGCCGCTCCTCGTGGGACAGCCAGGGCCTCCACCCAGTCCTCTTCCTCCAAGGGGCCTAAATCCCCCTCCCAATCCTCCTGGAGTTTCTGTATCGTGGAGGAGCAGTGGATAACCAGGGTTTGATATATCCTGAAAATCTTATGGTCCAGGAGTTCTCCCATAAAAACGTTGGCCTTCAGGGGACTAAACTCAGCCAAAGACTCCAATCCCGCCAGACTGGGTAGCAGAGCATGTCGAAATGGCAGGTACTTTTAGAATTGGGACCTTGAAACTCCGCGTAAAGGTCCTGGAAGGATTTCAATACTGGACCCCTTATGACATCGCCCAGGTCCGATATCCCTGTGTGATCCCAGCCCCGAAATCCCTGCAAGAGAGCTAGTTGTGGCAAACACCCATTATCCCAGAGGGGAGTCTCCAGCGTTAGTGTGTTCCACTACCCCATCCTAGGCAATGCCTGCCTCCAGATCTGGAACACAACCTTCGTTGCCGAGGGCATTGATCCCCGCAGTGATGCAGAGTATAAAACCCTGTGTAGCGAGTGATCTCCCAGGAGCCACCTTTCGACTGCGTATGCCAGGTCCTCCCGATCGCCATACCACCATTCATTCAATACAAGCAAATGAGATGCCTGATAATATGACAGGATATCTGACGTCGCCAGTCCCCCACAATAAGTGGATAAAAAGCACGTCCGCAGGGCCACACCTACCTTGCCCCCGTCCCACAAGAACTGCCCAAGAGCCGCATTTACCTGCCTAAACCAACGGGGGAATCGGATATGGGTGGTTCTGTAACTGATATAGAAGGCAGGGAGCGCGACCATCTTAAATATGGCTGATCTGCCATAGATAGTGGCATACGGGACCAGGTCCTAATATGTTCACATACTCGCTCCCACAGCAGTACCAGGTTGCGCTCCCAAGCAACTGCTGGCACATGTGTTATAAATACCCCCAAATATTTAAGTCCTCCCGCCGCCAGCTGGATCGACGATGCCCAGGTGCCTGATTCTTCCCTACCTCCGAGCATCCACAATGTAGCCTTGCGGGGATTCATATAAAGTCCAGAAGTCTCCCCAAAAATGTGCATTATGCGCAGGAGCGTGGCCCCGTTCTGTCCACATTTGTGAGGAAGACGTCATCATCCGCATACAATGCAAACCTGTCCGACAATCCCTGAGCCCATTCAAAGCCCTGGATCTGTGCGTCCATTCGCACCCATGCAGCCAGTGGCTCCATCACAAGGGCAAATAAATATGGAGACAAGGGGCATCCCTGCCTCGTTCCCTTCCCGGAAAGTGGCATTTTTAGTTGCCATTACCTCACTTTTGCGTGTTAGTGAGCTCCAGGGTTTAACCCTAGAAGAACCTATTTTCCAAATTCATAGAGACAAAGGAGTTCTTCGTTCCAATCCTAAATTCCTACCTAAGGTAGTCCCACTATTCCACCCTAGTCAGTACATTGAGCTCTCAGTTTTTTTTCAGATTCAGTTGCAGGAAGAGTCCTTCATACCTTACATGTCTAAAGAGCGCTCATATTCTACATAGATAGAACGAAAACTTTCAGGAAAAGTAAACCACTTGTTGTAGCCTTTTCTCTACCCCATAAAGGAAACCCAGTATCCAAATCAGGCATGGCCAGATGTTTAGTCAAATGTATTCAGATGTGCTACATTAAGGCCGAAAGAACTTTACCTGTTTCACTCCGAGCACACTCCACTCGTAAAAAGGGAGCCACCATGGCCTTTCGCTGAAACATTCCCATAGCTGACATTTGTAAGGCAGCTACATGGTCTACACCATGCACCTTCACCAAGCATTACTGTGTGAATGTTGTAGCTCACCTACAAGCCAGCGTAGGTCAGGTAGTGCTATGTACTCTTTTTCAAACTACTGCAACTTCCGTGGGCTATCCACCGCTTCTACGGAGGTACTGCTTTACAGTCTATGCAGAGCACGTGTCTACAGCCACACATGCCATCGAACGGCTAATGTAACTTACCCTGTAAGCATCTTTTTGTGGCATGTAGAGCTGTAGATTCAAAGTGCCTTCCATCCTCCCCAGATGCCTGGGGCTGTTGTAGTTACTTTATATATTTGCATTTCCCATGGACATCGCTTTCTTACTCGGTCCTTTCACACCCACCTGATGGAAAACAATCTAGCAATTGAGTTGATGCCGATGAGTAATATTACCAAGAGGAGTCACTCAACCTCGTGACTCGAAAGACTTCTTAAAAGAAAACAATTTGCACAACTCCTGACCCAACACTAGATGGCATGAGTATGTATGTAGAGCATGTGAATATACCGCACTACATGCCACGAACAGATGCTTACAGAGTAAGTAACCTAATCCTTACCACTAAAACCTGAGTGGGGAAATATGTTACCTCAGTACAATATGAAGCTATCCCCCTTGATATCACATCTCATACCAAGATGAAAATGGAGGAGCCCTAGCGATTGTCTTTATTAACACTCGAACAATCACTAAGTTGGAAGAGGTGATTAAACAGGGTTGTAAAGCCTTTCTTGCTAGATGAAGATCCAGCCTTACTTTCACTTGCTGCTTCCTCTTGCTCTGCCAGTTTCCCCTGAACTGAGCTTTTGCTGATGTTTTCTTGGGCAGAGTTTCAGATCTATTAACAAAACTGTCCAACATATCTATGCTTAGTGCCCTAAACATCTAGCTTGATAAACCAAATCTGCCTCAACTAAATGCTATCATATTAGCACTAAGTACACACAACTTGCAACAGTTTATCTCTGGACCCACCCACTTAGCAGGTCATACATTGGATGTATTTACTCCAACCCAGAGCTAACCACTGTGCAACAAAATGTGCCTGTTAATTGACCAATCACCACATCATTCCTGCCTCGTTCAAGATCCCAATCAACTAAATCCCAGCACTGCACTACAACTTGCAGACAATGGAACAAACTAAGCATGCAGGAGTGGCAATCTCAATTAACATTACTCAACTGAAAATAATAAACTCAGTCGAAAATCTCTGAATGGATTACCTCAACATTTCACATATTAATTCCAAAACCAACTTCAAAACAAGGCAAAAAAGAAGGCATCTTGGATGAATGAAGAGTAGAAAAATATTAAAGGAAACATCTCAACACTTCAACACAGATGGAACAAGCCCAAGAACCCTCAAGACAGAATGTGCCTACAGACACAATAGAATGTACAAATCATACATTAAAATAGCCAAAGTAAATCCACTGCCAAAGCAGGATCGACTGCTCCAAGTGCCCAGCCAAGAAACTCAATAAAGATTCTATCAATTTCGAAATCCAGAGAGCTGTCGAACATCCACACTTCTTTCACAAGTCTTCTGCAATAAACTAGCAACTCATCGTCTAAACAAAGCTTGACACACTGGATTCTTATCTCCCAACTGAGAGAAATGACTGCTCCCCTACTATACAGGCAAACACAATCAACAGATACTCAATGTCCATCTATTTCAGCCTTTTGTAGACATTATAACCTCAGAATTTGAAGACATACAAAAAGCTAGCAGCCGATCTGTCCCATGTCCACTTATTTTCCAAAATATTCTTCAGTCAACATCAACTTCTGTCAGAGTCAGAAATATTGTCAGTAACTCTTTAAATACTGGAATCTTCCCAGAGATATTAAAACAGGCATATATATTTTCACTAAAGAACAACATAAACCCTGAAAACCCCAACAGCTACAGACTGAATCTCTAATGTACCTTACTTTAGCAAACATATGGAGAGGGCAACCTTCCTTCAGATCTCTGAATTCATTAGAAGAAAACTAACTATTCTCAGACTGGCAAACAAGATTTCACCCAGGGAGGGGCACCTAATCTTCCTTCATCGCAGCTCAAGATCACCATAAAAAAAATTAAGTTGATAAAAATGGTGTAGCTGCATTACTACTATTGGACCTTCCAGAAGCCTTTGACACAATACTCTGAGACCTTGGCATAGATGGCAGAACATATTACCTCTTTTCAAATCCTTACTGCATACAAACAGGAGTTTCACAAGGATCTATCCACTCACCTCTACTTTTTAACACATACATGGAACCACAACTAAAACGTATCAAGAGTTCCAAACTCATTTGCTACAACTATGTGAATTACACAGAGTTCTCAAACTGGGATACCCTAAGTGAATAACTACACCTGCCTCATAGCTGTAGATCAGTGGAATTGCCTTAACTGAATTATTTAAAAACTGTAGAAATTACCATGTATCTTTCTGGTTTTATGAACTGGTTTCCCTGCCAAAAATAATAACAATCCGAAAAGATATCAGAATGTTCTTTGACTCTTCTCTTTCCATGAGTGTAAAAATCAACATTCCACAGAATGAAAACACATGGAGTCATCTTTCCACATCTTGGATTCCCTCAAACGGTACAAGCTATATTGCCACCCATACTCTTCAAACTTGACTATGCTAATTTACTATACCAAAGTATTCCACTCTCCTGTCTGAAGGCTAGAAAAAATGCAAAGCTCAGCAGTAAGACTACTTCTAAATGTAAATATTAAAACCAACATCTCTCTGGTCCTGAAGGCTCTTCATTGTCACCTATTAGAAAGAAATTTGTATTTCCAATTACTGTGCATCATACACAGAGCTATTCGTGGCAAAGGACCAAAATTAATTCAAGCAAAATTACAAAATATTCCCAACCTCGGAACAAGCATTTCAGACCTTCCTGCTTGCAGGAAGAAAACTATTGGTGAGACTACTTTCTCAGTTCAAGCAGCCAAACAATAGAAATCCCTAACTGCACAGATCAGAGCCACTGAGAATCCCTAGAGTTCATAAGGATGGTTACCACCTGGTGTTATGTGATTTAACAAAGAAGCCACACATTCTCATTTTCTACCTGCAGACAGATACCATCCAGGACCACTTAAGATCAAGAAAGTTCTAAATTGGCATAATCCCTTACAAACAACAACTAATAACAGGGAGATCCACTTCCCCCAGTAACCTACTGCTCATGCATCTATCTCAGACAAACACATAACTGAATGATCAATGCAAACCCCAGGGATTGTCTTCTCAAAATTTCACCAGACAAACCTGAACGATCCACTATCTGACCGTACCACGTTACTCCATACCCAAGTTTAAATTAAAAAAAGTACTCCGTCAATTTCAATAATGTTCAATATTTATGTAAAAAAAATAACTGACAGAAATTTCCAACGTCCGTCTACAGCCAGACGGGACAACCAAAGACTCAACAGCATATTTATCCTGCCGACTGGTAATCCACTTTCAACCTTTTCGGGGGCAGACATTATACTTCCCAAAACTGCATCATATTTCAATACTCCAAAATAAAAAAAACCTGCATATGAAAATTAACCTGATGTGCAGCTATTGATTATTCTCTTGCCTACCTTTCTAATTGAGTGATGCCTCCTTTTACTCCACCCTTAGCCTGCCTCAGTGCCTCTGAGTGTACCCTACTCTCTCACAGGCCTGCCATTTTACTCTCCACTATATTTCAGTAAACTAACCATATCCTCTCCTTGCAAATCAGGCATTCCTTTTAAGTAACCATTCCTGTAACACTTAAACTTTTCCAAGCTAACCACTCTTCCCACTCACATAAGTCATAATTTCTCCTTTGTAACCTGTTCTTGCAGTCTCGGAATATATGACCTGCTCCACTCTATCTACATGTCCCATGTTTTTACCAACTGGCATGAACTCTCCCCAATTATTACACCTAAGTCCTAGTGCTTAATCCACCTTGATAAACTTGAGAGAATGCTTACATTTCCTCGGACCACAAGGTTAATGCAATACCCTTAAAAATTACAACAATAAAAAACAATGTGGTTAACCACTAACTTTGGGATACGAATAGATTGCTACCTGCCATGAGGCACTTCATTGCCTCATTGGGAATAGTAAGCGCTATACAAGTGAAATTAAAATACAATACAATACTTGATTCTGCCTTTCACCAGAAAACTTTCATGTACACTTCGTAGGTGGGAACCTTTGCAAAATTTTGGAGAATTCCTGCTGAGTTATGAGTTGGTGGATAATCACTGAACTTTGAAGGGCCATGCCTCTTGACTATTCAGCCCCAATCACTCCTGCATTTACAAATACCACAAATGCACTTTGCTGCCAGATTTCACATATTTGTATGCAGTTTACAAGAGTAAAATGTGATTAGTTTTGATTCTTTCAACTAAAATGCAGGATTCACTCACTCTTTTCTGTTTCCATGCACCAAAATGCAACATAGGTGCCAAAGAAGTTTTTTTAAATTAGACCCATAGTGTCTGCTTTGGCCTATAATACATAGAAAATCCAAGGTTCATTAAAAACAACAATGGATCTTGTCAAATCTGTAAAAAGAATGGTACATCTTTGAGCTTTTTAAAACTATAGGCTATGAGATGGCAGGTAACCTATGTGCAAGTGCTCAATTGAACACTTCTTTTATAGGTACAAAACTAATGTTGATTCAGTCTTCAACCCATATAGCTTGCAAACGTGTGAGCATCATGGGTAAGGTTTTTAGGACCCAGCTTCAGAGAACATTCTTTGTAGTTACCTTTTTCATGACTAAGGGAGGGTTTTCTGTGGAAATCTAACTTGCTGGGATGTGAAAATAGTAAAGTGATTTACTGACCGTTTTAGTATTAGAGATCCCTTTGGAGGCTTGAATCCAGGTTGAATTTCCAAGTACATATTCCGATTTTCTTGCCCATCAATTGTCTTCTTTTGAGCAGTGATGGGCAAAATGATAATGGAGATTTCACAGTAGAACAGCTGCAATGCAAATAAGTATGCTTTGTGTAATCTTCCACCAATATAGTGCCATGAAAGAATGCATCCTTTAGCTAATTATGTGAAGTGGGCCCCAAGCTTAAGTGTCTGATTTACAATAGCATTACTATCCAAAGAGAAGAGTATTCCAGGTAGGTATAGACCAAGGTGGAGAAGGGCTCTTTGTTTCAAAGTGCTTCTGACTCCTCCCCAATCAGTATCTGCCCGGAGTTCTGTTCCCGCCTGGATAGTCTGATTTAATTACTGTGCTGCTGGTTACTAAACTAGTAGGGTTCCTGTTTTAATTACATGCTGTATAAACCAACTTGTTCATTCATGAAGCAACATTGTGAAGGGAAAAGAATACCGTCTTGGGAACCACCTAGCTCCTTTCATCTGGTTCTGTCGCATTTGTTATCTTTAACCATTCTAGCTAACATTCTTAATAACTGTGCACCGAGTTTTGAACTTATAGCAGCTACTTGATCTTCCTCTCCTCCTTCTAAAATGATCATGTAACCGGCTACTGCTTTTATTAAAACAATTATCATTACACATCCGCTCACGAAAGCATGGAGCTGAAGTTTGTATTTTGTTGCCAGTAATCTACACATTTTTGTTCCCTAGAACTTGCTCTTGTTTGAGTAACATATCATTAATGTGAAATAAGCTGTTGGTATCTGCTTTTGAACATGATCTAACAGAAATGTGAACTATTTTAATAGCACAAATAGGTGCTCCGCCTCCTCCTGGAGCTCCACCACCCCCGCCGGCACCACCTCCGCCACCTATGTTTGGGATGGGCGGTAAGATAGGTGAGACCAGTATCTGTGCTGACCTGAATTCTTCTATGTTGTTTGATCAGGAATTAACATCGGGTTTTGAAAAATGGTTTGCATGTACAGGTGATTAAAAATGTGATCATTGGGTTTGGATCAGTGGTTTTAATTAACAAATTCTAACATGAACTAATTTGTTTTGTGATGAATGCCTCTGAAGGTAAATACACAAGCGATGAATTGAGAGCTGTAGAAAAGTAAAGATTTAGCTTAAAAATTGCTTTCGTATCTTATCTAATGATCATTTTAAAAACAATCCCTGGAGTATTTAAAGAAATCCGATAGTTGTGGATTACTTGGGTAACTTGAGTGCACAAAATGTATTGATCCCGAGTTTTCACAAGAATTAACGATTAATAAAATTAGATTTTTATTAAGGAACTTAATCTACTCGAAAATATTTTTTCTTTTGTGGCGTAGCCCCTTCCTGTACAACCAGTTTAGGGGAGAGGATGTGGCCTTGCAGCTAGAGCGGTCAAACTCGTTGGGGAACCGGATTCAAGTCTCGGCAGGGACACACTCAACATCATGTGATTCTGGGCAAATCACTTAAGCTGCCCGTGCTTAACAAAAATGAATGTGTCCTTGTGTAAAGCAACTGGTGCATGTGTAAAGTGCTCTGATACCTGAAACCTTCGGGTCAAGTTCGCTCCATATAAAACTCCGGGGGAAAAAAGTGTAGGAGTTTTCCTCACCCTGGAATCACTTCTGCCTGTGACAGAGGTAAATTTATGTAGGCTTCCAAGGTAGGAAACTGTTTGCACAATCAAAAAACATACTTGCAGTGTTACAGACTTGGGGCTATTCCCTGAATTTTGCAGGCCCATACCTCCTGGGCCGTTCAGCCCCTGCCCACAGCTCAATCCTGCATTTATATATGCCGTAGCTCCACTTCACTGTTGATTTTCAGTACTTTCATCCAATTTACTAAAACACAATTCCACAAGTTTTCATTCTTTGAATCTACACCCAAAATGTATTCGAACACATTTCTGTTTTTGGGAGTGGAAGTGAATCATAGGCGCAGCAAGAGTGCTTTGGCCAATAATACAAGGAAAATCCAGGGTTCTTTAGAAACTAAAATGAACTTTGACTAACCTGTGCAAAGATACATAAACCAGAAATGAACTCGGCATCAAGGAGAAATTCTAGGCATCTGTAGTGAACCGTGACATCCAGTGAAAGATAGCCTTTGGGTTTTCAAAAACCATAGGCTAGGGGATGAGATGAAAGATATGTACAAGTGTGCCATTGAACACTTGTTATATGGACAGAACTGTTGGAGATTGTCTTTGTTCCATATATCTTGCAAGAGAACATCATGGGTAAGGTTTCAGAGAACATTCTTTGCAGTTACTGTTGTCCTGACCGAGCAAGTGTTTTCTGAGTAAACCACTTATTGGATGTGAAAATAATTAGATGAGTTTAACTCATCTTGTGGTGAACATAACTTTGGGGGATTAGATCCAGGCTGCGTTTCCAAGTACAGTTTCCTATTTTTTTACCCATTTATCTGACCATAAAATAGTAGTTCAAAGGGCACCGATAACTTATCCGCTTGTAAGTAGTGACATTCAAAACTGTTATCCGAGACTTCAGAGTAGAAGATTTCAATTCTGACAGTTAAAGATAACTTTGAATTCTTTATTTAAATTCCTCAAGTTGATATTAGTAATTCAGCGAGCTTGAGGTCTTTACCAAAAAGTTCCATTGCATCGGTCATCCTTAACGTTAACAATTCGGTTAATTGAGAAGAATATGTGACCCAACTCACTAAATTGTAAAGTGTTTCTTCACCCTACTTCGATGTCTCAAGTACCACTGGAAATTCTAAATTCCATGTGAATAAGGAAACTGTACGAGGTCTCAAACAGCCAGTGATTTTGGGTTTTTTCAGAGTTGATTTTGGCATGCGTTTACATTATTATCATTAACTTAAATTGTTAGGGTTAACATCTTGGTGAAAGCTTTTTTTTTTTTAAAAATCGTATTGGCTTTAGTGATCTGAAAATGTCGGAATTTATCATTTGGATCAGCTGTGGAGTGAACACTCCAGAGCATTTTAATTTTTATTTGCATTGCTCATGTTTTAATTATTATTCCCAAAGGACTGTTCTGTGTATTTGAAAATAGCAGGATTCATGAGGTGGCAGAGTACATAGTACTTAGTTACTCAACAGATCTCATCCAGTTTCTAGACGCCAGCTCTTGGGTTGCAGTGGAGACTGCTTCCACTACCTCTGTAGGAAAGAGGCCAAGCATGCTGGAAGCTTTGCTGTCAACCAGAGGAAGCTGTATTGTTTGCTAAGATAGTTGGCATGCAGCGCAACGATGGAAATCTGCATCCAGTATTACTATCCGAGTAAAATTAATCCGCACTGGTAACTTCCAGCTTTAATTGACGGTGCTCAGGTCTTGGTCCAGTTTTCATTCCTCGTCGATTCTTCCTCGCAGGTTTTGGTAACTGGTATCTGGATCCCTGTGTATAAAGTTGCATTGATTACCTGAATTGTGACTCGAACAGGCTTTCACTGCAGCCAAGTTTGTATGCCTTCTCAAGCCAACAATAAGATTGTTCATTTGACAATTCTTTTGTATGTCAATTGTTTGCTCATTTGGTGTAACGTTTTCTGTGTTGTGTTTTCTGAATTTAAAAGTAAGCATGGGGTTTGGTTTTTCTGATGTAATGTATTTTTGATTTCAGAGTAGCATTCAAGGAAATGATATTGTTATGCTTTTCTCATGCAACTCTAAACAGTTCAAAATATTTCAAATGTTCACGACTGGTCTGTTTTCTGCACTCTGTTCTGCAAACAATGCTTAAGCGGCTCTGTCTGGGGCTTTGTGGCTAATTCTTTACAGTCGGCACTGGTCCAGCTCCGGGTTCCCAGTATGGCACTGGCACTGGCACTGGCACAATGACCAGGCAGATCTCCCGACACAACTCTACCACTTCTTCAGCTTCTTCTGGTGGATACAGACGGACTCCCTCTGTGACTTCTCAATTTTCTGTTCAGCCTCATGTTAACGGCGGGCCTCTTTATTCTCAAAACTCAAGTAAGCCTCTATGCTTTTCTGCTTTGCAAGCTTCCCTGAAACATTCTGTATTCTAAGCTGGAAAATCTATGTCTGTATTAGTTATAAAAATTGTTTGTGTGTGACTTATGTAGAATGAATAAGCAAACCTAGCTACAAAGCAAACTAGTGCTCGACACAGTGAAGTACACGGAAGATGGAGAAGGGAATTGGAGAGGGTTGGGGAGGAAGGTGCTGAAATGAGGCTTACAGGGAGGGTCCTGGGGGAGGAGAGTAGTAGAGCTGATAGTGGTGTGATTGTAATTGGAGGGAGTAGGTACTGTTAATATATAGTGCCTTCTTAAATGCAGTTAATTAAATTTAGATGAGCTAGATGAGAGGTGCAACTTAGAAGCTGCCTTGTGCGACATAAATAGTACGTAAAAAGTGTCACCCATCAGTTAATTACTGTATTTGAAATCATATAAAATGACTCCCTTGAGTAATAAAAACATAAAAATGTATGGTTTGGCCATCCAAAAAGACGTAAATTTGCTTTTTTCCGGATCAGTAGCCTTTCAGGATCCTTCTTGCCAGAGCCTCACCCTCCCAGTATTTTACTTTGCATCCCAGCACCACAGTTTGAAAGTCACTGATTGTTTGGAGCATTTTGATGCAATTATAGAAATATTATTATGCCTTTATAAATCAGGGCCTTGGATCTCCTGAATAGTTGATCATATTAGTATGCCCTACTAGTTTGTCAGGAGCCATCAGAATTGTTCTTTGTGGAATGCAGTGTTAGTTCCACTATAGCTTTCAGAAGGCAGGTGTTTACATGCCTGTAGACACTGTAAAAACTGGAGCACCCTGGTACCCAAATCTTACGTGAGGGTAAAGTTTGGATTCAAGGCTATGAAAACTGGTCATATGGAACAGTATTTTTAGTCCATGCTATACACTGCAAATGAATTAACACTGAAGGAAAATATTGTTTTTTCACATGCTTGTTGATCTGCCTCGAGAGCTAAAGGCATGCATACATTTTTGTGTGTCAAATTGTAGTTTTCTTTTATTGTCTCTTTCCTTAAAGACACATTGTCCATCACTGTTTTCGAGTAATATCTTGCTTGGGCCCGTTTGTAGAACTCCGAACATGCTTTCTTTTCATGCATGCTCCATTAACAAGGCTTGCAATTATAGAATGTCTGTTGATGGCAGATCGCACTTTGCACATTTGCTTAAGATTTTTGTGCTATTATTTATTCATATCCTAGTAGCCTGACGCTAATGGTGCATTGCCACTGAAAAACCAATTTACGGGAAACTATAATATTTCATCATTTTAAAGTTGTGGAATTTGGTGTTAAATTACTTAATGGGAAATTAGGAGAATCACAAATTAAAACCAGGAATATGTTTCGTTCACAACTTCTGATAAACAAAAGAACCACAGGCTGTCCGCTGTTCAGGCCCTGAGCGAAGGTAAACCTCCCAAGAAGAGAAGGTTTGGTCGGCAGCCATTAGTAGCATTGAAGATCGTACATACCAGATTGATGAAGCTGAGGTCACTAGTTCTCCTATTATGTTATGTTCATAAGATTGATAGAGTGAATGGCTACCTCAGCAGCGTGGCTTCCCTCAGAATAAGGGTATGACGCAACAGAGAAAAACAAGGGGAAGGGGTACGACACAGTATCAAAAACAGTCCCTTGTTTGCATGCTGAGAGTTTGGATCTGAATGTGTAACATAGTCGTTCTTAATGGTAGCGGTGTTCCTTCTCTTCTATACTGTGTTATGTTTTGTAATGTTATTGTAGTTTATAAGTGCAGCGCAGACTGAGAAAGTATCCTGGCGTGAGATAATAAGGTTGGGAATAATCTGCATTCCTGTGTAGAAAGTCGGGTCGCTAAGGCTTTTCAAAAAGGAGGTAGCTGTTCTAACAATGTTAAAGAAATATGCAGAAAATATCAAAGCTCAGTTGCTCAACTGAAAAGGCCCTGCCGCCTACTCCTATGTGATAGAACTTGGGAACAATGATCAAAGGAGCACCAGCGCACCGCAACTTATTAGCTGGAAGATAATAGTGAAACTTACTTTGCAAATAGTGAGTATCACAGCAATGAAGAACATGATGGACAAGTAAAGAGATTTAAAAGTCGCCCATTTGGAGATGGGCAGTAAGCGAAGAGTATTCGATGCAACCGAAGCAGAACACAAATTAGGCCATTGTCTTGTAGCAGGATTCTGAATGTGTTGGAGAAGTTTCAGCAGCCCAAAAGGAGAGCCCCGAAAATGTTGCGCAACAAATGCATAAATGAGAAACAAGTGATAGAGAAAATAATGACTCTTATAGCCAAGGACAGTTTGTCGTTGAAGGGAAAGATCAAGTTTTACGCTGCAGCATATGGAACTAACACAACTCACAAGCAGGGTAGCCAAAAGCCATGGGGAAGGACTTGAGGAGACTTGTGCCCAGGAAAATACCCAGAACCTTTGTATTGTCTGTGTTGAATTTTAAAGAATTGCTGTCAGATATGACACGACTGTCAACATGCAGGCTTGAAATAACACACATGTATCAGTATCAGAGGTGTTTGTATAAACTAATGTGTGTCATTCCCATATCTCATGATGTCACACCAAAAGAACAAATCAATTGGGCCAGCTGAGAGAGCGAGATGCGTGTGTGTTGAGCCTGTGATGAGCCATGCGGGACTCCCTGCAGTGAAGCCTTAAAAAAAGAGCGAAAACGTGGCTAGTGAATCTGGATTCAAGATAAGACACAATCCATTGTAAAAACAGATCCTGAATGAGTTGAGACTGGGTTCCGCACGGCAGAGGGATGAATCAAGACCGACCTATTTCAAAGTTGTCGAGGATGGACAGTAAATAAGTTTCCACCTGATGAGATGGACAAAACCCAGATTGAACTTCATCCATAACACTGTTTAACTCCAATAATCAGGAAATCTGCCAGTAAATAAAATTTTTGTCGGGTTTGGTAGAAGAGAAATAGGGTGATAATTGTTCATACAGGAAGGGTCAGCAGCTGCTTTTTTTTTAATATGGGAACAACCATTGCCTCCTTCCAGCCATCGGGTACAATAGCTTTAAATATTGGTTTGTTTCAGATCTCCAGAACAGGTTATGTGAGACAAGATTCCGTTAACTTTTAAATGACTGTAAGAATTGACTCAAGTAGTGAGGCTAATGAATTAGACTAGACTAGCTCCAAGTTCCCCCAGAGTTAACAAATCTGACAGAGGCAAGGACCAAGGATCTAGATCCATGACAGGCTGCTGTTTGAAGAAGGCTGAAAACTATCACAATTCTCATGATTTTTATGAGGGGAAAAAATTGGAGAAATTATCGCATAACTCTTGTGTATGCTCAAAGGTCTGAGTGAAACAAGAAGGATCAGTAAGAGAACTCTCAATTGATGAAGCCTCTTAAGAGGCATTGCGAGCAGGAAGATTATTGCTGGCAAAAAATGTAGCATTGTTGTTTGCACTTACTTTTCACTGCTTCAAAGCCACCTTTATCTCTACTTTAGCCTTGGGTCTATAGTCCACCTGCTATATCCTTTCAAGCTTTTGCCTTGAAATGTCAACTTTCCGCAGAGACGCATTCTACCATGGGGCGGAATGGTGAATAATACTGGAGCAAGAGGACTACGGAAGACCCACATCCAATGCCGAAGTAATCCAGTTTGAGAATTTCACAGTCTTGTTCAACTGAAGCATCCCCCATAGAGAAACACTTTTCCATCAAAATACTCACTAACTCCTCAGCCGATGGTTTAGCACATGGGTGAGCCGCAGCATTTGATTCTTTAGGAGGAGAAGCCATCTCTGAAGCGGCTAATGTAGTCTAAAAAATGGATCAATAAAGTGATCTAACAAACCAGTGCAACAATGTTACCACAATCTATCAGGAGCAAAAATTAAATCCAACTGAACTCCATTTTGATGTGTAGTCCCGGTATTTTTTGTATAAAATTTTAAATAGATAACATGCAAATTAGAACTGCTGCAAATAGATTACTAGGTTCCACCCTCACATTGATGTCAGCTAAAACTAAAAATGTGGTAATCAGACGCTATGAAATCAACAAGTCAATGTCAGTATAGATACCATGAGGGCAATAGCAAAAAAAGCCTCCAATAGTAACCTTAGGAAATACCCTTATGGTAAACCCTAACAATTCTGCCTTAGCAAAAGGTCTCCTGTTTCAACAGTTTAAAATTCAACCTATCATTGAAAATGATTGCAAAACCACCGCCTCTTCTGTTAGGGCATGGTAAGTGAATCATGCCAAAACCTCGAGGGCAGGTAGCAGCCAAAACAGGTGCCAACTCTTCGGAAGTCCTGACTTCAGTGATAAAGAACAGATTACATTTAATATTTCTTTTTTTTTCGTATCCGTCACCTCTTGGACTTCTATTGCGGTCTAAACAAAGGTGTGCACGTTTAGCAGTGCACAATTGAGTCATAGGCCCCTATTAATGATGTTTGGGGTGGCTGTTACATCAAAAGATTTGAACTCTGTCGACACTCCTTATCCTCCTCCAGTCTTTGATTGGTTTTAAGATGTTTAAACATATTCCTAGGCTCTATGATCACCAACTGCTGATCACAATAATAAGTAATGTGCTCATTCACCCCAGGAATAAACCAAGTACCACAGACAAATCGGCAGCATGGTGGGGCACTGTGCATAGATGGGCTTGCTGTTGGGTTCTCCTGCTTGCATATGTTCTGCTGGCAGCCTTGTATACCCACCCTTTTGCCTGCAGATAAAGCCTTACTGCCAGCTAGATAGCCAACCAAAATGGCTGCCGATTGCAAATGGAGACAGTTGCGTTGGGCCGATAAGTACTCTGCGTCAGTCCAGTTGAAGCAGAGTTCTATCCCTCACACAATCCCAAACAATATTTAAACTAAAATACAAGGTGCTAACATCATCTAAAATAACTGCCTGTCTGCCTGGTAAAAACACCAACAGTGAAGCAACCCTCCCTCAGGTACACAACGACAAAATGAGAACGGCTAGCAGCAATGCAGTAATTAACTATTAAAATCAATCAAGTCAGGAGAAAAGAAAAAAGCTAGCACAAGGACCAATGGATACGCGCTGTATGCAGTCACATCTCTGCCCTTTTGACTGCACATGAAATTCACATCAACTAAAGTGCAGCCCAAGATGGCTGTCGGTCGGGTCTCAGTTGAATGGGGTAAAGATGGCGGCTGGGATACTGTACGAAATGGTAACAGATTCACTTTTCTTAAAAGAGCAACCAGAAATGGTTTGTGAGCTGTTGCATCACTGTGATATACAGAAGTTTACTGCTACTGCTTTTTATGGAGAATTTGGACCCTAAAGGGGAAAAAAAGTATTTGGTAGAATGTCGTCTTCCTAGGTTGACAGGTGAATAATTTTCTTATTACAGGAGCGTTCTGATGACCAGCACTTTTCGTGTTGGAAAACTGCATCAGTTCAATAATTGTTGCCTGTAATAATTTATTATCGGAGTGAAAACTCGTCCTGATCTGGCAGCGTTTTACAGTTCAGCAAGCAGTGATATAGCAAGCTTCAAAAAGACTAACCTTTGCACATCTTTGGCATCTAGGCCTAAGCTCTAAGGGAAACCGCAGAGGAAGTGGTTCTGCATAGTGTGCAATTGGAGAAATAAAGCATTCACAGTAACCCAAAATGCCTAAATAAAATATTAAAATGTAAAAAGAAAAGTACATTAAAAAGACATTTTAAAAGTTATGGTGACATGAAGTTGACAAAAGGAAATTAATAAAAAATTGTAAAATCAGAAATGGGCAACACATGAAGCATCACTGAAATAGTTTGTTGGCGGGATAACTATCCCTTAACCTTCTTGTCCCCAAACTGATTAGACGTGAATCAGAAATTGCCCAAAGTCATGTGAACGTTTCCTTTTTAAAGTTAGATTTCTGTACTTTTTTTTTAAATAGAAGGTAAGGGGGATGACTGTGATCTGTCCGTACCAAAATGGAACCAGTGCATCAAGAATATTAACAGGTAAAACTCAACCCGAGAGAATCATCAAGACCAGTTTCCAATGACTGTCTACTTAGAGACAACAGTGTAAGACTGCTTCACACTGGAACCCAGACTTCACAAGGCCACTTTACTCACACTACGGGGGATAAAGGCAGTTTCAAGATTTGTGCACCAGTTAAATGAGCATCCTCCAGGGAATGCGAGTAGCATCATCTGTCTGCACCTCGGCTTCCCTGTGCCACAGCTGTCCGGAAGAAACAAAAGGCCCGAGAGGGTCATCCCACTCTGTGCAAACTTGTATCTCTATAGCTCTACTCTGGTCCAGGCACTGTCTGTCTATAGCCACGGATACATCTAGCAAAATAGTGTAAGTGCAGAGTCTTGGTAGCCTCCAAAATCTTTCCTTCAGAGGCAGCAGGGTATTTCAGTGCTGCGTCTTTCTTCCAGGCTTGAAACATGGTGGTGCCGTTCCTAAAGAGGAATCCATCTGTCATTGTTTGGAGAAGGATAACTGTAGCTAATCTAAAATAATTCCCACCTACACTACTCGCAGGCAAAATCGTCTAATGAAAGTCCTGGGCAATTTGATTTCTGATTGGTCAAATCGAAGGCAGGTTTTGTGGGTTAATGCAGAATGGTAGGAGGCTTCGTAAAAAGAAGAGGTCCCTCCTAAAGAAAAAATTTGAAGGGATATTGCAAACATTTTGTAAGACTTTAGTTGCGTGTATGTCGTAGTAAAAATTAAAAAAATGATTCATTAAAAAACCTCAAACACCATGGCTTGCATTCAAAGAGTACAAAGACATTCCACGTGTCTTTGTGAAACCCAAGTAGCCAGCTCTTCTGTAGTTCATTCAAGACAAAAAGACCCAGGCATGCCTTTTCATTAACAAGCACTGGCGTTGCCAACAGTCTCGCATTAGGAAAGTTTAACCTATTGGTATTGTAAATGACAAATTTTGTATTTATGTGTTGGTTTTGAAAATAGCAAAATTAATAGCTTTGTCGTTTACAATGCCAATAGTTTTAACTTTTGCAAATGTGACACCTATAGCATTTGTTATGCAATATGTCGTATTTACGTTACTTACATAGTTTTGCAATCAGTCATCCCCTCTGGTAACCTAATTCTCCGACCAGCACATGCCTGCTTACAGTTCAACAGGATTTTACAATATGCGCATTCAGACGTTTTTTTTATTCCATTCCCTCACTGCCTGGACGAGCCCAGAAGTGCTGGGGCTGAGGGCAGACTGGGTCAACACTGGAGGATTTAAACAAAATACGGGGCGACGGGGTGCTCAGCTAAAGGCCAGACATCTCGTCTTATTCAGCAGAAACGTGGAAATGTAAGTGTGCGGGTGCTGAAGGTTTTTTTTCTCCCTGGCTCAGTTGCTGGCTCACGACCGGAGTTCAGTACGCCATGTCCTTTATCTTGCCCTGTGAAACACTCCAAGGAATTACTCACTACACGAAGTGCTGAGGTCGGAGGCAGAAAATGTTTTCGAATTGCAAGGAATTACTCAGAGGGTGTAATACCGACTGGCAGACTGAAGCGACGTGACCTTATCACGAGTAGAGCTGAAAACAGAAACAAGGAGTGTGGCAAATGGCCGGAGGGAAGCCGGATGGGGGCAGGAGAGCTGAGATAGCGTGTTAGGGGAGGAGAAGCCGCAGAGCGCACGCTGGGCGAAGCCCTTTGATGTGCTGTGCGGCTGTGAATGCGCGTGCTTGTTTGCTCACGTGATTCACGTGAACTTAATGAAAACCGCACGAACGAAACCCTTGGTTTCACGAGTTTTTTGAGCACTTGAATTCTCGCTCCCACAAAGCGCTTACGCGCATTGATAGGTCGCGAGACCTAAAAAGAGCTCTCTTCGCCAGACCGCACCATCTTTCAGGCAGAGAAGTCCATTCTTTACCAATAACTTCCACTGCTCCTTCTTGTCAAGAGAGGCTTCTGTAGTGCCACAGTTGGCAGAAATACCCACAGGTGCAGGCATATATCGCTTGTCGGTCTTTATGCCAGCCCAGAAAATAAATTCTTCTACTGTTCTCATTTCTCACTACAAAAAGTATGACATTTTAATTTCTCAAACTTATCAACAAGAATCTTGAATTTAAATGTGGAATAGTGTATGCTTCACACCAGTCTATAATTTTTGTATCTCCTTCGTCACCACAAGGTAGCGGGTTAGCATTTAAAGAGAAAAGTGCTGACAATTAAAAAGGCTAGTCAACATAACGTGACCACGGAGACCTATTTCAAGAATATAGGGCTAATTTATTTTGCTTCATACTATCCTAACTGGAATTATTTGTAACCGTCTGAGCTTATGCACTTTTGTAGTTCACTTAAACTGAAGGTAAATATATACGTATGTTTATTTACCATGTAATGTTGTCAAAGTGGCCTGGCTGTGGTCTGATTGGTCTCAAAGTTGAAGTGCTGCACTGAAGTCGAATAGGCATGTCAATTTTAAATGGAGCATACGGTGAGCCTTCCTGTTTAGCAGGTCTCATAACTATCCAGATGTCAAACCAGGTGGTGCAAAGAGCAAAAAAAAAAAAAGGTAAAATGGTGTTTCTCACAAAACGTGAGGAGTAACTTCACAAATTCGGTTGTGATGAACAGTGCAGACGAATATGAAGGATGTTTCTCGTGCAGACATTCTTTTCCACCCGGGCTCAGTGAAGCAAGATGAAGCTGAACAGATTAAGCACTGCCTGGTTGTGCCCCATGGAAGATTTAATAAAAAATACTGCCATCTAGTGAACAGGTACGTGAGACGGAGGCAGGAGAGTGGCCGTAAGGGATCATTTGAGAGACCTCTAAATAAGGTTAGATAGAGAATCGAACTAACGAGGGAGAACAAAAATGTGTTTTCAAAGTAAGGAAGCAAAAGTAGGCTGTAAGAGGCGAGAGAGCACAAATTACAATATAGATTGAAGAGGGTGCAGAACAGTTACAAGAAATAAAATACAGCTGTATATAAAAGTTATATTGCCGGTCACTGTGGAGTTTCAGGCATTCAGCAGGCAGCCTCGTGTTTAAATAAAATTGTAAATAGGATCCCGTAACTTCTCCAGGACTAGTAATAACCCATTAATGCATTTAGGGGGTATTTTTTTAACTTTTTATCATATTTATATGATGCCTTCTTTATCTACACCAATATTTGGTCTGAGCTTACATTTTTATAACCGTTTTATAATATAAATGAATTATTTTGGCATGCGTGATGTTCTGTTTTTTTTAACACTAACTTCAAAACCATCCAATAAGACTGTTGCTGACTTGGAGTGTTTTGTTCTACAATCAATTTGAATATTTTTGTCAAAAAGAAATAGGCCTGTCAGTCGCTCTTGCATAGTCTCAACTGGGCATTTTCTCATTCCTGCATGTTCTTCCCTCCACAATTCAAATGTCACTTCTGGCAGACCAAAACAAGTATTTTCTCAGGAATGTAATGCAATAGAAAATTTGGGAAACAAGACCTCAGTCGTAGCTACTGGTACTAGTTGGAAATTGCAGTTTTTTTAGGTCTTATGTTCGCCAAGACATTTTGTTTTAATACGAACAAAAATGTTTTAGAAACAAAGATTTATAAAAAAAAAAGGGCTTTCAGCCAGTCCTCTTAATCCACTGGTTGTTAAATGCTCATTCTACTTCCACCCACCGCAGTTTACAGCATGGCCAGTTGGTCAGCCCCCTTTGCTCCTTTTGTTGTCGGAGTGACTGCATCCTGTCGAGGCACAGTGTTGTCTTCCACAGAGAAAGTAGTTCCTCTCAGTGCCAGGGACATAGAGCATAAAACATACTTTTAAGCTTTCAAAGGGTCTGATAGCTACCCCATTCTCTGCTACCTGGGCTGTTGCCCTTGCTTGCAGTCTCACGGCTGCTTTCGCTGGTCACGTCACTTAAAAAAAAAAAAGCATTCAAAGGCATCAACATGTGAGTACACACATAGGTGGCCGCCTTGAAATGTTTTTGTAAAAGTTTATTACAGAAACATTGACAGTAGCCTATACGTGTGCATGTGTGGATCCTTAGTTTAGAATGTTTTTATTAAAAAAAATGCACAGAAACATCAAAGAACACACTCATTGGCAAAGCAAATAAGTTTGTAGCCAACACCAGACCTGTTGGGGCTGCCAATGCTTGTTTAGTACTTGTGTTTACTAGGGTATGAAGTGACCAATATTACCTGGACTTTATCTTGACAGGATTGATGAAAAATATGCTTTTCCTATTAGAGAAGGGATAAACGTTTGTTGGTTCTGCTTTGTCTGGTCTATACCTTTCGCTATGCATTGATTCAACATAAAGGAGTATGTGCTCCTGGGCAGTTACGTTTTGCTGTTGATAGTGATTGCCATCAGCAAAACTCTATTAATTGTTGCTTTACCACAAGAAACCTGCTTTCTCGAATGGTGTAGGACCTCCTTCAGAACTACTGTTTTGTGTTAGTATGCCTCTACAAATTGCAATACACGTTTCTGCTGTTAAATGTAAATATTAGCATTCCAGGAAGTGGCCATGTGGACTTTAACCCGTTGGCTGCTTCGAACGTTCTGCGCTAGTGCTGAACGTTAGAAAAACGGGTGGGGCCGCGTCGGCCAACGGACGTGCGCAGCACTACCGAGGTAGTGCTTGTGACGACCTTTGGCCGACGGCAGCAGCCAACGGGTTAAGTAAGTGGGTCACATCTAGACTCAAACAAAAAGTTACTAATTAGAAACCTGTGTCTCGTGAATGACTTCTGTTACCTAGTGTACTCCTACTGGGGAACTTGGCACTGTGCAGAGAGACTTCTGCACTTTGCACTGATGGCAGGCATAGAATGACTGGAACGTCTGCTTTCACACTACAGTAGAACTGAATGAGGGCCTACAGTTGTAACTGGTGTTTGTGCATTTGTGTTCTTTGTTACTGACTGCTGCTTGTTTGTCTTTTTCCTTCCTTTGTTTTACCTTCCAAAAATGATGTCCTACTACCAGTTTCTATTGCTCCTCCACCTCCCCCTTTGCCTCAGTTGACTCCACAGATTCCTCTCACAGGCTTCGTGGCCAGGGTGCAGGAAAACAGTAAGTTCTTCCAGTCCATGCTGGCAAAGTAGACAATATTCTGAAATGGCATGCATGGTTGGCCGGTCCATAGGGTGTCAGGTTTTGTTTCTGCACTTTAGACAGCATTTTAAGGAAGCTGCATTGCACCAATTTTATCTTCATTTCCTCCTGCATGATTACTAATTTTCTGTTTGTGACATGTTTAACATCACTGAGTTGGTGTGTTTTAAAATGTTAAATTCTGTTTATATTTCATTAAGGGTGGTCTGTGCATGTATGGATTGTATAATGTGGCAAACATCTATGTCGGAGTATTTTAATTAGACCGTTGTCCTAGACCCTGTATTAGCAGAGATGGTGTTTCTCTATGTGAATAGAAACCCTTTAAGCATCCAGGACTACAAGAATGCGTCTATGTATATGGTGCTCCTGTAGCGCAAACCAAGCCAAAAGGTAGTAAAGTGCTGTACATGGTCAAAGGTAAGCCTAAAGTCAGCAAGTAATAGTAGAGGCAGCAAGGTTGTGAACGAGTAATGCATTCTAATGTAGCGGTGAGTCTTCAACTCTTTATTAAGTTGTAGCAGCATTTTGGTGAATCTGATGGATACGGGATATTGTTTGTAATCCTTGGTTCATGGATGGAAATGCCTATTGTCTTGGTTTTTCTTTTTTTACATCTCTTACCCTGCAGCCTGACAGTGTCCTGACTGCCGGTGTGCTAAAAACCACCAGAGATGTTCGACTTGTCTGCGAGTTGATGGTTGAGATGGCTTTGCAAATGCTGCAGCTAGTTCTGAAGAATAGTGCTGGCTGGCGAGGGCAGTCAGTGAAGTTTCATCATGGTGGGGGGTGATGTAATCACATTTCTTCAAGCTCTGGATGAGACCTGCCCTTAAGAGGTGCCAGTGTGGAGTCTGGGAAGCCATAGAGTAGGGTGTCACTATCATCCAGATGTGGGCGTAGAAGGGCTTGAACAGCAGTACTGAAGTCGCTTTCTGGAAGAAACCGTTTCTCTTTCTTTTGAAAACGGAGCTGGTACCAGGCAATATTTGTTTTTGGCAATGTATTCCTTGAGGGAGAGGTTAGTGTCCAGTGTGTTTCCAATTGATTTGGCATTCAAAGAGAGCTGGGGGTACAAAACTGTCAAAGGTCATGTCACTGAGCCAGGTTTGTACTGTATCTTGTTTTTTGTTTTTTCAGCAAATCATAGAAATTCTGTATTGGCTGGTTTGAGCTTCAGGTGGGTCGTGGACATACAGGTCTGGATGATGTGCAAGCAATGTTTGAATCGCTGATTGCCTGAAGCAGAGGCGACTTTGAAGTAGAGTTGTGGATCATCGGCAAATGGTGACTTTTGATGCGGTTATCAGTGACTAGAGCACCAAGCAGCTCCTTGTAAAGGTTGAAGATGACAGGAGGTAGTATGGAGCCCTGGGAAAGTCCTCAATTGATAGGGATTTGTTTCTTGACGTGGAGGTAACCATGTGAACAAACTGTCACTTGGAAAGGTAGGAAGAGAACCAGTGAAGGGCATCCCATTCACACCACTTGAAGGTACGTATGAGAACGGGCTGGTCAACTGTGTCAAAGGTGGCTGAGAGGTCCAGCAAGGGTCATCTCATCTGTAGTCAAGAGTGCGTTGTCTACAGTGTGTAAGTTGATTGTCTTCGTGCTGTAGAGTGGTATGAAGCCAGACTGGTAGTCATGCATGAGATGGTTAGCATTGATGTGGTCTTGGAGTTAAACCTAGTCTTGTTTTTCAATGATCTTGCTGATTAATCAGCAAAATCATACATTCATTTGTTTCTTAGCATTTTGGTTCTTTTCATCACTCTTCCTTTGTTAAGTTTTGTAAGTGTGCACATGTACATGTGTTATACATGTACACTGTGTACTTATCCGCTCATTACAGTTGCAAATGCATTTGAAAGTATTTTCACCAAACTGTAAACATCATTTTTAAACCCGTAGACCATCATTGTTGGAGACAACCTGCTATTTTGAACTGGAAATTCACTTTGGCTTCCCTGTTTTCACCAGTCTTTGCCAGGGGTGTCTGGTAATTGGATGGCAGAAATTGAAGTTGAAGGGTATTCTTCAGTCTATGAACCTGCTTGAACCGTGCTGTTAAATGTTGTTCTTATTATGGACTGAATGGATGTGGTTTGCCAGTGTTTTTTGTTGGTGGTGTTCACCAATATTTTCTTAGTACACACCCGTCACTTGTCTCGATTCCTGAGGTGTATGAATGCAACTCCTTGCAGTGATAATTTCTGTAAGTTGAACCTTGGTTGTGTGCATCATGACCGGCAAGTAGTACCCAGATTGGTACCGTTGAAGGGACTCACAGGGGAAAATAGAACCAACATTTTGATTTACAGACAGCTTTCGGAATGCAGATTACCACCACCCACATGAACAGTATCCAGGAGCAAGTTATGAAGGCACAAGAGCGGAAAGCTCTTCACCCTCTAGACACTCAAGACCACCGTAGCTACCTCATTACTGCCCATGGCACCTCTAATGCCATCACATTGAGGCCTTCATTAGGTATTTTGAACACTTTAACAATTTAATTGCATAAATCCATAGCACCCACTTCTGAATGTACACACCTCTGCAAGAGTGGTTGTTGGACAATCTCTATTCTAATACACTAACAAATGCACCTAGAGTGAAATACAACTGCGTCAAATATTTGCCTTTGAGCATTTTATGGTTCACTAGTACTGTCTCCCATGGTGCATGTTTGTGATGTTCATGTCCAGCTGTTTTTGCGCCAACCATCTAACATGCTGAAATGGAATATGTTGTTCGTCCCAATGGCTTACAGAAACTTTTTAACACATTTTACTCTGAGATTATTTAGAAGAACCTGACCCTTCACTGCCGTTCACCCCCTCCCCCCCCCAACCTTTTTTTCTTTGTTATACCCCATAGCGAGATCTGCATCCTCCTACCGAAAACATATCACACACTGGCACAAAAAAAAGATCCTCAATCATTTGCCTGTCTCATACAGAAGCTCTGTTCACCCATTTTAGTCTCATCTATCATCTTCACGAGAAGTACGGTCTTAGTGCCTGACCCAATTTACATAGCATGCCGAAAATATCACTGCAAGAAGTTAATACTTAGCACAGTTCTATTCGAACGGTGAGTTACTTGTAGAGTGAAACCGTGCATTGGCAAATTTAGTACAGACAATGTAGTGCTGTTAGTAGCTCCTGTACTTAAAACAGAAAGTTAACATAATACTTTAGATCTAGCTTGAGAAGTGCAGTAAGTCACTCGGTTTGTTGTGAATATATTTTAAGGGACGCAATGCAATATGTAGATTTCAGGGCACTTGTAGGTAACACTATCAAGGATGCCTTCTTGCATGCCCTTTCCTTTTCTAATAGTGCATGTTCAATGTGATTTTCTACATAGCTGTAAATTATTAAAATATGTGTATTCAGTGGAAGGTGTTATGCTCTAGTAATGTTTCAATGCTTTCCCTAGTTGCGGATAGTCCCACACCACCACCTCCGCCCCCACCTGATGATATTCCATTGTTTGATGATTCCCCTCCACCACCTCCCCCACCACCAGTTGACTATGAGGATGAAGAGGCTGCAATTGTGCAATACAGTGACCCTTATGCCGATGGAGATCCTGTGTGGGCCCCAAAAATCTACCTTGAGAAAGGCAAGTATACACTGATAATATGTAGACTATAAAGAGTAGCTGAATTCAATGTTTTTGTTGACTGATGTAGTGACAAATGTGGAGTGTATTCATTTTTTTCCCGGGGCTACAAACCGTGAACCCAAAGAACAAGTGTAGAAAATGTAATCAGCAGGAGAGTGGTATGGGTGTAGTATGTTGCTAGTGGTGCATTTTCCAGCACTGTCGCAAATATGTTAGTAAAAAGTGGTGTGGTAGGGAACTGTAATTTACTTACATCACATCTTCTATTGAAATTGCCACTATATTTGCCTAGACTTGGTTTTAAAGATAACGTGCACAAATGTACGTGTGGAAATAAGCATTCAGAGAATACTGTGTCTTGAGCCTACTTAAATCTTTGTTTCCATCACACTTCAGTTTTACAAAAAAAAGAATGCTTCAATTGTTGCTTAACTGCTGATAGATTCTGAAATATTTGTACGGTTTGTTTACAGGGATTTAATTTGTTGTGTATTCGAAAACATTACATCCAACAGCCTTTCCTTCCACTCTCCTTGAACCCCAGCAAGATTGCCACATAGTTCACTATACAATGTCCTCTCACTTTGCAGTACTAGACAGTAAACTCCAATATACATGGTAAAGGAATAACCAGTAATTTGCCAGAATACATTAACTGAGATTTGACCTCTGTCTTTGATGCACAGCAGATGTTACAATATAATAAAACTTAAAGGCACCTTTATTGCTCATTCACCTTTTAAACACCAGCATGGTTATTTTGGGGGGTGCTCCAGCACAACCTACCCCTTTATGCTTTATTCCATGTGCCAGAAAAACTACATTCTTCACAAGAGATTCTGAGACACAGAAATCCATGGAAAGCTAATTATATGTGTATATGTGTAAATGATGAAATGACCTGCCGTTTTCGACAGACCTGCAGTCTTGTCCTGAGCAGATCAAGGTAGTGCCTTGCTGTGGAACAGATGGCTAAAACGAAAGCTAATACAATTTTAAGGAATTCCCACATTATTATTTGCAGTTTTTATATCTTTATTTGTTTAATAGAGACAATAATATGTCTTGTGTTTGATTGCAAAAAGCGGTAGCATCAAGTTCTTTGTTTTGCAGTATGGTACGTTTCAGGAAACATTTGCATGCACAGAATATAAACAAGTGGACCGTGAACATTCAGAGCAAGGAAGATGACCAATGGACATTTATTATATGTGGCTGGAAAATGTCTAGAGAGAATCATTTAACTTGCCCAACATTTGATGCTTTTTCAGGTCGAGCTTACCAGATCGAGCTAGCTGCCAGCTTGCAAATAGGGACGGGCGTAACTCGCATAATTTGCTGAAGAGTAATTACATGAAATTGCATCAGAATTTCACAAGATTATGATAGGAGCATAACCCAGCATTTAGCGCTATTTTGTTAGCACAAAATACCACAGAACACGAACAGCAGCAGCCCAAAACACAAAATATAGTTGAGATCGGGGACAGAGCTGAAAGGGTTGTACTTCAGATCGAAGATAACTTTGACTTCGAAGGCCCGAGGCCAAACAGTGGCCCAAAGAGCCCCTGGGATCAAGACAAAAGATGCCACAGGAGGGAGGTCCTCAAACGTTGCCGAAGAAGATGCCCCTGATGGTTGACATCAACAATATAGAGCTCGAAGTAGAGAGGAAAGGGAAATGTCTTGCGGTTGAAATGGAAGCAGAAAGGATGAATTTGGGATCTTTTGAAGGGCTACAGTATCATTCTCTGACCCTTGAAGGAAACATCACTCGAGGGCGAGGCTAAACCACCAGAGCAATCACATTTGCCATTACTGAAACCAGCAGAAAAGGAAAAGGAGGCCTTGGGGTTTGACGAAGAATTCAGCAGTGGCCTGTACCCAAGAAACAGATCCTGCCAACCTGAAAGAAGAAGACTGACGTGAAGAGTTGCAAAGATTAAAAACTGAAGCCCCAGCAACTGACTTGGCATCAACCCTGCCAGCTTGCCTGCTGCCTTCGATGATTGTGCCAAAAAACGACTTGTCCTGCAACTACTGAGCCCCCAAAGCCCAGAAGACCTGCCAGCACTTCACCCAGGAACCAAGAACTCCAGAGAAGTAGCGAAACTGCTTCCCTGCAGGTACCCAAAGACTCCTGAGAGGACTTTGTGACCACAGAAACCCAATGCCTGAAGACACCACTGCATCCCTCGTACAAAGCCAGAGTTGAAGTGGGCCAATGGTGTTGTCGTCCCCCAGCCCTCCAGAGAATGAGTCCACTGTGGGTTCACCCCCAGTGAACTCTCGCACATAGCCTACAGCTGGGCCCTCCTCTCCTGCGACTGCTCCCGGTAAGGAAAACCCAATCCCTAAAGACACCTCTGCACCCATCACCCCTTGGGCCGTGGAGAAGAGGATCTAAGGTGTCCCTACGTCCCTGAGCATCATGAGGCCTGAGCCCCCCGTTAGTTCAGCCCGACTGGCCTCCCAGTCGAAGCCTGCAGCCTCTTTACACAAAACCTGATCACCCATAGAGTAATACTGGGCACCCGGCTGCCCTAGTGCCGCTGGTGGTGGTCTTCTGGTGCTGCTTTGGACCTTGCTCACCTTAACTCCTGGAGACTTGTCCCGTAAGTCACTGTATTGAATGCCACACTATTTGCTTTTCCTCCAATAAGATAACATTACAGCTTCTGAAAACTGCACTAAGTGTCGACTCTTTAAATACAAAAGTATTTATTATGAAAAACGTGCTTGCCTGAACTAATTGCTTTTGGTGCCTAAATATATTATTTTTATAAATTCATGTGCTTCACATTTTGACTATTGTCTGTATTTGTGAATGTCTAACACTCCCCTCTGATAAACCTCAGGCTGCTCACCCACACTACTCCCTAGAAGAACACCTTGGGAATGCTAGACCAAGCCCCTGTCCAATTATAAGGAAACCCCTGGACTCTTTACACAATATATCTCATTTTGATATATCTTATAAGTAGCCAGCTTCCTAAATATCCCTCAAAGCCCTCCCCACCGGACATCATGAATGATTTGAAACTTATAAAGGGCACAGCTACACCCTAGAGTGTCTTGGTGCTGCACTGTCAAATGCCTGTGATGAGCAATTCCATTATCTATTCATGTTGAAAGAGCCATATCGTCAACCTTTTCTTGAACAATCTGTGGGAGGAACAGAATGTAGCTCAAAAGGGAGTTTAATCCAAGCCACGGAATCAAGATATGATAAAGTCCTTCTGCAAATCCTCGTGAGACGGATCTTGGAAATCCTTTCCAAAAGGCCCTGGGCAGCCCTCTGATTTCTGGAAGGGGCATACAAGCATATTCTGGCTCAGATAGCCTGCCCTAGAATGATGCAATGCTCTGTCGCCGATGTTGCATAGAACTGATAAACCCACCACCAAATATAAAACGAAGGGTGAGATGACAAAGCATCAAGGACACTTTGCACTGAATGAAAGAAGTAGCAGATCTGCTACAAAAGTAGGTTATAGAAAAAGGGCATACTGTATACTTTTTAGTGCCCAGGGCAGAGTTGTTATTAAGGCCCATGCTGGATCTCGGGCCCTCAACAGGTACATCACAACGCAAAAATTACAAATGACTACACTTCAGGAGTTGATCCAGCTCCTCAAAAAATGAGACTGCATGAGCACAGTGTGCCTCAAAGATGCACCTACACATAAACAAAATACACAAGAAGTTTAAAAAATGTGTAGGGGACAAACTCCATTACCAGTTTTCAGTACTGCCTTTTGGGATACAATCAGCACAGCGGGTCTTCACAAAATGCCTGGCTGCCATAGCAGCCCCTTCACATCTACCTCTACCTGGTTGACTGGCTCATAAAGACAGTCATAGCAGCAGTGCTAGGACAACAAAGAAACAGTGATAAAAATACTACACAAACTCTGCTTCTATTCCAACTGGGAAAAGTTATCCACAATACCAGAAAAGCAAAAAACATTATTTGGAAGCACACTGGACTCACAACGAGAAAAATCCTTCCCAATACAGAAAAGAGTACAGGCAAGGAGGGCTGAGCTCGGACAGCCATCTTGCATACCTTTGATACTGAAAGCCAGACTCCACATGAGACCTCTTCAGGAGTGGTTGCAGAGATACTAGTCACAAGCTACCAGGAGTTGGGACGATCTACTAGTTATAACAGTGAAACTACACAAGCAGATACAATGGTGGAACAGCAGCAACATCACAGTGGGAAGACCTTTCAGGCACCCAACTCCCTCAGTGGCTTTCACAACTGATGCATCCCATACTGAGTGGAGGAGCGCACATTATTCAACTGAACGTAAGGGACCTATGGAGCCAGAGAGATGTGGCCAAACAAATAAACATCTGTGAACTCAAGACAGGGTTTCCATTCCTTTAAGTCTTCCAATCTCCTCGATGGGGAAGGTGGTCCAAATACAAAAGGCCAACAATGCAGCCTTGCTCCACCTCAACAAGTGTGTGGGGGCAAGGGGGAGTACAGGATCAAATGAACTATCCACCCTAGCACAGGAAATACAGACATGGGTTTGACAGAGTAACCCATCGCTGGTGGCAATTCACCTGCTGGGAGTGGAGAACCCGGAAGCAGGCACACTAAGCAGAGAAAACTATATATACACCACAAATAGGAACTGAACCAGCGCTACAGGTGAACTTGTATGCAACACAAGAGAACGTGAAATTTTAAGGCTTTGCAACAAGATACCCAACCCACCAATCCCAGGTTATGTCCTATCAATAGAATAGTCAAGAAATATGCATATGCTTTTCCCCTGATTTTCCCCACATAATAGGTTCAAGCAGGCTAGCATGAGCCTTATACTCATAGCACCACAATATTCCAGACAGACATGGTTCTCAGACCTAGTGAAACTGGCACAAGGAACATGATGCCACATGATGCCGCTACGAACACTGCAGGGCATTCTATCCATGAAGGGGGGAGGGAGGACGTGTTCCACCTCAGGGAAAAAAAGTCCCTCAGTGTGGCTTTGTTGCGCCTGAAGACCTAGAATTCGGACATCTCCAGTTGCCAAAAAGAACCTTGGAGGTACTCCAAGAAGCAAGACCAACTACTCTGAAGCGTTACTCCGAAAAATAGAAAAGGTTTTGAAAATGGTGCCCCAAAGACACGAGGGGCGTGAACGGAAGAAGTTTCTTTCAGACACAAGTGACCAAAAGGATCTGGAAATAGAAAAAAGAATAGCGCCACCCAGAGAAACACCTACATGGAATCGTAATCTGGTACTTGTGCCCAGCTGATGAAACAACCTTTTGCATCCTACACGGTCTAAAATTCCTCACTTGGAAGATCACCGTGCTAGTGGCTAAAACATCACTACACAGTCAGTGAACTGAAGGCACTAACTGTGCAGGAACCATATATTGAGATTCACAAGGACAGAATAGTTGAGGGAAGCTGACTCTTTATGTGACAAAGACAAGATAGTTGTAGGAAGCTGGTTCTTTATGTGATATATCAAAAATGATATACAGTGTAAAGAGTGCAGGGGTTCCCTTATGATTGCACAGCTCTGGCTATGGAATCCCAAAGAGCTCTGTTATGGGGTAGTGTGGTAGAGTAGCCTTATGCTTAACACAGAGGAATGCAAGACATTTGCAAATACACACAATAATCAATAAATGACAAAAAGACTCAAGAAGGTGATCCACACCAATTTATAAAACTAGCAAGCATCTTTGTGTTTAGGCATCAGAGAAAAGTTGTTCAGGTAAGAACATTTTTTAAGATAAATTATTTTCCGTTCAAAAAGTTGACACTGCCGTTTTTGAGTTCTGCAATGTTATCCTATAGAAGGAAGGACAAGTTCTGCAAACGGGTACAGTACAACGACTTACAGGACCAATCTCCAGTAGTTAATGTGAGTGGTGGGCAATGTCAAAGGCAGCACCAACAGTACACTACCAGTGGCACAGGGCAGCCGTGTGCAAAACAGCATCAATCAATCACCTCCCAAATGTTTGACATTGATGTGATTATCTACTTTTATGTTAGTTGTGCAACTATTCATGTTCTCAACCTATGTAAAGCGCTCGGATACCTCCGGGTCTAGCCACCGCTATATAAAACTCCAAATAAATAAATCGGGGCAATTGTAAGCGCGCTACTTGCCTGTGCGGGTTTCAAGGTGCTTGGGGGGTGTAGACAGCTCCGCTCATTCGAAGAGCCAGGTCTTGAGTACCTTCCTGAAGACCTGAAGGTGTTCAGGGAGGGGGCGCATCTGATGTCGATCGGGAGCTCGTTCCAGGTCTTGGCTGTGATGTATGAGAAGGCTCTTCCACCTGTTCTGGCTCTGCGGAGTTTCGGCGAGGTCAACGGATCGGAGGATTCTCTTGGGAACGTGGAAGGAAATTCTCTTGTTGAGGTATTGGGGTCCGGTGTTGTGGAGGCATTTGTAGGCGTGGGTGAAAATCTTGAAGGTTACGCTCTTAACGGGGAGCCAGTGAAGGTTCCGCAGGTGTTTGGTAACATCTTCGTGTCGAGGGATGCCGAGGACGAGTCTGGCTGCGGTGTTCTGTATGGTCTGGAGTTTTTGGAGCAGAGACTTGTTGATCCTGGCGTAGCGGGCCTTACCGTAGTCCAGTCTGCTGGTTATGAGTGCGTGGGTGACTGTCTTCCTTGATTCTGGGGGATCTATTTGAAGGTCTTTCGGAGGATGTGGAGGGTGTTGAAGTAGCTGAAGGCGCCGGCTTTGACCTGTCTGGTCATGGAGAGGGAGGAGCAGAGTACGATGCTGAGATTTCAGGCGTGGTCTGTGGGGGTGGGCGGGCTGCAGAGGGCCACCAGGTGTTGTCCCATGCAGAGGGCGAGGGTCCAAGGATCTCTGTGTTCTCAGAGTTGAGCTTCAGGCAGCTGCTGCTCATCCAGGATGCTACGTCTTTCACTCCTTCCTGGAAGTTGAATTTGGTGGGTCCTTGGTGAGGGAGAGAATGAGCTGGGTGTCGTCGGCGTAGCATACTATGCTGATATTGTGCTGTGTGACTTTGGGGGCGAAAGGGGGGGCATGTAGATGTTGAAGAGCGTGGGGCAGAACAACAGTTCTTGGGGTGCTCCGCTGTTAATTTCCGTGGGTTCGGAGAGAAAGGGTGGCAGTCTTATTCTTTGTTTTCTGACAGTGAGGAAGGAGCGGATCCAGCCGAGAGCGGTTCCCTGTATGCTGGCGTTGCAGAGTCTGGCGGTGAGTGCACGGTTGGAGATGGTGTTGAATGCTGCGGAGAGGTCGAGTAGTATCATAGCCGCGGTATGTCCTTGGTCGAGGAGGGTGTGGATGTCGTCTGTGGCGGCGAGTAGAGCGGTCTCAGTGCTGTGGTTGCTGTGGAATCCAGATTGGGAGGGGTCGAGGATGGAGCTTTCTTCAATTAATTTTGTTAGTTGGGCATTGACGGTCTTCTCGCTGACTTTGGCTGCGAAAGGGAGGAGGGAGATGGGTTGGTAGTTCTTGCGGTCCATAGGATCGGCTGAGGGCTTCTTGAGCAGGGGTCTGACTTCTGCACATTTCCAGTCATCGGACAAGATGCCGGTCTTGAGGGTGGCATTGAAGGTGCGTTGTAGTTCTGTGGCAATTCTGGCTCTGTGGAAGATGTGTGGCGGGCAAGGGTCCGTGGGGGCTCCGGAGTGGATGCCTTTCATGGTCGAAGTGGTGTCTTCGGTGGTGACTGGGGTCCAATCGCAGATGGTGGGCTGGCTGGGGTTGCTGGAGGGGGAAGTGGTTTCAGAGTCAGGTGTGTGGTCGTTGACGTAGTCGTAGAGGCCCTTGATTTCCAGGTGGAAGTAGGAACCTAGCTTGTTACAGAGGTCTTGGGAGGGGGTGATGTCCTTGGTTTCACTGGGGGGCTTGGTGAATTCCTGGATGAAGCTGAAAAATTCCTTGGAGTTGCTGGCGTTGGCGAGGATCTGACTTTGGATGAAGGTCCTTTTGTTGGATCTGATGCGTTGATGGTATTCTGTCAAGATGTTCTTGTAGGTGGTGCGATCTTCTGCCATTTTGCTGTTTCTCCAGTTCTTCTTGAGACGTCTGCAGGTGCATCTGGATTCTTGTAGGTCAGTGGTGAACCATGTATCCTTCCTAGGGCACGGTCTGTCGCTGTTACGTAGGGGTGCGAGCTCGTCAGCGCAGTTGGAGCTCCATCTGTGGAGTTCTTTGGCTGTGAGGTTGGCGTTGGTCAAGGTGGTGGGGGCGTAGTGGTTGAGGGTGGAGTTGAGCTGCTCCTCAGTGACTTTGCTCCAGTTCCTTCGTGGAGGGCGCTGTTCCGGTTTGGGCGGTGTGGGTTTGTCGACATGAAAGTGCACGCAGTGGTGGTCCGTCCATAGGGGTTGCATGGTTGTGGCTGATGTGGATGTTGTTGCCTCCTGCAAAGATGGGGTTGAGGGTGTGTCCTGCCTTGTGGGTGGGCATGGTGCCGAGCTGTTTCAGTCCGATGTTGGTGAGGTTGTCCAGGAGGGTGGTGGAGTTATGGTCGCTGGGGTTGTCGAGGTGGAAGTTCAGATCTCCGATGAGTATGTAGTCCATGGAGACAATGGCATGTGGTGTGACGAGGTCATTGATGGTAGTGGCGACTGAAGCGCGAGGTCCGTGGGGGGGGGGGGAGGGGCTGGCGGTGAGGGTGCCACGAAGAGTGGTTCTGGGCTGTCTGGATCTGGAAATGAAGTTGTTCGGTGGTGAGGAGTTGTCACTCGTGGTGGAGGTGGAGAGTCTGAGGGAGCTCTTGTGCACGATGGCGAGCCCTTCTCCTGAGCGGTTGGGGCGGTCCTTCCTCTGGATCTTTGTATACGTAGGGGATGGCAGTGGCGATGTCGGGCGGAGGAGGTGTTGGTCCAGGTTTCTGTAAAGAAGGTGAAATCTGGGGAGAGGGTGTCGAGGAGGTCCCAGATCTCTACAGCTTGTCTATGCAGGGAGCGAACGTTGAGGAGGATGCACCTCAGGGCTTTGGAGGTATTGATGTTCGGTGCGGGGGTGGTGGCTGTGAGGTTGAGGGTGGTGGTGAAGGTCTGGCGGCATCGACGGCAGGAGAACTGTCAGTGTGTGGTGCTCGGCGTGGACAGCTGGCAGTTGTTGTTCCTTCCGGGGTTGAGTGCGAGGAGGGGAGCTGCGTCGTAGCAGTGGATGGTTGGAGATACAGGGTCCCTGGCGCTTGTCATGGTTGAGTTGCGGACAGGCGCAGATGGGTTTGCCTTTGGCGCGGCCGCCATTAAATATGGAGGGAAGCTCAGGTGGGAGCAGGAACAGCAAGGGAGGAGGGGGAGCGGCGGCGAGAAAGCGGGGACGGAGCAGGCAAAAGCGAGAAGCGGAAAAACTATAAAAACCATAAAGACACAGCACAGACTTAACAGTAATGCAGAATACCAATACAGGATACAAAAACCAATGAAGACAATTAACAGTTAACAATAATACAGAATATCAAACCCAACGAAGACAGGCGGATGACACACGGAAAAACGGGCGCAGCGGGGTAGCAGCTGGGCAGGCTCGAACACCTACAAGATCCCTGTCAGCAGCAGCGGCACACTGGCGGAGCAGTTGGGAGAGAGCAGGTCCCTGGCCAGAGGGAGCCCAGTAGGTTTTAATGGGGGTTCAGTCACTGTAAAATGAGGCTTTGGCTTTGGCTTTGGCTAGGGAGCCAGTGGGGGTGAACAAACCGGCTGGTTCAAGGCTTGCGATGCTTGGGGACGTGGATACACCTGGGGTTCTCTTCTCACCGGCCCTATGGCAATAGATGCAGAGGTATCTATAGGTGTTGCAGTCGAGGGAGGCCTGCGTGCAGAGGCACCAGGTGTTGTCAAGGCGTCTACCAGGGTTGAGATCACAATAGACGCAAGCTCTGGGGGGCCGGGGAAACTTTTTGGCACTGTCGGGCTGGAGGCGACGGGTGTAGTGTTGGCTTCTGGTGTCTGGTTTTTAATGGAGGCCTTGGAGTCTTCTCTTTTGGTGTCTCTGCAGAATGCAGTGAATAGTTCTGCTGTTCTTTAGGAGTTCTTGGTCTTTGTTGAAGGCAGGCAGGTACAGGTTTTGGAGGCACACAGCTGCAGAATGAGTCTTCTTTAGCGCACGTTTGACAGAGGACTGCAGACAGGACAGCATGGCTGGGGCCAAGTCAGGTATTGTGATTGCATTTATATAGTGCTTACTACCTCTGATGAGGCATCAAAGTGCTTTTTCGGTGAGTAGCATGCTACTCCGGAACCCATAAAGGATTACTGGTGAATTAGTATAGTGAAATACAAATATAATTTGACCCGTGGATA
Source organism: Lissotriton helveticus (assembly GCF_964261635.1). NCBI lineage: Eukaryota > Metazoa > Chordata > Amphibia > Caudata > Salamandridae > Lissotriton > Lissotriton helveticus. The sequence continues at coordinate 820,266,747 of NC_136071.1, forward strand.
TGTTAGTCTGCTATTTGGATTGGGAAGGATAGTGGAGGCATAAAAGAAGAAAAAGGTTTGCATTTATATAGTGCTTGCTACCCCTGATGAGGCGTTGAAGCGCTTTTTGGCAAGTAGCACCCTACTCTGGAACTCAAACAGTTTAGGATTAGTGGGTAATTAGTATAGGGCAATATGAAATTAATTAGAGTGGTGGACATGTTAGTCAGCTGTTTGGAATGAAACGTAGTAATGGAGGGTATAGAAGAGGGAAGGTTCTAGAAAGTATATGTGTATATATATATATATATATATATATATATATATATATATATATATATATATATTTTGGGTGTAAATAGCAGGAGGAGGAGGTTTGTGATGAGTAAAAGGGAGCTGGAAGGGAGACAGTAAGAGGGAAGGATTTAGAAGAACAAGCTACTTATCTTTAGAAACAATGTATCTGGAAGGGACATATGCCTGCTGTAGATTCCTCACCCCGGATCCTGCCCTAGGCGTCAGTTTGGATCCTTCCTCCCCAGCAGCACCCCTGCGCGTTGTCAGGCAGTGCGGTGGTCGGCTCCGTGTCCGTCATCGTTGGGGCTGGGACGATGCCGCGGGACCCACACAGATGCTGCCCACAGGTGCAGACGTTGGCCCTTAACACGACTTTCCATGCCAGAAGCGCAGAGCCATAAAAGACATTGACCACTGGTGCGCCAAAACTAGGGCCCTTTAGGGAAGTCCCTATCCCTAGAAATCAGTTCTCAGAGTGGGAAGGATGGGTGGGGCGGTAAGAAATTTACAACCAACATATGTCTCTTCCAGATACACTGCTTCCTGTTTTATGGCAGACAATCACTCTTTGACCAATCTGAACAATAAACCGCATATGCTGGTCACCTAGCTGGGATCAGGACTACATTCTTCTCCCCCATCAGATTCGCAATGGAAGCGTCTTCTCTTCGCAAACAAAAATCAGCATCTAGAAATGGGAATCCTGCATAGGGGTTGCAGTCTTGAGTCTTCAGCGGCCCTTCATGTTCTTTTTCGTATATTATCAGGATCTCCTTCTCTGGTGTCAGACTCCCCTAATTAATGAATTCTAGGGGAGTGTAGGGTAGTAGCCAATGGGCTACTTACCCTTGGGGTCACTACTGCCCCCCCCTCCCCAATGACCACTTCCTGTGAGAACTGGGCATAACATTGTCCAGAATTCCTCAGTATGCCATCACAAAGATGGCTACTTCTTAGAAAAAAAAATAATGTCCACCTCACAGTAGCCCTCCTTAGGGGAGTTACTAGCCTGGAGGTGGCACGCCTACCTGAATCGCTAATTTTCCCACCTGCCCAGGTGCCACAGGGGCTCAGGACGGCAGGGGGTTGTGCATCTCCTGTGATGGGAGCCAGATTTGCATTCCAAAGTCGACACCTTCTTTGAAGCTCACCGGCCCATGGAGGTTTATCAACAGGCCCTCCTGTGGTAGGAGGGTGTTACACACTCTTCCCGGACAAGCTTTTGTTCCGAGTCTCCTGAGAGCAAAGGCTCTTACCCTAGTAGGTCAGAACAGCGTCTTGGGTGGGTATGGGGTACCCCCATTACATGTATTGTTGGCCAAATTCATTCAGGTAGAATGAGGAGCTCTGTCCTACACCTACAAACTTTGTAGTTTCCCCAAAGTGGCCTAGGTATTCATGCATGCAGGCCACTTCTATAATTGTTTGTAACCAAATGCTAGTAGTGTAATCGCCTGGTCATGCTTGGGGGAGCCTCCATGTCAAATATTTACTGTTTTGGGTAGACTCCTGTCACTCAACAGAGTCCAGCACTATGTTGGAGAGAACCATCACAAATTGTACTTGTGAGGAGTTTCATGTTACAGGTATATTAGTCCGAGATAAGTAGTGGGGCATAGACTACAATGATGGTATCTAAAGTATGTCCAGATCTTTATGTAGATTCAGAGACATGCAGGTGTAAGTGGAGAGTTTCAAAATTAGAAATTGGCGATTTAATGGTGAACAAATCAAATCTGTAGAACCAATTATTGACTTCTCCAAAAATGCCCAGATTAGTGTAATTGAGCATGGAATTGATGAAGGCTTCTGTAAAGGTGGATTTGTGCAGTGGAGGTCCCTAGATGTGAATGAGTAGCAAGTTGCATTGGGAAACATGATACAGCCTTAGGGGCTTAGTACATAGTAAGAAATGCCCTTCAATTAGGGGAACAGCCTCTTCTACAGAGGCTACACTGCGCTTCAAGGCCAGGAAACCTGCAGTAGCGTGTAGAACTGCAGGTATACATTTATATTTGAAGTAAAAAAGTTTTGTGAAGCACAGTCTGTGCCATCACTGCTTAATGCAAACTAGTGTTTGCCTGTGATAAGCCAAGGTGACTCAATTTTGTAACACCTCATAACCATACCGCTTTCCAGATCTCATATTAAGTTTCCATCCGTTTTATGACTCGACAGTGTCGTATAACGGTTACCTGTGCACAAGGAGTCAACTGTTATATAGCAATGTTAAACTAATTAGGCACCCTATGTACCATAGTGGTCCCATGCCAGATAATCCCACTGTTTGTCCAATGTTCTGCTCACAGTTATCTTTGAGGCCCAGTGTGCATTCTTCCCACTAGCTATTATATTGATCAGATGCCTTCATTTGTACTGTGGCCTTTGTCCCGATTGCCCTTTATCGCGGTTTACAGTGTGCTTTGCTGTGGAATACTTAAATGGGGCCCAAATATCCATTGGTTTAGGCTCTCTGTATATTATACTTGCTCTCTTGGCGCTGAAAGACTAGTATTACGATTTGTCACACTTCAACGAACTGGCGGTCTGGGATGGTGGTCCTTTGTACCATTGAATTGCCAGACTTCGTTTTGCTAACAGTAACTCCACAATTTATTCTTTTGGCCCTGTGGGAGCATGTGTGTTGACTGTATATTGCGTTGTGCAGGGTTCCAAATCTGCTTTCCAGGTGTTACTGCTGGGTCGTCCCTCTCATCCCCACTTCTCAACCTTAAGAGTTTGCCCTCTGCAGATAGGCCTTATTACTCATGTGACTAGGGGAGCGCCTGGGAGCTCCTGCGCCTTTTTTCCCCAATGTAACCCGAGCTTTTCAAAGGCTTTAGAGAACCACCCACCTCACCCAGGTCCAAAAGAACTAATCCCTGTGAAGTTGTTGCTCTGCTAAGCCTAGATAGATTTCTAGAGCATACACTATAGCCAGCTGCAAAACGCCCTTTTCTGTTTCTTTTTCTTTTGCGGCTCCTGTGGAAACATCAGGGCACATACATTGCCTGATTTTATAATGCCCAATCCCATAAGCTGCTTATCTGCCACTCCTGGATAGAACCCGCAGAGCTGATACCAAGGTTGGTTGTATAATTTTAATTTACATGGCTTGCTCCTCTGATAGTTGCAAGTAAGCCGCCCTCCACCCCTCTTCTCAAAAGCATATACTAAGTCGTGTTCGATAATGCCCATTCCTGTGGGCTATAGTCAACATGAGAATGCATCATGAACAGTAGCAGATTTTCCCTCCTGGCTCTTTCTACACTAATCACTTTAAATTGTACAGACCATTCGAAGGATAGTGGAGATCTGCATGCTTGCATAACCGTACATATTCATACAACACCTACATATATGCAGCTTCCCGCTTGATGCTACACAGAGCAGCCTCTGACATGCACTCTAAAACAATTTCTAAATAAGCCACAGTGACCTTACACACACTGCATCCACCCATTCACTAGCTCTAATGGTTAAGCATCCTGCTGTGCACTGATTTTCTCTTAAACTTGATATTTTTTTGCATTTGATTGCTCACAGGGTTGAATGTACTTCCCTTGACTATCCGCTCTGTTATCTCTCCTGTTAGAGCAGAAGTGATTCTCTGGAGCAATACCGTTCCCTTTAGAGGACTCTATTGATCACCCTTCTGGGGCAAACCTTTTCAAGTAAATTGTTTCTATGTTATTCTGCCTCCTTGTAATAAACTTCCTTATAGTAGCAACTTCTCGTTCTCAAGCACTGCCCTTATGGTAGGTTATCCCCAAGTGCTCTGAGGTGATGCATGTCATACAGTAGAAGGGAATTAGTATCTGTAAGTTCTTTTAATACAGTGTAGTATACAGTGACCCACCTCTGTTTGATACGGAGATTCAGATAATGAATGGAATCTGTACCATGGTTCACCGTGAGCTTCAGGTCACAATGTTCCAAATTTAACCAGTCCATGAATTCCATCAACTGTTCATCTTGTCCGTGCCGGATGATGAACAAGTCCTCAATATATCTTCTCCCCATTACGTTTAAAGGGATTATTCATCTGGATTACTGTATTATTCTCAAATTTAGCAACATAGAGAATTGCCATGTCTGGGGCAAAAAACATTCCCATTGCTACTTCATTTGTTTGTTGATAATCATTTCTGGACATGAAATGGTTATATTCAATGCAATGGTCAGTATGTCTGTAATCAATTGTGTGGGAATGGAGGTAGTATTTACACAGCTACTGAGTAGTCTGGTGATATCCTAATCGATATTTGTGTATGGGGACTCTCCATCCGATGTTATAATGCTTCTCGCCAGACGTCCCTTCCACTGTGTTAATGAACTGCATACTATCTTTCACATATGATTCTATTTTCGGGACTTCGTCTTTGATGCAGTATCCTGACGCAATTAGCCTACTCAGAGGTTTTGTTCAATTGTTATGTACATTTATTTGGTAGTGTATATGTGACTGGTGTTCTCAAATGTGGTTAGTCAGATACCTAAATTCCATCTCACTAATCCAGCCTGCTTAGATGCCTGTTTCTGTGCACCTCTTCCTGTTTAAGTATATATCAAAATTACACAGAAAGTCAAATAGGTGGCGAGTAACGTTTGATGATATAGACATTCCAGTTAGTAAATGAGCCTCTTGCTGTTGCCTTTGTAGGTGTTTTCCCTAATGAGATGGCTTGTCCTGATGAGACCCTGTGAATAAGCTGTAGGGTTGAAATGTCAACACACTGATTCCTTGGTCTACCTCTTGGATTTAGTGAAGGACTATAATTTGTAAAACAGACTTCACCATATTGAGACCAGCGTTACCCGCAAGAGTTGTTTTTATTCTGTACATAGTCACTATTTGCACCTTGTTCATGCACTGTGCTATCTGCACTAGTGTCACTAAGAACAATACATGCTGTTTGCATGAACCTGTGTGATATGTAATGAAATTGTTGCTATAATTGACTTTTGCATAAAAGGCCCTGTTCTAGTATTTATTACATTAAATGAATGACTAAATTGATTTTGTGCACCACAGATATATACATATGGTTTCCGATGGAAAAGAGTCCAACTGAACCAGGACTTTTTGACTTAACACACTCCTGCATCAGTTGCAAACACAAAAAACTACCTGCAGGCCATCAGTCATAAGTAAGCAATATGCTTGTAGATTAAAGTTGGCTTTGATTGCTCAAGAATCACATGGCTTCTGAACAGGATGTTTCTTTCCTATGTCCTTGACACCAACGTTCCTACAGGATGTACTCCACTGAACCTAATAAAGTCAATCTTCCAACCAACGTGCAGGATCGAAAGCCTAGAAGTCATGCTTATCCCAAAGGTCATTTAATGTTCAATTTGTATGTTTGGTCAGTTTATTCAGTTGCTTCCTCCATGTGTGAGAAAGTGCCTCTTTTTACATTGTTAGCCCCCACTTTCTGCCTGGTTTTGATATAATTTTAATTGTAGTGCACAGGTTCCCTTCCATCCAGGTCCCCTGTGCCAGTGCTTCTTGCCTAAAAACATACCCACAATTGGTACTTCTGCTCACTGTAAGTCCATACTAAGTGGTACTTAGGGCCAGGGAGCTGAGGGGGATGAGTCTTTATTTGAAACTGTACTTACTTTATTGCAAAGATCTTGGTCTTAAAATAAAATACAAAGTATATTTTTCTAAAATTGATCTGGATCTCCTTCTTGAGTTGTGTGTCCATTATTGATCAATATTGTGCAATAAATGTCTTACACTTCTCTGTGTTAGGCTTAAGGCTGCTTGCCCCCACTACCACTAATAGAGCACTTTGGGTCTTACATTGAACCCTGTACACTTTTGGGGAACCCCTGGACTCTGTGCATGGTATTACCACCTAGTGGCAATATATTATACAGATCCAACTATCTACAACATGTAAAAAGATTATGCATTGGAATCCTGGTAATTGCGCAAACTGGGGCTTATCACCTTGCCTCCAGAAACACAAATCAAAATACTGCTTGCTCCCCGCGAGCCATAAACTACCTTAAGTACTAGTACAGTTTTGTTCTAAATGGCAGTTAGAGATCAGTAAGCACTACCGGTTACCATATAAGCTAGTTTTACTCTTTATTGCTATAAGTTCCACATGATTATTGACCAGGTTTCCTTCGTTATATGGTAGTGTGTGCTGTAGATCTAACCATTTAAATTGTGTGAGACAAGCATCATGTGTGCACAGCATTTTGTAGGTAGCACACGCATTTTCATTTCTATGTCAGACAACAGAAATATTGGGCATTGTCCAGTAAGGAATATTTCAGCAGGAGGGAAATAATTCCAGGTAATTATTTTATTATATTGTCAGATATAGCATGTAAACAATGTCTACCTTTAGACCCATCTTGTTTGCAGTTAATTTTTTTCAGCATTCTATTGCTAATTATTGTTTAACATTGATTTGATTCTTTTGTTTTCAATCTATAGTTGTTGCGATATATGATTACTGCAAGGACAAGGATGACGAGCTGTCTTTTATGGAGGGTTCAATCATATATGTGATAAAAAAGAATGATGATGGCTGGTATGAAGGCGTTTCCAATGGAGTGACTGGCCTTTTCCCCGGGAACTACGTTGAATCAATCATGCACTATGCCGATTAAACTTGGCTTCCTTTTTGGATTGAGACCCTACTGAATCATGCTGTGATTATTTGAGGCCAATTGTAAAATGTAACAAATATCACAGTACTTGTTAAAGAAATGTCCCCATTATCCTGCAAAGACATGCTGTTTTAATGGATTTAATTCTGAAGTACAACTCTCGATAGACAGTTCGTGTGTTGCCTGGTTGAATTTCTTAAATCGTAAATCTGCCCACAAATTGGTTATGCTTATGTACTTACTTATGCGTTGTTAATTTTATGACCAGCCTAAATATTTTGGGAATGTAGGGTATAGTATTTAATGAAATCATAATTCATTTGTGCCATAATGTTTCAGTGCAGCATGAGAACTAACATCAAGACGTTTCACTAACCTAAACACTGAAAAATAAGTGCTGGTCAAATTACTTTTGTTTAGATTCTTGCTAATTTTTAAACTATATTTGTTAAAAGCATGCTTACAAACTTATGAACTGAAATACTACTTTAAAAACTAAAAAAATCCAAAAAGCTTCCAATTTGTTGTAATATTTACCCAGAGTACTCTCACTTAAATTCTATTATATGGCATTGTGAAAAATGGGTGGTCTTAATATGTATGTTGTAATTTGTACTTATTTTTTTTAAATGAGTGAATTTGCAGTATAAACATTTTTCCATGTATAAATACATAAGTGAACCAAAGTTCAACCATTTTGCTTCACTGGTTTACAAAAGTGTCATTTAAAACGCCAGCTTTGCAAAAAAAATCTAAAAAAAAAAATCCCATGACTAATTTTTGTCTTACAAAGTATATACCAAGATCAATACCTATGGTAGCCTTAGCTATATATATAATAACCGAATACGCACATTTTCAATTTGAAATAATTATGAATAAATCTAGGATGCTGTCTTGCTCAAAAAGTTCAGACATCGAATGTCATGCTATGAACCCAAAATGGTTTTTATATAGCTGTACCTAAATACGTTTTGCTACAACTGACTCTTGAGAAGACGGACCAGGACTACAAGCTGTGTATTTTATAAAATATTATGCCAAGTAGGCAATTCCAGGGAAAGAGCCAAAATACGGTCATTAATTTCTTCAAAAGGGGGACCATTGTGTATGTATCCAGAATAGTACAATTTTTGCCAGCCATTACCTTTTCTTCCTTTTCGATTCAAGAGACGCTGGACCGAAAATGCACACTGAAGGGTGCTCTAATCACTTTATACTTAATCTACATTTGTGTCCTTTTGGTCATGTTTTCACCATATAAAATATGAAGCAATGACGTCAGGACACAATATAACAACTGCCTTGTGCACTGCAGCACTAACTGGTATTTCTAATCGCTAGTACATTTTTTAAAGACTTTTTGTGGACCTACTGAAATGAGTTACTCCTATTTGGTGTTGGGAATTGTACTGATGACTGAATTTCAGATTTTTAAAGCACATATAGATAGAAAGGCTGATGGTTTGAACTTGCAGTAACATCGGGGTTTTATTGTTTGAGTTTTTTTTCTCTTCATCCTGCTCATCTAAAATCATTAGTTACGCAAAATGCTTCTTGCTCTCTCATAACATTATAATTTTCTAAAATGTTGACAGCCAGTAACATGTATTTCTTTTTAAAATTGGAAATTCTTTTAATTTGTATATAACCTGTTAATTAAAAATGTATGTACAGTCTTTTATAATAAACCATTCTCCTATTATTGCAATGTAAGCGATTTTTGTTTGACATGAGCTATCTGTATAACACACGAACACACACACACATGTAAAATTAGATTTGTACGGATGTGCGACCCAGGCTTCTGTTTTAATGATTCTCTGACATACAAAAATCATGAACAAATTGATGATTTATTCTTTTGTTGGCGTGTGTGTGGATAAGTGACGTGTAAACAATGCCACACACATACATAGACATAATTATGCACATGGTACAATTCAATAGTTCTACTATTTTTAACATTTAGAATTATGGCTTCTTCCATAAAACTTTTAGGTTAAAATATACAGTACTTTACAGCACGATGCGATTGAAGACATTTAACTGTCCATGGGGTGTTGTTTTTTTTTGGAAACCCCGACGGTATAGGCACAGTTTGGTTGGTAGCTGCCAGACTTGGTGAAAGGAGTTCTTGTCATTTGTCTCGTGTGAGAACAATTTCTGTGAGTTGAATAAGGGCATCCCTCTCCGGGGAAGGCTGTAATTTGCTAATCTCTCGTATTGCTTCATGACAGTACCGTCGAGCAAGGTAGGTTGCTTGCTGGACACCATCACTCTTCAGAAGAAAGAAAGAAAAAAGTGTTACACAGGAGAGTGAATAAATTGCATTTCTAATAGCTTGGCAGTTATCTATAACAAATATGTTAAACCGTTGTGAGCTGTATAAAATGGGCAAGCTAGCATCTACCAAAAACAAAGTAACGTGATATGGAACGGTCAATATGCATTATTATCCTCTCCCAAACATACCATAACGCTCAGTTGCCATAACCGCGGTCCTGCACCTTAGCGTATGGGCTTTGTAATTGTGTATGGTAAGAACATGTCCCTTTTGAGGATACATCTTATGACTCGTATGATAGGGGTTCAATGTATAAAGATTAAAGTCTATATGGGGGTACCTGTCCTTTGAGTAGTACTCAGGCCTACAACTTTACATTTTGAACTGTGTTCGTCACCCTTCCACAGATTTGCTCCTTAACGGCACCCATGTCATACTGGTTTGTTTCAACAAGAGCTGCTCTCCTACAACCGTTTCCTTTCCTCTGCCACTTTTGGCATCCAAATACATATCCCAGTAAACTGTTTTGCTCCCTTATCTGGTGGTAGCACTCCTCTGCAAATGATGCTTATGACTGTTTCTTGCCTGAGAAGCTGCCATTTTAAGGAGGCACTCTACTCTATTGCGTGGGCCCAGATTCCTGCCAGTGCCAAGTATTGTAACCAGTACATTGTACTTTTGTAATCCGGAGAAGGAAACAACATGGGAAATAAAAAATGCCAGGGACACTGCATTATTGTTGGCGTAGATTAGTCGAGAAATAAAGCAAAAGGCAGAAGCTTCTGCCATTGTTTAAAGATCATGGGCCTTATTTATGAAAAGTGACGCATCGCTGCGTGAAAACAACGATGCGTCACTTTTCACTGCGCTCTCCCTGCGACATGATTGATGCGTCCTATTTATAAATTTGACGCATCATGTCGCAAGGAGTTACAGATACGTCAGTATTTCTGACGTATCTGTAAGCGCAAAAGTCACGCATTGCTGGGGTGTGTCACAAAAGTGACGCAACTCCAGCAATGCGTCCTTTCACATGGGGAAAGCCCCATGTGAAAGGGCTTGCGTCAGTCTTACGCCTGCTGTGAGGCAGGCGCAAGATTTTGACGCAACAGCGTCCTAAAAGTGACGCAGTGAAATCTCATAGATTTCACTGCGTCACCCTTACAGAGCTAAGGCACAAATGATTGACACCTGCAAGGAAGGAGGATTTGTGGAGTGAGACAGTTTTGGTGCCATAAAGGATGTTCGGTAACCTGCCCTATGGTTTGATAAAAGTGCTTATGACCCAGTGATGGGATCTGATTTGGAAGTTGGTAACTCCCATGTGACTGTGTATCCTGCATCTTATGCTTTTGAGCCTAAGAAGACTTCTGTTTTCTCTTACTTATCCAGATCCTCATGCATGACCTTCCCGGAATCATTGGGAACTTCTTGCTCTCCCCTAGTTAGTGGGGTTAATAGTATTGTGAACCCGAAACTATAATGCCACATTTTCAAGTGGGTGCCTCTAAAATCCATAAGACCCTTCACAGCCTCCAGCAGGTACTGATCCATTGATTACTGAGGTTTTATAGAGTGCTGTGTTTCTCCCCTAGTTACTTCAGAGCACTAAAGGCTATTTCCTCATGGAAACACCTTCCAAGTCAGACATCTGCTCAAATTCTCCTTCAATGGAGAATCTCTGTTCGTTTTGCAGGTTTATTAGATGTTAGAAAAGATGAAAAAGGAAATCGCAAATGCCATGAGTGCCCTTTACATCACTTCACCTAGGTGCGCCTTTTGGAAACATCACTATCAGGCAGGATCTCAACCTGCTTCCCGAGACCCTATTGCCATCCTACAAGAAGCATACCATCTGTAAACGGCACAAGGGTACACAGGGGTGCCTGTAGGTTCATCTCTGTCTGCCAAACTGTCCATTCTGTAAGATACTTTACGCACTAGCTGGGCATGATGGCTTCATGCAGCACCATAGCACCCCGTGCACAGCTCCACATGTGCCAGTTACAGAAATGCTTCTTGGTTCAGTGGGACGATCAAGTGTAGGTAAATGCCTGTGACACAGGGGCACCACATCCATTTCCTCAAGCTCTTTGTTCTACATCTCACCCTCAAAGCTTTCCTTTCCCCAATTCGGGACCAGGTAGAATTAATCAGAACAAGTAACATCATGTACTACCTACAGAAATGGGGCAGTACCCACTCTTTTTCCTCTAATTACTGGGACAGAACACATGCTATTGGGCAATCCGCTACGCTATTCATCTCATAGCGGGTGGAAGCAACTTTGCAGAATGCATCAATAAATCCTCGAATGGTAACGCTACCCACAAGTACTTCACCAGTTACTTTCAACATGGGGGCCCACCACACACAGACCTGTTTCCCACCCACGAAAACACAATGCCCAAACCTCCTCTCCAGATACCCAGTCCATGAGCAATGTACCATGCCTAAACTGGTCAGAGAATCACAATATGGTAATTCTTAGACTCCCTCACAAGGGCCAAAGCAGGTATCACCAGGTGGATAGTTAAATGCATCCAAACTTGGTATCCTAAAGCTAAAAAAAGCTCTTCCGGTTACCCACAGGAAGCACTGTACATGAACAAAGGCAGCAGCCATGGCTTTTCCAGGCAATATTCCATTAGCCGATATATGCATAGCAGCTACATGGTCATCTCACACACCTTCACTAGACCTAGTGTGAACATTTTAACTAGACAATGGTTGGCCCAAATGGTCCTCAGGACACTATTTCAGACATCTGCATCAACCACATGGTAGCCACCACTTTACAAGGACACTACTTTACAGTCTGCAAAGCATGTGTCTTTACAGCACCATATGTTATGACCCGGGAGTGTTATTTAACCTGTAAACATCTGCTCATAGCTTGTAGACCATCCTGCTCCCCGGAAGTGTGTGGCTCTGATCATAGATGTCGTCCTTTACTGAATTGTAAATTAGTGCTTACTACCCCTGACTAGGCGTTGAAGTGCTTTTTGGAAAGTAGCGCGCTACTCTGGACCCCGAGGGATTAGGGAAATATAAGATATTCATTTGAGCAGTGGATATGTCTGTTAGTTTGACTAGGATAAAGGAGGGATAGAGGCGGTAAGAGTCTAGAAAAGGATATATAGGGGATCACAGTAGAATAATGTGGTTTGGGATGAGTCAGAGTGTGGAGATAGAGGATATACTAAGAGGTATAGGATGAGACTAGTAGTGCATCGGAAGAAGTTGATGGCTTTTTCCTACAGTATGAGTAAAATAATAAATATATAGATACATCACTACATAGAAAGGGTATACATGTATAAGGAAAAACAAAGAGACATCAAGTTGTATAAAGTTCCATATTTGCATTTATGGCTAGACAAACTCAGGGCCTCATTTCGAAAACAAATACAGCAGAGCATAGCATTTTCCTGCGTCATTTTAAAAGCACAGGAATGCATCTTATTAACAAAACAACGCATTCATGTGCTTTCCCCTGCGCTGGCACACAATTGGCTGCCATACACTAGCACCCTTGCCTCAAGTTGCAAGGGTGCCTGCGTTGCGGGCATGATTGTTTTTGTGCAGCAAGGAGCTAGTTCCTGCACAAAAACAATCATCGATGGCATTTTCCTCTTTATACACATGTTGCAGCGTAGGATTCTGACGCATTCCCAGCTTTACAAAACTTTGTAAATCTGGGAATGTATGAGGTTCCATGGGAACAGCAACAGCTAAGGAAAGCCCCTTTCACATAAAGTAGGGCATGAAAGGGGCCCCTATTTACAAGACCATGAAAAGTCACACAGGGTTAATTTACCCGGCCTTGTAAATAGGGGCAGGCACACTTCCGCAGGTGCATCAAAAAAGTGACACTGGCGGCGCAATGGCCTTGTAAACTAGGCCCTCAGAATTTCAACTGTTGCTGTACGTAAAGCTAATGTTCGAGGCATATGAGCTGCAGACCCTATACTTTTGCAATAGATGGCCACCTGGTGTTGGGCTCGGATGATTGCAGGTTGTTGTCTTCTTGGAAGAAGTCTTTGTAGTCACGAGCTAGGTGACTCCTCCCTTGGACAATACTGCGCATGGTCATCGACTCCATCCTCAGATTGTTTTTTTCCGCCACAGGGTTCGGATGAAAGTTTTCCGCTCCGGCTAGAAAAGACTTTTTCTGCAATTACCGAAGCGTGAAACTTTATATAAACTTTTTTCGACATCGAATAGACTTTCGACATCACCAGCTACATTCCGGTGCGTCGACGCGGGCCGTTGGGCCTATCGGCGCCGTACGGCCTACGCCTCATGGACAGAACTCCATTCAAGAGATGCCCGGTATGTCGAGCGAAATTCCCTCATAGCAACCATCACGAGGTCTGCAACCGCTGTCTCTCGCCAGAACACGACGAGTTGACCTGCACAGCCTGTGCCTCCTTCCGATCGAAGAAGACCATTCGGGATCGGAGGGCATGTCGACACGAGATGAGGAGATCAGCGCCAGCACCGGAGGCCATCTTTGAGGAGGAGATCGTCGGAGAGAATGTCTCCGGAGACGAAGATCCACTCGAAGATATCTCCGAGGACGAGGCTCCACTCGTCGCCGAGGAAGACTCGCCTGATCTCCAGATCATATCAGGGGGAGAGGACTCAGACGACTCGATTCTGTCTCGGCAGCCCGTGAGTACCACTGCCCCTGCACAACATACACTACCCAAGCCAAAGGCAGTGGTCGGCATTCCGCCCATGGGGCCCAGTCGAGACCGAAATTTACCCTCAGACGCCCAGCCTTCGGGCTCGGCTCCGAGGAAAAAGACTACGCCTTCCGGTGTCTCAGCGCTGAAAAAACCACATGTGCCAATTCCACCTACTCCATTGGCACCGAAACATCCTCCGACACCGAAGGACTCTTCGACACACAAAGCCAAAACGCCCTTCGGTGTCCAAAGACAAAGACCCTTCGGCACCCGGAACAAAAGACACATCGGTGCCGAAGCCAAGAACCGCACCGGACCCGAAAGCTTAGACTCCGAAAACTTCCGGTTCTAAGAATAAAGATGCGAAGCTAGATTCCAGCGCTGCAGGCCCAACGAAACCTGTCTCCACGCCAAAATCTCCAATATCGGTACCCAAGACTCCAAAACCACCTTCGGCACCAAAAAACATGACTTAATCACTCCTCCTAAGGCAAAGAGCACTAAGCAACCCCCTATCGGCACCGAAAAAATCGACGCCGAAAAAAGTCCATATTAATCCACAAACTGGACATGTGGAAGCAATTCCTTATAAGAAAAGACCAGCAGACACACCACTTCCACCTGTGGTTCCTGCCAAAAAGAAGGATTGTGCAACTTCTCCAATGCACCCTTCCTCTCCTATCCCTCCTTACATTGAACCTATAACTTCTCCTGTTCAATCTCCTGCATCATCACACCACACTGACGAGGAGTATGACTTAGGTGGGGGGAATGACGTACCAGAGCCACATACATACCCTTTAGATGAGGATGTCAATCCAGAATATCCCAAGGATGAAGATGTATATAGTTTCCCACCAAACAATGTGCCAGACATCCCAGATCCTCAGTACTACCCAACAAAACCTTCCCCTCTAGAGGATAGTATTGGGTTTAATCATCTACTAAACAGAGCTGCCCTTTACCATGGAGTTTCAATGCACTCTGATGCCATTGAGGAGGATTTCTTACTAGACACATTTGAGCAGTCACAAAGGTCTACTCAAATATTACCCATGATCAAAGGAGTCATTAAACATGCTCCAGACATTTTTAAAGATCCAGTACGATGTAGGGGGTTAAATCCCAGAATGGAAAAAAAGTATAGACCAGCACCAGCTGACCCAGTCTACATTAAGGGACATCTACCACTAGACTCTTTGGTAGTGTCTAATGCGCGTAAAAGAGCCAACTCCCAGACTTCTGGTGACACGCCCCCCCCCCCGCCTGACAAAGAATCTAAAATTATTGATGTGTCAGGGAAACAGATTGCTGCGCAAGCAACAAACATATGGCGCATAGCAAACACACAAGCCTTACTTTCACGCTACGACAGGGCTCACTACGACCAACTAGAAAAATTAATGGAACACCTCTCAGATCAATACAAGGATCAGGCAGCAGAGCTCTTACAAGAAGGCAAATTAATATCTAATGCCTCAATTAAATGCGCACTAGATGTAGCTGACACAGCATCCAGAGCAGTTAATACTAGTGTTATTCTCAGACGTCATGCATGGTTACGCATTTCAGGTTTCAAACCAGAGGTACAGATTACCATCCTGAACCAGCCCTTCAATCAGAACCAGTTGTTCGGGCCGGAAGTAGACAACACACTAGAGAAGATGAAGAAAGACACGGACACAGCTAAGTCTATGGGTGCATTACAATCCACCCAGACTAGAGGTTCTTTTCGCAGCTCCTTTTTATAGAGGAGGCTCCAAGCAGACCGGCACAGATACCACATCATCTTTTAAGACACACACACAAACCTCCTCTAACAAAGGCTACTTTAGAGCAGGATACAGAGGCAACAACAATAAGGGTAGAGGTAATAACAACAACCGCTCCTCTTCCACTCCCAAACAGTGACATCCCTCTGCCTCCCCTACAGCATTCCACTCCTGTGGGGGGCAGATTATCACAGTTCCTATTTGTCTGGAATTCCATCACAACAGACAGGTGGGTAAGACAGATTATCCAACATGGCTACTGCCTAGAACTCTCAGCACCCCCCCCCCCCCCCCCCCCCCCCAAACATACCACCCAGGCAGCGTCCAATGTCCGCAGAACATATAACTCTGCTTCAACAGGAAGTTCTAGCACTTCTACAAAAAGATGCTATTCAAGTAGTTCCTTTAGAGGAACAGGGAACAGGAGTTTACTGCCTGTACTTCTTTTTTTTTTATATATATGTTTATTAATTATAACACAAGAGTAAAATATACATATCGGGTGTCATTTGGTGGAACAGATTACAGCAGTGAACGGGCCAAGGAGTTGAGGTAGTACACTACAATTATAGGCATCTGAGAAATATCAATACCAGCTTAGAGCTGGGGCAAAACAATACAATGCAGATAACCGTAAGCAAACATTATCAGAACCCGCCCACCAAGGTTACAGGATATGAAGGTTGGACATACGACACCCAGATATGAGGAACAAAAGGCTCAGGAGAATATGCCACATCTCTTGTGAAGAAGGGAAAAGGGAAATAGAAAGGTCATAGAACAAAATAAAGGAAAAATAAAAAAAAACCTCCCACAACCCCCCACCCTGCACCCCTGCAGATGGCTACGACCTAACCCCACTAGCAGCGTGCCTGTCGCCCCCTAAACTACACCCCAAGGAAGGGAAAAGATGGAGGAGGAGATGTAGTACAAAACGATACGAGCTCCCGGACTCCCCTCCCCCCGCCAAAAGCAGACATCCCCTACCGTGGTATTAAGCGAGTTATAGCAGACTAATAAGCAAACCGGTAGGGGAGCCACCGACAGAGAAAAGACCATCCCGCCCAGCCCCCGGCACCACAGAGGCAGCAAATCCCTTTTCGAACCTAGCCGTCACACCAAACCCAGACAATCAGAATTCCATCTGGCCCTCACTCCCTCAGAGACAACCCAGCAGAGCCAAAAGAAAATCACAGTACCGAATTCAATCAGTCAAATTCAGCCCAGGCCCTTACGATCCATAGCACAAACCCCATCCAGCAGGACCAATAGAGTAGCAAAAGAGTCAAAGCGTTGTTGAAAAAGGAGATCAATATAGCCTGAAAGGGTCAAAAAGGTTAAGTCTCGAAGTCTATCAGATACACGAAAGTCAATCCAAAAAGTATTTATGGAGGTCTCCAGAAAAGAAGGAAGAAATGAGTCCTGTGCGGGCGATAACTTTGCCGATCTTGCTAGTTGTTCAGGGGCTCCGGTAACGTACCGCTGTAGCTGCGCGGATACAATTGGCACCAGTTTCTGATTATCTTCGGGGTCCTCCTCTCGAGGTAGATCAAGCTTCGCGGGGGTCACCGTATGTTGCAGGTCTGACACAAGGCTGGAGTCCGGTCTCAAACAAACAGTCTCGATGCTTGCAATCAAATTGTGGAAAGCAGCCTCCATTTGCAGGTGAAGAGCCCCGATGGCGGCCATTACGGTCCCCAAGGTCGGTCCACACATCGTCCGATCCATCTCCGCGTGAACGATTACAAAGCAGATCTTCAACCCCGGAGGCCGGCTACTACGGGGAAACCAACAGGCGCGGAGTGGACGGAGGCGACTGGCGACTCTCAAGCTTGGCACTCTTTACACCACTGCCGAGAGCGGGGGCCCCACCCGCGGACCCCGAGGGCTGCAGCAGGGTCCCAGGACCTGGCCCCCCACCCACCGCGGCAACCACGTCTCGTCGCCGCTCGTCTAGTATTCGCCGGGACCAAAGACCACCACCAGGATCGAGAATATGTTCCACTCCGATGAGACCGGACTCCGCCGGGTACCCGCGGCCGATGTTGTTCAACTGAAACCCGGCTGGGTCAGTACTCGAGGCCCCGGCTCACACACTGGAGTAGGCCCGAAAATGAAAGACGGCGTAACTTCGTCAAGAAAAGCGATAAAGACTCCGGGATTGCCCCCCTGAGCTCAGCAACGATTCAGACACACGGGAGTCTGGCGGGAGGTCAGGATGAAGTTCAGGATAAGTCCGCCAGTGACGGAGGTCGACGGAGCCGGGAGCTTATGCGGCCATTTTGGTTGCTTGCGTAGCTCCTCCCGCCCTCCCTGTACTTCTTAATTCCGAAACAGGACGGACATTAAGACCAATTCTCGACCTCAGGCCCCTCAACCACTACATACAATCGGATCATTTTCACATGATCACTTTACAACAAGTACTCCCATTACTACCACAGGGAGACTTTCTTTCAACACTAGACCTAAAGGACCCCTATTTTCATGTTCCTATACATCCTGCGCACAGGAAGTGTCTAAGGTTTGTCATACAAGGACAACACTATCAATTCAAAATCCTTCCATTCGGGGTCACAACAGCACCACGAGTGTTTACAAAGTGCTTAGCAGTAGTAGCAGCACATCTCAGAAGACAACAGATACATGTCTTCCCTTACCTCGACGACTGGCTCATACAAGCAATATCGTTCAACCAGTGTGTACAACACACAAGACAAACAATTCAAACATTACACGACTTAGGATTTACAATAAACTACACCAAGTCGCACCTAGAGCCTTCGCACGCTCGTCAATATCTAGGAGCTACCATAGACACATCTGCAGCTCTAGCGTATCCCAGTCAAGCCAGGATTCAGAGCATTCAGAACTTAGTCTCCCTTTTTCAATGCCAGCACTCTCTCCAAGCCAGAGTGTTCATGAGACTAATAGGCATGATGGCGTCTTGCATCTTCATAGTTCCGCACGCAAGACTGCAAATGTGCCCACTACAAGAATGTCTAGCACAACAGTGGAATCAGGCTCAAGGTCAGCTCACAGACCTGGTGTTGGTAGACAGCCGTACTTATCGCTCTCTGCAATGGTGGAACACCAAAAACTTGACAAAGTGACGGCCGTTCCTAGACCCTGTTCCACAGGTAGTGCTCACTACAGATGCATCCCTCACAGGATGGGGAGACCATCTCTTGCATTATACCACACAAGGCCAATGGAACAATCAACAAAAACAGTTCCACATCAACCATTTGGAGTGGCTAGCAATTTTCCTGGCACTCAAAACTTTTCAAGTACAAAACAAAGCTGTCCTAATCCGGACGGACAATATGACAGCCAAGTATTATATACAAAAACAGGGGGGGACACACTCTCTGCAACTGTCCCAGCTTGCACAGAACATTTGGAGATGGGCCATCCCTCAAAACATACACCTGACCGTAGAACACCTTCCAGGAATTCACAATCAGATAGCAGATCTGTTGAGTCGCCAGTCACAACAGATTCATGAATGGGAGTTGCACCCACAAGTTCTCCAACCATTCTTCCAAATGTGGGGGCATCCACAGATAGACCTGTTTGCCACCCACGAAAATGCAAAATGCCCAACCTTCGCCGCCAGGTTTCCACACCCACGGTCGGAGGGGAATGCGATATGGATGAACGGGTCAGGCAGATTTGGGTACACTTTTCCGCCTCTCCCACTCATTCCACTAGTAGTACGCAAGCTCAGACAACAGTCTCTCAAACTAATACTAGTGGCCCCCATGGGCACGTCAGCCGTGGTTCACCTTGCTACTAGATCTCTCACTGGTTCCACATCAGAAATTACGGCTCACGCCATCCCTGTTAACACAGAACCATGGAGAAATAAGGCACCCCGAACCAAGCCAACTGAATTTAGCGATCTGGCTCCTGAAGTCTTAGAGTTTGGCTACTTAAACTTACCACCGGACTGTATGAACATACTTAAAGAAGCTAGGAGACCCACTACCAGAAAAGATGCTAGGAGACCCACTACCAGAGCATGTTATGCTGCTAAGTGGAAAAGATTTGCAATATACTGTAACAACAATCATATTGATCCACTGGATGTTTCCATCCAAAATATTATTTGCTACCTTCTACACCTACAAAGGTCCAATTTGGCTTATTCTTCCATACGCCTGCATCTAGCAGCAATTGCAGCCTATTTACAAAATAGGCAACATCTATCTATCTTTAGAGTACCTGCAATAAAAGCATTTATGGAAGGATTAAAACGAATAATCCCACCTAGGTTACCACCTGCTCCAGTATGGAACCTAAACGTGGTCCTTACAAGACTTATGAGTCCCCCATTTGAGCCTTTACACAAGTCTGAATTGCAATTCCTAACATGGAAAACTGCCTTCCTTGTTGCTATCACCTCTCTCAAAAGAGTTAGTGAAATACAAGCATTCACAATGTTTTTGCACCGTTTTCCCTGGTTTTTAAATCCCTGGCCGCATTACCTGCAATTAAACTGTCTCCTCACTGCCTCTTTGGCGGGCCGGTCCCTCGCGCTCCACATTTGGTGAGCGCCATCTTGGGTGGGGTAGGGAGACGCTGGACACTCCCGCGCTCTAGCAGTCACGAGGACTAGCTAGAGCCCTATTTCAACGGGTCATCATGACGCGCAGCGTGGGCGCGCAGCGTGTGTGCCGCAGCCACGCCGGAGTCACGCCAGAGTCCAGCCCGTCTGCGCCCGTCCGCGCTGAGGACGGGCTGGACGGCTGGACTGCTGGCCAGGCTAAGGTAAGCTCCTATCCACCTAAATACTCCCTACAGGATTTATTAAGGCTTAAGCCCCCATCTGCACCTTGTTTCCACCGGTGCACCCCTGAAGACCTTCTATTACCTCGGGGATGCGCTTGCTTTCTGACAGACCTAGGGGGTTTTAATCCTCTCTCCTCCTCTTCCCCCTGGGAGCTCTGTTCTTCGGTGGGGCCCAATATGTCGAGCGACCTCGGCTTTCTTATTAACGCTCGATCTCTCGTTAAAAACAATATTGTTTTTAAAGAGTTTGTTTCAGAAAGGAACCCCTCTTGGGTTTTCGTTACTGAGACTTGGGCCAAAGATTCCTCTGGCCCTGATCTCGTGGAAGCAATCCCAGAGGGCTATTGCCTAGCACGACAGGACAGAATAGGCCGAGTTGGTGGTGGCCTGGCTATCCTGTATAAGGACAGGTTTCACTGTCGCATCACACCTCTCTCTGACCCCAAGGATGCGCTCCAAGCACTTAACTTCTCACTGTCCGATCACTCTAACCCTGTGTTCAATGGGATTCTGCTCTATCGGCCTCCTGGCCCTAGAGCGGATTTTGGGCTGAAACTGCTTCAGATCTTGGAACCATATTTTGGTCGCCAAGATCTCACGATTCTAGGTGATTTTAATTTTAACCTAGAGTTGCTGGAGGCAAATGACACCATCTCCCTTCTGGAAGCTATGTCGGCATGTGGACTCACCCAACTGGTGAAAGGACCCACTCATCGAGCCGGACACACGCTCAATGGTATTTTCTCTAATGATCAAAGGCTGACAGTTACCAACTCTCTCCATCTTTCTTGGTCGGATCATCTGGCCGTTCCCTTTGGTCTGACTTATCCAACCCAGAATATAGCTAGAAGGTCTCCAGGGACGGTGGAAGCACGTAGGAACCTTAAAAACATTAAGGAAGATTCTTTCCATCCGTGGACGCCCAGACTGTCTATTGCTCAGGAACAGGATGCTTCATCAGCGGTCTCACAATATGAAAAGACCATTCTGGAGGCCTTGGATCTTCTGGCTCCTGCTAGGTCCTGCTATACAGCCAGGAAAAGACCCTCAGCTCCCTGGTTCTCCGAACAATTAAGGCTCTTTAGACAACACGTAAGGAGACAAGAGCGCTTATGGCACTCTAGCTGGAATCCTAAGGACAGAGAAGCACATAAGATCTTGCTTAAAAAATACAAACTGGAAGTGATCAAGACCAAACAGGACTACTTTACGGCCCTCACTTTCGTCTCCTAAAGAGCTCTTCAGAATTGTTGATTCCCTCACCTCTCTCCAGACCCCAGACCCTGTGGTTGCCTCCCAGGGGCTCTGTAACGAAATATCCTCTTTCTTTCAGTCCAAAATATTGGACATTCATAGTGCGCTGGAATCCCTTAAATCTTCCACCACTATGCCCTCGGTGCCCGCTATTTTAGATTCTGACGGCGTCGTCTCTCCTCGGCTCATGGGTCTTGAATCTTTTCCCCCTCTCTCCTACCAAGATCTTGAGATCCTCCTTACCAAAACCAAATCTGGATCTCCGCTAGATGTATGTCCGCTAAAGATCCTAAAGCTGTGCGGAGAATCCCTCCTTCCCCCTCTGGTTGACATCATGAATAGGGCGATGGAGGAGGGCGTTTTTCCCCAGCAGTGGAAAAATGCTGTGGTAAAACCTCTGCTCAAGAAGTCTTCTCTTGACCCTGGGGTTTTAAAAAACTTTCGCCCCATCTCTCTGCTCCCGGCTCCCGCAAAGATGTTAGAAGCCCACCTAAATAAACATCTTGCTGCATTTGTGGAGAACTCCGGATGCTTGGATCTTTCCCAGCATGGATTCAGGAGGGAACACAGTACCGAGTCTGCCCTCACCATAGTGCTTGATAACATCCGCACACGGGTTGATGGGGGACAGACCTCCCTCCTGATCCTCCTAGATCTCACGGCTGCTTTCGATACCCTTTCTCCCTCAGTCTTAACATCTCGACTGAGGGATATTGGAGTGCGGGGGGCGGCCCTGGGACTCCTTTCCTCTTTTCTCGATCATAGAGAGCAAAGGGTGATGCTGGGTCAGTTTCTATCTCCATCCTTGTCTGTGCATTGTGGGGTCCCTCAAGGGTCAGCGCTTAGCCCTACCCTTTTCAATATCTATGTGACCCCCCTTGCCAGACTCATTAGATCTTACGGGATGGAGGTAGTCTCTTATGCGGACGACACCCAGATCCTCGTCTCTCTCTCTCAATCAGTTACGTCGACTGCCGCCAATTTTAGATCTTGTATGGAGGCAGTCGGCCAATGGATGATTCACAATTCATTGAAACTGAACGGGCAGAAGACTGAGGTGATGGTGTTTGGAGGGAGGGAGGACATTTGGTCCGCCGAATGGTGGCCGGACTCTTTGGGTGCCTGCCCGGATCCTACATCCTCAGCTAAAAACTTGGGGGTCATGATCGATCCCATTCTTAGCATGTGCCAACAGGTCAACAGGACTGTATCGACCTGTTGGGGGATCATCCACATCCTTAGGAAAATCAGGCACTACCTGTCCTTACAGGCAAGGAAGCAACTGGCTGTTGCCCTGTTGGGCTCGCGTCTGGACTATTGCAATGCGCTGTATGCTGGTCTTAACAAGTGCCAGCTGCAGCGCTTGCAGGTGGTTCAGAACGCAGCGGCCAGATTTGTTCTCGATCTACCCCAACGTGCCTCTGCCACCGTTGCTCGGAAGCAGCTGCACTGGCTCCCCGTTGCGGACCGCATCCTTTTCAAGTCCATGTGCATGGTTTATAAGGCCTTAGCTAAAACCAGCCCCACTGGGATTGGATGCATCCTGTCCCGCTATAATCCCGGTAGGAACCTTCGTTCCTCTAATAGACTCCTCCTCTCCGTTCCCCGTGTTCGGAAGACCAGATGGGGTGGCAAGGCCTTTTCCAATCTGGCCCCTAAATGGTGGAATGCTCTCCCTCTTGAGGTAAGGTCTCTCCCCACTCTTCAAGCCTTTAGATCTGCCCTAAAGACTCACCTCTTTGTACGTGCCTACCTGTAGCAGTGCTGCTGTAATTTGCTGATCTTTTTTGGATAGGCGCCTTGACACCTTCGGGTTGAGTATGCGCAATACAAATCGCTTAATAAATGAATAAATAAATAGAAGGACCATTTTTTCAGATACATCCTAGCAAAGTGGTTCTTAGACCCAATCCTAAATTCCTGCCAAAAGTTATTACTCCTTTTCACCTTAACCAATCAGTAGAGTTACCGGTGTTTTTCCAAAAACCGGACTCTGTTGCAGAAAGGGCTTTACACACAGTAGATGTTAGAAGAGCTCTATTATACTACACAGACAGAACTAAATCCTTCAGAAAGACAAAACAACTATTTGTATCTTTCTCTCCACCACACAAAGGCAATCCCATCTCTAAAGGAGGAATTGCCAGATGGATTGTAAAGTGTATTTAGATATGCTATCAAAAAGCTAAACGTACACTTAACGGTTCCTCCTAGAGCATACTCCACTCGCAAACTAGGAGCCTCTATGGCTTTCTTAGGAAATATACCACTAGAGGACATATGCAAGGCAGCAACATGGTCTACAATACACACCTTCACTAAACACTATTGTGTAAGCCAAGCAGCAAGCTGCAGTAGGCCAAGCTGTCCTTAGAACACTGTTTCAGAATACTGCAACAGATACAGGCGACCACCGCTAGGGGAGACACTGCTGCACAATCGATGCACAAGTATACGATCTGCAGCTAATATGCCTTGAACGGAATATGCTACTTACCAGTATGCATCTGTTCTTGGCATGCAGAGTCGTATACGCCCTCCCGGCTCCCCGGGGTTTGTATCTGTTCCAGTTATCATCTTAATTAGATGCACACGCATGGACATCCTTTCTTTATCTTTACTTCTACTAACTCCATCATTTCCCATCGTGGCGAAAAACAATCTGAGGATGGAGTCGATGACCATGCGCAGTATTGTCCAAGGGAGGAGTCACCTATCTCGTGACTACAAAGACTTCTTCCAAGAAGACAACAACCTGCAATCATCCGAGCCCAACACCAGGTGGGGATCTATTGCACAAGTATACGACTCTGCAGCTCTACATGCCAAGAACAGATGCATACTGGAAAGTAGCATATTCCTTATATATTTTTATAATGTTTTGTTTTTTTAATTTATATTTGTTTATATATTCTTTAATATTTCAATAGTGGATGACTTATAGAAACAATTATGTTCATATTTACATATTGTGCTAGCTAATTAAAATAACTTCTTTTCACAATGTATACTATACTTTCTTTACTCACCACTACATAATACTCAAACCCACTGTGTGAAAAACAATCTAACATGGAGTCGGTGTGAGGAGTCAAAGTCAGTGACCTGTTTCGAGGTACCCTTTGATGGAAAAGAGATTACGCTGTTAAATTCGTATGCTTCTAATATTGAGGACTGGCACTTTTTTGAGGGGTTTCAGGAGATGTTGTTGGATAGTGTAGGGTCCCCCATTCTATGGATGGGTGAGTTTCACCATGTTTTAGATGGGAGGGATCGCTTCCCGCCCCACATACCAAACCGCTGATGACAGGAGGCCTTGAGAGCACGATACAGAATTTGGGTCTCTTGGATGGGTGGCACATGTTGCACCCTGATAGTCTAGAGTACAGGTCACTCTCGGACCCACAATACCTAGAGCTGGTTGGACCGTTTTTTTGGTGGATGGGTTGGAGCACTCCTGGATAGACACAGTCATGCATATGGTCAGGTTTTTGGGAAACAGCCTAAACCACGCAGCATTAGCTATGCAAGGCTGAACCACGCAGGCGGAAGCATGCATGGCTGAACACCGGATATGCCTTAACCACGCACATTCGTGGTTAAGGCATATGGGCGGTCTCGTTGCTGCTGGTGCCTGAAGCAGAAAGAGGAAGGATCGGGACGAGGAGGAGAGGTAAGACCGGTTTTGAGGGGGTGGGGCGGGGTAGTTTGTAGGGGCTGTGGGGTTGTTTTCAGGGCGGGGGAAGAGGAGTTTTAGGGCTCAGGGCAGGGGGCAGTTGGGAGTTTTAGGGCACAGGGGATGAGGTGGAGGTAGATAATTTGGGTTAGGGGTAGTTATCGGGGTTAATGGTAGTTCTCAGGGCTAGGGTGTTTTAGGGCTCAGGGCAGAGGACAGGAAAGGAGCAGTTGGGCTGGGGTAGGTTTTAGGGGGTGTGGGCTTGTTTTAGGGCTCAGGGAGGGGGCTGGGGTTGGAGTGGGTTTAAGGGGCTCAACTGTAGGGGACAGGATAGTAGCAGTTTTCAGGTCGATGGGGCAGTTGGGCTGGGGTAGGCCGGAAGTAGGGCAGAGGTGTGATCTTTACCACACATGCCCATTTACCAAACATCTCTTTACCACAAAATTGTGTGGCAAAGGCATGCATGGTAAAGACATGGTCGGGGTTTGGACCGCGTGGTTAAGGCATACATTTTTGCATCACACAACCCCGGTATTTGTCGGATCGCTCTCCAGCCTAACTGTTGTTGGACTAGAGTGGGTGGTTGAACAAGAAGTCTAACATAGCGTATGCCCTCTGACTTACAGACTCCACAAACCGAGAGGATTTTCAAGCTGCTATAGACATCGATAGACTACTAATATCTGGGGATCCATGGCCACCAGGGTTATCAAATGGAGGCCTTAAAAGCGGTGTTGCGGGGAAATGTATTAGTACTATTTCTGGGGTGCATAGAAGGCTAATAACGGATCTGAAGACCCAGGAGGATTGTGGCAGACCTACAGAAACAGGATGTGTACGCAGTGGGGGTATGTGCAGATACGCTGGTAGCCCACAGGGAGGTCTGGGTTATGCTTGATAAAACAGGTCTAAAAGCCTACCAGCAGTTGGTACAAAGGGAGGTCAACAAATCTTGTAAATTCCTGGGATGCATTCTCCGGCCTGAAACTTAGATAACCCCTAGTGTGCCTATACAGTACACACAAGGACACCAACAAATCTGCCAGCAGGATATTCTAATGACCCTATTGGAATATTTTAAGTTGGTCTACTAGGCCGGCCCAATGGACATTAAGGATAGGCTGGGGCTCCCCAAGCTACAGAGGAAGACTAGGTTACAACTAGAGGAGGAACTCACCAAGGAAGAGGTAGGTGCAGCCATTAAGGCAATGAACAAGGCCCCCATCTGTGATAGATTCCCTGTGAAATTCTATCATGCTTAGTTCTCAATTATTATTATCCAGAAGTTGTTGGAGGTTTATTTGGAGGCAAGGGAGAAGGGCTTTTTACCACCCACAATGCAAGAGAAGGTGGGGTGTTTGACACTGAAGCCTGGGGGGGGTCCCAGTGGATGCATCTGCCTACAGACCCCGACTAAACACGACCATAAGGTCTTACGTAAAGTAGACCTTGAAAATGCATAAGACACTGTGGAGTGGACCTTTCTGAAGACAGTGCTAGGGGGCATGGGGTTTGGACAGAACTTCTGTGTCTGGATAAAACTATTGTACACCGTGCCCTCTATATGCATTAAGGTGGGAGACGAGCTCTCTGTACCCTGGCTGGTGGAGAGGGGCACTAGTCAGGGCTGCCTCCTCCCACCCCTACTGTTTGCCTTGGTAATCGAGCGCCTTCACGTTGCTGCTTCGCAGAGTTGGCACCCTGGGGGATTCAGGTAAGGAATATTAACCACATAGTTGTGAACAGATGCTAACAGGATAAGTAACATTCTCCTTCTTGCACCTGGCGTATAATGGTGCCCTCAGTTCCAGTGGTATTTTCTGGCTTAAATGCTGATGAGCACCGGGAAAAGGCTTGCATTAAATCCACACACTTAAGTCTTGTATTACTCTTCTTGGAATAGTGTTTATTATGAACTTGTTTTTCCTACTGGAGAGCACACTATCAGCTAGGCAAAGGATTAATCTCTCCTTAGGTGTTTCATGTAGGAAAGACTCCTAAAGTAGCAACTATGCCGGGACTGGTCTAAGGATATCCAATGAACCAGCCAAAGCAGTAGAACATCCCTGCGAGACAGTAATGTATCATAAAGATAAGCGTGGATGCCCAAACAGCCACGTGGCAGGTATCCAAAACAGGTATTGTGCTCTAGAGTGAGGACCTGGTTGTCTGCCTTTGCATGGACTTAGCTCTTTTGAAACTTTCAGTGGCTTTTTCTGCCAATTCATAGCTCATTTTAATGTACAGTATCACTTTAGAATACATGTGCCTCCCCTTATTTTGCTATCCAGAAGTTGATTTAAAAAAAAAAAATTCTCGCTATATTGTTTCGACCACTTTACGTAGTTACTGAGTGCCATTTTTAGAACATTTCCTCTGTGTTTGAAGTGCTCAATGGATAATCAGCATTGGTAAAGCCAATAAGTCTAGCCTATCCAAGAGCTATTTGCTTTGCCAATGTGTTTTAGCCATGCTGGACACCAACCTGGCTGCTGTTTCGCATAGCTAAAAACTTGTTGTGGAGTACTGTAGAGTGACATAGTGTAATGAAATAGAGTGATGCAGAGTGGGGTTGAGGGGCACAAAGTGTCCTAGAATGTAGGGTAGGAGTGTAGAATGGCCTAGAGTGAAATATCATAGAGGAGAATAGATTGGATCCCAAGCAGCCTCATACCATTCTTTTCAAGGACCAAGTCTAAAACATTTTGATCATATCCTGAATGTCTTAGACTCAGTGGCAGTAGAAAGACGCTGACCACCACAGCCCCTGCCCTTATAGAGGGAATCATCTGCATAGTGCTCAGTTGGGACTTCAGCTCACTACTGGAAAACCCAAAGCAGTCAAAAGGACGTCTGTCATCTGGAAGTGGTCTACTGTGGCAAATTAATTTTGAGGAACCAGTCCTCAAGGTACCCAATACCCATTTCCCCCAGTCTACAAAGATGAGTCACAACCACCTCCATCACTTATGTAATTCACCAAGGGGCAAGGTATGGCTGGAGAGCAGAACTGCTACTTGGAAAGGTTTCGACCTCACTGTGAACTGGAGATACCGTCTGGGGACGGCAGGACAGGTATAGGAAAATACACGTCCTGCAAATTTCAAAGGCATAACCCAGTCTTTGTTCAGTACAGAGAGGATCCGTGCCAGAGTGAGCGTTTTGAACTTTGCCTTTTTTAGGCTTTCTATGGCCAGAGGTCCAGTATATGCCTAAAGCCTTAGTCCTCCATAATAAGGAAGCAACAAGAGTATTATTCCTCACTCCTCTCAGAGTCTGGCACCAGTTAGTCTTCCCATCGGGCAAGAAATGAAAGTTAAAGCATAGCCCTTTGAACTATCTGTAAAAACCATAGGTCTAATGTGATGTATTTACAGCCAGAGAGGAAATCCTGTATTCTGTCTTAGCAGCTTCTCCCTGCGGGGTTGATAGGGCAAGTCAAAGCAGCTTGTTTACCTCTGAAGCAGGGGAGGAATAGTTAATGGATTGTTGTCTCTGGTGTAGTGAAATGCCTCAGCTACCATTGTGCTCTCTGTCCCGAAAGAGCAAAGTTCGCTGTAGTACTAGCTGAGAAGGTTGCACGTATACTATCCCCCTGGGATAGCCCTTAAACTTGGATTTGACCGATCAGGGCAACTGGGCTATGAAGAGACTATTTTTGAACTGTTCAGGCCTTCACCCTTAATAGTCTAGATCAAGGGGCATGTTCATAATGGATGCTTGGGCATCTCCGGAGAACCTAATGGTGCCAATAGCACAAACTATTATTTTGATTGTGTCCAAGCAATCCTGCAACACATTTTGATATGTCCTGTCTGTCTTTGATTGTTTGGACCAGTGATTTCCTATGGCCTTCAGTAACATCTGTCAAGATCTCATTGGCCATAATCTCAGGAACACATTTTCTTGCCAAAGGCAAAATAAAAGTATTTGGTCTTACTCTACCCGTAAATATTATCACCACAAGGCTTTCAGGTATTAGATGTTTCGTTAGATTGGAGATGCCAATAATAGATTATACCAAGTGGCCATGTCAGTGTCTGTAAGGGCCACCTTAAATGGTAAATAGAAGTAGTAGTGGTTCAGATAAAAGCTGGACCAGACTGAAGAATTTCCATCAATAAATTGACTCTCGTTTCCAGAGCAGACAATTACAAATCTAGCACTTCTGCTGCTATTTGCACCTTTGATGGACAAGGTAGTGAGTCCAGCTCGCTGGTGATGCATCTAGTCCACTGGCATTTTGCAAGTCTAAGTATAGCACTTCATCAGTGTAATGAGGGGGGGGGGGTAACATATTATCTGCTTCCTCGTCATCAGTATTATGAGGGAATTAAGTATGCCTTGGACTGAGTCAAAACCAAAGAACACTTCTATCTTCAGATTGAACTAGTGTTGAGTGAGAGGCCAAGTATGAAGGCCAACTGCAACAAATGATGGACTGAATGCTGAATGATTCAAACATTCTCCCCCAGTCAAGTGATGTGGGTTAAATCCATCGTTCTTTTGCCCCCTATGCCGCCCAGTTTGGACCCAAGAATGACGGTCAGGCTACACATCCACTGGTTTCTATTTAGTTATTTCATAGCATAACACAGGTCTTGTGTGGGTTGATGTCAGTTTGCTATCGGAAACCACTGTTGTGATTGAATCTGGTACCTGCAGAAACTGCATCAGGAGTAGTACGGAAATACCTGGTGTGACCCTGGGGCTGGAAGGCAGTCTAGACTGGGTTTGGTATGAGTCCAAGCACGATGAGGCAGTAAAAAAAGTCCTGCTAGCAAAAGTCCAATGGGAGCTTCCACAGGGCCCAAAGGCACACCAAAGGCAGTACGTAGAGTCAGGAAAATCTGCAAAGAGGTCTCGTTTAAGGCTGCAATTTGTGGAGCTTAACAACAGCTTGGAAAATCAGGTGTGTCCCAGTATCAAATGAAGGTCCCAGCTCTGACACAGAAGATGCCGGATAGTTCGAGTGACCAGCACTTTGACTTGGACCGGGGCCTCCATAACGCTTCACCACTCACTCTTGGATTACCTTTTGTTGCATGTGGGCCCACATATACGACTTGGAGTTGTGACCACTAGATCCCAAGCACCATAGGGACACGTCAAGCGGGTCTGTGACGGACATCTGCTTCCTGTGGACGTGACACGGATTGAATCCTGTTTTAGGAGATATCATCCCTGGCACACAGTCTACGACAAAATTAGGAAACAAAGTAGGGAGCAGAGATCTAGATCTGTGTTGAAGGATGCTGTGCAGAAAGAAACGAACAGGCATCAGTGCATAGGGGTGGTGTTTATAAGCGGCTTTGCTCAGTCAGAGTGGAGGGATGCAAGGAGTATTCCTGGAGGAAAATAAAGATCTTCTGGTCCAGTCTTCCATTGGGGAATATTCTACAGGTGAAGAATCTGTGGTTAGAAGTATCCATCAGATATCTTAGATTTGTCAGAGGCGTGTATGAACATTCTCAAAGTGGGGCCCAATCACAAGGGTATGCTATCCTACCAAGTAGGAAAACAAAATGATAGGTGGAATGCTTGAATAAATCCTGGGCACTGGTAATTACTCTGACCACAATCTGATCTATTGTTGCTTTGTACACCATGCCAATCCAAAAACTAACCATGGTCAAATCTGACTTGATGCTCTCCAACATGGTCCAGATCTCAGAGAGAACTGCACAGGACCTGCAGTGGATACTAACTGACTAGGTCAGTGGCAGACCCCACAGTAGTGACAGATACGTCACTTCTGGGAGAGGTGGCGATAAAATGACTCTGGTCTCTGTCGGAATCTAGACTCTACATCAATTTGTTGGAGCTCAGATCGATTTGCTTGGCACCAAAAGCCTTTCTTCCTTCATCAAGGGAAAGCTGGTTCAAATGTTCATGGACAACACCCCTGCCATGTGGTACTGCAACAAACAGGACGGGGTTGGGTCATGGACACTTTATCAAGAGGCCATGTGTCTCTGGACAGAATTGAAACAGTAGGGCACATTCCTGTTGGTTCAACACCTGGAACGTTCTCTGAACGCCATAGCGAACAAACTCAGCCGTTTATGTCTAGCAGTTCATGAATGGCATCTCCATCTGGAGGTGGTGCAAGGTCCCTTTCAATAATGGGGAGAGTCTTGGTTAGATCTGTTTGCGTCCTCCGAGAACACGCAATGTCAGCAGTTTTGCGCACTGGAGTTTCTAAGGCAGCTGTCACTCTGAGACGCTTTTCATCTTGAACGGAGCTCTGGCCTCCTATACACCTTTCCACCACAATCACTCCTGCCCAGAGTGCTCAAGAAGATCAGGAGCGACCAGGCTCAAGTCATCCTTGTGGATCCGGACTGAGCACAGAGGTTGGTATCCCGAGCTTCTCCAAAGGAGCACCGATTCTCCGATCAGGCTGCCCCTTCGGGAGGATCTTCTGCTTAAGCAGCAGGGAGAAGGTCCTCCACCCGAACCTGTCAACTCTACGCCTTCTTGCATGGAGATTGAGCAGCAGACGTTGATAGCATTCAACCTTTTTACTGAAGTCTGTAATATTTTGCCTGCCAGGCATCCCTCTACCAAGACTGTGGCACAAATTTGTAAAATATTGTACACAAAGGTCTATTGATCCTTTTTCTGCTTCCCTTTCTCACATTTTGGTTTTTATTTTGCCCTATGCCCAGCAGGGCTCTACAATCAACACACTCAAAGCGTACCTTTAGCAAGTGTACCTTCCTGAGGCTGCAAGACCAACCCTCATTATTCAAATCTCGCATTTTAAATATATTCCTCAAAGGACTTGTACATATGTTCTCACCTTCTCTTTTTATTATGCCTCATTGGGACCTTAATTTGGTTCTCACCTTTCTGATGTGTGCTTCATTTGAACCTCTGCACAACTGTTCCCTCTAGCAGCTTACTAGCAAAACAGCCTTTTCAGTGGCAATTACTTCTCTCAGGAGGGTGAGCAAATTGGATGCTCTGTCTTCAAAGTCTCCTTACCGGACCATCTTCCCCGATAAGTTGGTGCTTCGCACTAGGGCATCTTTCTTACTGAAAGTAGTATCACCATTCCATGTTGGGCAATCTATTACCTTGCTCACTTTCTACGTTCCTCTGCAACCTTCTAAAGAAGAGGAGGGACTCCACCGTCTGGATCCAAAAAGGTGTTGTTCTACCTTGACCACACTAAAGAATTCCAGGTGAACGACCAACTCTTCATGGGGTTTGTTGTAACAAAAAAAGGTTGTGCAGTGCAGAAGAAGGCCATCTTGTGACGGGTCAAACTCTGCACCAAACTTTGCTAAGCCATGGCCAAATAGCAGCCTCTCCGGGCTTAAGGGCTCATTCCACCAAAACTATGGCTGCTACCATGGCGTTGCAACGTGGAGTTCCAGTCCTCAACTTTTGTCGGGCAGCAACGTGGGTAGCCCTGGACACGCTTACCAAGCACTACTGCCTGGTCAGTCAGGTCAGCAGGGAAGACCTTTTAGACCGCTCTGACCTGCAGGACTTCCTGGTCTAAACTTATCCACAGATCATTCGCTGGAGATGGTATTTCTTAAGTATCTATTCAAAGGTAAGGAATCTGCGGCTGGATGTCTATCAGATGGACAACTCACTTACCTTCGGTTACCCCTTATCTGGTAGAGACACGATTTAGCCGCAGATTTCTTACTGAACCATCCATCCTCCCCGAACTGGTTTTTAGGGTCAGGGCTGTTCCCTTTCAGGGCCCTAGTTGCTCATCAACACACCACTGTGAGTGCACTTCAAGGCCCAGCGCTTCTGGCGTGGAAAATCATGAAAAGTAACTGACATAAGTGCACAGAGGTGTTGCCTACATAGTTAACACATACGTCAAAACGGCGCTGACGACGTCACGCGGACCCAAAAGATGCCACCTACTGGCACGCAGGGGTATTGCTGTAAGTAAAATCTTCTAGATCCAGGCTGACTCCTGGGATTTAGAAATTCAAATGTAAGGAATCTGCGGCTAGATCATGTCTCTAACAGATAAGGCGTTACCGAAGGTAAGAAGCTTGTCCGATTGGTATATAGAATGCAGCGTGGTTGGATCCACTGTGGGTTTCTTCAGTAGAGGGATGATGGTGGCAGCAGTACTTCATTTGTAACAAAATGAGTGCCAGGTAACTCGTCAGGAGACCACTGCAGTTTGCACCACCCATTGCCTCTGGCAATGATCATATGAATACAAATGCTAACCATCATACTCTTAAAAGTGTGACAATTCCGACTATTCCAGGCCCCCAAAGCTATAAGAATGGCTTGGGCGGCAGGTATAGGTCAATTAATGTATATTGAATTAAACCACTGGCTCAAATTAAGCACTGGGTGGTGGGAATGTGGCTAAGTCAATAGTGGCATGGAGTATGGGTGTTAATGCATCGCTGATCTGAAGGGGCCCTAGGTGAAGACTTGATGGGGCAGAGCCCCCTAGTGGATTGACTGCATGGTAGCTGTGGTTTAATCTGTGGTGATGGCGGACCACATGGTCAGGGTTTGTTCTGGGAAGTGGTGTTGACCAGGCAACGGGGTCCAGTTATGAGTTGAAATTACCTTAGATCATGGTGATTTAGTAGTTGAAGATGTCTGAAAACTTGGTGCACATGTCTTGTGAAGGGGATATATTGCTTGCTGAGGCGGAGGTAAGCTGAAATCCTTGATGATGGCGAAGATCTCTGTTATTGTTCAGGAGTCGATGCAATCCGTGATAGCTATGCATGCTTAGTTCCAGATCAGCTGGGGGAAGCGTCTTTAGGTGGATTTGAAGATATCTTTGTCTGAGGTGTTGAGGGTTTATCTCCTTTTGTGCTCCAGTTGCTTGCAGTGACGTTTTGTCAGCCTGAGTTCCATATACCAGCTGGCACATGGTTGGGATCTTGCCATAGTGCTGCATTAGAGGGAAGGCAGTGTGTTGGTGCAGGCAGTGATCCAGCTCTTAATGTTCGTGATGGTGTTCGATAGGCTACTTGCGTGAAGATGGTGGAAGTCCAGTCTGCCTCTGTGATTTTAGTCCATCTCTGATGAGCAGATTCGGTGGTGTTTCTGGGGTGGTGCGGAATGAAACATTTGAAACTCAGTAGTGTGTGTGGTCTGTCCAGGTCATTGCTGCTGGCTTGCCAAGTGTGACGTTGCTGAAGGCGGTGCACATTGAGACCAGGAGATGTCAGCCAGCATGGGGGAGTCTGGTAGCATGCTGGGTGAGGCCTAGGTTTCTGAGGTTTTCTATCAAGGCAGAAAAATTAGGTGAAAGTTGAGTTCTTTAATGAGAATGAAGGAGCTGGGATTCATGATGAGGGATGCGTTTAAGTCTGTGATGTCAATGGCGAAGCTGTTTCAGGTTCCCAGAGGTCAGTACATGAGGTTTTCTGCACAGAGTGCAAGTGAGGTATTCCATATAGCTAGAGGCAGTGTCCATGGAGGTGAAGCAGCAGCAGAAGGTATCTTTGTATATAATTGAGACTCAACCTCCGGGGTTCTGCCGATGTTTCTGTCTGGCAATCTTATAGCCCCAGCGGGATGAATGACATGACGTCCAGGTCAGATGTTGAGTTCAGCCATGTTTCCATAAGGAAAAGCAGGGTGCAACGATGACCCATGCCTAGGCATAACCACTGCACTTGGGGCATCTCACTTATAAAAATTGGTTAGTGGAATGCTTAAATTAATCTTGGTTGTAAATACGAAGGGCCATTCTGTAGTCTGTCATTTTTTGCTCACTCTAGACTGGGACCAGCCTTTCTCAAATATTGATTTTTCAAACTATGTTAAACAGCTGTTGGACAGTCCAGCTGTTAATCTCTCTAGTCCTAGTTCTAACAGTTCTGTAACTCAATTTTTATTTTTCTAAGAAAATTAAAGTTACAAGACAAAATATTGCAGTAGGAATGTTCATTCTCCATATTAGATAAAAGCCAGGCCACTCAAAAGCTGCAATCTTTTCCACTTTTCACTGTTGATGAGTTTAAAGCCTCACTGGCTCAGATTAAACCAAGGGCACCTTCGAACCAGGTTCTGCTGCCATCCTTAAACAACCAGCCTAAACCCTTTTATATTTATCCTTGCATAAGGTCTTGTGTAGAACCGGGTAAACTTAAATTTGCAGCACCTAAGCCTATTTTAGAAATGTTAACACTGGCCTTTCTCTCATGAGAAACTCTTAGCAGCCAAATTCTTTTAAATACCATTGCCAAACATTTCCATTAGCATCTTTAGTCTCCAGATGTCTTAGGCCCCACTTAAGTAGCGTTTTGTCATTGCCAAGGCAGTGAGTGAAGAGAAATAGAAACACATGGTGTTCGAGTTAAATATCTCTATGTGATGGTGTTGCAGAGCTCTTTGCACCGTTCAGATGAATGCAAGAGCATAGTTCGGGAGGGCCAGTAGGAAGTCTGTCTAGCTGAAATGTGTGTCAGTTTCAAAATTCTTAACTCTAGCCAATACTTCCAGTGCATATTATCCCAAACATTCCCATACAGGTGTATGACAAGCATCATACTGCCAAATGTTTATTTGACGAGCAACAGACAAAAGATCTTGAGATGGGAATCAATGTTCATTGACAGCTCTCAGTGCTGAATCAAGAGGGGGCAGGGGGGGGGGGGGGGGGGAGATCATAGCTGCATGTGTGCATTGCAGCAGGCACAGTGCAGACATCCCAACGTGGGGTAAGCTTTTGTGGGCAGAGCTACAGAGTCTAGACGTGAACTGACCTGGCACAGTGTAAATATGTTACCCCCGTGCCCCCAGATGACCTAAAAGGAAATAGGATTGTACAGGTAGATGCTCTTGTACAAAAAAAGCAGACCTGACATGGAAGTCCCAATAGGAGGCTACCATTTCTTTTCCTTCAGGAAACTCCATAGAACTTTATTATGCGTAGCTCAGCAAAATGAATATGCTACTTACCAGTATGCATCTGTTCTTGGCATGTAGGGCTGCTGACATTCATATCTATAGCATAGATCGCCGCCTAGTGTTGTGTCCGGATGATTGCACATTGTTGTCCTGGAAGAGTCTTCGAAGTATCACGAGATAGGTGGCTCCTCCCCTGGACTACAGTGCGCATGGGCATCGACTCCATCCCCAGATTGTTTGTAGCCATTGTGGCGAAGATGGAGTGTAACAGTGTGAGCGATGACCATGCTAAGAATAAGTGTAAATTCTGCAGCCGCTACAGGCGCCGGGGAGGAGGGTGGGCGATATGAATGTCAGCAGCCCTACATGCCAAGAACAGATGCATACTGGTAAGTAGCATATTCAGTTCGAGGCATGTGGGCTGCTGAATTCATATCTATAGCATAGAATAAATAGCAGTCCCTCCATTAACGGCGGCCGCCTGTGCCAGCTGCAGATGTTTGAAAAAGTGTCCTAAGAACAGCCTGCCCCACAGCTGCTTGCTGCTTGGAGTGCACATCTACACAGTAGTGTTTAGTAAATGTGTGTGGTGTAGACCATGTGGCTGCTCTACAAATATCTTCCAAAGGGATATTACCGAGGAAAGCCATGGAGGCCCCCAACTTGCGGGTGGAGTGGGCTCTGGGGGGGACCGTTAAAGTGCGCTTAGCCTTGTGATAGCAAATCTGAATACACTTAACGATCCACCTGGCTATACCTGCTTTGGAAATGGGGTTGTCTTTGTGCTGCGCTGAAAAGGCAACAAAGAGTTGTTGTGTCTTCCTAAAATCTTTTGTCCTATCGATGTAGTACATCAAAGCTCGTTTGACATCAAGAGTGTGGAGCATTCTTTCGGCCACTGTCTCTGGGTTTCGAAAGAACGCGGGCAGCTCAATGGTCTGATTGAAATGGAACTGCGAAACCACTTTAGGAAGAAATTTAGGGTTTGTGCGCAGCACCACCCTGTTGGAGTGAATTTGAATCAACGGCTCTTGTACAGTGAGCGCCTGTAGCTCACTAACACGTCGCAGAGACGTGATGGCAATAAGGAACGCCACTTTCCATGTTAAGAACTGATTCTCACATGAATGTAGAGGCTCAAAAGGTGGTCCCATCAGCCTGCTGAGGACCACATTGAGGTTCCATATCGGAGCTGGCGGGGTCCTGGGAGGGATGACCCGTTTCAGTCCTTCTAGAAAGGCTTTAATGGCAGGCACTCTGAAAGCGGAGAGATGCTGCCTGTTTTGGAGATAAGCCGCTATGGCGGATAAGTGTATCCGAATGGAAGCATATGCTAGATTGCATTTGTAAAGATGTAACAAATAACAGATGATGTTGGGAGTGGATGCATCTAGCGGGTTGATGTTGTGTTCAGTACAGTAAATGACAAACCGCTTCCATTTCGCTGCATAGCAGGCTCTGGTGGTGGGCTTTCTTGCCTCCCGTATGATATCCATGGATTCAGGAGGCAAGTCAAGGTAGCCAAACTCTAAGACTTCAGGAGCCTGATCGCCAGGTTGAGCTGTTGCGGATCTGGATGCTGAATGTCGCCATGGCTCTGCGTCAAAAGCGTGGGTGTGAGGTGCAGCCTTTGATGCGGTACCACGGAGAGTTCTAGAAACGTGGTGTACCATGGTTGGCGTGCCCACATTGGAGCAACCAGGATGAGTGTCATCGAGTGTTGCTTTAGCTTTCGTGCCACCAGCGGTATGAGAGGTGCTGGGGGAAAAGCGTACGCAAATCTGCCTGACCAGTTCATCCATATCGCATTGCCCTGCGACTGTGGGTGAGGGAACCTGGCGGCAAAGCTTAGGCATTTTGCGTTTTCCCTTGTGGCAAACAGGTCTATCTGTGGATGACCCCACTTCTGGAAGTACGGGCGGAGTACTGATGGATGTATCTCCCACTCGTGCATCTGGTGGCTGTACCTGCTGAGCAGATCCGCCATCTGATTGTCCTTGCCCGGGAGGTGTTCCGCCATGAGGAAGATGTTCCTCTGAATGGCCCACTTCCACATGCTCTGAGCCAGATGAGACAACTGCGGAGAGTGTGTACCTCCCTGCTTTTGAATGTAGTACATGGCCGTCATGTTGTCCGTCCGGATCAACACGACTTTGTTGCACAGATGTACCTTGAATGCCTTCAATGCCATGAAGATTGCCATCAGCTCTAGGTAGTTGATGTGCATCTTCTTCTGCTGCGTTGTCCATAGTCCCTGCACCGTGTAGTGGAGTACATGAGCTCCCCAGCCCTGGAGAGATGAGTCTGTCGTCAGGATAATCCGTGGCACAGACTCCTGGAACGGTCGACCCTTGCAAAGGTTGTGTGGATTCCACCAATGCAGAGAGCTGTATGCCCGACCGGTCACCAACACTAGGTCGTTCAACTGTCCTTGAGCCTGAGTCCACTGATGAGCCAAGCATTCTTGGAGCGGACGCATATGTAGCCTCGCGTGCAGGACTATGAAGATGCAGGAGGCCATCATGCCTATCAACTGCATGAACACTCTTGCGGGAAGCAAGTGTTGCGGTCTGAACTTTTGGATCAGTGACTGAATGCTGTCGATCCTCACAGAATTCGGCTGAGCTGTGGCTGCCAGAGTATCGATCGCCGCACCCAGATATTGCCGCACGTGGGCTGGCTGAAGGTGCGACTTTGGATAATTCAGTGAGAATCCCAGATCGTGAAGAAGGTGAATGGTGTGGGGCATGTTGGCGGCGCACTGCTGGGCCGACTTTGCTTGGACAAGCCAGTCGTCCAGATAAGGGTGAACGTTCTGCCTCCTGAGGTGCGCAGCTACTGTCGCCAGACATTTTGTGAACACCCTGGGCGCTGTGGTCACCCCGAAAGGCAGGACCTTGAACTGATAATGCCGACCCTGAATAGTGAACCTGAGGTATTTTCTGTGTGATGGATGCAGTGGAATGTGGAAATAGGCATCCTTGAGATCCAAGGTTGTGAGGAAGTCTCCCTGATTGAGCAACGGGAGAACCTGCTGCAGTGTGAGCATATGAAAGTGTTCTGACAGAATGTACTGATTCAGGGGTCTGAGGTCCAGTATGGGTCTGAGGGATCCGTCCTTTTTTGGGATTAAGAAGTACAGGGAGTACACTCCCGTGCCTTCTTCCTCCACCGGCACGAGCTTGATTGCCCCTTTTTGCAGCATGACGAGTACCTCCTGCTGCAATAAGTGCAAATGCTCTGTGGACATAGGACGGTGTTTTGGTGGGATGTTTGGTGGAGTGGATGTTAACTCCAGACAATAACCAAACTGGATAAGTTTCCTGACCCACCTGTCTGTGGTGATGGATGTCCAGACGGGCAGGAACTGCTGGAGTCTCCCCCCGACAGGTGTAGTATGGTCGGGGGGCAGTGACACGGCGTCACTGTTTGTTGGTGGCGGAGGAGCGGGAGTTGTTGTTTCCACAACCTCTGCCCTTGGTGCTGTTGCCCCGATAGCCGCCTCTACTCTGCTTGGCGAAAGAGGACTGCGCCCCACCTTTATTGTATGGCGTTTGCTGGGACATCTGGCCTCTGGAAACACCTCTATTGCTTGAGCGACGAAAAGTGCTGCCCCGAAACTGCTGGGACTGGAGAGCCCCCATGGATTTTGCAGTTTCGGTATCCTTTATCTTTTCTAAGGTTGTATCCACCTCAGGACCAAATAACCTATCTGGGTTT
Organism: Lissotriton helveticus; assembly: GCF_964261635.1. Lineage (NCBI taxonomy): Eukaryota > Metazoa > Chordata > Amphibia > Caudata > Salamandridae > Lissotriton > Lissotriton helveticus. The sequence goes on from NC_136071.1 coordinate 820,306,725, forward strand.
ACTGGCTGATTGAGGATGATAGTTTGTATCTCCGGCTTGAAACCGGAGATTCTGAGCCAGGCCTGACGTCTCAAAATGACACTGGTGTTAATGGCTCTGGCCGCGGTGTCCGCCACGTCCAGTGCACACTTAATCGAAGCGTTGGAGATAAGCTTCCCTTCTTGAATAAGCATCTCAGCTGCCTCTTTATACTGATCTGGAAGATGTTGTAACAGGTCTCTAGTGTGTCATAGTGCGCCCTGTCATATCTGGCCAGGAGTGCCTGGGTGTTAGAGATACGCCAGATATTGGCCGCTTGAGCCGCCACCCTCTTCCCCGATGCCTCCAGCACTTTAGATTCCTTGTCTGGGGGAGGAGCATCACCAGTGGTCTGCGAGTTCGCCCTCTTCCGGGCATTAGAAACGACCAGAGAGTCCAATGGCAACTGGCCTTTGATGTAGGTGGGGTCGCCAGGCGCCGGCCTATATTTTTTCTCAATCCTAGGGTTGACCACCCTGGCCCGAGTGGGTTCCTTAAAAATGTCTGCAGCATGTTTGAGAACCCCTTTCAGCATGGGGAGAGTCTTGACAGTCTTTTCTGCTGTGGAAAAGGTATCAAAAAGGAGGTCCACTTCGATAGGGTCAGCGTGGAGCTCCACATCGTGGTTCTTAGCCGCCCTCTCAATTAGAGCATTAAATGCAGCCGAATCCTCAGTAGGAGAGGTCTTGACAGTGTACACCTGAGGGTCCTGGGCAGTTTGCTGATCCCCTGGGTCACCTGCATCTACCCATGAGTCATGGTGATCCTCAGGATCAGTGTTGGCAGGAAAGCTATACTCCTCGTCATCACCTTCTCCACCCTCCACATCCGAATAAGTGGGTGAGGGTGTAGCCACTCGTGGAGTCCGTGGAGCAAGAGGCTCCACCAGAACCGGGGATTCTGCAGCAGGCCTTTTGCGCTTCAAACGAATCGTGTAGGACTCCAAAGGCTGTGTTGCCGTGATATTCCTCTTGTGGAGGGTGAGTTTCCCGGTGTTGGCGTCGATATAGTGTTCCGACTGCTCCTCCACCGAGGGTTGTCGAGGTTTCAAGCTCCCAAGCGGCTGAGAAGGCTTTGGCGCCGTAGACACTGGCACGGGCGCTTCGGTGACCGACCGTGGTGCGAAGGCCTTTGGTGCTACCTTCGGCTGCAACGTAAACAGGAGCGGCGTCGAAGATTTTGGCGTTGTGGCAGCTGGCTTCGCGGTGGAAGCATCCTTCGGTGCGGCCGCGGAAGCTTTGTTCCTGATGCGTTGTAGAGAATCCGACACCTGCTTCGTAAAGGAAGCGGACGGTTTCGTCGATCCGACAGACGGCTTCGGTCCACCAGCGAGTGAAGACCCGAGCGTCGATGCCTTACTTTTATCCGGTACAGGATCAGCCTTTTTCGGCGCGCTGTGTCCTCCTTCCGTGCCGACGGCTTCGTGCCGGTGGCCTTGACTACGGGGTGCGGGGCCCCAGTCTTTGGTTCGACGCCCTTGGCCAATTTCGGTTCGATGGCCTTGACCAACTCTGTCTCGGCGCCCTTGACCGACTTCGGCTCGGCGCCCCTGGTCGACTTCCCCGGGTCGACAGCCTTCTTCGGCTTCGGCTGCCCCGACGTGTCTGAAGACGAGGAGGCGGCCGGAGGGACAGACGTCTTCTGTTTCGACGGCGTCTCTATTACTTTCGTTTTCGTCGACACCGAAGGTTTCGGTTTCGTTTTGACCAACGTCGGCACCGCAGAAGTGTCCATAGCCGTGCCCGTAGGCGAGGCCGTGGATCTGGGTGGAAGGTCTTGGGTAAGGCCGTGTGGCGATCCCTCGACCTGAACCTTAGTAATTGTTCGTTCGGGGCTTAGCTCTTCACATGAGCCATCTTCCGTGGCCCCGTAGGCCTCATTGTCGTCTCCTACCTCGTCGACGACGTAGTCTGCCTCGACCACCTCGATGTCCGCATCGTATTCGCAGTCGATCTCCTCTGCCGGAGGGGAAATCTGCAGATGAACTTCCTGTTCGTCTGCTTCTTCTATGTCGAAGATGTCCACCGGTGCCGGGGCCGATTGCCGGGCCTCCTGGCGCGCTATGCGCCGAAGTCGAATCGTCTTCTTCGATCGAAACCTGGAACAAGCCAAACAGTTGGCTTCATCGTGGTCCGGCGACAGGCACTTGTTGCACACCGGGTGGACGTCGATGTGCGGGTACTTAGATCCGCACACGGGACATTTCTTGAACGGACTCCGTTCCATGATGTCATCGAAAGTCTTGCTGCGTCGACTGGGCCTCGAGCACCGAAGAGCCACGCGACTCCTCTGGACGTCCGACTCGGGAACTGAGCCGGAACAGATCAGGGTACCGACCGCAAAACAATACCGACGGTATAGGAAAAGGCCTTCAGGCCTTGAGAAAGTCTATATCGATTCCGAACTGGAGATGTCGAATATACATCCGAACCCAATGGCGGAAAAAAACAATCTGGGGATGGAGTCGATGCCCATGCGCACTGTCGTCCAGGGGAGGAGCCACCTATCTCGTGATACTTCGAAGACTCTTCCAGGACAATAATGTGCAATCATCCGGACCCAGCACTAGGCGGCGATCTATGCTATAGATATGAATTCAGCAGCCCACATGCCTCGAACTCTGATGAAGCGGTTACAGGAACCTCATGGCTCCAGTGGAATTATACGTTTTGCTGGTATACCACAGGTTTGTGGCTTCCCTTGGTACAAGCAGGCAAAGTCTTCAGTCTAAATATCGGGGAAAAACATTCAGGTATCAGCATGGGAAATCGGATTCCCACACGTTTTTCCCCCAAAACTTGTAAATCACAATATTTTCCCCTTATTATTAATAGAAATCTTGTATAGTACTCCGCTACTCACATGGGGTTTTCTGCCACTTTAGCAAGAGATGGCGGCTAAACAGGCCATGCTGACTCAGAACAGCCAGGCCTTCAGCTGTTTTCGAAAATTAGACCGCAAGGTACAACATCTCAAGGGTTTCGGTAGGACAATCCAAAGCTTAGGGCCAATGTATACAAATGACCGGCCTCCCATACGTGCCCATTTGATTCTGGGAACAGTGCCCAGGGAACGGTCATTGGAACGCTGGGGACTGGGAAGCTGATGTGATCTCTCCTTTTCATGACGGCATCGAGGGTCACTCCTGATCTTGCTCTGTGCAAGTAGCACCTTCAGCCAACGGAGCTCATGGAGGAGCAAAGAGCCAGATACGCTCTTCGAGAGTCTGTAGAGCAGTCTGACGGCCAAGTTTTGAACCATAAAAACTGTCTTATGGAGGCTTTGCTTGCCCCTAGATAAAGAACAGTACTGTAGTTATTCTCAACAAGATAAGTGGTTGGATGACTGTCCTTTGGACTGAGAATGGGAAGTATCCAAATGATTTTTTGCAGCCATTTCAGGACAACGAAGCAGCCACCTTCGCAACCTGAGGCTTCACAGATCGCTTTTCATCCAGAGAAAAGCAGAGGTTCTTAACCTTATGAGCTGGAGCAGGAAGCGCACCCAAGGTTTCTGACCAGTGTTGTGGGACCCAGAGGGACAGGTTCTTATCCAACACTAGTACCTCTGTCTTTTCTCCGTTGAGTTTAAGTTAATTATTATTCATCCATGAGGCAACCAGAACCCGGCAGGATGTCAAGGCCTCACGGTTGTAGTTATGTGCAGCTGTCTGAGAAAAAATGGTTTGTAACTCATCTGCGTAAATAAAATAAGATCCAGCCATAACTTACAACCATGTTAGCAAGTGGGCGTACCTAAAGTTAAAAAACACCGATCCGAAGGCAGAACGTTGGGGAACCCCTGAGGCGAGGGTGTATCGTGAAGGAGAGGGTGTATCGTGAAGAAGCGCTGGCTGAGGTATGGTAACAAGGGCCACTGGTAACAGGAACTTTAGGTGAGAGAAATAACGGAACATCTGAGCATGACAACATGACAGCTCACTACACCTTAGCAGGTAAAAGTGAAATAAACCGGTTATGAAGGCTGAGTGGATTTTCCAGGAGGGTCACCAGGCACAACTGTGCATGTAGATATGGAAAAGGCCTTTATTTCTGCAGAGTAGTTCAGCCATTTTCAATGGCCCATCTCTGTAACCTGATAATGGTACACTTTGGGAGAAGCCTGTTATTCTCAGTGCTTCATGTCTTTACTCCTCTATCTAGCAATGGACTTGAAGGACTAATTTACTAAAGGAAAGGCTACAGAATAGGCTAGAAAAAACAAAAATAGATGAAGGCACATCTTCCTTAGCTCCTTCGTCTTTACAAGATATGCATCGGAGTGCCAAATGGAACTCCTTTTGAGGAGAATAATCACCTCGACAAATACTAGGTATTAGGGTTATACAGCCATAAGTGCCTGACTCAGGAAATTTAGACGACTGATGAGTTAATTTACACTTTTATTTCTGTCTACTTCCTGTTCTAGAGGTTTAATGAGCTGGACTTGGAATCAGATGAGCAATGTCTTTGCAGCCTGTGAAATAAATCTGTGACTGATCTGCTGCTATATCACCTTCATATGGACTACTGTAGTAAATTGGAATTTAAATGTTTGAGCAAATACAGTTATATCAATGAAGGCAATCCCATTTATAAAGAAGATATTTACTTAACCCCAAACGCTGACTGAATTTTGATTAAGAGGCTTGGGATAAATTAACTTTTTTCTAAACTAAGCCCAGATTTTATTATTAAGTAAAATGCTTGTTCTAGTCCAACAATGCGCAAAAATGTACAAATCAAACAAATCCCTTTACATTCTGCCATCTTCCTGACTCCCCCTGGCACTCGACACGTAGATGCACTCGACACGTAGATGTGAATAACACGTTATTTGGGCCAGCATCCTATACATCTTTCTCTAAGAGACTAAGGCAGAGAGGGGACTGGGCTCCTCCTCAACCAATTAACTTCTGGGATTCACATTTCATTGACTCATCAATTACCAATGCCATGATTACATTTACAATTCTCATTTATATCTCACTTGGTTCTTACCTGTCGAACATACTGCCAGGCACGATCGACATCACCTGGTAAGCTGAATCGTCTCATTATCAATGTGTTCAGTTCTGGGAACTTAGAAACAGAAATAAATATATTTGTCTGCTGTCCTACACGAGCAGATCACTCACAAATTCTCTTCTCCAACATACATTTTGTGACTAAAAGGCCAATAGTTCATACAAACATGTTGCTTAAAAACAGTCGTCTGCATCACTGATTGAAACATTTTACTGTTCCATAAGTGCAGGCACTTTAACCTCTAATCAGTGAGGACTAAATGATGACAAAATTAACCAAATTAGAAAAAGATGTACACTAAAACTGTAATAAAAAAATGTTTTAATTATTTTTATTGGTTTTTGCAGCTGAAATAAACAATACAGTGGAAACATATAAAATAAAGGGTCAAACACTTATGTGCCATGTGGTGGCTTACCGCCACATGTTTCATGTCTTACTGTTGATCAGACTTTAATCCAATGCCAGCAGCGCCCGAGTCCAAGTAGCCCAAATTTGGTCATATTTATTTTGCTTCCCTCGCAATTTATAGACCAGCTTTTCCATCACTGCCCATTGATCCATCCCTCTGGTCAAGTCTTTAATAGAGCGGGGTTGTGCCTCCTGACAGTGCCTCACTAGTTCTCACTTAGCAACCCGGTAGCCCATAGCTAGGAGTTCGCAGGAGGTGCGCGTCTCTGTTAAAGTGTCCATAATTCCCAGCAAGGCTACTTTGGGGTCTAGGCAGTCCCCCGCCACATGACCCTGGGCCCTACTGACAGTCCGCCAGTATGACGAATGCTGGGCAGCCCCATACCATGCGAAAGAATGAGCCCGGGGAAAGATGACATCTTGGGCAGGCTGGGAGTAATGGAATTGATGGCATTATTGGAATTTTTATGAGGCAAAAGCGCATAGATATTGCCATTGGACTACGTGCCATCCATGCCTTACCCCACTGGTCATCTTCACGAGTGTCCAGGACTGTCTCCCACTTGGCCTCGAGCTTCACCAGAGGACCAGGTGTATTTGATACATGGGATTTATAGAGCCGGGAGATACTGCCCTTTTCCAAATTGTCCATTCTCAAATTGTACTCTATGAGATGGAGTTAGGGGAGTGCCGAGAGGTCCAGGTACCCTTAGCAGTGCCTCCCTCCCAGCGCCCGCCTCGAAGCACTAGCACAGCCTGTGCTGACCTGGGCCCGAGAGGAGCTGCCGCCTAGAGCCCCCCAGAAGCGGCAGAGGCGCTTTAACCCCCCCCCCCCCTCCGTGGCCCTGAAGGTGGTTGCCCCAAGTCATAGAGTCACTACATCCAGTGCTGCCGGCATGGACAAACCTACATTTTACAAGTGGTATTAATGCCGATAGCACGTACATAACCAGAAGAAACAACTGTGAGGACCAAAGTGTAGACATGAGGAGGGGGGAGGGCGGGTGTAACTGCGGACCCCACAACAGGGACATCTCGACAGTAAGTCCTGGGTCCCTGACTGCAAGTCCACTCTGGGTGGCATGTGCCTCATATCACACCCTGCAGATTCCAAGAGCTGGGACTCGGATGGAGAGCGACAATTCCAACTGGTGCTTTCTGTGCACTGCTAGGGCCTGTGTGAATGGGGCCTTTCTCACCTGTTAACAACAGGTTTGAGCTGCTGACTGGCCCCAGAGCGGGCAAACTATACTGCACCTGTAATTGCCAAAGTGACCTCCGATGCTCCACACAGGCAGCGGGGCCAGTTTAACACACACATGTAAAAGAAGCTCAGAGAGAGTGGCAGGAAGCTTAACTCCGAGGCGGTGCCGTGGCAGCTTGTACCAATGTACCCGCACAGTGTGAAACACATGGTGCTCCCCCCAGAGTACCCCTCCCCCCCCCCACTGCCAACCCCTACCAATGGCTGTTTCTAAACCCGGCAGGCTGCACACCTCAGGCCGGAGGTCTCCCGTGCAGTGATTCAGCAGGAGGGGCAGCCAGGGTGCCTGGCTGCTTCAAAGAAATGTAAATGTGGGGACTGGTTAATCTGGGCATATAAAGATTGCTTGAATGAGAACTAAACAGGTGTTAATTGACCTAAAACTGCCTAAGGTGAAAGATTTCTTTCTCCATGGTATTGTTCCAAGCTGAGCTGTGAAGTGTGTGCTTTGCAACTACAAATGAGGTCACAAACCACTGTTACAATACATTGCGACTCACAAAGAGGATGCAAATAGCTCTTTCATGCGGTCTCATGTTTACAAGTCGTAAAACCCCTTTCAGAATTCAGAAACACTTTCCTCACTCTTAAAACGGGTCCTGTGCATTGTTAAAGGATGATTTGCTATCGAAAGTGTGATTCAAAGACTTTGCAACAAAAACAAAAAAGCCTTTGTGATGTGCAGCCCCTAGTGGAATGAGCTGTCAACATTCTTCTTGCATTAAAGATGATTTTTTTTCACTGTGGAAATGCAGACTCTGGACAGTGGTCGTATATTAGCTGCAGTAAATATACATATATCAATGTTACCTTCCACCCAACATCGAAATAAATCCCAGATAGGATGTGTTATTGTCTGTCCCGGTGCCTCATGAATCAGGATGCTTTACTGGGTCAGTGCTTTCAGTGGGACGGGTCCTGCCTGGGCTCAGCGCTGGGTGCAGTTCTAAAAAGCAGGTGCCAAGCTTCTTTGGCAGACCCCCCAGTTTTTTCATCCCACTTAAAGCCCTGTACAAGTTAATGTATGTATGGCTCTCCTGTAGCTCTGCCTCCACATTTTACTACGGTACAAAAGGGGGTGGCAGAGTGGGCTAAAGAACGGTAATGGATTAAACCCAGATCTTTTGACTGGGTGTGAGTGTTTGATTGATTCAGATGCTCCGTCCATCACCTTTTGTACCGCTTTTGGCCGCCATAAGTGTGGCAGGGTATGCTCAGACGTGAGTCCCTTGCTCACTTTGCCACTGGATTCAAGCAAGCCGGGCTGAAGACGGCTGGAATGCCAGAAACCGGTCCTCGGAAGCTTGTTTCCGGTCCAGGGAAGACATGGCTTGGCAGTTCGGGCTGGACTGTTCCTATGAGGCACAGGGTCAGACTGATTTGCATATAGCCATGTCTGAACTGGGTGGCAGAGTGGGCTAAAGAACGGTGATGGATTAAACCCAGATCTTTTGACTGGGTGTGAGTGTTTGATTGATTCAGATGCTCTGTCCATCACCACCCCCTTTTGTTCCACATTTTACTACAGCAGGCAGCAGAAATATATCGCTCACCATTTAAAGTCATTTGTGTCCTGCAAGCTAGAGTCAGTGGAGACGTAAACCTTAGGGGAAAACAAACTAGAAGGTGGGAGCATGACACTTTAAGCTCTACTGCCCCACCTGTCATCCTCAGCTTCTTGGTATAACTATACTGCTCTCCTATAAATACCCTGCTTTCATCCACTCTTCTTGCTTACGCTCAGATTTACTAGTGTATATCTTGCTGGCATCTTTTTTGGGCTGGATTTTTTTATACTGTGGACATTTCTATATCTCAAGGTTAGCTTTGATCAGGTAATTCCCTTGTCATGCTTTCATGTCATACATCTTCTCTACATCTATGTAGACACGCTACAATGATTACCGTTTCTATGCTAATGTCATCCTTCTAAATGTTTACTCCTGTTATGACAACACTTTATATGGCGCTCCGCAAATGGTTTCTCTGCACTCCTGCTATTGTGAAATCTAATGTGTATTGCGCTGTAAGTAGGTCCACATTTACGCGAGTTTGAGCTATTGACATTGCAAATGACAATGCCTTTTATTTTTGTTTTCGTTTTTGAAACAAACAAATATACGGCATTGTCATTTACAATGCCAATAGCTTAAACTTGTGTAAATGCGAGACCTATTGCATTGCAAATGCTTGTTGCATTCTGCTAAGCTGTTTTTAGACTAGTCTGACTGGAATCCTGCTAATTAGGACCCCAGTCTCTCTACTTTCTCCCTTAAATTGTTATGTCAAGTACTTAGGTACCTCTCAGATTGGATACTGGGGAACCTTTATAAGTCCATAGTATATGGTGCTAAGGTACCCAGGGCATAGGTATCCCAGAGGTCCCCCATGGGCTGAAGCATGTATTATGCCACCCATGAGAGACCATTCAAAATGGAACTACAGGCCTGCCATTGCAGCCTGTGTAAGCTGGTGCTAGCACCACTTACTAAAGATATAGGTTTCCTATACCTTGGGGCACTGCACTTAAAACCTATAAGTCACCCCTATAGCAGGCCTTTGCAATCCTGAATGTATGTATTGCGACTTATATAGCGCACGTATCACCCGAAGGTATCAAGGCGCTTGCTTAGGGAACCCGTCCTGGTATTCCCCTGTGAGATACCCCGGCAGGGTATCCACAAGGTGAAAGCCAGGCATCCCGCCGCGAGGGGCCGTAGTGGAGATTAAGCAAGCTATTGCCCAGAGTCGCAGAGTGTGACCCCGTGAGTCGAGTAGGCACCGGAGCGAGAATTGTCGAGTCCGTGGAATTTTTGAGCCCGAGACCCGCTGAGGCGGGGAATCAAACCCTGGTCCACGGCCGATCTCAGAATCCGGGTCTGCCGCCTCTAACCACTGAGCCACACTTCTCCACTAAGGCAGGGTGCTTAGTTCTAAATGAGAGGGTGCCCCTGCATGAGCAGGACACCCCTACAGCGTCCATTCTCCTGGGTTGACAGTGAAGCAGGCATATACCATATAGAGGGGCACCGCATAATTACGCAATGACCAGCTCAAAACTGAATGCAATGAATCCTATCATGTTTGGAATCATACCCCCAAATCGTAAATGGTGTGGGAGGTAGGATTCCAAGCACTGGAAGAGCCCTCCCTTAGGGTCTGTGTTCCCGGTGCCAACCTTCTGGACCCGGACAGCACAAAATGGTTGCTGCCGACCAGAGACACGATTCTGCCCTCCTGCTGCTGAGCCAAGCTTGAGCAAGGGCAGGCAGAACAATAGGCATCCTGTCACAGGGAGGTGTGACTACCTCCCAGACAGGATTCAGTGTATTGGGACCGGGTGGGTGCGTTTCCCAGTGCCACAAAGTCAGCATGAGGGTCACATTTGGTGTTCCTGTGCATTGTCCAGTTTAAACCAGTCCTGGGAGCCGTTGGCTCCTGCTCTGGCGCAAAACCAAACAAAGGACATGGGAATAACCACCCCCCTGGGAGGGTCCCCTGAATAGTCCCAACCCTTTCTTTAGGGTACTAAGGACTTAGCTGGGTGTAGGTCCCAAGATTTGTCGTGGGACAAGATTCAGATCAGACACCACTTCTTCTACTGTCTGGACACTCTGGATTTCGTCTCCTTTTCAGTCTGCTGCATTGTCTGTGTCTGTGCACCATACAGGAACCTTGCAAGACCTGTGGGCATCCAAGATACCTGAAAGAATCTCCCTTAGAGTGAAGGAGTCCTCCCCTGCATTTGCAGGCACCGCAACGAAGTCAACCGGTCTGCTGATCCTGAGCTTCTCCGGACTCTGTAAGGTTCTGCAACACAGGTGGTGGTTTGCTACTGCTTCCGAGGCCTGCCCTAATCGCTCACCAAGTTTGAGGCCAGTATCCCTCGTGGGGGTTGCAATACTCTAACCCCTTTGCACCACGTCAACTTGCAGTTGGAAAAAGCTTGTTGGCTTCCTTCCATGAAGAACTTAGGGCTCCAAGTAGCCCCAACCTCTAGCATCTCCAGTGAACTGAATATAGGGCCACACGTTATCGTGTGCATCGTGGCCTGCATCTTTTGGTGAGCTATTCGAGGTCCAATTGCGACTCCAGTGCCTCTGGCCTGCAGGTTCATTTGAGGGTCACCTTTGGGTATTTCTCTTCCAGCTCTCCTGGTCGCTCCCGAGTGACCGACTCTGTCCCCTCTGCTTGCAGGTACCTCTAAACTAGAATCCACCTTCGGATTCCACCGGACACTTTCTCCTTCTCCAGCAGCGGCACTTTCCTGAAGTCTTCCATTGGGTTCAACAGTGCTTTCCGACACCACTTCACACCTATGTACCTGCCTTCACTGGTTTGGGTAATATGGGTACTAAGGTATCACAGGTGTGGTGGCTCTCCAACCTTGTCTTCCACTGGGTTTCTTCAGGGTCCACTGGGAAAAGTCCTTAATTTTAAAAAATCCAACGTGACTTACCCGTAATGTTATAAGGAGCCTGCGGTCGTGTTTCCACACTGCACGCAGTTTCCATGGGGTTCCTAGTCACTCACCTTGGGTGGTTCCTTGGGTCCCCAGTACTTCTACTTCCTCTAGACATTGTCTTGACCAGAGTCGTGGTTCTTATACCAATTGTAGTATATGGTTTGGTTCCCCCTCCCTACCCCCAGAGTCCACTGTGTATTTTTTGCTATTTACTTTATTTCTTTGCAAAGTATTGTATCTCCGTGTAGGATATATCTAAACATGTTAGAGAGTATTATATAATAAAAATACATTTTTATAAATACCTTATGTGTTTCTTTTTCACTCAATCTATACTATAAGATTGCATTCCGGTTAAACAAGCTGCTTTACACTCCTTCTGGACTAAGCGTGAAGGCTGCTCTCCACAGCTACCACTTAGAGAGCTTTCCAAGGTTGTCTAAGACCTCCTAAATAACCATAAGGGTTCTCTGGAAAGGTGCAAGGCACCCACTTACAATAGTGGACATCATATACCAGGCCAGCTTCTCACAATGAGTAACAGCACTCTCACATGAAAAGGCACCTGACAAAAAGTCACATCTGGTACTGTACTGGATGGAGCAGGATTAGGTCTCTGTACAGCTCACATCCTGTGGCCATGCAATGCCACTTGATCTGGTGTATGCATTTACAGCTGGCAAAGTACCAGGTATGGTGCACCAGTGGTTACAGGACAGCCACGGGGTGGCAGGAGATCCAGGTCTCCTCTTCCTTGGGGTTAAAAGGGGGCTTCTGGAGAGGAATAGGAAGATAACTCGGCAGAAGGAAGGACTGAGGTAAAATAAGGGAGAAACTGATATATGGGGGGCGTGATGAGGGAGGTAAGGAAGTATTGAGGTTAAGCAAGTTAGGATAAGGCAAGGAAAATGGGACACATAGCGAAGTAAAATGGAGCGGGGCAGCGATACTGGAGTTAACATGTTCCATTTTGAGTAGCTGTAGAATAACTTTCTTACTCTATAAAGCTTGATATTCTTGCAGTTTTTAGTTATTCCTTTCCCACAACGTCCTGCGGTTTGATATTCGCCCCTCCCTATGTAGCTGCCTAGTTTAAATGCCAGAGCACTCCTAGCTACACCCCTCTCCCTGCTTCATCTGCTTCACAAAGGAACTGCCCTTCTGTTAGTGTTTTTATACTTCTTCTGACATGGGGAGAGCGAGCTTAAGAACGGCTACTGTTATCCATATCCTGGCATGGACAGCCCAACAGACAGACCTGCAGAATTTTATCAAATGAGCCCCATTAAATTTGAATGCTTGACTAAGAACTGCACAGGTTTGGGCATACTCAATTGATATATAGTGATTAGAAATATTTGTTCCAGGATCCCCAATTGACAAAATATGGATTGTATACTATTACAGTGGAGCAATTATTGAGTTCCAGAGCGAGACTATCAACTGCTGTCATCCTACAAGACTAAGGGAAGAGATTGTTGAAGGACTACCTGGAGAAGATGTGCTCTGCCTCTTGGGACAAGGGTTGCAGGACTGCGCCATAGAGAGGATGGCTGCCTGGAAGGAAGTTATCAGCCCAGCTGAGGTTGTGAGGGCTGTCTCCTCTGAAGACAGAAGTTACTGAGCTGCCACGGAGAAATCACCATATAATGTTTACAATGCCCGGCGAGTAGGAAAAGCATAACCTCCGCCAAAGTGGTTGGTGAGCCCCACTTACTCCCTATTTGCCCCATCACTGCTGCAGGGGAACCAGTCTGTACCACTAGTTGACCTCTCGAGGCCTCAAGTACTGTTTAGGTCTCATCTCATGGACTGGAGAACTCAGAGGGGTCACAAAGTGAGTGTCGGAGGGATGGGCGAAAATGGAAACTAGGAGGCCGGAGTGTGGGTTGAATTGTGAGTTTTATTGAAAGAACAGAACAGAGAATCTAACGGATAGGATGAATAGTCCAGTGGTTGGTCAGGTGGCTGGGATGATAATCAGGAGGTTGCGGGGTACGTCGCCTTGGTCCGACTCTTCCTTTTCCCCTTCTCTTGGTCCAGGTGGGGAGTCCGCCGTCCCGGAAGACTCAAGGCTCGAAAAAAAAGAAAGAGTGGTCAGTGGTCTGTATGAGGTTTTGAGTAGGATTTACCTTCACCACACCCGAAGTGTACACCCGAAGTGTATCAACGTACCGAGAAAAGCAACTCGGAAAAATGAGGAAAGCTGCTTGCTAACACCCTTTTATCAGGCTGGGAGGACTACCGCCGTTTGGGTCTCCTAAACATAGGCTTCTTACAGTCAACAAAAGGCTAGAAAACACAAAGTAGTTTGAAAAATACTTTGTGAGGGCAAGGTTGCGTGAGGGGTTTTGCATGCTACGGGTGTTCAGGGGTCAGTGAGAACACAAAGGCAGAAACCAATAACCTGTGCCCCTACCCGGTTTTCCCTCCCTCCCCTCTCTTCTCCCCACAGACACTCACCGCGTCTGCCGCAACTCTCCAGAGTTGCGTCGGCCTTTCAGCAACCTCCGGGGGCGTCCACCAGTCCTCGGACCAGCTCTCTACGTCCTCCCCGTCAGCGTCTTTTTCTGTCGTCGTCCCTTGGAGCTTCTTCTCGCCCGTTGATCCGTCGTCTCCCACTCCTCGGCATCTTCCGGGTTCTTGCTCCTCGTCTTCTCTAGCGTCTGCTCCCATTAAGAGAGTTGTCCCTCCTCCTCCGGTGAGCTTACTCCCTCTGATTGGGTCGCATTCCCTTCCTTCTCCTCAGCTTCCTGCAGAGAGGAGGGAGGGCTTACTGTTAACTCTTTCAGTCCTGTGTTTGCGTGTGGGAAATCCGCGGTTGAAACAGGTGAGTCCTTGTTCTCCACCGGCACCTTCTCACAGTGAGGCTTTGCTTTCAACACCCCAAACAGCATTAAAGCCAATTGTGAGCTTCTGGAGATCTCAGATTCCAGTCTAGAAACCACATATGTGTCATAAGAGTTGATGGAATTCCAAACACAGAACAAAATGACCTCAACCAGTAGTTTCAGAAAAATATTCTGGCTAATTTAGGAAGTATGGATTAGTTCAGTCCTGAACCATTTCTGTGCAAAGGAACAGACCGAAACCTCACAACATTGGACAGTCCATTGAAGTTAGAGTGCCATTCCTTAGTAAGAATGAAACACAAAGATAAATGTCCTCTAGTTGAAGTGTATAAACCTGAGCAGTCGGGCACTGAGCAGTTTCTGTTGAGAAGTGAGACTAAATCTTTTGACTCTGAGGTCTGCAAATTCTGTTTGGGCCTATAGACCCAATATTCACAAGCACCATTGAAAAATACTGCCAAATACTCAAATTAATAGGAACATCTAGTGCCTACCTGCTACAATAATGTAAAGAATCACATCTCCGGCTAGGAAGGTGTTCTGGTTAATTTTTTTTATCTGCATTTTATGTGTACAATGTATTTTCGTGTCTATTTAAGTGCTTCCTGTGTCATGAATTAAAGAACTAAATAAACCTTCATTTATGAAATCGATATTGGGATCACTTACTGTGTTCCAATTGTCTAGCCATAGGGCCTCCTTAAATGAAGACTGGTCTGCTCTAACTCACTATCCTGAGTCAAGTGTTCAAGGATAGTACTTCGTAATCTAGTTTGGTGTCCAACAGTTAGCTGGCCAAGGAACCCAGTGATAAACTACTTCAATTGTAACAACTGGAGCCTAGTAACCTCTGACTGCCATGGAACTACTCAAACCAGGTTTCAGACCTTCACTTCATCCAATCCAGATGAAGCTTCAAAAATGTTGTGATGGCAAGGAAAGCGGAGATCTTTCTGCTAGCTATATGAGGATCATAAAGAATGTTGGTGAAACAACTGGTGCACTGAGGTGGAACGCAGTTTCCACTTTTGAAAGAAATGTAGGGTAAGGTTTCAGTATCAAGTTGGCTGGTTACCGAACCCATGCACAAAACCAGTCACACACTTGACACTATCTTTACCTCCAGTGAATCAAATTCAGACACACCACTGCACTTACCTGGACCGATCACACCATCATTCACTTTTCCATCTCAGACACCCAGCATACCTTTGCCAAGTACCCCAGTTACCCCACCGCAGCTGAGCAAAGGTAACCAGGACCCAGTGGACAAAGCCCCTAAGCACCACTCAACCCGAAGCCTTAGCAGACCTTGATCAGGCCATCCAGAACTTCTCCGCCTGGATCACCAAAAACAAAACCTCCAAACAGTCCCAGTGATCACAGTAACTATCGACCTATAGCCAGGATCCCGTTTCCAGCTAAGGTTTTGGAAAAAATAATGAATCTCCAACTTACGGCCTTTGTCTCAGAAAATTTGCTGGACTCTTCACAATACGGCTTCCGGCAAAGGCATGGCACGGAGACGGCCCTGGTCGTGGCAGCGGAGGAGCGTCGCTCTACGCTGGATTCCGGTGCAAAGGCCGCCTTGATCCTTTTGGATCTCTCGGCGGCCTTTGACACCGTGAACCATGACATCCTCGTTCTAAGGCTTCAGAAGCTGGGAGTCTCAAGTTTAGCTTTAAGCTTGCTTAAATCCTACCTTAATAATAGGCGACAGTTTGTTCAGATTGATGACTCTTGTTTGAAACAATTTTGACTTCCTTGTGGGGTCCCGCAGGGCTTATCTTTGAGCCCTACATTGTTTAATTTGTAGGTCACCCCCCCTAGCGGATGTCATCAGGCAGTTTGGTTTCTCGTTGGTGTCCTACGCTGATAATGCCCAGATTGTAGTTTTCATCTCAGGCAATCCGGATGATACAGCGGCTCGCTTCAGTCTGTGTATGACCTGCGTGGATCACTGGATTAGCACAAACTGCCTAAAGCTGAAAGGAAGTAACCCAAAGGGGCTTCTCCTGGGCTCAGACTCCACCATTTGGTCTGAGAAATGGTGGCCCCAGACTATGGGAATACTTCCCACCCCAGTGCAAAAGGCTAAAAATCTAGGAGTCATCTTTGATGACAGCCTCACGTTTCAATATCAAACTAATAAGGTCGCATCTCAGGTACATCTAACTCTAAAACAAATTCAGAAGGTGAAATCTTATATTCCGCCAGCTGCAGTAAAAACATTAGTAACAACTTTGGCATTGGCCAGTATAGACTATGGCAATGCCCTTTATCTGGGCCTTCAGAAACACCTGCTCAAACTTCAATGGGTACAAAACTCCGCTACCAGAATGTTGCTGAATATTCCGAAGTTCCAGTCTGTGTCCCATGGCCTAAAACAACTACACTGGCAACGGTAAAGAAGAGAGTTGAATTTAAAGCCTTATGCTTAGCGTTCAAGGCCCTTCAGGGGACAGTACCCGAATACCTGAAACGGCATCTGTTATGGCATCTTCCAAGTAGAACACTTCGCTCAGCTACACGCAAACTCCTTCAGATGCCCAAATTCAAGAGAGTGCGTTGGGGAGGAAGTCGTTTTTTCCTCCACACTGTTAAACTGTGGAACACACTTACGTTATCCATAAATAATTGTACAACACTTCTTTCCTTTAGAAAGGCATTGAAACCCTGTTTTTTCTCGACCTAACCTATTTATTTTTTTCTGGCATCCTTCTCCGCTGCAGCACCTAGATGCCCCCAGGCATTCGAGCGCTATATACATTTTAAATTCAATTCAAACAAGCAAGCTGGTACACCATGCAGATTAGAGCCACCGAACACAACTGCTACGAACTTGAGAAGCAATGGCGCGCCACCAAGAACCCCTACGACAGAGCCACTCACAAAGCTGTCCTTCGCAACTACCACCAACTCATTAAGGAAGCCAAGAGAGCAACTATTACTGCCTGCATAGACTCCTCGGCCAACCACACAAAGAAATTATCCAAGAAAGACAAGGAGTTCTCCAACCAGACACAGAAAACACCATTCACCCCTCCCAAGAACTCTGCAACACCTGGCTGACTTTAGAAAGAATCTCAAGACCTGGCTTTTCAACATGTAAGACACAGCTACCCCAGCACCAAGATACCCCCCTAGGGGTGATAGTGCTAAGCTATATAAATAGTGATTGATTGAAAGAAACAGACAGGGTTTCTTATTGTTGTAAATTCTGCCACTGTTGGGCAGGCAGTCAGGATTTCACTGTATTGGCAGTCAAACACTGAAAACTACTTCCAGCAGATTGAAGGGCCCATACCATGACTGACTACTTTTATTTCAGAAAGCCCTCACAGTGTGGCTGTAACTCCATCTAACTCAGATTTTTTTGGGGTCTTTCGCAGTTTAACCATTTCTACATCACCAGGACACCCAGGTAACCGTTAGCAGCTAAAACCCATAAATGGTCAAATAAAATGTCTATCTTGCAGATTCCCTCTAGCCAACAATTTTCAGAGAAAGATAGGTATCTGTTTTGCACTTATTTATTGCAGGCTCAAGAGGCATTGAGGTCCCATGCTTAAAGCTCTTTATTATCCTGGAAGAAAATAATGTACAGAGTCATGACGAACTCTTAGATAGGTCAATAGGAGAACCGAGATTTAGCACCCGTTTGAATTCTTCTTACAGAAACAGCTGGCCTATGGACTCAATGATACAAAGCACAATCCAGAGTTCACTAAATGCAGGAGCTGAGGCAGACATCTGATGCAAAGAATAGTATAGGTTCTTGCTCTAGCAGACAACCCAAAATTGTGGAAGTTCTTCCGCTTAGGAGCTAGGCCATGAGGTCAAATAAAGCTTTTGTGAATATATATCCAGCTTTTTAGGTCTAGCCTAGGCAGCGTGCATGCACAGTTGCAAGACCTGCTGTAGTCCAAAAGGAATTTTCTCCCACCTGCTGGCTTCCCACTGGTTTCTGTGCAGAGTCACTCTTCTTTGCTGCTTTCTACATGGTTTAAGCAGCGATAGTTCACTTACGGTTTTTGGCACAGGAACACCGGCCAAGTACAATCTTCTTCCACTCCCATTGTTCATGTTTGCTTGGGTGAACTCTTTTTTTTATGTTTGCGACATGCCATAACTTCGGGTGGAACCGCTTTTTTTTCAGCCCATCGCTGTTTTACTGCATTTCTGCACTCCTATTTAATAGTCTTACTGCCAACGCATGAGGTCCTATTTCCAAAAAACCCAATATGCACTAACTACGCATAGTTTGCAAAACTCCACGAGCGCATGCAGTCGTCCTCCTGCGGGCATATTTTTTCTGACCCTACAGCCTGGATAGATGCATGTTCAAGCAGTGTGTGCTTGTACCGGAGTACATGTGTGCTGGGCAAGCTCTTGCAGGAGCTGCACAAGCTGCACACATACCATCGCACCAACGTCAGCGCCGGAACTCCAGTCAAAAAGCAGGGGCAAGAAGGAAAACAAGCTCAGCGAGGTTAAGCCGGAGCGATATGCACAGTACGGCGTCCCCTGGACGAGCAATAGCCACACCCGCATGCCACTCCTACACTCCCAGCAAGCTCAGACATGTTTAAAACAGAGGAATATGATTCACAAGCTCCATTTATTTACTTTTCTACACCTTTCCCTTTTCCAAAGAACCATTTAGCCACGTAAGGCTTTACTATTGCCAAGATGTACTTCATATGCTAATACAGGTAGCTCATACATACTTTACGTCACATAGCCATCTTTTGGAGCACGTGCCACTTCGTACATCTCGGGTAAGATGTTTCTTTTGTCCAAAAATGTATGCCATCGTTTGTCAGCTGAGAAGCAAGTTTATGCATGGAGAGAAATAGGTCTGTGGGGTAGAGCATTCCATAACGTTTTTGTTGCCAGCGGCTATTTTTGCCTATTTCCAATGCCTCAGCTCCCCGAGGTTTTTGGGAACTAATGCCAATGTGTCTTCCCCATGACTATGCTGATGCACTAATAATGTCTTCCAACGTTTCTGTGGCTTAACAGCTAGAGTAGTCGACTTTGAAGCTGTGGAACCAGGCTTGAGTCTGGTAGGAGGCTCGATAATCCTGTCATTCTGGGCAAACCACCACTTAATGTGACGGTGCCTAAAAATGAATGAGTCTGTAATGCAACTAGTGCTCATGTAAGCGCCCAGATATCAGTGGGCCATGTTTGCGCTGTATAAAACTGCAAAAAAATTAAAAAACACCGACCAAAGCAGACAAATAAACTATGACATCCCTGCCTCGCCGCCCAGGCCATTGTTTTCTATCGGCGGTTTGCATTTCTAGTTTATTCATTTAGCATCAACATAGCTCGCTAAGCCCTGTCCCACAAAAAAGTCATGTAAAAAACCAAATGGGAAATAAAGCAGGATCAGGGATTTAAGAATCTTTCGCTGAAGTACTACCAACACTCGCCAGCAGATATTTTCAAATAAAATACTGTTTTTATGTGCATCGTATTAAAAAAATTTGTATGACTAATTTCTCGTAAAGAACACTGAAAAAGACCTCACATCAGCTAGGTTGCGTATGTTTAAAATCTTAAATAAAAACAGTTCCTTTGGAAATTACTTTCCTTTCACTCTATATTCCTATCTCTATGTCTCTCCCTCCCTTTCTCCCATCTAGTCTCCGTCACTGGCCCCCCTCTCCATGTCAATATTTCCTTCCGCCCATTCCGTCTCCTTATTTACCTGGCCCTAGTGGCTCTATAAGCATCTCCCAAACAATGCTCCTAAAATGTATTTCACAGTAGGACAAGGACAATGTGAACCTCTCCAATTGGTCAAGAATAGCACACCTCTTAAACACTGCGTGGAAAGCGCCATATGCACAACAATATTTTACATGTTCTTCATGGCGAAACACTACAATTAAAGAATTTCTTACGTTGTTTTAAGTCCATTTGGATCTTGTACAAATCACGTTACCCACAGGCTTAATTAAAACAAAATAAAAAAACATTTAAGGAACACCAATGTTTTTTGCACCAAAAGAACGGTTGTTTGACGGATTCTCTAGTACTCACTAAACTGTGTATGAGGTCGCTGTTTGATCACAAACTGTGAAGATCTGCTTATGGTCTTAGGTTAGTTGTAGCAGTTTACTGAACCATCACAGAAGTGTCAATTGGGTTCAGCTAATTTAGATGTATACGGCTCTGCATCATTTGTTTCCCATATGAGCTTTTTAAACTTTCAACCTGGTGCTTCCAGGATCTTGTTAGTATAGGCTCTGTAATTAGAACGCTCATATTAGAGTAGGGTACCAGCTAATAAATCAATTCATCGTGCAGAAGCGATGTTGCTTTTTTCACAGCTGCAACTAACACCAATTCTGCCTTTCTGACTCCTCAGTCCGCCTACTACTGTGTTGCATTTTTGTATACCTGAATTTGTTTTACCTTTGCCTATACTTCTCAGTGCCAAAAATAATTTCATTGGATTTAATTAAAGCAGTTCACAACTCCATTCATTCTGTCGCACAAGGGCCACCTCCAACTGAGCATAAATATCTAGAAAACTCCGCCGACTTACGGGCTCTTCTCAATATCGCACTCCACTACAAAAAAAAAAAAACATAAGTAAAAACAATGTCATTTACAATGCCAATAGTTCGAACTTTCACAAATGCGAGACCTATTGCATTGCAAATAGTTGTTATATATTTGTGATGGGAATTGGCTTTGGTTTGAACTTCAACAGTTCATCTACTAAAAGTTAGACAAATGGTAACAGAACTAGCAAGTTCACGCTGAGGTGATTATTTTGCAGGGGACCCTCTTGAGCTAACTAGCACCTGAGAAGATTAGTGGATAGTGCCAAAGACTGGACCATGGCATCAAGAATGCTGGTAAGAACGCTCACAAATCAGTTGAGCACACGAATACCTGAAATATTACTGAGAATCCTCTGAAGTATATCGATGGCAGAGATGTTGCTTAATCGGAGAAATCCACCCCACCAGGTTGAATGATTTGCCAATATCGATAGAGACTGAACGTTGGAGGACCTATTGCTGCATCGGTTGTCCCGCCACTGACCGCCTATGAGATTTGGTGTCCATATATATCTTAACGCATGACCTAGTATCAGTGGTTGAAAGGCTCGTACCTGCTTTCAACTCCAGTCTTTTAATGTAGAGGAGTGCCTCCTGATCTGAATGAACTACACATACAATCAGTCTGGTTGGGGCCACCCTTAGTGCTTACGTTATTTACACTAAGTTGTCCTGCATGAATCTGTCTTCAAGAAAGGTTCAGATGTTCCTGGGTCTGATATGCAGGGGTCATTGAACTACCAGTGGTGTACCGGAGGACAATGTTCCCGGAGCCTTGTATTAATTTTAAGGTGCATTTCAAAGTTTAGTAAAATTGTATTTTATCAATGATCCACAAGTCTGATGTTATTCACTTCAGCTGAAGTCAGAATATCTTGTTGTCTACTAGCACAGGAGCAGTCACCCAAATAGCCTCTCTTGCTCGCATCACGTATGTGGGACTGTGAACAATCCTCTTTTCTTGGTGACTGGGCAGGTTTAATGCAGCTTCTGACTATCATTAGTGGGCATAGCCTTCGCTATAATGAGATTGCCCTGACTTCTGACTGTGCTAGTGATTATAATCTCCTCAATATGTGGACTGCAACCTTTACCGTGCTGCCTGAAAGCAGTTTGAGTTGGCTTTTTAGGAAGCATCAACATGCTTTCTGATAAGTGTGTGTTCATCATAAAGACAGGATCTCTCAGAGGAAATACGTATTCTTTAACCTTTCCTGCATTTAGAGGGCACCTGTGATGGGCAGATGCTGCAGCCTAAAGTAGACTCAGACCTAAAGCTGTGGCTACTTTAACTGCAGCAGAGGCCTTCCTTGAAGATGCTTTGTAATATTAATGTCTATCATATCTTCCTGCAGATTCAGTACCAAAAGCTTTTCCTCCCGCAACAGCGCTCTTGGGCCGCTAGGTAGTACCAGGTAATTCCCGTTGCTGTTACGTTCACCTAAAATATATGGCGTGTGTGGTGTACTGGTGTCAGTTCCAAATATTTTTCCAGATCTAACCGATGTGCGGATAGGAACCGAGACAGCTGCAATAACAGAGGGAATACTCTGGCATACTTTGAGATCTTTTAAGGAACAGCATTCTCTGCGAAGGGGAGGAGGTATGGTGGTGAAGAATAGGAAGGATGTATTCACCAAAAGGAAAATGCTACTTATTAGTATGCATCTGTTCTTGGCATGTAGAGTTGTAGATTTGTAGAAAAAAGAGTAGAGAGGAGCACTCAATGAAGTCAGTAGCACAAAGAGTCCATTAAATATGTAGATCTTCTGTTGTTTTCTTAGATATATTCTTTATTTTCTTTCACATACAACGGCACAGCCAACGCGTTTCATTCCCATTTGTGCCTAGGGAATTTCATCAGGGCATATACTGAACAGTCAGGTTGATACGGTAGTCCTAGAGGAAGTCGCTCTTAGGAAGCTGTTGTGAAGAATGATCGCAGTAGATCACAGCGTATTCCTGGGAAACGCTTGCCGCGCAGGTCCGAGTAGAATGGTAGTTCATGTCCCCCGAGTTAGCCGAAAAGTACAGCTTTGGAAGGTGAGAGTAGCAGCACCACTAAATACCTTTGAAACAGGCAAAGTTGATGTGCGAAACCCTGGTTAGCTGCTGCGCGCTTTGGTTTATTGTAGATTTGTATACTTGTGCATAGATCGGCATCTGGTGTTGGGCTCGGATGTTTGCACTTTGTTTTTGTTTTGGAAGAAGTCTTTGTGGTCACGAGGTAGGCGACTCCTCCTTAGGACGATAGTGTGCATGGGCATCGACTCCAGATTGTTTTGCCATGGAGGGTTATGATGGAGTTAGTAAGAAATCGAAAAGGATGCCCATGTGTAATGTATCTAAGTAAGATAATACTGGAACAGATAGAGGTACCCGGGGAGGCTGGAGGGCGCATACGAATCTACAGCTCTACATGCCAAGAACAGATGCATGCTGGTAAGTATGAGCGGGAGAGGCGGAAAAGCGTAAGCAAATTTGCATGACCATTTCATCCATAGCGCATTGCCTTTGGACAATGGGTGTGGATACCTGGATGCGAAGCTTTGGCATTTTGCGTTTTGGTATGTGGCGAACAGGTCTATTTCTGGGTGGCCCCACATTTGAAAGAATAGAGGCAGAACATGAGGATGAAGTTCCCCTTCATGGATCTGCTATTTTTGGCGACTGAGTAGATCAGCAATTTGATTGTGTACTCCTGGGAGGTGTTCTGCAAGGAGATATATGTTTTGAGGAATGGACCATCTCCATATGCTTTGAGCTAGGTGTGAAAGCTGCAGAGAGTGTCCCCCCCCCCAGTTTTTGTATATAATACATTGCTGTCATGTTGTCTGTACTGACTAGTACTGTTTTGCTCATGAGGTGGAGTTGAAAAGATGTTAATGAGGAAGATTGCTAACAATTCCAGGTAATTTATGTGGAATTTTTTTTGTTGAAGGGTCCATATGCCCTGAATGGTATGGGTTTGAAGATGAGTTCCCCAGACGGTGAGCGAGGTGTCTGTTAACCCCTTCCATGCTCATGACGAGCTCAGCTCGTCATGCAGTACACTGCTCGTGTGCTCAAGACGAGCTGAGCTCGTCATGAGAAATGGAGTAAATGAAAAGTCAGCACAGAGGGGGAATTGCCTTAGCACTAAAGGTGTTAATACTACCTGTGGAACCGTCTAGAGGAACGGCCGCCCTTTGGAAAGGTTTTGTGTGTCCCACCACTGCAGAGAGCGATGGGTGCGATAGTCTACCAACACCAGATCTGATAGCTGACCTTGAGCCTGGTTCCACTGACGTGCCAAACACTCCTATAGGGGACACATGTGGAGTCTTGCATAAGAGACGATGAGAATGCAAGAGGCCATCATCCCGAATAACTGCATGAACACGTGTGCTGGTAGTGAGTGTTGAGGCTGAAATTTTTGTCTTAGAGCTTATATGGCCCTTATCCTGACTGGGTTGGGGCATGCTAGAGCCGTTGTAAGTGTCTATTGTAGCCCCTAGATATTGTTGTATGTTGGATTTGGTGAGGTTTACTGTCACTCCCGGGGAGGGTGTGGTGGCGTGGCGTGGCGTGGTGTGGTGTGTGTGGTGTGTGTGTGTGTTGAACACAGCTGCTGTGCGACTTGGCTTTTATGAGCCAGCAGTCTAGATAAGGGAAAACATGAATGTGCTGTCTTCTTAAGTGAGCTCCAACTACGAGACAGTTGGTGAAGACTCTGGGTGCTGTAGTCACCCCAAATGGGAGGACCTTGAACTGGCAGTGTTGACCATCTACCATGAACCAGAGATATTTCCTGTGAGAGGGGTGAATGGGAATATGAAAGTAGGCGTTCTTTAAATACAGTGTAGAGAGAAAGTCGCCTTATTGAAGTAGTGGGAGCACCTGTTGAAGAGTGACCATCTGGAAGTGGTCCGACTGAATGTAGAGGTTTAGTGGTCTGAGGTCCAATATGGGCTTGAGAGAGCCATCCTTTTTCTGGGATCAAAACCCCTGTGCCTTGGTGAGGCTATGGGACTGGTTCTATTACATGTTTTTGTAATATAGAGAGAACCTCTTGTTTGAGAAGTGCAAGATGTTCTGAGGACATTGTCTGGGGGGGAATGTTTTTTTGGGGGGGGGGGTGTTTGGGGGGGGGCTAGAAGTGAGTTCCAGGCAGTAACCATACTGAATAATTTGTCTTACCCACTTGTCTGTTGTGATTGAATTCCAGACAGGTAGGAACTGTGATAGACGTCCCCAGACAGGAGTGGAATGATCACGGGTAGTGGAGGAAAGTCACGGTTTGGTGGTAGGGGAAGTGCGGGTGGAGTTTCCCCTGTCCCTTCCTCTATTGTTATTCCCTCTGTATCCTCCCCGAAAATATCTTCTGGATGAGGAGGATTGATTGGGGCTTTTATAAGATGAGGAGGTGTTTTCTGATGGAGCCGTCTTTGAGCTGCACCTATAAAAGGAGCGACGAAAAGAACCTCTATTAGAGGGTAGTTGTAATGCCCCCATGGCTTTAGCAGTCTCTGTGTCTTTCTTCATTTTCTCCAATGAAGAATCGACTTTGGGGCCAAAACGGTGTTGTTGATCAAATGGCTAATTAAGGAGTGCCGACTGTACTTCTTGTTTGAATCCTGAGATTTGAAGCTAAGCGTGTCGGCGCAGCAAAACGCTGGTGTTAATGGCACACGAGGCTGTGTCAGCTGCGTCAAGAGTACATTTTATTGGAAGAGTTTGTGATAAGTTTACCCTCTTGAATGAGGTAGTGAGCTTTATTGATCTGGTAAGTGTTGAATCAGTTTTTCTAGCTCGTCATAGTGAGCTCTATCATACCGAGCCAGGAGAGCTTGTGCATTGGCAATGCACCAATAGTTGGCAGCTTGAGATGTGTTTCTCTTGCCTGATGCATCTATAAGTTTTGATTCTTTGTCAGGTGGATGGACGTCACCTACTGTATGAGAATGTGCCCTTTTCCGTGCATTTGCAACAACAAGCAAATCTAAAGGTACCTGACCCCTGATGTAAATTGGATCTGTAGGAGCTGCTTTATATTTTTTGTCTACCCTAGGCATCAGTATTCTGGCTCTAACAGGGTCTTTAAATACCTCATTAGCGTGTTTTATCATACCTTTGAGCATGGGCAGAGTGTTTGTGGTTTTTCGTGAGGGAGCGAAAGTTTCCACTAGAAAATCCTCTTCTAAGGGATCCGTATGTATTTCCACCCCATCGTACTGAGCAGCTCTATTAATGAGGTGTGCGAAACCAATATCATCATCGGGTGGTGATGGTCTTGAGGGGTATAGATTGGGTCATTAGTATGATCCAGGTCTTTATCATAATCATCCCAGGGGTCTGGGTCCTGTGGAATGCTGTCCTGATTATCATCCCCATCTCAGTCTTCATCTCCATTCCCATCCTTATCATCCTGTGGCCCAGGTGAAAATCGTGATGGTGGTCAATCCTTTGCTACCCTTATACCACGGTCTACCTCTTTTGTACCGAATGACTTATATCGAATGTATGCATACTACCTCAACCACCTAATATGTAATAACTTGTGTACTTTAAAGCGCTCCGATTCCCTCTTGGATCATTCCTTAATAACTACTAGTCTCCTATGCCACCCATATACTCCTGTATACCTCTTGTGTTCTGTATGGCGCAACAACTCTATTCTGTAAAGCATTCCGATACTCCCGTGGGTCATGTTCACGCTATATAAAACTTATAAATAAATTTATAAATACAAAATAAACTTCTAAATAAATAAAAATATGAATACAAATAAAATAATAATAAATAAATATATAGTGAAAAAATAAATAATAAAAAATATAAATAATAAACTTATAAATAAATTAATTTGCTGGTGAAATTATCAGATGTCGGTTAAAAGGTGGAGGAGAGGGAGATATGTAAGGGGGAGAGGGGTTAGTACCCATGTCTTTTTTGTTAGGAGGAATGTGGTAGTCTTCAGGGAGGTCCAGTTTCGTTTTTGAGGAAGTGCTGCTCGAAGTTTCCCAGTGTGTGGGTCAATATGCAGCTGTTTTTGCTTCGGATCCAAAGAGTCTTGTGCGGGAAATTCTTTGGATGGATGTTTATTTTATTTATTTATTTATTTATTCAAAGTTTTATATAGCGCGAACAGGATCCTTACAGATATCAGAGCGCTTCACAAAGACAGGGTAGGGGCAGTAGGAGTCAACAGAGATAATGGGAACAATATAATAGTCAATAACATGGTAATAACATGGATAATAAAAACATACAGGAGGCCTTCTGTGATTTGTTGGCTCTGTGCGGGTTATTTCTGCTTAGAGGGTTCGGTTTTCCCCGGCTTCGGATCGGAAGGCTTTTCTTTTGATTTTGATTCAGGAATTTTTTCTTTAACTGGTTTTGGCTCTGATGCTTTCGGTTTAGCTGGTGTTGGTTCCAAAGCTTTTGGTTTCGGTGGAATCGGCTCCGAAATCTTTGGCTTATTTTAGTCTTTCAGTGCCGAAGAGGTCTTCGGTGCAGACAGCGGACCGTCAGACTTAGCCTTGTGTTTCGGTGCCGAAGATGTAGGGTCGACACCTGCACGGAGTTGGCTCGATCCTGAGCCGGAGGGCTTGTCTTTATGTTTCATAGCCTGGCTCGAAGGCAGGGCATCTGAAATGGTATCACAGTGTCGACCTGAGCCCAAAGGCAAAGGTGTTACCGGAGTCTTTGGTGTTTTTGTGGGCAGTTGGGGCTCGTTACTCACAGTTTGTTGACCCGGAGTGATGCTCGAGTCATCTGCTTCATGACACAGAAATGTGTCCTTCGGCGCCGGGTTGGAATTCCGATTAGTCTACGAAGATATCTGGCACAGGACTAGTTCCGCGTCTCATCTCGTGCCATCGAGCCCGACGGCCAAGAATCGTTTTCTTCGATCTGAACGATAGACAGGCCTCGCAGCTGGTTTCTTCGTGCTCTGGGGTAAGGCAGAGGTTAAAGACCTTGTGCAAGTCCGTGTGTGGGAACTTAGCACCACACCCAGGGCATTTTTTAAATGGAGTCTGTTCCATGGACTGCTAGCGTGTTGGGCCCGCATAGGCCTCACGGCCCACTTCGATCTAAGTTGTTGGATTTTTTACGATGACTGTCGAAAGGGAAACCGCAATCGACAACAATACCGTTGAGTGGTAAGGATTGCGCGTCGAAAAGGTTCGAAGACGGTCCCTAACTGTAACGGCACAATACACATCCGAACCCGATGGCGGGGAAAAAACAATTTGGAGATGGAGTCGATGCCCATGCGCACTATCATCCTAAGGAGGAGTCACTTACCTCGTGACTAGAAAGACTTCTGCTGAGACAAAAACAAAGTGCAAACATCCAAACCCAACACCAGATGGTGATCTATGCACAAGTATACGATCTACAGCTCATATGCCTCGAACATACTGTTACAAAAGTTAAGAATTTCTTCAGAAAGATATTTCTTCCTACACATTCCTCACCTTATAAATGAGCCCCTACACAATACACCCTTCTATAGGTGGGACTGGGTAGTGCTAATTAACCAAGAAAGTCATTCAACACACCCCTTGAGACATAACATCACAGAATCATCAGACATCTTTACATATCTTTGCCAAATATTACTAAGTTACAGTCCAGCAAATAACATTCACCACATCGTCCCTTTTAAGTGCATAGAAGCTGCCATGGTCCTTGTAGTGTGCGCATGGATGCTAATTTTGATGTACGATCGTAGCTCCGCTCCACCACATTTATGGTGGGTGCAGATTTTAAATGTATATATGTGACCTGTCTCTGTTTGAATTAGATATATGAAATGTCTTTTTAATTGTACTTAATTGGGTCTCTGATCATACACAATGTCTATGTGCTCTGACTTTGAGATGATGCATGATCAGGATTGTAAAAATAATACTTTTTGTTGTGTGTATATATATATATATATATATATATATATATATATATATATATATATATATATATATATATATATATATATATATATGGGAATTTATTATCACACTAAATGTAAAATAACGAATGAGGTTACTGGTAACCTACACAGTGGTGTAGTATGGCAACTTGTAAATATGTTTTTTCACAATATGTATATATGTTACGCTATAATTATATTCTGTATTTAACTTTTCCAGCCTTGATGAAGTCCTTGTGTGGGACGAAACACGTGTTGGCGATTTACGTGCTGGGAAAACTTGTTTTATGAAATTTGAATATCAATAAAGAAAAGACTGAAGAAATCAAAAACTGAACTATATTTGAATTTCTCTGGAAACCCCCACTATATAGAATCTTGCTCTTCTGTCCCTTACGGTATCCTCTATGATAACTAGAGTGTGCTATATCTAGGGCCTATGTACTTTATGTCCAGACTGTTATAATTGAAATTATCAGGAGTGCTGTAATTAGAATCTCAACCCCTTGTGGGTAGAGAATAGTGAATGGGGCCTGACCAATAAAGCCTGTAACTCGCCAACCCTAAAGGCTGAAGTGTTTTGTACAAAAGTAAAGATGTAAGAGTACGAACTAACTGAACAACTGTGCACTGCTTTCAATGGCGATTCCTTGTGAAAATGGCAAGTATAAATTCCACTGCAAAACAGTAAAGGTCCACTATACATTTCTAAGAAACATAAGCCCTACGTTCCTTCCAGGACCCTTAGATCAGGAAGCAAATCGCTTCTTTCAGTTCCCAAGGTGAGGAAAACGAGACTAGGTGGGAAATCTTTCTCCAACCTTGCTCCCCTGTACTGGAACCAGCTTCCTATCCACTTGAGACAATGCCCTGATTACCCACACTTCAGGAAACTACTTAAGACTACCCTGTTCTGAAAATGTTCTATCAGCCTGCACAGTAGCTCTGCCCAAAGCGCAGAAATACCCCTTTGGGGTGATTCAGGTGTTATATAAAACCCACAAATAAATAAACAAACAAATAAAATAAATAAAAGAGTGTGTAGAAACAGTCCTTTCTAGAACAGTGCACCACGGGTGGACGGAATAAAGGTTGACCAGAGAGGCAAAGAAAGGGAGATAGACAATGCAAATGCTCCTTAAAAGGTAGTTGTCATGATCACACACTCACGGCCAGCCTGCCGCCCTCATCTTTCCTATGTGTGTATGCCTCGTATGAAAGCAGTAGGGACTACATATCCCACAATCCATAGAGGGCACAGCCCGGCTGACCAGGAAGGAGCATACGCCTATTTAAGCCCCGCCCCCACAGGGGTCGGCGCTTGACAAACTGCCTGTGAGCTTGGACAGAGAGTGCTGCGTTTTTGCGCCTTCTTCGTTGTTCCCGTTCGAGTCATCTGCACTTAGCAAGTCGGAAAGGACTTCACGTTCCTACCGCGGGTTGCCTGAACTTGCATGCAACCTTTTTTCTTGGGGCGCGGGTGAAGCGCTACCCAGGAAACCGCGTCTCTGTTCACGGAGCTGAACAGGAGACGAATTCTTCACGCTGTCAGGGAGAAGGATTGTTACCTCCCGATAGCTAAAGTCAGAGAAGCCGCGTCTCTGTTCACGGAGCTGAACAGGAGACGCTTCCTACGCGCTGTCAGGGAGAAGGACTGTTCACCTCCCGATAGCGAACCTGCAGACATTGGTTTGATGCGTCACGGTTACAGAAAAGAACCGTAGAACTTAGGATTGCTTTTTGTTTTCTTTTTGCTTGCCCTTACCTTACCGCCTGTACGAGACTGTGGATTAAAAGGGCGACTGAGAGCCAGATACGCTTGGGATTATTCTGGAGACCTGGAGACCGTGAACCGGACACTCCCCCTTCCTGTGGGCCCAGAGACTTCCGAGTATAATTTTGTCTTCCATTGTGCGACCTTCACATGACAACCTTTGCATTGGCACCGCCCTCTGAAGAACGGTCCTAAAGACATCCATGTGAGTTCCAAAGGGGTTGATCCCGTAATTGTTATTGGGGGTGTGCTACCTTGTTGTGCTTGCGGGGCAGTGCTTGTGGTGTTACTCATTTTCCCTTCTTGCTGTCTTCCTGATACAGGGTCTCTGAGGGAGTATAGAAAAGCAGTCCACCCTTTCTGTGACGGAACAGGCTCTTTTGGCATTTCCTTTCTCCCCTTCCCCTTTTCCCTCGAATACTTATCTTACCACAGTGTGACCTCCGTTGTGGTGGGTTTAGTGTTTGGGAGAGATTGGGTCTTCCTCTTCACGGCGTCGCTCCTGCTGGCCGTCCTGAAGGTTAGTGGCGTTTTAAGTTGGGCGCTACTGACTCCTGACAGTAGTAACTTCTAAGATTTTTTTGAGCCAAGTCTCAAAGAGGTTGAGCATTGCAGACTTGAAACAGGAAATTAACTTAGCCCAGTGTGCCACACAGGCTAACTTGGTATCATGTTTTCGGGTATCAAAGATGGCATTTCTGGTGGCAGATAAAAACCTTATAACTAACTGCACAACCTCAAGGCACACACAGGAAGGTTCTCAGGACTGGTGAATATTATGCAACCATGCTATTGTGAAAGCAGATCTATTATATATAAGAGAGGAAAGGGGAAGAGTAGAGTTCAAGCGATTAGCATATTAAATCCTTCTCGCTCAGTCTTAAACAAGAATTATCTGTGCTTGATCCTTTTGCACCATCTTTCGCCTTTTAAAGCAGATGGATCACAGGAAACAAACATCAAACCCTACAAGCAGCTTAGCCAGCAGGCATCCCTTGGGATCCCTTCAGAGAAACGTTGAGGGCCCTCTTCAGAAGGCAAATAGGCAAAAAGATCAATGTAGGATCATGGCCATTACTTCAGAATAAAGTTCATATTTGTGATCTTCCAGTGACAGGTCACATTCAGATTGCCTGTAAGTGGGGACTGATACAGGGAAAATGCTCTGCTGAAGAGTCCACTTGCACAAATACAAGCCTCCCAACATAGGATCCATAACCCCACACCACACTGTGGAGCAACACGATGGATGGTGGGGGAATTGTTCAAAAGGATCTACACATCTTGCTATTAGATGGCGAGCACAAAACGCATCATAGTAAGGCGTACAACCCAGAACTCCCGCTCATCGATGTGCCATTGTTGTTCAAACATGGGCCAAAGACCTTGCATAAGTACCTCCAACGGATGAGTTGCATAGTCCAATGAGAATGTGATAACAGTGCCCTGAGAATGTGGAGGGAATAAAAAAACACTATAGGAGATTGGAGTAGCCCCACCACAATGGATGTCGGAGAGGGCAACATGAAGATCTCTATGCAAGCTGCAAGACTCCCCTGTTGCCACTGCCTTTTAAACACCACAGAACGGCCCTCATTCACAGCCTTAGGTCTGGCATCCACAGGACGAATGACCGACCAAGGGCAACAGGGACAAGATTTATGGATTCATATGCAAAAAGAGTTACAGAGGGTTTGAAAAAATATACCAAGGGTGCCCTCCTCTTAGAAAACCATGTCAATAACACATCCCTTGATATTTGTCACGAAAACTGTAACTTTCTCATAGGGCTACCCATAGCGTCAGAGTCCTTATTATGGGAAGGTCACGCTCCAATGTCCATTATGAAACAAACCTCATACTCAAGTGAGCCTTTTTATCAGGCTGAACGGAAATGGATATAGAAATCAAAACATTTCATAAATTTTAAACGAAAGTATAGGAAGTGCCTCATGTACGCGAACACCATGAGCTGGTTGGCTGTTGCTCACCAACTTGCTCCCTTTATCATCACTGGCAGCTTTAGCGAGCAAGTTGGTGAGTAGCAGCCAAAAGGCTCATGGTGATGGCTTACTTGAGGCACTTTCTAAATCTTCGTATACATTTTAGGAACGGTTTTGATTTGTATAACATTTTTCATTATGCCTGATAAAAGTATCACACTTGGGCATAGGGCCTGTTTGTGAATGGAAAAACAACAGTTGATGGACAGAATGCAGAACAATGTCATACATTCACCCAGTACAGAGATCTGGGCCTAAATCCATCCTTTTTTTGCTCACCATGCCATTACAGTTTGAACCTAGCCATATGCAAATCAGTCTTGACCCTGTGCCCCATGGGAACAGTCCAGCCCGAACTGCCAAGCCAGGTCCTCCCTGGACTGGAAACAAGCATCCTAGGACCGGTTTCGGGCTTTCAGCCAGCATCAGCTTGTGAATGGAGCGTGACCTTCCCCTAATAAGGACTCAGACGCTAGAGGTAGCCCTAAGAGAAACTTATGTCATGTTACAAACATCAAGGGCTGTATTGTTGCCATGGCAACTTTTACAGAACCCGTTTGTACTCAGAAACACATCCCAAATATTCAAAGTCCTCTGAGGCTTTCATACAGGTTGTATCCAACACTGTGCCCATGAAGATCAGCCTCTAAGCAGGGATGAGGTGAAACTTCTAAAGATTGATATAGAACCCTAACGACCTTGACATTTCAAAAGGACCGCAGAGACAAAAAGAGCTTCGACTGAACGTCACATGACTAGAAGAAAAACCCCTGGCCAGACCTTGGCCCCAGGGGCGAAACACGTGTCGGCTGTTATTTCAACACTTTATTTAAGGTCGTTGGATCTACTTCAAATAAATGAACAAATAAATTAAAGAATGTCTTTTGGACTAGATTATCACAGAACACGATGACTGAATCTTTGAGCACAATTTCCCTCTACCACATCTCTATCCAATTTAAGATACAAATGTTGTTTACAATACATGAACGAATATCAGACAATACTAAAATATATCAAGCAATGAAAATGCAATAGGTTTCGCCTTTTATTAAGTTAAAGCCATTTTCTTTGCTGTACAATACCATTAGCAAAGCAAATGGCTTTAACTTAATAAAAGGCAAGACCTATTGCTTGTTTTATTTTTACATTAAGTATGAACTTGAAAAGTCAAGCCTGGAAAGCGTTTCTGGTTAAAACTCAGACTCCCCAAAGTCTCAATTCATAGAGCAATTGACAGGTAAAGAAGCCCGCAGACCACAATAACACCGTATTAATATCCCTAACGTCTGCCCAGCCTCATGACCCCTCCGCTGGAAACCTTCATCCCAACTGTACTATCACAACGACTTCTAACTTTGCAGCCCATGTTTCTTTCGCCAGCCATTTCCTCCCACTTTAGTTCAATTGATTGGATCGAAAAAATCAAAACCCACAATTCTCAGAATGCATTCGTTTATTAAAGGAAAACATAGGACAAAAAAAACATGCTGCGCCCCAAAACCTGTATTTGTTTTGTAATTCTAAGCAGGGCGGCTATGAAGAATCAATTTTAACGCACATTTCGGTTTATTTATTTTCTGTTTTATGTTTTCTGTTAACAAACTAATGCCTTCTGGGAGTTGTGTTTTTTTTAATCTTTTCGATCGAATCAACTGAACTAAAGTGCCAGGCTAAAAGACTGTCGGATGCTGGTGGTAGGAGTCAAGCGCCGCTTATAAAGAAGTGAGTGACGCTATTACTCACCTCGCCTTTGACTCGTCCATAGCAGCCGTCTTCGAGCGCAGCAGGAGATCTTCTCGCCAGGGCTAATGATTTCACCTCGTTGCACGAAAGAGTGGAAATTTACAGGCGCGTGGATTTAAGGCAAACTAGAAAATCCTGTATTTTAAGATAGGGGACCAGCTATTACCAAACCTTATTCGGGAACTATGCCAACACCATAGGGGGGTCTGCCTGCTGTCGGTTATGAGCCCGGCTGCTGGTTTCGGGTTCAATTCTTTCTATTTTATTCAGAGTCCAGTCTCCTGCTGGGAGTGAGTGTTCTCACACTGTGCTTCTGCGTGTCCGCACCAAGCACCAACTTTAATGCGCACAGTGTTACAGTTAAGAAATATACACGCCGACGTCAGCTCCTGCAGCCAGGCCGACAGCTTCCAGTACACCCCTCTCCGAGGCAGTTTCGGGACCAGCCCGGGGTGCCCCCCTCTCAGCACGGACGACTGCACCTTGGGGGCGCTGCGGGACCACCAGCCCTCGCCCTACAGCACAGGTAAACGTGCGGCACTTAAACACTTAAACACTTCCCTGCTTGTGGGGAGTCCCCTGGACCTTGCTTGTACCGACGTTGCTCCTGCTTCAACTGCTGCATTGGTTGCATTTGCCAAGGCTTGTTGGTGCTCCTGGCAGACACCCACCCCTCAGCACTCGAAATCCTTCTTGGGACAGAAGGCACGGCTCCTGGTCTTCCTCGGCATCGCCTGCTACTCACAGATGCAGAATCAAGGTCTCCTGCAACTCCCGAAATTTGTGGGTATTTGTCTTCCAGCTCTCCTGGTCGCTCCTGAGTAACAGTCTCTGTCCCCTCTGCTTGCAGGTACCTCTCAACTAGAATCCACCTTCGGATTCCACCAGACACTTTCTCCTTCTCCAGCAGCGGCACTTTCCTGAAGTCTTCCATTGGGTTCAACAGTGATTTCCGACACCACTTCACACCTATGTACCTGCCTTCACTGGTGTAGGTAATGTGGGTACTAAGGTATCACAGGTGTGGTGGCTCTCCAACCTTGTCTTCCACTGAGTTTCTTCAGGGTCCACTGGGAAAAGTCCTTAATCTTTAAAAATCCAACGTGGCTTATCGGGTAAGTTGTAAGGAGCCCGCGGTCGTGTTTCCACACTGCACGCGGTTTCCATGGGGTTCTTAGTCACTCAGCTTGGGTGGTTCCTTGGGTCCCCAGCACTTCTACTTCCTCTCGACATAGTCTTGACCCGAGTCGTGGTTCTTATACCAATTTTAGTATATGGTTTAGTTCTCCCTCCCTCCCCCCCGGAGTCCATGTGTATTTTTTGCTATTTACTATATTTCTATGCAAAGTATTGTATCTCCGTGTAGGAGATATCTAAACACGTTACAGAGTATTATATAATAAAGACATTTTTATAAATACCTTATGTGGTTCTTTTTCCCTTAATCTATACTATAAGATTGCATTCCGGTAAAACAAGCTGCTTTACACTCCTTCTGGACTAAGCGTGAAGGCTGCTCTCCACAGCTACCACTTAGAGAGCTTTCCAAGGTTGTCTAAGACCTCCTAAATCACCATAAGGGTTCTCTGGAAAAGTGCAAGGTGCCCACTTACAATAGTGGACATCATATACCAGGCCAGCTTCTCACAATGAGTAACCGCACTCTCACATCAAAAGGCACCGGACAAAAAGTCACATCTGGTACTGTACTGGATGGAGCAGGATTAGGTCTCTGTACAGCTCACATCTTGTGGCCATGCAATGCCACTTGATCTGGTGTATGCATTTACAGCTGGCAAAGTACCAGGTATGGTGCACCCGTGGTTACAGGACAGCCCTGGGGTGGCAGGAAATCCAGGTCTCCTCTTCCTTGGGGTTAAAAGGGGGCTTACGGAGAGGAATAGGAAGATAACTCTGAAGAAAGAAGGACTGGGGTAAAATAAGGGAGAAACTGATATATGGGGGCGTGAGGAGGGAGGTAAGTAAGAACTGAGGTTAAGCAAGCTAGGATAAGGCAAGGAAAATGGGACACATGGCGAAGTAGAATGGAGTGGGCAGCGATACTGGAGTTAACATGTTGTTCCATTTCGAGTAGCTATAGAATAACTTTCTAACTCTATAAAGCTTGATATTCTGCGGTGTGATATTCGCCCCTCCCTGTGTAGCTGCCTAGTTTTAATGCCAGAGCACTCCTAGCTACACCCCTCTCCCTGCCTCATCTGCTTTACAAAGGAACTGCCCTTCTGTAAGTGTTTTTATACTTCTTCTGACATGGGGAGAACAAGCTTAAGAACGGCTACTGTTATCCATATCCTGGCATGGACAGCCCAACAGACATGCAGTATTTTATCAAATGAGCCCCATAAAATGTGAATGCTAGACTGAGAACTGCACAGGTTTGGGCATACTCAATTGATATATAGTGATTAGAAATATTTGTTCCAGGATCCCCAATTGACAAAATATGGATTGTACACTATTACAGTGGAGCAATTATTGAGTTCCAGAGCGAGACTATCAACTGCTGTCATCCTACAAGATTAAGGAAAGAGATTGTTGAAGGACTACTTGGAAAAGATTTGTCCTGCCTCTGGGGACAGGGGTTGCAAGACTGCACCATAGAGAGGATAGCTGCCTGGAAGGAAGTTATCAGCCCAGCTGAGGTTGTGAGGGCTGTGTCCTCTGAAGACAGAATTTCCTAAGCTGCCATGGAGGAATCACCATAAAATGTTTACAATGCCCGGGGAGTAGGAAAAGCATAATCTCCTCCAAAGTGGTTGGTGAGCCCCACTCACTCCCCATTTGCCCAATCACTGCTGCAGGGGAACGGGTCTGTACCTCTAGTTGACCCCTCGAGACCTCAAGTACTGTTTAGGTCTCATCTCGTGGACTGGAGAACTCAGAGGGGTCACTAAGTGAGGCTTTGCTTTCAACATCCCAAACAGTCAGTTGTGAGCTTCTGGAGATCTCAGATTCCAGTCTAGAAACCACATATGTGTCACAAGAGCTGATGGAATTCCAAACACAGAACAAAATGACCTCAACCAGTAGTTTCAGAAAAATATTCTGGCAAATTTAGGTAGTATGGATTAGTTCAGTCCTGAACCCTTTTTGTGCAAAGGAACAGACCAAAATCACACAACATTAGACAGTCCATTGAAGTTAGAGTGCCATTCCTTAGTAAGAATGAAACTCACGGATACATATCCTCTAGCTGAAGTGTATAAACCTGAGCAGACGGTCACTGAGCAGCTTCTGTTGAGAAGTGAGACTAAATCTTCTGACTCTGAGGTCTGCAAATTCTGTTTGGGCCTATAGACTCAATATTCACAAGCACCATTGAAAAATACTGCCAAACACTCAACTTGATAGGAACTTAATCTGCATTTTATGTGTAAAATGTATTTTCATGTCTATTTAAGTACTTCCTGTGTCATAAATTAAAGAACTAAAACCTTCATTTATGAAATCGATATTGAGATCACTTACTGTGTTCCAATTGTCTAGCCATAGGGCCTCCTTAAATTAGGACTGCTCTAACTCACTATCCTGAGTCAAGTGTTCAGGGATAGTACTTAGTAATCTAGTTCGGTGTCCAACAGTTAGCTGGCCAATGACCCCAGTGATAAACTACTCCAATTGTAATAACTGGAGCCTAGTAACCTCTGACTGCCATTTAACTACTCAAACCAGGTCTCAGACCTTCACTTCATCCAATCCAGATGAAGCTTTAAAAATGTTGTGATGGCTAGGAAAGCGGAGATCTTTCTGCTAGCTATATGAGGATCATAAAGAATGTTGGTGAAACAACTGGTGCACTGAGGTGGAACGCAGTTTCCACTTTTGAACGAAATGTAGGGTAAGGTTTCAGTATCAAGTTGGCTGGTTACCAAACCCATGCACAAAACCAGTCACACACTCAACACTATCTTTACCTCCAGTGAATCAAATTCAGACACGCCACTGTACTTACCTGGACCGATCACGCCATCGTTCACTTTTCCATCTCCGACACCCAGCATACCTTTGCCAAGTACCCCAGCTACCCCACAGCAGCTGAGCAAAGGTAACCAGGACCCAGTGGACACAGCCCTTAAGCACCACTCAACCCGAAGCCTTAGCAGACCTTGATCAGCCTATCCAGAACTTCTCCGCCTGGATCACCAAAAACAAAACCTCCAAACAGTCCCAGTGATCACAGTAACTATCGACCTATAGCCAGGATCCCGTTTCCAACTAAGGTTTTGGAAGAAATAAGGAATCTTCAACTTACGGCCTTTGTCTTCTCAGAAAATGTGCTGGACTCTTCACAATACGGCTTCCGGCAAAGGCATGGCACGGAGACGGCCCTGGTCGTGGCAGCGGAGAAGCTTCGCTCTATGCTGGATTCCGGTGCAAAGGCCGCCTTGATCCTTTTGGATCTCTTGGCAGCCTTTGACACCATGAACCATGACATCCTCGTTCCAAGGCTTCAGAAGCTGGGAGTCTCAAGTTTAGCTTTAGGCTTGCTTAAATCCTACCTTAATAATAGGCGAGTTTGTTCAGATTGATGACTCTTGTTCAAAAAATTTTGACATCCTTGTGGGGTCCCGCAGGGCTCATCTTTGAGCCCTACGTGGTTTCATTTATATGTCACACCCCTAGCGGATGTCATCAGGCAGTTTGGTTTCCCGCTTGTGTCCTACCCTGATGATGCCCAGATTGTAGTTTCCATCTCAGGCAATCCAGATGATACAGCGGCTCGCTTCAGTCGGTGCATGACCTGCTTGGATCACTGGATGAGCACAAACTGCCTAAAGCTGAATGGAAGTAGGACCGAGGTGCTTCTCCTGGGCTCAGACTCCACCATTTGGTCTGAGAAATGGTGGCCCCAGACTATGGTAATACTTCCCACCCCAGTGCAAAAGGCTAAAAATCTAGGAGTCATCTATGATGACAGCCTCACATTTCAATATCAAACCAATAAGGTCACATCTCAGGTACATCTAACTCTAAAACTAATTCAGAAGGTGAAACCTTATATTCCGCCAGCTGCAGTAAAAACATTAGTAACAACTTTGGCATTGGCCAGACTAGACTATGGACATGCCCTTTATCTGGGTCTTCAGAAACAACACCCGCTCAAACTTCAATGGGTACAAAACTCCGCTGCCAGGATGTTGTTGAATATTCCGAAGTTCCAGTCTGTGTCCCATGGCCTAAAACAACTACACTAGCTACAGGTAAAGAAGAGAGTTGAATTTAAAGCCTTATGCTTAACGTTCAAGGCCCTTCAGGGGACAGGACCCGAATACCTGAAACGGCATCGGTTATGGCATCTTCCAAGTAGAACACTTCGCTCAGCTACGTGCAAACTCCTTCAGATGCCCAAATTCAAGAGAGTGCGTTGGGGAGGAAGTCGTTTTTTCATCCACACTGTTAAACTGGGGAACACACTTCCATTCTCCATAAAGAATTGTACAACATTTCTTTCCTTTAGAAAGGCGTTGAAAACCTGTTTTTTCTCGACCTAACCTATTTATTTTTTTCTGGTATCCTTCTCCGCTGCAGCGCCTAGATGCCCCCGGGCATTCGAGCGCTATATACATTTTAAATTCAATTCAAACAAGCAAGCTGGTACACCCTGCAGATTAGAGCCACCAAACACAACTGCTACGAACTTGACAAGCAATGGCGCGCCGCCAAGAACCCCTACGACAGAGCCACTCACAAAGCTGTCCTTCGCAACTACCACCAACTCATTAAGGAAGCCAGGAGAGCAACTATTACTGCCTGCATAGACTCCTCGGCCAACCACACAAAGAAACTCTCCAAGAAAGACAAGAAGCTCTCCAACCAGCCAGAGAAAACACCATTCACCCCTCCCAAGAACTCTGCAACACCTGGCGGACTTTAGAAAGAATGTCAAGACCTGGCTTTTCAACGTGTAAGACACAGCTACCCCAGCACCAAGATACCCCCCTAGGGGTGATAGTGCTAAGCTATATAAATAGTGATTGATTGAAAGAAACAGACAGGGTTTCCTATTGTTGTAAATTCTGCCACTGTTGGGCAGGCAGTCAGGATTTCACTGTATTGGCAGTCAAACACTGAAAACTACTTCCAGCAGATTGAAGGGCCCATACCATGACTGACTACTTTCATTTCAGAAAGCCCTCACAGTGTGGCTGTAACTCCATCTAACTCAGATTTTTTTTTGTTCTTTCGCAGTTTAACCATTTCTACATCACCAGGACACCCAGGTAACCGTTAGCAGCTAAAACCCATAAATGGTCAAATAAAATGTCTATCTTGCAGATTCCCTAAGGCCAACAATTTTCAGAGAAAGATAGGTATCTGTTTTGCACTTATTTATTGCAGGCTCAAGAGGCATTGAGGTCCCATGCTTAAAGCTCTTTATTATCCTGGAAGAAAATAATGTACAGAGTCATGACGAACTCTTAGATAGGTCAATAGGAGAACCGAGATTTAGCACCCGTTTGAATTCTTCATACAGAAACAGCTGGCCTATGGACTCAATGATACAAAGCACAATCCAGAGTTCACTAAATGCAGGAGCTGAGGCAGACATCTGATGCAAAGAATAGTATAGGTTCTTGCTCTAGCAGACAACCCAAAATTGTGGAAGTTCTTCCGCTTAGGAGCTAGGCCATGAGGTCAAATAAAGCTTTTGTGAATATATATCCAGCTTTTTAGGTCTAGCCTAGGCAGCGTGCATGCACAGTCTGCAAGACCTGCTGTAGTCCAAAAGGACTTTTCTCCCACCTGCTGGCTTCCCACTGGTTTCTGTGCAGAGTCACTCTTCTTTGCTGCTTTCTACATGGTTTAAGCAGCGATAGTTCACTTACGGTTTTGGCACAGGAACACCGGCCAAGTACAATCTTCTTCCACTCCCATTGTTCATGTTTGCTTGGGTGAACTCTTTTTTTTATGTTTGCGACATGCCATAACTTCGGGTGGAACCGCTTTTTTTTCAGCCCATCGCTGTTTTCCTGCATTTCTGCACTCCTATTTAATAGTCTTACTGCCAGCGCATGAGGTCCTATTTCCAAAAAACCCAATATGCACAAACTACGCATAGTTTGCAAAACTCCACGAGCGCATGCAGTCGTCCTCCTGCGGGCATATTTTTTCTGACCCTACAGCCTGGATAGATGCATGTTCAAGCAGTGTGTGCTTGTACCGGAGTACATGTGTGCTGGGCAAGCTCTTGCAGGAGCTGCACAAGCTGCACACATACCATCGCACCAACGTCAGCGCCGGAACTCCAGTCAAAAAGCAGGGGCAAGAAGGAAAACAAGCTCAGCGAGGTTAAGCCGGAGCGATATGCACAGTACGGCGTCCCCTGGACGAGCAATAGCCACACCCGCATGCCACTCCTACACTCCCAGCAAGCTCAGACATGTTTAAAACAGAGGAATATGATTCACAAGCTCCATTTATTTACTTTTCTACACCTTTCCCTTTTCCAAAGAACCATTTAGCCACGTAAGGCTTTACTATTGCCAAGATGTACTTCATATGCTAATACAGGTAGCTCATACATACTTTACGTCACATAGCCATCTTTTGGAGCACGTGCCACTTCGTACATCTCGGGTAAGATGTTTCTTTTGTCCAAAAATGTATGCCATCGTTTGTCAGCTGAGAAGCAAGTTTATGCATGGAGAGAAATAGGTCTGTGGGGTAGAGCATTCCATAACGTTTTTGTTGCCAGCGGCTATTTTTGCCTATTTCCAATGCCTCAGCTCCCCGAGGTTTTTGGGAACTAATGCCAATGTGTCTTCCCCATGACTATGCTGATGCACTAATAATGTCTTCCAACGTTTCTGTGGCTTAACAGCTAGAGTAGTCGACTTTGAAGCTGTGGAACCAGGCTTGAGTCTGGTAGGAGGCTCGATAATCCTGTCATTCTGGGCAAACCACCACTTAATGTGACGGTGCCTAAAAATGAATGAGTCTGTAATGCAACTAGTGCTCATGTAAGCGCCCAGATATCAGTGGGCCATGTTTGCGCTGTATAAAACTGCAAAAAAATT
This sequence comes from Lissotriton helveticus, assembly GCF_964261635.1. NCBI lineage: Eukaryota > Metazoa > Chordata > Amphibia > Caudata > Salamandridae > Lissotriton > Lissotriton helveticus. The sequence continues at coordinate 820,348,826 of NC_136071.1, forward strand.
AAAAAACACCGACCAAAGCAGACAAATAAACTATGACATCCCTGCCTCGCCGCCCAGGCCATTGTTTTCTATCGGCGGTTTGCATTTCTAGTTTATTCATTTAGCATCAACATAGCTCACTAAGCCCTGTCCCACAAAAAAGTCATGTAAAAAACCAAATGGGAAATAAAGCAGGATCAGGGATTTAAGAATCTTTCGCTGAAGTACTACCAACACTCGCCAGCAGATATTTTCAAATAAAATACTGTTTTTATGTGCATCGTATTAAAAAAATTTGTATGACTAATTTCTCGTAAAGAACACTGAAAAAGACCTCACATCAGCTAGGTTGCGTATGTTTAAAATCTTAAATAAAAACAGTTCCTTTGGAAATTACTTTCCTTTCACTCTATATTCCTATCTCTATGTCTCTCCCTCCCTTTCTCCCATCTAGTCTCCGTCACTGGCCCCCCTCTCCATGTCAATATTTCCTTCCGCCCATTCCGTCTCCTTATTTACCTGGCCCTAGTGGCTCTATAAGCATCTCCCAAACAATGCTCCTAAAATGTATTTCACAGTAGGACAAGGACAATGTGAACCTCTCCAATTGGTCAAGAATAGCACACCTCTTAAACACTGCGTGGAAAGCGCCATATGCACAACAATATTTTACATGTTCTTCATGGCGAAACACTACAATTAAAGAATTTCTTACGTTGTTTTAAGTCCATTTGGATCTTGTACAAATCACGTTACCCACAGGCTTAATTAAAACAAAATAAAAAAACATTTAAGGAACACCAATGTTTTTTGCACCAAAAGAACGGTTGTTTGACGGATTCTCTAGTACTCACTAACCTGTGTATGAGGTCGCTGTTTGATCACAAACTGCGAAGATCTGCTTATGGTCTTAGGTTAGTTGTAGCAGTTTACTGAACCATCACAGAAGTGTCAATTGGGTTCAGCTAATTTAGATGTATACGGCTCTGCATCATTTGTTTCCCATATGAGCTTTTTAAACTTTCAACCTGGTGCTTCCAGGATCTTGTTAGTATAGGCTCTGTAATTAGAACGCTCATATTAGAGTAGGGTACCAGCTAATAAATCAATTCATCGTGCAGAAGCGATGTTGCTTTTTTCACAGCTGCAACTAACACCAATTCTGCCTTTCTGACTCCTCAGTCCGCCTACTACTGTGTTGCATTTTTGTATACCTGAATTTGTTTTACCTTTGCCTATACTTCTCAGTGCCAAAAATAATTTCATTGGATTTAATTAAAGCAGTTCACAACTCCATTCATTCTGTCGCACAAGGGCCACCTCCAACTGAGCATAAATATCTAGAAAACTCCGCCGACTTACGGGCTCTTCTCAATATCGCACTCCACTACAAAAAAAAAAAAACATAAGTAAAAACAATGTCATTTACAATGCCAATAGTTCGAACTTTCACAAATGCGAGACCTATTGCATTGCAAATAGTTGTTATATATTTGTGATGGGAATTGGCTTTGGTTTGAACTTCAACAGTTCATCTACTAAAAGTTAGACAAATGGTAACAGAACTAGCAAGTTCACGCTGAGGTGATTATTTTGCAGGGGACCCTCTTGAGCTAACTAGCACCTGAGAAGATTAGTGGATAGTGCCAAAGACTGGACCATGGCATCAAGAATGCTGGTAAGAACGCTCACAAATCAGTTGAGCACACGAATACCTGAAATATTACTGAGAATCCTCTGAAGTATATCGATGGCAGAGATGTTGCTTAATCGGAGAAATCCACCCCACCAGGTTGAATGATTTGCCAATATCGATAGAGACTGAACGTTGGAGGACCTATTGCTGCATCGGTTGTCCCGCCACTGACCGCCTATGAGATTTGGTGTCCATATATATCTTAACGCATGACCTAGTATCAGTGGTTGAAAGGCTCGTACCTGCTTTCAACTCCAGTCTTTTAATGTAGAGGAGTGCCTCCTGATCTGAATGAACTACACATACAATCAGTCTGGTTGGGGCCACCCTTAGTGCTTACGTTATTTACACTAAGTTGTCGTGCATGAATCTGTCTTCAAGAAAGGTTCAGATGTTCCTGGGTCTGATATGCAGGGGTCATTGAACTACCAGTGGTGTACCGGAGGACAATGTTCCCGGAGCCTTGTATTAATTTTAAGGTGCATTTCAAAGTTTAGTAAAATTGTATTTTATCAATGATCCACAAGTCTGATGTTATTCACTTCAGCTGAAGTCAGAATATCTTGTTGTCTACTAGCACAGGAGCAGTCACCCAAATAGCCTCTCTTGCTCGCATCACGTATGTGGGACTGTGAACAATCCTCTTTTCTTGGTGACTGGGCAGGTTTAATGCAGCTTCTGACTATCATTAGTGGGCATAGCCTTCGCTATAATGAGATTGCCCTGACTTCTGACTGTGCTAGTGATTATAATCTCCTCAATATGTGGACTGCAACCTTTACCGTGCTGCCTGAAAGCAGTTTGAGTTGGCTTTTTAGGAAGCATCAACATGCTTTCTGATAAGTGTGTGTTCATCATAAAGACAGGATCTCTCAGAGGAAATACGTATTCTTTAACCTTTCCTGCATTTAGAGGGCACCTGTGATGGGCAGATGCTGCAGCCTAAAGTAGACTCAGACCTAAAGCTGTGGCTACTTTAACTGCAGCAGAGGCCTTCCTTGAAGATGCTTTGTAATATTAATGTCTATCATATCTTCCTGCAGATTCAGTACCAAAAGCTTTTCCTCCCGCAACAGCGCTCTTGGGCCGCTAGGTAGTACCAGGTAATTCCCGTTGCTGTTACGTTCACCTAAAATATATGGCGTGTGTGGTGTACTGGTGTCAGTTCCATATATTTTTCCAGATCTAACCGATGTGCGGATAGGAACCGAGACAGCTGCAATAACAGAGGGAATACTCTGGCATACTTTGAGATCTTTTAAGGAACAGCATTCTCTGCGAAGGGGAGGAGGTATGGTGGTGAAGAATAGGAAGGATGTATTCACCAAAAGGAAAATGCTACTTATTAGTATGCATCTGTTCTTGGCATGTAGAGTTGTAGATTTGTAGAAAAAAGAGTAGAGAGGAGCACTCAATGAAGTCAGTAGCACAAAGAGTCCATTAAATATGTAGATCTTCTGTTGTTTTCTTAGATATATTCTTTATTTTCTTTCACATACAACGGCACAGCCAACGCGTTTCATTCCCATTTGTGCCTAGGGAATTTCATCAGGGCATATACTGAACAGTCAGGTTGATACGGTAGTCCTAGAGGAAGTCGCTCTTAGGAAGCTGTTGTGAAGAATGATCGCAGTAGATCACAGCGTATTCCTGGGAAACGCTTGCCGCGCAGGTCCGAGTAGAATGGTAGTTCATGTCCCCCGAGTTAGCCGAAAAGTACAGCTTTGGAAGGTGAGAGTAGCAGCACCACTAAATACCTTTGAAACAGGCAAAGTTGATGTGCGAAACCCTGGTTAGCTGCTGCGCGCTTTGGTTTATTGTAGATTTGTATACTTGTGCATAGATCGGCATCTGGTGTTGGGCTCGGATGTTTGCACTTTGTTTTTGTTTTGGAAGAAGTCTTTGTGGTCACGAGGTAGGCGACTCCTCCTTAGGACGATAGTGTGCATGGGCATCGACTCCAGATTGTTTTGCCATGGAGGGTTATGATGGAGTTAGTAAAAAATCGAAAAGGATGCCCATGTGTAATGTATCTAAGTAAGATAATACTGGAACAGATAGAGGTACCCGGGGAGGCTGGAGGGCGCATACGAATCTACAGCTCTACATGCCAAGAACAGATGCATGCTGGTAAGTATGAGCGGGAGAGGCGGAAAAGCGTAAGCAAATTTGCATGACCATTTCATCCATAGCGCATTGCCTTTGGACAATGGGTGTGGATACCTGGATGCGAAGCTTTGGCATTTTGCGTTTTGGTATGTGGCGAACAGGTCTATTTCTGGGTGGCCCCACATTTGAAAGAATAGAGGCAGAACATGAGGATGAAGTTCCCCTTCATGGATCTGCTATTTTTGGCGACTGAGTAGATCAGCAATTTGATTGTGTACTCCTGGGAGGTGTTCTGCAAGGAGATATATGTTTTGAGGAATGGACCATCTCCATATGCTTTGAGCTAGGTGTGAAAGCTGCAGAGAGTGTCCCCCCCCCCAGTTTTTGTATATAATACATTGCTGTCATGTTGTCTGTACTGACTAGTACTGTTTTGCTCATGAGGTGGAGTTGAAAAGATGTTAATGAGGAAGATTGCTAACAATTCCAGGTAATTTATGTGGAATTTTTTTTGTTGAAGGGTCCATATGCCCTGAATGGTATGGGTTTGAAGATGAGTTCCCCAGACGGTGAGCGAGGTGTCTGTTAACCCCTTCCATGCTCATGACGAGCTCAGCTCGTCATGCAGTACACTGCTCGTGTGCTCAAGACGAGCTGAGCTCGTCATGAGAAATGGAGTAAATGAAAAGTCAGCACAGAGGGGGAATTGCCTTAGCACTAAAGGTGTTAATACTACCTGTGGAACCGTCTAGAGGAACGGCCGCCCTTTGGAAAGGTTTTGTGTGTCCCACCACTGCAGAGAGCGATGGGTGCGATAGTCTACCAACACCAGATCTGATAGCTGACCTTGAGCCTGGTTCCACTGACGTGCCAAACACTCCTATAGGGGACACATGTGGAGTCTTGCATAAGAGACGATGAGAATGCAAGAGGCCATCATCCCGAATAACTGCATGAACACGTGTGCTGGTAGTGAGTGTTGAGGCTGAAATTTTTGTCTTAGAGCTTATATGGCCCTTATCCTGACTGGGTTGGGGCATGCTAGAGCCGTTGTAAGTGTCTATTGTAGCCCCTAGATATTGTTGTATGTTGGATTTGGTGAGGTTTACTGTCACTCCCGGGGAGGGTGGGGTGGCGTGGCGTGGCGTGGTGTGGTGTGTGTGGTGTGTGTGTGTGTTGAACACAGCTGCTGTGCGACTTGGCTTTTATGAGCCAGCAGTCTAGATAAGGGAAAACATGAATGTGCTGTCTTCTTAAGTGAGCTCCAACTACGAGACAGTTGGTGAAGACTCTGGGTGCTGTAGTCACCCCAAATGGGAGGACCTTGAACTGGCAGTGTTGACCATCTACCATGAACCAGAGATATTTCCTGTGAGAGGGGTGAATGGGAATATGAAAGTAGGCGTTCTTTAAATACAGTGTAGAGAGAAAGTCGCCTTATTGAAGTAGTGGGAGCACCTGTTGAAGAGTGACCATCTGGAAGTGGTCCGACTGAATGTAGAGGTTTAGTGGTCTGAGGTCCAATATGGGCTTGAGAGAGCCATCCTTTTTCTGGGATCAAAACCCCTGTGCCTTGGTGAGGCTATGGGACTGGTTCTATTACATGTTTTTGTAATATAGAGAGAACCTCTTGTTTGAGAAGTGCAAGATGTTCTGAGGACATTGTCTGGGGGGGAATGTTTTTTTGGGGGGGGGGTGTTTGGGGGGGGCTAGAAGTGAGTTCCAGGCAGTAACCATACTGAATAATTTGTCTTACCCACTTGTCTGTTGTGATTGAATTCCAGACAGGTAGGAACTGTGATAGACGTCCCCAGACAGGAGTGGAATGATCACGGGTAGTGGAGGAAAGTCACGGTTTGGTGGTAGGGGAAGTGCGGGTGGAGTTTCCCCTGTCCCTTCCTCTATTGTTATTCCCTCTGTATCCTCCCCGAAAATATCTTCTGGATGAGGAGGATTGATTGGGGCTTTTATAAGATGAGGAGGTGTTTTCTGATGGAGCCGTCTTTGAGCTGCACCTATAAAAGGAGCGACGAAAAGAACCTCTATTAGAGGGTAGTTGTAATGCCCCCATGGCTTTAGCAGTCTCTGTGTCTTTCTTCATTTTCTCCAATGAAGAATCGACTTTGGGGCCAAAACGGTGTTGTTGATCAAATGGCTAATTAAGGAGTGCCGACTGTACTTCTTGTTTGAATCCTGAGATTTGAAGCTAAGCGTGTCGGCGCAGCAAAACGCTGGTGTTAATGGCACACGAGGCTGTGTCAGCTGCGTCAAGAGTACATTTTATTGGAAGAGTTTGTGATAAGTTTACCCTCTTGAATGAGGTAGTGAGCTTTATTGATCTGGTAAGTGTTGAATCAGTTTTTCTAGCTCGTCATAGTGAGCTCTATCATACCGAGCCAGGAGAGCTTGTGCATTGGCAATGCACCAATAGTTGGCAGCTTGAGATGTGTTTCTCTTGCCTGATGCATCTATAAGTTTTGATTCTTTGTCAGGTGGATGGACGTCACCTACTGTATGAGAATGTGCCCTTTTCCGTGCATTTGCAACAACAAGCAAATCTAAAGGTACCTGACCCCTGATGTAAATTGGATCTGTAGGAGCTGCTTTATATTTTTTGTCTACCCTAGGCATCAGTATTCTGGCTCTAACAGGGTCTTTAAATACCTCATTAGCGTGTTTTATCATACCTTTGAGCATGGGCAGAGTGTTTGTGGTTTTTCGTGAGGGAGCGAAAGTTTCCACTAGAAAATCCTCTTCTAAGGGATCCGTATGTATTTCCACCCCATCGTACTGAGCAGCTCTATTAATGAGGTGTGCGAAACCAATATCATCATCGGGTGGTGATGGTCTTGAGGGGTATAGATTGGGTCATTAGTATGATCCAGGTCTTTATCATAATCATCCCAGGGGTCTGGGTCCTGTGGAATGCTGTCCTGATTATCATCCCCATCTCAGTCTTCATCTCCATTCCCATCCTTATCATCCTGTGGCCCAGGTGAAAATCGTGATGGTGGTCAATCCTTTGCTACCCTTATACCACGGTCTACCTCTTTTGTACCGAATGACTTATATCGAATGTATGCATACTACCTCAACCACCTAATATGTAATAACTTGTGTACTTTAAAGCGCTCCGATTCCCTCTTGGATCATTCCTTAATAACTACTAGTCTCCTATGCCACCCATATACTCCTGTATACCTCTTGTGTTCTGTATGGCGCAACAACTCTATTCTGTAAAGCATTCCGATACTCCCGTGGGTCATGTTCACGCTATATAAAACTTATAAATAAATTTATAAATACAAAATAAACTTCTAAATAAATAAAAATATGAATACAAATAAAATAATAATAAATAAATATATAGTGAAAAAATAAATAATAAAAAATATAAATAATAAACTTATAAATAAATAAATTTGCTGGTGAAATTATCAGATGTCGGTTAAAAGGTGGAGGAGAGGGAGATATGTAAGGGGGAGAGGGGTTAGTACCCATGTCTTTTTTGTTAGGAGGAATGTGGTAGTCTTCAGGGAGGTCCAGTTTCGTTTTTGAGGAAGTGCTGCTCGAAGTTTCCCAGTGTGTGGGTCAATATGCAGCTGTTTTTGCTTCGGATCCAAAGAGTCTTGTGCGGGAAATTCTTTGGATGGATGTTTATTTTATTTATTTATTTATTTATTCAAAGTTTTATATAGCGCGAACAGGATCCTTACAGATATCAGAGCGCTTCACAAAGACAGGGTAGGGGCAGTAGGAGTCAACAGAGATAATGGGAACAATATAATAGTCAATAACATGGTAATAACATGGATAATAAAAACATACAGGAGGGCTTCTGTGATTTGTTGGCTCTGTGCGGGTTATTTCTGCTTAGAGGGTTCGGTTTTCCCCGGCTTCGGATCGGAAGGCTTTTCTTTTGATTTTGATTCAGGAATTTTTTCTTTAACTGGTTTTGGCTCTGATGCTTTCGGTTTAGCTGGTGTTGGTTCCAAAGCTTTTGGTTTCGGTGGAATCGGCTCCGAAATCTTTGGCTTATTTTAGTCTTTCAGTGCCGAAGAGGTCTTCGGTGCAGACAGCGGACCGTCAGACTTAGCCTTGTGTTTCGGTGCCGAAGATGTAGGGTCGACACCTGCACGGAGTTGGCTCGATCCTGAGCCGGAGGGCTTGTCTTTATGTTTCATAGCCTGGCTCGAAGGCAGGGCATCTGAAATGGTATCACAGTGTCGACCTGAGCCCAAAGGCAAAGGTGTTACCGGAGTCTTTGGTGTTTTTGTGGGCAGTTGGGGCTCGTTACTCACAGTTTGTTGACCCGGAGTGATGCTCGAGTCATCTGCTTCATGACACAGAAATGTGTCCTTCGGCGCCGGGTTGGAATTCCGATTAGTCTACGAAGATATCTGGCACAGGACTAGTTCCGCGTCTCATCTCGTGCCATCGAGCCCGACGGCCAAGAATCGTTTTCTTCGATCTGAACGATAGACAGGCCTCGCAGCTGGTTTCTTCGTGCTCTGGGGTAAGGCAGAGGTTAAAGACCTGGTGCAAGTCCGTGTGTGGGAACTTAGCACCACACCCAGGGCATTTTTTAAATGGAGTCTGTTCCATGGACTGCTAGCGTGTTGGGCCCGCATAGGCCTCACGGCCCACTTCGATCTAAGTTGTTGGATTTTTTACGATGACTGTCGAAAGGGAAACCGCAATCGACAACAATACCGTTGAGTGGTAAGGATTGCGCGTCGAAAAGGTTCGAAGACGGTCCCTAACTGTAACGGCACAATACACATCCGAACCCAATGGCGGGGAAAAAACAATTTGGAGATGGAGTCGATGCCCATGCGCACTATCATCCTAAGGAGGAGTCACTTACCTCGTGACTAGAAAGACTTCTGCTGAGACAAAAACAAAGTGCAAACATCCAAACCCAACACCAGATGGTGATCTATGCACAAGTATACGATCTACAGCTCATATGCCTCGAACATACTGTTACAAAAGTTAAGAATTTCTTCAGAAAGATATTTCTTCCTACACATTCCTCACCTTATAAATGAGCCCCTACACAATACACCCCTCTATAGGTGGGACTGGGTAGTGCTAATTAACCAAGAAAGTCATTCAACACACCCCTTGAGACATAACATCACAGAATCATCAGACATCTTTACATATCTTTGCCAAATATTACTAAGTTACAGTCCAGCAAATAACATTCACCACATCGTCCCTTTTAAGTGCATAGAAGCTGCCATGGTCCTTGTAGTGTGCGCATGGATGCTAATTTTGATGTACGATCGTAGCTCCGCTCCACCACATTTTTGGTGGGTGCAGATTTTAAATGTATATATGTGACCTGTCTCTGTTTGAATTAGATATATGAAATGTCTTTTTAATTGTACTTAATTGGGTCTCTGATCATACACAATGTCTATGTGCTCTGACTTTGAGATGATGCATGATCAGGATTGTAAAAATAATACTTTTTGTTGTGTGTATATATATATATATATATATATATATATATATATATATATATATATATATATATATATATATATATATATATATATATATATATATGGGAATTTATTATCACACTAAATGTAAAATAACGAATGAGGTTACTGGTAACCTACACAGTGGTGTAGTATGGCAACTTGTAAATATGTTTTTTCACAATATGTATATATGTTACGCTATAATTATATTCTGTATTTAACTTTTCCAGCCTTGATGAAGTCCTTGTGTGGGACGAAACACGTGTTGGCGATTTACGTGCTGGGAAAACTTGTTTTATGAAATTTGAATATCAATAAAGAAAAGACTGAAGAAATCAAAAACTGAACTATATTTGAATTTCTCTGGAAACCCCCACTATATAGAATCTTGCTCTTCTGTCCCTTACGGTATCCTCTATGATAACTAGAGTGTGCTATATCTAGGGCCTATGTACTTTATGTCCAGACTGTTATAATTGAAATTATCAGGAGTGCTGTAATTAGAATCTCAACCCCTTGTGGGTAGAGAATAGTGAATGGGGCCTGACCAATAAAGCCTGTAACTCGCCAACCCTAAAGGCTGAAGTGTTTTGTACAAAAGTAAAGATGTAAGAGTACGAACTAACTGAACAACTGTGCACTGCTTTCAATGGCGATTCCTTGTGAAAATGGCAAGTATAAATTCCACTGCAAAACAGTAAAGGTCCACTATACATTTCTAAGAAACATAAGCCCTACGTTCCTTCCAGGACCCTTAGATCAGGAAGCAAATCGCTTCTTTCAGTTCCCAAGGTGAGGAAAACGAGACTAGGTGGGAAATCTTTCTCCAACCTTGCTCCCCTGTACTGGAACCAGCTTCCTATCCACTTGAGACAATGCCCTGATTACCCACACTTCAGGAAACTACTTAAGACTACCCTGTTCTGAAAATGTTCTATCAGCCTGCACAGTAGCTCTGCCCAAAGCGCAGAAATACCCCTTTGGGGTGATTCAGGTGTTATATAAAACCCACAAATAAATAAACAAACAAATAAAATAAATAAAAGAGTGTGTAGAAACAGTCCTTTCTAGAACAGTGCACCACGGGTGGACGGAATAAAGGTTGACCAGAGAGGCAAAGAAAGGGAGATAGACAATGCAAATGCTCCTTAAAAGGTAGTTGTCATGATCACACACTCACGGCCAGCCTGCCGCCCTCATCTTTCCTATGTGTGTATGCCTCGTATGAAAGCAGTAGGGACTACATATCCCACAATCCATAGAGGGCACAGCCCGGCTGACCAGGAAGGAGCATACGCCTATTTAAGCCCCGCCCCCACAGGGGTCGGCGCTTGACAAACTGCCTGTGAGCTTGGACAGAGAGTGCTGCGTTTTTGCGCCTTCTTCGTTGTTCCCGTTCGAGTCATCTGCACTTAGCAAGTCGGAAAGGACTTCACGTTCCTACCGCGGGTTGCCTGAACTTGCATGCAACCTTTTTTCTTGGGGCGCGGGTGAAGCGCTACCCAGGAAACCGCGTCTCTGTTCACGGAGCTGAACAGGAGACGAATTCTTCACGCTGTCAGGGAGAAGGATTGTTACCTCCCGATAGCTAAAGTCAGAGAAGCCGCGTCTCTGTTCACGGAGCTGAACAGGAGACGCTTCCTACGCGCTGTCAGGGAGAAGGACTGTTCACCTCCCGATAGCGAACCTGCAGACATTGGTTTGATGCGTCACGGTTACAGAAAAGAACCGTAGAACTTAGGATTGCTTTTTGTTTTCTTTTTGCTTGCCCTTACCTTACCGCCTGTACGAGACTGTGGATTAAAAGGGCGACTGAGAGCCAGATACGCTTGGGATTATTCTGGAGACCTGGAGACCGTGAACCGGACACTCCCCCTTCCTGTGGGCCCAGAGACTTCCGAGTATAATTTTGTCTTTCATTGTGCGACCTTCACATGACAACCTTTGCATTGGCACCGCCCTCTGAAGAACGGTCCTAAAGACATCCATGTGAGTTCCAAAGGGGTTGATCCCGTAATTGTTATTGGGGGTGTGCTACCTTGTTGTGCTTGCGGGGCAGTGCTTGTGGTGTTACTCATTTTCCCTTCTTGCTGTCTTCCTGATACAGGGTCTCTGAGGGAGTATAGAAAAGCAGTCCACCCTTTCTGTGACGGAACAGGCTCTTTTGGCATTTCCTTTCTCCCCTTCCCCTTTTCCCTCGAATACTTATCTTACCACAGTGTGACCTCCGTTGTGGTGGGTTTAGTGTTTGGGAGAGATTGGGTCTTCCTCTTCACGGCGTCGCTCCTGCTGGCCGTCCTGAAGGTTAGTGGCGTTTTAAGTTGGGCGCTACTGACTCCTGACAGTAGTAACTTCTAAGATTTTTTTGAGCCAAGTCTCAAAGAGGTTGAGCATTGCAGACTTGAAACAGGAAATTAACTTAGCCCAGTGTGCCACACAGGCTAACTTGGTATCATGTTTTCGGGTATCAAAGATGGCATTTCTGGTGGCAGATAAAAACCTTATAACTAACTGCACAACCTCAAGGCACACACAGGAAGGTTCTCAGGACTGGTGAATATTATGCAACCATGCTATTGTGAAAGCAGATCTATTATATATAAGAGAGGAAAGGGGAAGAGTAGAGTTCAAGCGATTAGCATATTAAATCCTTCTCGCTCAGTCTTAAACAAGAATTATCTGTGCTTGATCCTTTTGCACCATCTTTCGCCTTTTAAAGCAGATGGATCACAGGAAACAAACATCAAACCCTACAAGCAGCTTAGCCAGCAGGCATCCCTTGGGATCCCTTCAGAGAAACGTTGAGGGCCCTCTTCAGAAGGCAAATAGGCAAAAAGATCAATGTAGGATCATGGCCATTACTTCAGAATAAAGTTCATATTTGTGATCTTCCAGTGACAGGTCACATTCAGATTGCCTGTAAGTGGGGACTGATACAGGGAAAATGCTCTGCTGAAGAGTCCACTTGCACAAATACAAGCCTCCCAACATAGGATCCATAACCCCACACCACACTGTGGAGCAACACGATGGATGGTGGGGGAATTGTTCAAAAGGATCTACACATCTTGCTATTAGATGGCGAGCACAAAACGCATCATAGTAAGGCGTACAACCCAGAACTCCCGCTCATCGATGTGCCATTGTTGTTCAAACATGGGCCAAAGACCTTGCATAAGTACCTCCAACGGATGAGTTGCATAGTCCAATGAGAATGTGATAACAGTGCCCTGAGAATGTGGAGGGAATAAAAAAACACTATAGGAGATTGGAGTAGCCCCACCACAATGGATGTCGGAGAGGGCAACATGAAGATCTCTATGCAAGCTGCAAGACTCCCCTGTTGCCACTGCCTTTTAAACACCACAGAACGGCCCTCATTCACAGCCTTAGGTCTGGCATCCACAGGACGAATGACCGACCAAGGGCAACAGGGACAAGATTTATGGATTCATATGCAAAAAGAGCTACAGAGGGTTTGAAAAAATATACCAAGGGTGCCCTCCTCTTAGAAAACCATGTCAATAACACATCCCTTGATATTTGTCACGAAAACTGTAACTTTCTCATAGGGCTACCCATAGCGTCAAGAGTCCTTATTATGGGAAGGTCACGCTCCAATGTCCATTATGAAACAAACCTCATACTCAAGTGAGCCTTTTTATCAGGCTGAACGAAAATGGATATAGAAATCAAAACATTTCATAAATTTTAAACGAAAGTATAGGAAGTGCCTCATGTACGCGAACACCATGAGCTGGTTGGCTGTTGCTCACCAACTTGCTCCCTTTATCATCACTGGCAGCTTTAGCGAGCAAGTTGGTGAGTAGCAGCCAAAAGGCTCATGGTGATGGCTTACTTGAGGCACTTTCTAAATCTTCGTATACATTTTAGGAACGGTTTTGATTTGTATAACATTTTTCATTATGCCTGATAAAAGTATCACACTTGGGCATAGGGCCTGTTTGTGAATGGAAAAACAACAGTTGATGGACAGAATGCAGAACAATGTCATACATTCACCCAGTACAGAGATCTGGGCCTAAATCCATCCTTTTTTTGCTCACCATGCCATTACAGTTTGAACCTAGCCATATGCAAATCAGTCTTGACCCTGTGCCCCATGGGAACAGTCCAGCCCGAACTGCCAAGCCAGGTCCTCCCTGGACTGGAAACAAGCATCCTAGGACCGGTTTCGGGCTTTCAGCCAGCATCAGCTTGTGAATGGAGCGTGACCTTCCCCTAATAAGGACTCAGACGCTAGAGGTAGCCCTAAGAGAAACTTATGTCATGTTACAAACATCAAGGGCTGTATTGTTGCCATGGCAACTTTTACAGAACCCGTTTGTACTCAGAAACACATCCCAAATATTCAAAGTCCTCTGAGGCTTTCATACAGGTTGTATCCAACACTGTGCCCATGAAGATCAGCCTCTAAGCAGGGATGAGGTGAAACTTCTAAAGATTGATATAGAACCCTAACGACCTTGACATTTCAAAAGGACCGCAGAGACAAAAAGAGCTTCGACTGAACGTCACATGACTAGAAGAAAAACCCCTGGCCAGACCTTGGCCCCAGGGGCGAAACACGTGTCGGCTGTTATTTCAACACTTTATTTAAGGTCGTTGGATCTACTTCAAATAAATGAACAAATAAATTAAAGAATGTCTTTTGGACTAGATTATCACAGAACACGATGACTGAATCTTTGAGCACAATTTCCCTCTACCACATCTCTATCCAATTTAAGATACAAATGTTGTTTACAATACATGAACGAATATCAGACAATACTAAAATATATCAAGCAATGAAAATGCAATAGGTTTCGCCTTTTATTAAGTTAAAGCCATTTTCTTTGCTGTACAATACCATTAGCAAAGCAAATGGCTTTAACTTAATAAAAGGCAAGACCTATTGCTTGTTTTATTTTTACATTAAGTATGAACTTGAAAAGTCAAGCCTGGAAAGCGTTTCTGGTTAAAACTCAGACTCCCCAAAGTCTCAATTCATAGAGCAATTGACAGGTAAAGAAGCCCGCAGACCACAATAACACCGTATTAATATCCCTAACGTCTGCCCAGCCTCATGACCCCTCCGCTGGAAACCTTCATCCCAACTGTACTATCATAACGACTTCTAACTTTGCAGCCCATGTTTCTTTCGCCAGCCATTTCCTCCCACTTTAGTTCAATTGATTGGATCGAAAAAATCAAAACCCACAATTCTCAGAATGCATTCGTTTATTAAAGGAAAACATAGGACAAAAAAAAATGCTGCGCCCCAAAACCTGTATTTGTTTTGTAATTCTAAGCAGGGCGGCTATGAAGAATCAATTTTAACGCACATTTCGGTTTATTTATTTTCTGTTTTATGTTTTCTGTTAACAAACTAATGCCTTCTGGGAGTTGTGTTTTTTTTTATCTTTTCGATCGAATCAACTGAACTAAAGTGCCAGGCTAAAAGACTGTCGGATGCTGGTGGTAGGAGTCAAGCGCCGCTTATAAAGAAGTGAGTGACGCTATTACTCACCTCGCCTTTGACTCGTCCATAGCAGCCGTCTTCGAGCGCAGCAGGAGATCTTCTCGCCAGGGCTAATGATTTCACCTCGTTGCACGAAAGAGTGGAAATTTACAGGCGCGTGGATTTAAGGCAAACTAGAAAATCCTGTATTTTAAGATAGGGGACCAGCTATTACCAAACCTTATTCGGGAACTATGCCAACACCATAGGGGGGTCTGCCTGCTGTCGGTTATGAGCCCGGCTGCTGGTTTCGGGTTCAATTCTTTCTATTTTATTCAGAGTCCAGTCTCCTGCTGGGAGTGAGTGTTCTCACACTGTGCTTCTGCGTGTCCGCACCAAGCACCAACTTTAATGCGCACAGTGTTACAGTTAAGAAATATACACGCCGACGTCAGCTCCTGCAGCCAGGCCGACAGCTTCCAGTACACCCCTCTCCGAGGCAGTTTCGGGACCAGCCCGGGGTGCCCCCCTCTCAGCACGGACGACTGCACCTTGGGGGCGCTGTGGGACCACCAGCCCTCGCCCTACAGCACAGGTAAACGTGCGGCACTTGTGCCACTGAGGCGCCGCAAAGAGATCTGTGTATTGTGTTTCTTTCTGTCGAGACCCTTGCACCAGAAGTGCTGTGCGTGAGACCACGGAGGCAGTTAAACATTAAAGGGAGAATATAGGATGCAGTGATGAAAGGCTATGGCAATGATTCACCAAGACCGTCAAATAGATTTAAAGAGTATCCACAATTACTTAAGTTGTTGTACAGCTACTTTAAAACACGTCTGTGCACTATTAATACAACTAACAATTTAATATACCTCTTGCTGTCTGGCGGCTTCTCAGCGCTGTAACTAACAGAGGTTAGTTACCAGGCTCACGACTTATATATAGAACTGTTTTCTATACTGCTTGCTCGCAACATGTTGCCATGTCACGACGTTGTCATTTTGAACTGCAGACGCCCGGATTTACCACCCACATAATGCTCAATGTATCCACATTGTAAGGATGAACGGCAGAGTCGGCTTCCACAGTGGTCAGTTATGACCTCTGAGCGGCTGAGCCTGAAATGCCTACTAATGGAATGGCACATACAGGCTAAACATAGTTATGCTCAAGTAATAGGCATTTTATAATTGATGCCGAGCCATGGGGAAACTGAAGCAACGTCATTGTTATCACTATGGTGCCTGCTATGTTCTAGCATTAAATGTGTTATGGAGGTGGCGGTAGTAGTATAAGGCAGAGGAAAGTATCAATTGCTAAAAAAATAACAATAATATAACAATATCCTTAGGCAAATGTGCGCTCTAGGGGCATCAAAAAAGCAGCAGCACGTGGGGTTGTGTCGCAGAAGGTCCAGGCAATTGCCCCTTTTAACCCAGGTGCGTGAAAATAAGTCGTCAAAATGAGGCAAGGGTGCACTGAATTTATTGCAGCGAAAGTAATGCCTTCATATACCAGAGTTTGGCACAGGGAAAAGAGAAACAAATAGTTTCTTACCTGTCGGTGTAGTTTTGCAGCTTGAAGATCTTTCTGGATTCACTATGCATATTCCGCAATCTGGTGGTTGGGTCCGGAATCGTAGTCTTTTTTCTCCTTTTTTTTTGTCGTAGCCCAGGTGGGCGTCGGCGTCTCACCATTTGGTGTACCTTCGGTGACGTCGGCGTGCTTCCGGCGGAAGCTACCACCCTTGGGCGCCATCTTCGGATTCTTTTTTCTGTCTCTTTTCCTTTTTTTTTGTCTTTGTAGTGAATCCATGGCTATGTTTGTTAATCTTTTTTTCAACGTTAGTCTTTCCACGTATCTTGTAATTGTTCCAACTTGCTTTCTTTTCCATGTTATTCCACCCTCATCTTTCTGGCGGAGGCGGGTGGGTTCGCTAGTGAATCCAGAAAGATCTTCAAGCTGCAAAACTACACCGACAGGTAAGAGACTATTCGTTTTGCAGCGTGAATCTTTCTGGATTCACTATGCTGTGCATAGATTTTGTAGCGGTTTTCGTTACTTTTGTGGCGGTTGGGTGGAAGATGAGCGTTGGTTGTTGAAAATATGTTGAAGCACTTTTTGCCCTACTTGTGCTTCTTTGTTCATCTGTACATCCACGCAATAGTGCTTAGTGAAAGTGTGCATTGAAGCCCATGTTGCCGCCAGGCATATGTCCTGAATTGGTGTGTTGGCCAGAAAGGCAATTGTTGCTCCTTTCTTCCTGGTGGAGTAGGCCTGTGCCCCTTCTGTTAGCTCCTGGCCAGCTTGTTTGTGGCAGAATTGAATTGTCTGTGCGATCCATCGAGCTATGGTGTTTTTAGTTACTGGTTTGCCCATGTAACTGTTTGCGAAGGACACGAAGAACTGTTTTGTCTTCCTGTGCTCTTTCGTTCTTTCAATGTAGTGCATCACAGCCCTTCTTGCGTCTAGGGTGTGGAGCGACCTCTCAGCGCTTGTGGTGGGGTTTTGGAAGAAGCTAGGGATCTGAATACTCTGATTCATGTGGAACCTTGACACCACCTTTGGCATGAAGTGAGGGTCGGTTCTCATCCCTGTCACTGTGTATCTGGATGTAGGGTTCCTGCAGTGTGAGTGCCTGCAGCTCGCTCACCCTTCGTAGCGAGGTGATTGCTACCAGAAAAGCCGTCTTCATTGTCAACATTTGCAGTGATGCTTTATGGGTGGGTTCGAAAGGTGCTTTCATGAGCTCCGTCAGTACCACATTTAAGTTCCATGCCGGTGGCGGCATTCTTTTTGGCGGCGCTATTCTTTTAGCTCCTTCCAGGAATCTTGTTACGACTTAGGATGTGAAGAAGCTTCTCCCTGTTTCTCCTCTTGTGTATGCCACAATCGCTGCCAGGTGCATCCTCAGCGAGGATGAGCTTAGCTTAGCCTTAATTAGGTGCGTAAGGTACCTTAGCACCGTAGATTCCTTGGTCAGTTTCCTTTGGAGCTGTTTCTTTCAACACCATTGAGTGAATCTTTTCCATTTTTTCCCCATAGCACTTGCGTGTGCTGGGCCTTCTTGCCTCTCGCAGCACCCGCAGGGTGCTCTCTGGTAGTTTTAGGTGTGCGAATTCTAGGTCCTCAGGAGCCAGGCTGAGAGGCTGAGGCTCTCTGGCTCTGGGTGTAGAATTTCTCCGTTTTCCACGGAGAGTAGGTCTCTTCTTTTTGGGAACTTGTGGGGGTGCCCCTGCACCATCTCCATTATCTGAGAGAACCAGGTCTGTCTGGCCCATTGTGGTGCCACAAGGATGAGCGTTTCCCCAGGGTTCTCAACAAGTGCTCTTCATGCACTTGTTGAGAACCCTGGGGATCAGTGGTATCGGGGGAAAAGCGTAGGCAAATGTTTTTGACCAGCTTATCCATAGGGCATTCCCCTGGGACAGTGCCTCTGGTTGCCTGGATGCAAAGTATTGGCATTTTGCATTCCGGTGTGTTGCAAATAGGTTGCAAATAGGTCTATTGTTGGGGTGCCCCATTTCCTGAATAGACTCTCTGTTTCCTGACTGTTGAGTTCCCACTCGTGGGACGCTGAAGTCTGCCTGCTGAGCCAATCCGCTTCTACATTGTCCTTCCCTGGCAGGTGTATGGCTAGCAAGTCTATTCTTAGTGGTATAGCCCATTTCCATATCTCCTGTGCCAAGCTTGACAGAGGGAACGATTGAGTTCCCCCCTGTTTGTTTATGTAAAACATCGTTGTGGTGTTGTCTGTTTGTATTAGCACCTTCTGGTTGTACAGGTGCTTCTGAAAGGCCTTGAGGGCTAGCAACACCGTTTTCAGTTCCAGGTAGTTGATGGGCCTGACTGCGTCTGTAGGGCTCCACAGACCCCTCACTCTGAGCCTGTTCATGTGTGCGTCCCACCCCTTCTGGGATGCGTCTGTGGTGATGGTCACTGTTGGGTCCGGTGGTGTTAGAGGTTTCCCTTCTGTTATTCTCTCCTTGGTCCACCACCTTATCTCTTCCTGCACCCTGTGCGTTACAACCACTAGATCCTCCCAACTTCCTGTAGCTTGTGACCATTGTTGTTGCAGCCACTCTTGGAGTGGTCTCATTTGTAGGCGTAGATTGGGGACCAAGTGTATACATGATGCCATTATCCCCAAGATCTTGCTCACAGTCCTCACTGTCAGAGATCGCCCCTTCTGGTAGTGACGTTTCTCCCTCAACAGACTGAGCGTTCTCCTCTCGCTCGGTAAGACTCTGCATTGGACGGTGTCGATCTGGGCTCCCAGGAAGATCTTCACTTGCTCTGGTTCCATCGAGCATTTCCCCCAGTGTATGGAGAACCCCAGGTTTGCTAGCGTTCTTGTCACCTGTTCTGTATGCTCTTTGCATGTCCTGTAACAGTTTGCCTTTACCAGCCAGTCGTCGAGGTAGGGGTACACGTGTATCCCCTCTCTTCTTAGGTGTGCGGCCACTGCCGCAAGGCATTTGGTGAACACCCTTGGTGCGGACTTTAGGCCGAAAGCCAGGGTCGTGAACTGGTAATGATCCTCGTTTACTGTGAACCTTAGCATGTGCTTGTGCTGCCTGTTCATGGGGATGTGCAGGTACGCATCTTTGAGGTCTATGGTAGACAAGAAGTCTCCGGCTTTTATCTGTGGGATGACCTCTTGTAGGGACGTCATTTTGAATTTTGACGTATTTGTTCAGGAACCGTAGGTCCAGGATGGGTCTTAGACTTTCGTCCACTTTTGGCACTAGGAAGTAGTTTGAGTACACTCCCTTGTTCCGTTCTTTGAAAGGTACTCGTTCGATGGCCGCTTTGAGGAGCAGTTCTTGGGCTTCCTCTTGCAGTAGTTGCAGCTCTCTTCCAGAGTGCTGTCTTTTCTTTGGTTTTCTGTTTGGTGGCCTCCTTTCCAACTCTATGCAGTATCCGAACTGCATAATATTGAGTATCCACTTGTCTGTTGTTATTTTTCTCCACTCCTGGAGAAAAAATCTTAATCTTCCTCCTACCGGCGTTACATGTTCCTTTGTGTCTTGTCCGTGTAGCCCTCTCCTCTTTGTTTTTCCGTGCTCCTCCCCCGGAGGGTTTGGGTGGTGGAGCACCTTCTCTCGTCTGAAGTCACGTAGAGGGGGGTTGCTCACCGCCTCTCCTTCTCTGGCCCCGTCCATTTCCTCTTGACCGAAAGTACTGGCCCCTGCTTTGGTAGTTCCAGCTTTGCCTCTGCTGGCTCTGTTGACCCTGGTGGAAACTCTGGTGAGAATCTCCTCGCTGATTTCCACCTCTGCCGTTCGGCCTCCGTGTAGGAGTGCCCCTTCTCATCCCTCTGAACTGCAGGGCCCCCATGGACCTTGCCGTCTCGTTGTCCTTCAGTTGGGTGAGCTTATCATCAACTGGGGCTCCGAACAGTGTTTCACCGTTGAAGGGTGTGTTCAGGATGTTATTCTGAACCTCAGCCTTGAATCCTGAGATCCTGAGCCAGGCTTGCCTTCTTTCTGTGATGCCTATAGCCATCAGTCTGCTGGATGTTTCTGCCCCATCCAAGGCTGTCTTCAGGCACGAATTGGCGATGCTCTTCCCTTCTTCCACAAGGTGTGATGCCCTCTCACGGTATTGTTCTGGGAGGTGCTTGAGCAACTGTCCCATCTCATCCCAATGCTGGTATTGATGCCTATTCAGGAGGGCGTTGGAATTCGCCATCCGCCAGTGCGTTGCGGCGTTCCTCTCAATCTTCCTGCCAGTTAGATCCATCCTCCTGCTTTCTTTGTCAGGTGGGGGTCCAGACGTTGTTGGGACGTTTGCCCTTTTCCTGGCCCTTGCAGCGATTATAGAATCTGCTGTGACGGATCCCTTGATGTAAGCTGGGTCTTGTGAGAAGAATTTGTATTTCTTCTCTGTCCTCGGCGTTACAGATCGGCATGTAGCCGGGTCCTTGAAGGCCTCCTTCCCCTGGTCTGTGATACTTTTGAGCATGAGCAGGAACTGGCTTCTTGTCTGTATGGGGAGTAATGTCTCGAGCAGGAAGTCTGCTTTGGGCTTCTCCTCTTCCAGCTTAACTCCATAAGCTGCTGCTGCCTTTCTTACCACCTCATTGTATGCCCCAATGTCATCCGGTGGAGAAGGCCTCGAGGGGTATGTTTCCACTGCCTCCTCTGGGTTTTCGGCCTCGATGTCCTGCCATTCCTGGTCTTGGACCGTCGAGGAACCTGAGCCGTAGTTTGACTGCTGTTCCCCGTAATCCCCTTCAGTGTAGTAGAGGTCTTCCTCCTCCTCGTGCTCCGAAGGTTCCGGAGTTTTCGGCGGCTCTTCGGGGTCGAACTCCTCGAGCTCCTGTACCTCAGCGACGGTCGGTGCCGGCTTCGAGGGGATCTTGTAACTTCTCATCGAAGTTTTTCCTTCTCTGAAGGATGTTCTCCATTTCGGCCTCGAGCCTTCTTCTTTTCCTCTGCATTTCTGCGGCCTGTTCGTCGTCGAGCGTTTCGGCCGCTCTTTTCGGCGGCGGCGTTGACGTCGAAGTTTTCTTCGGCTCTTTTTCTTTCAACGTCGAAGTCGAGGTCGAAGTCGAAGGCCCTTTTTCGGGGGCTTGCTTCGATGGCCTTTGCTTTTCGCTGGCCTTCTGCCTCCGGGAGTCCTTCTCGGAGGATCCGCTGGGCTCTTTTTCGGAGGATGCAGCTTCGGTCGATTTGTTCGGCGCCGGTGCTCCTTTCGAGGCTCTGTGCTCAGACTTTCTAGAGTCCGCCTCAGGTTTTCGAGGCCCTGTGGGAGTTTTCGGGGTCGTAGACTCTCCTACCTTATCAGGTGTTTTCTTATCGGTCTCAACGACCGTGAAGTCATCTGGGCCTTCGGCGATGTTGTCCTCGTCGTCGGTGGAGAGGCCAAGTTCATAAAGCGTCGGGGCTTGGCCCTTGCCCTGCATCGTGTGGTGAGCCGTCCTCTGTCTTTCTCGAATTCGGAGTGTCTTCGGCTTGAAGACGGAGCAGGCGTTGCAGTCTCTGCTCTCGTGGTCGATTGGCAGGCAGAGGTTGCAGACTGGGTGCTGGTCCTTCTGTGCGAACTTGTGGTGGCAGTTCTTGCAGAATTTAAACGGCGTCTTGTACATCCCTGCGCTCAGGGGGCCCCCTGTGTGCGCATTCCTTCAAGGACGTCGAAGATTTCTAAGTTCTCTCCTTTCTTCGTCGTCTCCTCTCTAAAGGTCCTCTTCTGTCGATGTTCTCAGGTCTTCACCTGTGAATATTTGCTGTATTTTCTTCTTTCCTCCTCCAAAACTTCTGGAGCTTCACGCGACGATCCAGACCCAACGGCGGAAAAAAGAATCTGAAGATGGCGCCCAAGGGTGGTAGCTTCCGCTGGAAGCACGCCGACGTCACCGAAGGTTCACCAAATGGTGGGACGTCGACGCCCACCTGGGCTACGACAAAAACAAAAAAGAGAAAAAAGACTACGATTCCGGACCCAACCACCAGATTGCGGAATATGCACAGCATAGTGAATCCAGAAAGATTCACGCTGCAAAACTAGAACGTATTAGTCAATGTTGTGCGAAATACAGAGATGTAATATATGTAGGAGAGGATGGAGGGGGCTTTGATCAGATTAAGACCTGGAGAGTCACAGCACATTCATGGGTAATGAGGTTACCTACGGTAGGTATCAGATCAAGGGATAGGCACCAAGGTGGCACTTCGGGCCTCGGATGAAATAATGTGGTCTTCCTCAGTGGGTCCGCTCAGACTGGAACAGACTCGCCCGGTGCGCATCTTGCAGCACTGCAGCGCAAGATCCAAAACGCTCTGGCAGGACTTCAGACCCATCTGAATGTGGGTGAAGAACACATTTGTTCTCAGACAAGGATGCCGAAGGAACAGGGACACAGAGTGCTTAGTCTAGGATCACAACGTGGTAATCCGAAATGAGAAGTCACATTTTCGGACTCTACAACCTGCAATGTCCCTCCGCTTAACACACAACATTTGATTTCGCGTGCAGCTGTCTATTTATTAGAGGTACTCTAGAAAGCACCATTCTTCTATTGAAAATGCACCCTAGGTATTCAGTGCAAATCAGGCCATTTTTAAATCTACACGGTCTTAGCGGGGGAAGGAAAAGTGCTCAGAGGATCTCACATGACCATGTATGTGCCAAAGGGCACTTTAAAGTGCGTACACGCTACCTACAGCAGGAGTGGCTGTGGGCGCAGGCCATCAGCTTGGAGCACCCTTTGTATTTCTAGTTTGTGTTCTCTTGTGTATGCCCCAGGGGTGGTGGATGCCTTTCTTGAGAAGCAGCACATTTTTTCTCCCTGCTCTATAATGCCCCAAGGTGAGATTCCCAAAGAGGGAACCCTGTGAGGGACATTTCTGCAAGCTTCCCCGCCCCGGGGGATCTCCACATCAGCACGCACCCGCACTAAAGACAAAACTTGACCCGAGAGAAAAGGCAGCGCAATAGCTTTTCCCATTTCAAAAGGTCGAACGCTGTTTTTACCTTACCAGCTTGTCCGCGCAAAGAGTATAATTTGTGATAGTCCTGCATTCTTCGTAATTTCTTTCCCTGTTTGTTGGCTACAGCTGAGCGTGGCGCCGTTTCACGGACACCGCGCTCGGTTTCTTTATATATTTCTTAACTTTAACACTGAGCACCGTTGTCCTTGAAGCGGGCGCTACGCTCAGTGTTAAAGTTAAGAAATATATAAATAATCTGAGCGTGGTGTCCGTAAAGTGGCGCCGCGCTCAGTTTGAAAGTAAAATAAAATAAACAGAGCGCGGTGCACTGTCATTAGCACCGTGCTGAAAAAAATAGTGCTTACTGAGTCATAAAGAGTGATGTGTAACCCCGCAAGTAAACAATCCAATCCAGGTGGGCGGGGCCAAACAGAGACAAGGCGGCAACAAGGAGGGACTAAGAAGCCTCCTTTACAATGAGAAGCCTGCGTTTAGCCTAAGCTATGACGCGAGCCAATGGGAAGAAAAGGCGGGGCTTCAAGTCCCCTTCCTCGACCGTATTGATTTCAAGAAGCTCTCGGATACAGAGAGTAGCGCATGCGCGTTGCTATCACCAGCCGAGACCTAAAAAAGGAGAAAAAGATGGAGTGAGAATTTAAGCAAAGATGGAGAAAATAAGGGAAAGAAAAAAGATCAGGAAGAAAGGGAAGGAAGACAAAACCGACGCAGGGAAGAGTGGGCAGAGAGATGGACTGTTCAGTATTGTAATGCAATGTTGAGGGCGGGTGGAGGTGTGGGGAGCTTGCATTGACAGTGATGAGGAAGAATCATCGCAATGTATTGGCGGGGGGCATCCTGCAGAAAGGGAGAACACGTGAGAAGAAAAATATCTGCTCTGTCCATTAATTTGTAAATTACCTTTTATAGGACGTGGTCTTATACAACGCCACAAGCCATTTCTAACGCAATGGCAGTCGTAGAGAATGCCAATGTCGTAGAATACAGATCTCACCATCTGCAAGGGCAGTGACGAAAAAAAGGGCATCGTGGGTCAGCTCAGAAAGGTCTGATAAGTAATGGGGGAGAATTAGGGGGTCCGGAACGGCGAGGGCAAATCCATAGACCCCACTGCTGTCCATAAGGGGTGAATGACATGACAATCCAGTAATATATGAACTACATCACAGGGAGAGTGATCGCATCATCAACAGGCAGAGTGAAGGAGCAACCCTGCAACCTGAAGCAGTGCTGGGGTCTAGTACCAGCCCTGAATAATCGTAAATAGACTGAGCTTCAGCCGTGCTTCCTGGACTCCCCATTCCAGGGCTTCCACGAGTTCTTCCCAATACTCCTCCTCCTCATCATCATCATATTCCACCTGCTGGTGAGCCTGCTAGGTCATCCTGAGGCTAGCCAATTGCCATTGGGTGTAGAAGTGGCGAATCAGATTGTAGAACCTGGACATCACACCTTTAAACTGACCCCAATTGTTAAGGTAAAACAGCACTGGGAAACGGGATGGTCCAGGGTTGAGGACCTAGTTTGCTTAGCAGACAATACTGCAGTTGTGTATAGTGCCATTGTTAACTACGCAGCAGGCCAAATTCTTCTCATAGCATCTCAAAGGACTTGAGTTCGCCACCAGAAATCAGGTGTGTGAGGGTTAAAATCCCAGCTCTGCGACAGGGGCCCCAATCAAGCTGGGACCACCTATGTGAATACCAGTTTTGTTCCAGAGGGGAGACTTGTCATGGAGATGCGCATCAACCGAAAAGAGCTTATGAGCCTATGAGCCCATATCCAGGTAGTGTACATGACTTTCAGCATAGGGTTGAGGGAACCGATTGCAGCGGGGCCAGGAAGATAGATGGCTTGTAGTCCTAACGAGGCCTCCTGGAGTACGTGTTCAATCTTGACCCAGAACAAGGGGTCTTTGACCCAGGGGTGCATGCACGCCTTTTGTGCCAAATAGAAGGCTAGACAGTAACGCTCCACAGATGGCAAGCCCACTCCCCCTGCTGATATACGGGCAATAAGCTTCCAAATTGACGAGGTCTCACTGAAAACGAGATGAAGGCCTTAATGGTCTTGTCTATCTGACAGAGGGTCTAGAGGGGTAATATTTGGGCAAGCATGCCCGACACGTATGTGATTCGGGGCAGGGTGACCATTTTTATTTACTGCTTGAGTTGATCCCCAAAGAGAGAGATTCAGGTGGGACCACTTTGCGGAATCCAATCGCATGTGCTCCATAAGTGGGTCTATGTTATCTGCCACCATGCGCTCTAGGCCTCTGTTAACTAAGATGTCAAAAAACATAAGGGAATTCTTCCACAGGAATGGATAACCCTCAATGGCGGCGTGTGGTAATTTGCGACAGTGGCAAGGCCTCGCTCTTTCCCCAGTTCACCTTGTAGTCGGATACTACTGCAAAAGCATCCATAATCTCTAGCACCGTGGGGGATGGAGGAGGGTAAGGCCGACAGGGTGAGTAAAATGTTATCTGCATATAGATACAGTGTAGAGGGGCCTCCGGGCATAGGGCTTCCTTTGATTTGGTCTGATTGGTGCAGGAATACTGCTAGAGGCTCCATAGAAAAGAGACATTTCAGGATAGTGGGCAACTCTGACAGGTACCCCTACAGACCGAGAAGGGATAAGAAAGAAAGCGCTAAGGCTAAAAGATCTAGGAAGGGTTTGGGGACTAGCAACAAACTGCTGACTGCTAGCCACCTGTCCAAGAATGGATTCATCTGAACATGTACTGGCTCAAAAAGTCTAAAAGAGAGTACTAGATACTGGGTGAGAAGCACCAGTAGCCTTACTGTTCAAAGGGTCATCTTGTGTGGTTCCAAACCTACAGACATAGAAGGAATGCAAACTCGAAGCAACATTCAATATTTACCATCTCTAATGCCTGAAATCAGTATAGGCACCAAAATAAAATGTCATCACCCATGGTTCGGCAAAGGGTCCTCCTTTTACTGACCATGGTTGTCTGAATCCAAACTGTGGCAATGCCTTGCATGAGCTACTACAGTGCACGAGACACAGGCCAGCTAAGACTTTGAGCAAACTAGAAAAAGCCTGGAACCATGCTGCCTTCCCAGCACTGAAAGGACTACAACGGTTTAAAATTGCAGGACAGAATGCAGGGCAAACCACAATACACTGTCCACAAAATACTCCATGAATGCTGCTTTGGATGCCTGAAAGTCGATGCAGCCCATCT
Source organism: Lissotriton helveticus (assembly GCF_964261635.1). NCBI lineage: Eukaryota > Metazoa > Chordata > Amphibia > Caudata > Salamandridae > Lissotriton > Lissotriton helveticus. The sequence goes on from NC_136071.1 coordinate 820,375,236, forward strand.
GTGTTTCAGATACCTCATTAAAGGGTAAATGGTTTGAGAGTTGATCAACGCTACTCTAAAATCTCTGTATGTCCAATTGGAGGAACACACCCCTATAATTCAATATGCAGCTGAGACTGCACATTTTCTTATCAATACCCTAACCACATCCACCATTTGGACTTAGGGAGCTAGCGGAACTACAGAGATCAATTATCATTTGAATCATTGAGCCTTCTACCCTACCACCTTGACTAGAAGGACTCTGAAGAAAATTAAATAAAAGGTTACCTTGAATTGTGATTTTTATTTTTTAATTAAGTTTATTTGATCGTTTTACCAAGAACAAGCAACAATTTAGCATTGTCAACAATGTGTCGAAAGGAAATAACAATACAGTCTTATGACCATTACTAGTACTGACATAATGCAGTACACAATGATCGTGCCGGAATCAACAGAAAACAGGGTGCAACAGAACACCAATATACCTAACTCTGTGTATGCTGGACTCCCTTAATCAGACAAACATGAACACATTAAATCCAGCCAACCCAAAAATTATAGTGACATAACAAATTAAATAAACATTTCTGTGGAAACACTATTCAAACTTACCTGCTGACAAGCAAATAATACTGGTCCTGTAGCCAATCCAAGCCTTAAATCTGCAGCAGTCGGTTTCCCCAGTTGTCCTGCACAGGCTGTAAAATCCAGAACATCATCTATCAACTGTAAACAAAAATGATAACATTTTCAAACCTGTTCAGGCCCATTTCTGAACAGAAACGTACATAGTAAAAGCTCTTAAACAGTGCTTGTAGTCTTCGCACTTAAAACAAAGTATGTCAGTCTTCACACTATCTCATATTATTCTCAGTACCAAAATATTGTTTGAAATGTGAAGGATTCACAAACAAGGATCTAGGAAAAGATACCGCACTTATTTGAATTGGGGAAATGTATTAACAGGAGGTGCGTTCGTCAACAGAGTCAGATCCTTTCGATTCTCCTAATCGTGGAAGAACCTTCCACAACAGACACTTGTGTGGATATGTGTGGCTCGCACACTCAGAAAGGATCAGTTCACACAAATCTGTATTTCTTCAATCTTAATTTTTTCTTTCCTGCAGTAGCCAACGCGTTTCGTCTTTTTGAAAGACTTCTTCAGGGCTCCTCACTCAATGTTCATTTGCCACTGAGTGTTTCTCCTTCCTTTTGGTCACCGTGAATTTCAGTTTCCTGTAATAGCATTCCTATAGAATTGTCACTCTCGTTTTGTCATCCAAGTCCTATCTCGACACCTATTTGACTCTCTCATATGTATTAGATAGTCTTCATAATGCATAAAACCTCAATCTCAGAAAGTTATTATCAAGATCCAGGCCCACGCAGTTTCAAACGGGCATGTATTCTGGCCACTGTTGATCCCTTCCTCTATAAGTGCATAGATACGCGTTATGGTCAATCTCCGCGTGTTTGCACATTGAGTGAGGAGCCATGAAGAAGTCTTTCAAAAAGATGAAACACCTTGGCTACTGCAGAAAAGAAAAAATAAAGATTGAAGAAATACAGATTTGCGTGAACTGATCCTTTCTGAGTGTGCGAGCCACAAATATCCATACAAATGTTTGAAATGTGATCAACGCAAATTATAGAATATTGGATAACACTCAATTTAAGTGAAATCTGAAATTTGTCCATCTTAAAATACATTTTGCCATTTGAGATTGCTTTAGAAAATGTGCTGAGCTAAGCATTCTTTGTTCCACCTATACAAATGTCTTTTAGTCACATAATTTAAACTATTATTTTATATCTCTGAAATCTAACCTGAAAATGAATGGACAAAGACTGTATCCTCCAGACCATCTGTATAAATACCTTTATAGTTTCAATTATATTTCCTTTGCCTGGCTTGTGAAGATCTACAGGTTCTATATGGGAGAATTATTTAATATTTGTCGATGGGAAATATGGAAAATGTTACTGACTTGTAACAAACGGTTTGCAGCCCTGTAGTGCTGCAGATTGACATGCTTTGCATGCTCCCGCCATCTAGTGATGGGCACGGACATTGCATTTCCAGAAGTGTGTCGTGTTTTGTGTTTATCTTAGCAGAGATATGTCCAACTTGCCTGTGGTATTCAAGGCTGGTCTTGAAGAGACCGCACCACTACAATGGATGAATTGTCATCCTGGTGCTCAACGTCAAATTTTGAGGTCGAACGGAAAGACCTGCGACAGGTCCGCAGCAAAGAGAAGCCATAGTCCTAAGAACCCGCCACGACCAGTGTGATGTCCATGTGGCGGAAACATGAGACAGGTGGCAAGGCCCCACATCAGAGGGAGGAACCCGGTCGCGAAGGAGGAGAGGAGAGTGGCACGCCATAGGGCGAACCACCACCACAGGCATGCAAGAGGGGAAAGGAGAAGAGTGATAGGACATAGGATGCGTGCCAGCACTGGAAAGGTGTTCATCAAAACGAGCCAGCCACCGGGGTGCAGAGACGTCACTGGAGATAGCTCCGCGGGAGGACCAACCGTAAACTACTAGCACGCACAATCTACATCCGGGTCTCAAGCTTCAGTGCGACCGTCCACTCACCTGTACCCGTAAATGGCCACCCAGTCTCTCCAGTCCTCCTCACTACATGAAGTCACCTAATGCAAGAGATCGCCGCCTGTTGCCCAAGTGTAAGGAAATTATTGTATTCATCATCCAGGTGCATCATCACCATGAACATCTAAGGAGCAGCACCACCAGAGTGGATCTAAACATTCAAGACATCCGGAGTTCAACAAGGCACGCCTGGCGCTGTGGGAGGCTAGCCACCCAGGAACCTTCTCTGTGCCCCCGTAAACCTGAAGTCTGCTGAAGAAGCATATACCCGACCATTGGACTAGCCACCCTTGGGGTTACACGAGGCTTGGCCATGGCCCTCAGCACCCATGCAGTCACGTGGCAATCCAGGGGCAAGGGCCTCAAAGGAGTTCCGGTGAGAGGGTATCCGAATCTGAGAGATGCATCGGCAGCAGCTCCACGACAGGCACCAGGAAGCGTGGAGGTCGCAGACTGAGACTGGTAAGCTAAACACCATCTGATGGAGGCATGTGAACATGCGTCCTAAAGGTGAGAGCACACAGATTCTGAGACGCCACCCTTTGCGGCTGCATGAGTGATTTGGCTGTGGTCCTGTTGGCAGTGATTCAGCGCAGCCTACGAGAGGCCCACATGGTCCCATGGAAGCTGGGCAGGAAGGCCCTCCAGGAGACTCCAGTGAGAGGGGAGTTCAGGCAGTAGAGGCAAGTCGGAAGTTGCTCTGCTAGCAGGAACGGGGAAGCATCCTCACCTCCAAAAAAGGTCCTCATCCACCAAGGTCATCCTCAGTATTTGCAGGTTTGCGGTCCACCCTAACCTGAGCGCCTGCTAGAAGATCGCCAAAGTAGACTCCACCACCGCTCCTGACGCAGAGCTATTTGAACTGTATAAATACACTCAGACACTGCGAGACCAGGCTGGTCTGAAATACATCACTGAGGTGGACTAAAGCCTCCTGACAGTGCAGCCCAGGGCTCCAGCACTGTCCGGCAGATGGCCTGAAGAGACTCACTGGTGCTGTGTATTATTGTTTTGTTTTTTCATAGGTTGGAATTTAGTTTTTTTCATTAAAGTTTGGGAGGGATGTAGTGTCCTGGGGGAAAAGCTCTAGTATTCCACCTGTGTTGCACCCACACTATACACCCACCCAATTACAGGTGTCACCAGTCAGGTGGCCCTGCAAATAAAAGGGGCTAGGTGCACATGCCCTGTGCCAGTGCAGCATGTGGGCCTAGTGGTCCAAGACACAACAATGCCCTTACTAGAAATAGGTCCAATGCATTAGGGTGTTTTGCTCTCGTTATTCACAAAGTAGTAAGTGTGACTTGATGCTGCGTGCAGTGTGAACAACAACTCGGATGTTAATGTGTTATAAATATTTCAACACATTCCCATTCTAAGGGAGTTACTTCTAAGTATAACTTATATTCCTTCATCCGGACTCTTCTCAGCTGAACCATTAGTACACAAGAGGTCATATAACTTACCTTTGTCATATATAAGGTGTAGTAGCCTCCCCCTCCCCCCCACCTCACTATTAAGGCTGTTGTAAATGAGACTTGCAGGACATACATGGAATCAAACATCGGTGGATCCACAGGTATGTGGACATTGTATCTTAAAAGTTTAGATCTGGTCATTAGCCTCCCGCCGTATGCTGTATTTGTTGGCGGCTAACTGAACATATTAAAGGACAGGGCAACTTTTCCTTCATTGGAGTACTTCATTGTTTTATGGTCTTGAAAATCCAATTTAGTTAATGAGATTGACTCAAACTCCTGGAGACATTGCAGCTTTTGCACTCAGGTTTTTATGGAAGACCTTTTCAATGGGTCTTTGACACACATTCCTGAGGTTGGTGCAGTCCTAATGAACAATTACAAACAGTGAAGTAACAGTAGTCAAGAAACGAGGTAGGCCAATGGAGGCAGACAGGTGACAGTAAGTTCCAAGTAGTTAACATATTCTTGTTGGTTACTTTGCCTGGTTTGATGAATGCTTAAAGGTTGAGCAGTCCTACCTGGAGCATGGAGAAATTATTTTGTGTGTCTTAAAGGTAAACATCACAACCAAAGGATCTGACCCCCCCCCTAAGGTCAGTAATCGTTTCCAACCCTGTGTTATTACTCCGGTATGGGAAACTATTCCGTTTGTGGGGGATCCAATTAGATTCAATATATCCGATACCCGACATATGGAATTTTTTAGTGCTCCGTACAGTTGCAAAGCGTTCTGGGGAGTCCACCTTTTGTCTAGGAAAGGATATAGGAGTAGGCAGACGTCAGATACAGAATGAAACCATGCTGATTATTCAAACTATCTATGGGTTCTGAGTAATTGAATAAAAAAACGGTAGGTTCTGAATTCTGCAGGTTTATTACCTTGCACTGCTGTGCTTAGAATCTCTAAGAACCTCAGGCACTGTTGGGTTTTGAGACTTTGGATCGGACAGCAGCTCACCAGATGATCTGCGATGGAGAAGAAAAGAGCTGGATCAGCCATCACCAACTGAACCCTTCTCTCATCAGACTTCAATTCTCTGTGTTCAGGGCAATTTCACTTCTCAATTTTCAGCAGCTTCGCATGTTGAAAGTCATCATGGCAGAAGGGGATCACAGTTTTATTGCCGGGTCTTCACATGTCAGACAGGTCCACTCCTCTCTCCTTTAAGTTGCAATCGCAAGCCTTTCTCAGACTTTTGGGTGTGTGCTTACCACACTAGGAAGACTGCCAATGATTCTGCCTTTGGTACTTCTGCCAAATAAAATGAGTAGATAAGCCAAAGGGATCAGCTTAAATCCAGTACAGGATCACAGCAGATGGACTGATCAAATGACCACTCTGATTCAAAGCCAACCCAGCCGTCTGAGGCTGACAATCACAACAAACTGCTTTTTGCTCTCATGTAACAGATCCATGGGCAACCAGCCACAGAGGTCCAATCAGTCTCTGGGGGAGTAGTGCAATATGGTGTGCAGTCTTTTGGATATGCTCTTGCCCACAGTTATTGTTTAGAGTTGCTCTGGTTTGGTCCACATCCACTCAGCACAAGGATTGTTTCGCTCCAGTTGAAGGATATTTTTTCAAACAGAAACACATGCAATTAGTTTACAATTAGTCACACTGGGTAGACAAATGCACTGCCTACCATTAGGCCCAATGGAGGTAGCACCCTACACACTTGGGTTTAGATACATCCAAGAGGAGAGGTGTCACATGGGCACCCTGCCTTTCTTGTACAAAAGCACATCCATGCATGCTATAGACAATCAGGAGGTCCAGTCATGGTACACTAGTATTAACACTGGAGAAGCTCAATCAATCGTTCAGTAATTTGTGACGTGCGCTCCTCACCCGTAAGGGTCTCAGAAGCTCTGTATCCTACTATTAATATTCAGCTATCACACACTACTGGTGGTGCCTTGTCCGGGGCAGGAGGACAGCAGTCATCATTGTTGAAAACAGTACTGCTTTGGTTGTGCCCAGACTACCCATCAGAGTCTACCACTTTGCTAGTGAGCAACAAATAAAATCAGAGAGCACTTGTCAGGAAACTCAAGACATCTCCTGTACAAGAAAACATACATTCAACGTGAATACAAATTAGGAGCAGGTGAGTGAATAGTTTGGGAAAGAGCTATGAGTAAGAAAGTGTTTACTGCAAAGATTTTAAGCTGCATATATCTTATAGACTATTAAAAAAAAGTTGTGTGCGGATAAATAATTTGAAGGCATTCTCTTGTGAGCTTTACAGATCTTTTTGAAAGCTTTGTAGATTACACATCAGACAACCTTGTAGCCAAATCACCAATGTCTTCATGGGAACGTTTACCAGATCACATTTCCTGCTTAGCAGTTTTTAGGCAACAGCTGTCCTCCTTAGACCAGAAGGTATAGTCGTAAAATGTATCTTTGGGTAGGACTTCTTCTTACAAGTCTGAAGGCAAGGTTGATTTTTACACACACCTAACAAATACACCATGAGACCATTATTCCCCCCCAACCTCTACCGGGTTGGGCTAGTATACGTGAAACTATTCGATCTTGCCAATCACCATAAAAGTCAAGACCATGCATGAGTGTGCTGATGGGGGAGAGAGGGGATTCAGATTAGAAATGGTTGTCAATTTGTACATAACTAATGAAGAAAGTTGGGCCTTTTGAGTGGACTGTGGTTAGTTCCAAGAGTTTGACAGTATGTCTCTTCCATTTCCTACCTGACCACACCAGGCTAGAAGTTTCGTTTCTCGGAGGATAAATCCACCAAATTTTTTGTTTGGCTACATGTACTTTTGGCAAATGCTCACATACTGTATATTAGGTAATGTTAATATCAAATGTCAAACTGAGATGAGATGTGCGAGTACTCTGGTTCTTCCAACCAGAATCTTTTTCCAGAATGTACCCCCATTTGTCTCTTCACCCTAAGCTTAACAAATCATGAGTTGTCTCGGCTGACTCCTGTAAAATGAGATAGGACCTACCATACAGAGTCTAGAACGGAAAAGCCCAGTAAGCTTAACACACAACTCAAGTCAACTTTTTATGATGCAGCATTAAATTTAGAACCCTCAATGTAAAATGATGGGATCTCAGTTGGTAACCTACCCAAGGAATAACCGTTTAAACACAGACATAATGTAACCGTAACTTTTTAACAACAACCGTCATTATTTACCAACCACGACCACATATTATTGCAAATCTGATTGGGTAAATAAATACAGTCATTCAGAATGGGAAACTGGCAAAATAAAAAACACAACCACACAATACCTGAAAAGCTATCCCGATATTCTTTCCATACTGGTAAGCAATTTCATGAACCTTTGGATCCGGGCATCCCAGAATTGACACCTGAAAAAAATAACTAAGCTGTATAGTAGATAATGGCTTAATTGTTTTTTATTTCTACTTTTCACAGACAATGCATAATTGGCTATTTCAGAACAATTGCTCCGGAACCATGATAAATCACACCCACTTAACACAAATAATGGACAGATTCTCCGTTCAGTTATCCAGTCTGAATAATTACCAGGTCTTGTATTTTAAATGTGATCCGTGATCTCACAGATTGAAGAACCTTTATACTTCATGAATGTAATGCTCGACTGCCAGTAGACATTTGTAAGTTAAAATATTTTCTATTTTGTCTTATATTTAATAATTTCTAGTAAGGAGGTCATATGTGAAGAGCTATAATCTTTTCCAAAGAAGCTACATAGGTACATGGAAGCCAACGACTGCAGCAAATTGGGACAAATTACAATATCAGAGAGCTAGCGTACAATAATGGTGACACCATTACTGCACAATACCACTGAACATTTTCATTTTTTATCATCATCCATCAAACAATAGCTTACTGCTTTAAACAGGACTGCAGTTGGTGATGGATTATAGGAGAAAAATAAACACTCACAAAAGAGACAGATTAAGTAAATATTTCCACAATTAAGTGATCAGGCAGTCATTGCGAAAGGAAAGAAGGTGTGATAGTGTAGCAGCAGGGACTTAAACATAATTAGCTAAATAATAATACTAATGCATAGGTGAATACAAAAATGAGGTGGTAGCCACTGAAGAACTCAGTCCCCTGTCCTGAAACAAAGTATTAAAAAAAATATAAGAGAGCAGGATAGGAATAACCTGCTCCAAAAGGCCTTGTAGGGCTAAACACTTTTTTATTTTTACCACAAATATGAACAATAAATAAATAAAAATAAGCATAAAAGTACGCCTCCTAGGCTTAAAAGCAAAAGAAATATCACCCCCCCCCCCATAGGCTATGGAGCGGTGCATTATATTTTACATAGAAGCATGTGTGGCTCCTCTCCTCAAGCCTCCTTAAGCCCCCATGGACCCCATCCCCCAGGACTGAGGCATAATTAAAGGGGCGGGGGCCCACGACCCCATGCCCCTGCGCAGTGTGGGATTGGCAGCACAAGGGGAAGGAGGGTTGGCTGCAGAGGCTGGCCACAGGCCAGGCCCTGCAGTCAACCCCTGCTGCATTTAAATAACTATGGAAATTCACAAAAAAAAAATCAAAGGTTACAGAGGTGCTATAGTTAGGAATTTTCATTAATAAAACCTTAGAAATTCACACAAAAAAACAAAAAGAAAGAAAACAATTCTGCGCCTTGAGACTGGCACAAGTGATTTGCACTGCTTTACGAATCCTGAAGATATGTATACATTTTCACCCCCAACCCCCCAAAAAAACAATGATTAGAAGGACGTTCAAGTTAGGTTCTGAATTTACACACACAATATCATTTCAAGTAACTAGAACTCGTGCTTTAAGGGAACTATTACATCTACTTACCCCACATAGTACAGAAATGAGCTCCTATAGCATCATTATCATCATCATTGCAACATTTAGTATGAAATTATTAATGCATAAACTGTGGATGGCGGCGACATGAGTTCTAGTTACTTGCAATACCTAACTATAACAGCTGAATTTCTACGGTTCTGTGCATGTAAATTCAGAATCTAAGTATAAAGTTTGTTTTAGATCACACACACAAAATTTGGCAGTGGAAATAAACCGTAACATATGTATCAGTTGCTTCCCATTAGAAAAAAGTTCACCAATTACATATTTTTAAAATATCAAAATAGGGGTTGAGACTTACCAAACACAGATTATATTAATTGATGACAGATTTAACTAATGTTACAGAAAGCACAAATAATTAATCTGCACTAAAGAGTTACTAGTACGTTACATTTTGTCAAAACTTTAGGGGAATTAGCTATATATGGTTTTCATTGACAGTTTAGAATTCCTCCTCATACTCTTATTTATTATGTCATCCATTGACATTTTATTTAACATTAGGAACAGTTGTTTGTACAGGATTTACTATAGTCTACTACATTTTTAAAATGTTACAATACACCAAGTAGTTCAGTGACTAAAGGCAGTCGCAAGCCTGAATATTGCAACCCCTAACCTTGGCAAAAGTGAATTTCAAGCAAAGGCCTTGTGGCGCAAGCAGAGGAGTGCAGACAAATTATTTATAGCCCGCTTGGCAAATATTTGTGATTGCTACAGGTTTATTTGGGCTGAGTCCAAAAAAACATGTTAAGCACAGTTTATCAATGTTGGAATTGATCCTAATCTTGCAAGCACAATTCTGTAGACAGGAGAAACACTGAGTGATATGTGACTGATATGTGACTGTTTTCATTTTCTAAGTATTACTGGAAGAGAAACAGAACGTACATACTGCTTTACAACTGTTGGCTATGAGACTAGCAGTCTTCTTAAAGGTTTTTTCGAGGTAGTGTGCAAATCTCTCATTCTCGTCTTCTTTTGAGCCAAGTTGAAGAAATTCACCTAAAAGGAAGATTTAAATGCTTTATTTAGGCTATCATAATTATCATGCAACAATCTGTTGTTAGGAAAAAATCACTGTAACAGAAGCAAACGAAGTTACACACAAAGTAAACTCACCCTAAAGAAACATTAGGTCATTGCATTTGTTATGAACAATTCTTGAAATCTTAGGCAAGAAGATAACTACAATGCACCTCCAGGGAAAACGCTAACAATCCTCAAAGATAGAGTTGTATGTGGTTGGAGTGACAGATCTTGCCCTGCTGCTGCATGAGATGGTCCTGCCTGAGGTAGATAGCTCTATGACGGTTCAGAACCATGTTTGTCTGGCCTACATGGAAGACACCAAGATGAAGGTGAGAAATGTTTGTTGTAGCTTCTTTAACACAAAAGGAATAAGAGGAGAAGAAACGTAGAGAAATATCCTTGACCAGTTCACATATCAGGCATTGCCTATGGACTGTCGGTGTGGAAACCTGGAGGTGAAGTTTTGAGATTTTGCATCTTCACAAGTGGCGAATATGTCTATTTGCAGGAAACCCTAGCACAGTAGGCAAGGATTTGTGGATGGAGTTTCCCCTTGTGAACTTGATGTGACCAGCTGAGCAGGACCCAAAAGTCTTTGTATACTACCAGTAGATACTCCACTAGAAAATGTATTTAATGGCGCCAGTGCTGAAAGCTGTGGCGACTGAGTACTGCAATGTTTCAGTAGGCAGTATATGGTGGTCATGTTGTCTATTTTTATCAATACTACATTTCTCAGAGTGTTCTGGAAGGAGGATTGGACAGCAGGATAAATGTAGAGAAGTTAGAGGTAGTTGGTGCGAAACCCCTGTTGCTACAGTGACCAGGGACTCTGAACTGTTATGGTGTGGCGGTGCAACTGAGAAAAAGAAGCATGCGCCCATGGTGATGGTCTTGCCAAAGAAAGATGCGACCATGGTGTTGGTCTCCAGTGGAATGGGGTCCAGGAAGGGTCTGCCCTGCAACCGATTGTTGCTGTTCCACAACTGCAGAGAGTGAGGAGTACTGGCCTTCACCAACATGAGATCCTGTAGATGACCCTGAGCGTGGGACCATTGTGCTGGAAGCAATTCCTGCATGTGATCTGGCGCGGGGAACTATGGCAATGTAAGAAATCATCACTCCTAAAAAGCGCATTACTGAGAGGCAACAATTTAGCTAAAAAAAGAGGCAGTAGTTGATGGAAAGCTAGCACTCTGTTAGGGTTGGATTAAGTCAAGCCTGTGATGACACTGAGGATTGACCCTAGAAAGGGCCTAATTTAGATGGGCTTGGTGGTAGTTATTGTAAATCCCAAGCTGTGGAGCAGGGAGATGACAGCTTGAGTGCGAGCTAGGCACTGCTCTTGGTCAACCAATTTAAATGGTTACTTACCAGTAGGAGTAGTTTTGCACTGCAGCCAGAGTTAATCTGGATTTAGATACTGTGCATTTATTCCATCATCTGGTGGGTGGGAATCATGTTTTGTCCTGTTTTTTGTGTGGAGTCAAACATAATTTGGTGATAAGACCATCCCTTGTGAGATGTCACACAGGACCCCGGAAGTTCATGTGTGTCGCCACCAGTTTAGATTTTATTTTCCATTCTTTTCTTTCTTTTTCACCCTTTTCCTTTTTTGCACATATTGTTCCACGTACTTCCTCCAGTCTTGAATCTCAGTTCTCTTCGGTTTGCTTTTTCCCCCATTTCAGGGGAGGCAGGCGGGTCGCATGTGAATCCAGAAAACTCTTCAGACTGCAAAACTACTCGTACTTTCAAGTAACCATTTCGCTTTGCAGCAGGAATCCTCTTCTGGATTCTAATGCTGTGCATCTGATTACGTAGTGGTGTTTGGTTCTCTGGGAAGTATGGGTTGAAATGTAAGTGAATTGGCAAACAGGTGTTTAGTACCTGTTGACCCACCTGTGCTTGAGTTTTTAAATGGATGTCCATACAGTAATGTTTGATGACGGTGTGTGGGGTCGCCTAGGTTCTAGCCATGCAGATGTCGGCAAGCGGTATGTTTGCCAGAAACGCCAGGATTGCGTCTTCTTCCTGTTCAAGTGCACCCTGGGCCGTGTGGCTAAGGTCTTCCCCACCTCTACATAGCATATTTTGATAGTTTCCACTATACCCCGTTCGCAATCATTCCCTTGGTTACCTGTGTACCGCTGCTCCCCTGGCAAAGGAGACGTAGAGCTGGTCCCCCCTTTCGGATTGGTTTGGTCTCTAAGTTGGAAGCACATGAGTGCTCTTAGCACATCCAAGGTATGGAGTGCCATCTCTGCTTGAAAGATGCTGAAAGAAGGCTGGCAGTTGGTTCTTCTGGTTGACATGGAAAGGCGGTACCACCTTTGGTAGGAACTGTGGGTTTGTTCTCAGGCCAACCTTGTCCATGTGGATTTGAGGTTCTAGGATTGTAGGTGCTTGTACTCGCTAACCCTGCTGAGTGACAGGATAACTATTAGCAACGTTGTCTTTAGGGTTAGGAACTTCAATCCCATCTTGGGCATTGGTTCAAATGGTTCTGCCATGGGTTCTGTATTTAGGTTCCACATGAGTGCTAATGCTGCTCTTGGTGGCAGCACGGTTTGATCCTTCCAGGAATCTTTTTATTATTGGTAGTGTGACAAAGGTGTTGCCACTTGTTCTTCTGATGTAAGCGTCTATGGCGGTCAGGAGGACCTTTAGTTATGTGCACTGTTCCCAATAAGGCGCCCGCCCGCGCACACTTCTCTACCCCGAGCGCGCAGTGCCATGTGTGGAGCATAGACAGACGGCATATCCCGCAAGAGTATTTACGGCGCTGCTTTTCAAAGGCATTTGCAGATGGGATTTAAACAGGCATTCAGCTATCACCATCTTAAATAGTACATGTTGCTGCATAGAAACCTCCGGACTATGATCAGGAAGTGGCTGTTTACATCCATTCGGATTTGTATTGTTTTGGTAGTAACGCAAGGCTGCGGGACAGATCGAGTGCTTTTGTTCAAGTATCCATGTTAATTGCAGCTCGTGAAGGGGCTGCAATTAACATGGATACTTAAATGAAAGCACACAATCTCCCCCGAAGACTCTCTTTACTACCAAAACAATACAGCAATTCAGCAAACAAGGCAGATTAACCTAGAAATACACGCAGTATTTTTAAACTTGCTGTATTGTTTTGTTAGTAAAGCGAGGCTGCGGGGAGATCGTGTGCTTTTATTTAAGTATTCATGTTAATCGCAGCGTGTAAAGGGGCTGCAATTAACATGACTATTTATGTAAAAGCACACAATCTCTCCCGCAGCCTTGCTTTACTAATAAAACAATACAGCAAGACTAGGGCCGGCTTTAGCGCTGGCGGCGCCTAGTGCGACAATGTTAGTTGGCGCCCACCCAATAACCACCTCCACCATGGATTCTCTCACTAACACCCTTTAACAGTGACCAAATCCCATTAACCACTCTCTCAGATACATTGAATTAGTTGTATAGCGAAACTCATACCATTAAAGGATGTCAGAGGCATCACACACACACATAACACATAGACAATCAAACATAAGTTGTGTAAATCAGCTTATAGGAAATGCTACATAAGCCAAAGGACTAAAAGTGTAGGAGTCACATGCCATCCATACTGGTAGGCCGTATAGTTTAGGGGTGCTTGGTGTAGAGAAGCACAAACTCAGATCCGGTAAAAAAAAGAAACAGCATAGTTGGGAGTTTTATTTAATAATAAGAATTGATTTCTACCCATATTAACCCTTTTTGCAACATTAATCTATGCTCTAATGTATACTTTGCAGTGTGTATGCAGTTCTATGATGAAACTTAATGCCGCACTATTCTATATTACTTTAGGTTATAAATTGCAAGTAACAAAAGGATTTCTCTTTTAAAAGCAGTAACCTGCTGATCTATTTACATTGTATGCACTCTGTAATCTACATGGTACAAGTTGTTTGCAGCAGGCATATTAACCCTCTGCACTACCTTCACATAAGTCAAAACATCAACTATACAAAACTCCAATCTCTCTCCTAGAAGAACATTAATCACAGGAGTTAACTTGACATTTTTGTGAGGCCTGGTAATTGCTGGAGGAAAGGAACATGGCAGCTGGTGCTTTAAAAAACATACTAAACTTGCAAATACGGCGCCCCCAGGAAGCCAGCACCCGGTGCGGTGGCACTGGTCACACCACCCTAGAGCTGGCCCTGAACAAGACAGCCAAGGCAGACACGCAGTGTTTTTAAACTTGCTGTAGTATTGTGTTACTGAAGGGCGCTTCAAAGGTAGTACTTATATGTGCTCTTAATGGAGGCCTTGCAATATGGCCACAGGGTTTAGGATTGCTAGATCTGCTGCCTCATGAGGGCGTATCTAAGTCAGAATGAGACGAGATCTTCGAACAATGTGTTTCTTTTCCATCCACCAAGTAATGCGGATTTGTGAGATTGTGAGACAATTCACTCCTATTTTCCTCTGTGATATTGCATCAAGAAGGCAAGACACAGAATGGGATCAGAGTTAAAGGAAGTCTCTGCAAGTTACAGGGCCCAGCCCCTCCACTCTTTCATTGTATTCCAATAACTGCCAATTGCTATTGGTGATGCTGATTGGAGGACAGTTCTGATTTAGGGTTTACCGATGCGGGGCAATAATTCCTGTCGGGTTTGGATGTGGGGTACCCTTTTATGTTGTAGGATAGTTCAGGGCACCAGTGTAGGTGGGAGAAGAGAGGAGGCATTTAGTAGGGTTTTATGAGGTGCACAATGTGTCAGCCATCACAGCTCAGAGCAAAAGGCACACAATCCCCCCGCAGCAACGATCAATTTAGTAAGGAAATGCGTGAGAACGTTGACAAGGCGTGTGCTTTTTTGCAGAAGTTTAAAAAAAGAAAATACCAGCAGGAGACTTAGAACTGGGCACCATGCGGCCATGTGATTCAGTTCCCTTATCTGCAAGTAACTGAGAGCGCTTGGAGAACAGATAAATGTAAATCACAGACACTATAAAAACACCGGGCCATTTCCGTAATACAGTTTCCTCCTATGCAGTCAATACCCAAGCGCTGCAATTGGCTGCAGCATGCCATTGAGGTGACATTCAAGCTTGTCTCTTACAAATATGCTCTTTCCTCATCCACTCGGATGGGAGTCTGTTTTGCATAAAAGGATTGCATTTCTGAATATGCTTTAATACATAAACTAAACCCTGAGGTGTAACATGAATTGCTTTAAGGTAGCCTAACTGAGTGCTCAGTGCTAACCATGGGCCCTTCCCAGCCACTTTCACTGCTGTTGTGGTTGTTGTTGTTGTTCTCTACCCCAGCAAGTTTTTTTTCTTCCCTGCTCCCTTGAACCAAGGTTTTCTATTTCTGCTACCTACTGATCTGTGACTGCACCACTTCCCTACCCACATGTAGCAATGTTGCCCGTTCCTGTCATCCCCTGGTCTGTCACTGAACTTCGCCCCTGCCTACCTGCAGCAATGTGTAGTTTTCCTGCCAGCTTTCACTTTTTAGCTGAAAGCCTTACGCTGTCTGGTTTGCTAAAAACATTTTGGAGACATTCAGAAAGCTGACATAGGAATGCATTCTGCCCGTTGCTTACCGTTGGCTTGGGGTTTGTAACTCACATTGTCATGCTTTCTATTTGCTGGCTTTATTTGCTTTAGGCTGTCTAGCATGAGTTTGTCTCTCCCGTTGACCAAACTTTGATTACTGTATTCTTCCACAAACTCACTTTCTGTAAACAGGCCTTTACATCTTGGTGTTATCTTGTCACATTTGCGGTGCATTTAACCCCTTCACTGCGGCGGCTATTCCGCCGCAGTGCTAAGGGGGCGGGGCGGCCGCGCGGCGGCCGCATGCTGGTGACGGAACCGCTCCGTCACCAGCGTCGGTTGAGCTATGCTGGTGACGGAGCGGTTCCGTCATGGCCCGCACTGCTCAATAGAACCCTCAGCGCAGGCGCGGAATTCGCGCTGCGCATGAGCGTTCTATCGAGCGGGGCGGGCCATGACGGAACCGCTCCGTCATCAGCACAGCGCACCCGCAGCTGATGACGCAGCGGTTCCGTCATCAGCATACAAGGGGTTAAAGACTGAGGTCAAATGTCAAGCTTTCGCTTCAGAGGGGGCTTGGTGTTTACTTTTCTTTCTCTAACTTCAAAGTGAGAGAATGTATGCAACAATCCTGCAAGGCATCCATGTAAGAGGAGAGGGTGTAGGACTTTATTCCCTAGCACATAAAAAATGAACAGTGCTAATTTTTCAAAATAGATTAATATCAGTACAAATGTAGCAAACAAAATGTAAACTCTAAAGTGTGCTGGAAACAAATATTTGAATATGAGAAAACACAAATACAATAGGTGATGACTTATTCACACATTATTGTTTGTGTGGAGTTTTACCCCATTTTGGTATAAATGTAATGCTCATTTCAATTGAAAATGTGTTGTCTGTAATGGTAGTGCGCTACCACACCATGCATACTCCACTTTATACCACTCCCCTTCGCTCTATGCCCTTCCACTCTGACACGCCACTCCACTGTACAACATGCTACTCCACACCAAGGCACTCCACAACATGCCATGACACTCCACTCCCCTCCACACCACTTATCCCACACTACTCTACCCCACCCCAATCTATTATACTCCAAGGCACCCAATCTACCCCAGTCCACTCCAATCTACCTAACCCCACTTTACATTGCATGCACATTACACAGAAACACTGAATCATAGTGTGTAAATCAATGTATAGGTAATGTTACATCAGACCGAGGACTACAAGCTGTAGAAGTCACAAGGCATCCATAATGGTAGACAGTATAGTTTAAAAGTTCTTGGTCTGAAAAAGAACACACTGAGAATTTAAAATGTAACATCATGGTTGGGGAGTGGCTTTAATAATAAGAATTGATTTGTGCCCAAGTGAAACCTTTTTGCAGCATTAGGATAATGAAAGACTGGAGGGGAAATGAATAATGCTCTAATCTATACCTTGCAGTTTGCATGCAGCTCTTTGATAGTTAATAGCTCACTTTTCTATATTAGGATTTAAACTTATAAACTGCAAGTAACAAAAGGGGCTCTCTGACAGAAGCAGTAATGCTGTGATCTATTTACATTGCATGCAATTTGTGATCTGCATGGTTCACCTGCTTTGCATCAGGCATTTTGACCACCTCCACTACTTTATGAGTCAAAACTTCCACTAGACAAAAATCCGATCTCTCTGCAGCTGGTCCATCAATCTCCAGAGTTATCCAGCCAAAGTTAAACGGAGAAGCCAGTATTGAGCCCAAGTTTTCTGGTACCACAATGTTCAGCCACTAAATGTACATACTCCTCCAAGTCCACCTTAACACCTCCCAAGTCCCTTACCACTACCCTGCATGCATCAGAGCGGGTCTGTGTCACACCAAAACCAAATATTTTTGGCCCTTGGGAAAATATTTGCAGGTTGCCCATGGTCTATTGCAAATTTGAGTACATGCAAATGTGTGTGAATGGGACGCATATCTGTTAAAACATTGACATGGCAAAAGGTAAAGAAAGTGCAGGAGAGTGGCTGGATTGTGTGGGGAGGTGCAGAAACGTTTAGACTAATGGATGCTAGTAATGAAGCACAGGGGAACGTGCCTATTTGCCTAAACTGGAATCCCAGGTAACTATTTGGTCGTTTTTCCTACTGGAGTATCTGGGCCAGTCCTATTCATTAATTGTAACTCTTAGAGCCTTTGCTAACCATCTTGTCTTCAATTGCAGGTTTGCAGTCTGTAATGTATTTGGATTTGAATGGTCAGGTGTGAGTACCCACAAACACAAGGTAATTCTGTTTAAGTTCCACGTTGGATCTGGAGGGTGCTGGGTAAATAGATTCACAATCTGCACCCCTTTTCTTTTGCAGGTTTGTGAGACTGTGCTACAAATACAGTTGTACAGGCAGACGTGAGTACAGGCAGAACAAACAAGTAATTCTTTGGTAGAGTTACACTTTGGTGCATCTTGTGCATTGTACTATAACATACCTTACCCATGTTTTCTTATGTCGTAGGTTTCGGAGACAGTACCCCACACATTTAAACGGGCATACGTGAGTACAAGCAGAGCAGGCAATTGTTTGGTAGAGTTAAACGGTGGTGCATCTTGTGCATTGTAGTATACCAACATACCTTACCCATGTTTTCTTCTGTTGTAGGTTTTGCAGACAGTACCCCACACATTTAACAGGCATACTAGAGTAGAAGCTGAGCAGGTAATTGTTTGGTAGAGTTAAACTGTGGTGCATCTTGTGCATTGTAGTATAACAACATACCTTACCCATGTTTTCTTCTGTTCTAGGTTTCGCAGACAGTACCCCCACACATTTTAACTGGCATACATGAGTAAAAGCACAACAGGTAATTGTTTGGTAGAGTTCCCTTATGGTGCACATGGTATATTGCTGTATCACAAATTCACAATGTGCTGAAACAATCTTTACTTCTATTGCAGGCTCTACGGGCAGTACTACATTTAAGTTTGAAAGGGCATGGCAGTGGACAGAAAAATCCAGGTAATTACACTCTACGTTTTGCCGGCGATGCCTGAGTATTATGTGACAGACTGCAATAATGAATATGGGCATCAATTTTAGCCATGTTCCTTATTTTGCTGACTTTGTGGCCTAGCAGGCTAAACCCAGTTATCACAAATATGTTCAAGCGCAAAGCTGTACCTTCTGCAGAGTGTGATGCTTCACCACAAAGGAAGAAATGTTGCCTTGTATTCAAGGAAGAATGGATGAAAGAAATTGTGGATGCTGAGACACAAATTACAAAGCAAGGATTGCCTGCAACTTGGGGAACTATTTCAATACAGTCCTGACGTGGGCTTGATTTGCAAAGCATGTGCCAAAGCCAAGATTGTAGAGACTTTTCTACAGGGAAGAAATGGAGTGATGGCTGGAAACTGGGTTACCTGAAACGCTATCTAATTAGCAAAGTTCATGGGTGTGCCATGGTGATATTGAGAAACAAAAGTGCTGCTGCCAGGTTTGCTTTTGGAGTGTGGGCAATGTGGCCAGAAACTCTCACTTACAAAGCAAATAGAATGGAAGTAGTTGAACGACAAAGATCCCTGCCTGAGGACATAAAGATTCTCATCAACAAAGTGTTGCTGGCAGTCAAGATGAATACTTCAATGTTATCTGTACAAGACATCCATCACCACTTAGCTTTGTATGTGAAGATACCAGACAGCAGGAGGAGCAAGAACTATGCCTTTGAGTTCCTTGAGTCCATCAATAGCATGATACACCGTGAAGGTATGGCAGAACTTCGTAACGCTTTGTATCACACATTGATAATTGATGAGAGAACAGATATTTCTGTTACAAAAATTCTCATCCTGTACTTCAAGTTCCGACCTGTAACCTCAACAGAGCACAAAACACTGTTTGGGGGCATAGTGAAGCTGACTAGTTGTAATGATGTGGCTATCAATACTGCTGTGAAAGAATTCTACACTGCCAATGAACTGGACCTCATAAAAATGGTCATGTTCACATCCAATGGTGCGTCTCTGATGCTGGGTCAAAATAATGGTGTTGCTACTCGCCTTAAACAATCCATTCCCAATCTAGTTAAGCAGCATTGGGTCGCTCATCGAGAAGATTTGGAATTTGATGGCGCCTGGAAGAGGGTTCCAATGATTAAAGAGATGGAGGCATTATTAAGGACTGTCTACACTATGTTCTCCAGATCTCTTGCAAGGAAGTTCAAGCTGGATGAAATGGCATCGTTCACTGATTGTGAAGTGGTCTCTTTTCGACCATTGAATGAAGTACGGTGGCTTTCAAGGCATTTTGCTGATGGTGCACTAATTCGGAATTACGAGGCTGTTCTAAAGTACTTTGAGCATGAGAACGTTGTAGAGAATGATCCAGTTGCTAAATATTGTTACAAAAAGCTATCTGACTCAAACTAACATATTTCCCTTGCAGTACTTAATGACATTGATTGAATTTGCATCTTTGTGCAAACTGTTCCAAAAAAGTTATTGGACTACTGTTTAAGCTGTACAGTATGCAAGAGCAAACATTGGCCACATTAAGGAACACTATTTGGGGGACACTGTCTTTTGGAGCAGCAATGTAAGAGATATGATGGTATTGTACAAGGAAAGGCAAGAGTTTGACAGTGGGCCTATTTTGTCTTTTGTTTCCCTTCTTTGTGAGCATATGCAAAAAAGGTTATCTGAAGATGAACTGAAAGAATGGGCAAGTTTTGAAATCCAGGCAATAGCAACACAATCAAATCTTGATTTTGGGACTGAGAATATATAAAGACTTGTTGGAAAGTATAAAAAGATCTTGGTCCTGGGTGATTGTGAAACACCAGAAGATGTTGTTCGACAATACAGAGACTATAATTATGTGGTGGCAGAACATGTAAAGGGTAGGTTATTTACCACCTTAGAAGACATGGTGAATTTCCCTGTACGCAATGCTGCTCAGTATTGTGTGGCGTCTCAGCTTGATGTCTGCGCAATATTTCAAGCATTAGTGCAGATTGTGAACTAAGATTCAGCCTCATAAAGACTATCAAGAGTACATTGGGGAACAGACTAGAGCAGAAGCATTTGGATATGCTGATGAGGACAAAGGCCAACCTCCTGAATGGGAAAGTTGACCTTGATAGAGTTTATCAGCACTGGAAAAATGGCAAGGATCGCCGTGAGAAGCAACCCGGTCACCCATCTAGTGATGCCACTGGACGTGTCTGAACGTCTCTCCCCCACAGCCCATGTATGCCTGGATGTCAGTTTTACAAACTATCTCTGGCGGGATAGCCCAACATTACTCAGTAGCTTTCACATCAAATTGTAAATGTTATGTAATTTTGTAACTTATAGTGTATATGTGATATTGTATAGGCTCTCAACATTTCCCCACCCAATGAACAGTGCTCCAGTTAAGAATATTTGTAAAATCTTATGATGGTACCACCGTTGGAGTCTTGTGCTTTTCAAAACCTAAAGTATACTTGCCTGTGTAACCAATTCATGTCATGGTGTGTTTATCCAACTTGCAAACAAGCCTTAAGACCCTTAACGTGGCGCTGTATATGTGAAAATGCACCATCTTTTCACTTTAAGTAAACGTTTGGAATGACATTAGGCGTGCACACGTGCGTGGTCTGGTTCCTGGCTCACATAGCCATGGTTGCAGCTCACAGAGACCCTCCACTGTCGCACACAGAGGAAAAAAATTTAGAGGGAACATTGGTTATGTGTAGGTAAGGCCTCTGTCTAGTAGGTGGGTAAGGTATGTAAACACCATCACAAGTTCTGTCCTTGTCTCTAGTTGCTATTGATCTTTGCACCAGTCGATGTATCTGGCTCACGTGACCATGTAGCCTTTTCCGGTGCTCAGTTTACCTGCCTCTTTCAGGATTTCCATTCTTCCAGAGGGCAGTTGAAAGTGCACCAAACTATAGGTATTTAGTAGCCATGCCGCTAGGTTGTGTGTGGCTGCCTCCAAGTGACACATTCCCCTGTTCTGTGTGGTTAACAGGTCCCTAGCTGCCTTGATTGGCATGATTTGTCCTTTGAACATCTCTAGTAGAATACTAGGTCTGTCTGGCCCATTGTGTGGTGATTAGTATGAGTGACGTTCCTGGTTGTCTGCCCATGCCCAGCACTCAGGATCAGGGGAATCAGTGTAAAGGAGTAGGCAAATTTCCCTGACCAGTCTATCGACAGGACATTTTCCTTGGAATAGTGGTGTGGAAACCTGGACGTGAAGTTTCAGCATTTTGTGTTTGAGGATGCGAACAGGTCTATGCTTGGTGTTCCCCACTGTTGGAACACACTGTCCACTATGTCCTGCTAGACTCCCATTTGTGGGAGGGTTCTCTTGCCTGCTCAGTCTGTCAGCTTCTGTGTTCTGCTTCGCGGGAAGGTGTACTGTTAGAAGGGACGTGCTCTATTGGATCACCCACTTCCATATCTCGGTCCTAGTTTTGCCTGTGGGAATGACTTTGCTCCCCCTGCTTGCTAAGGTAGAACACAGTCATTGTGTTATCAGTCTCTATAAGCACTGCCCGCCACTTCACACGCGCCTGAAAAGCTTTCAGTGCTAGAAAGACCATATTTAGTTCCAGATAGTTTGTGTGTTTCACAGATTCCACAGGGCTCCAGAGATCGAAGATCTTCAGATTTCCTATGTGCACTCCTCAGCCCTTGTGGAATGCATCTGTTATGGTCATAGTGGGAGTCGGCAGCTTGGAAGGTCTCCCAACACTCGCGTTCGTCAGGTTGCACTATTCCATCTCCTTCTGAATCCTTGATGTGACAACCACTAGATCCTCTCAACTCCCCATGGCTTTTAACCATCCATTGCACATCCATGGGTCGCATATGCGGTCTTGCATGTGGAATGAGGGGAATGCATGAAGCCATTATGCCTATCAGCTTCATGATAGTCCTCACTGTCAGAGAAGTCCATTCCGGTAGAGGGGAGATTGATCCGCTCTGGAGGATGCCCTCTTGGGGACTGGGCATACATGTGCTGTCCTTGAGTCCAATGCTGCCCCCAGGAACACCTTCACCCTCTCTGTGACCAGTGATAACTTTTCATGATTTAAGGTAAAATCGAGATTTTGAAGCACTCTGATGACTGTTTGCATGTCCCTGTGGCATTTTTGTTTCGACTTTGCCTTTACAAACCAGCCGCCCAGGTATGAGCAGATGTGTATACACTGTATTCTCGGGTGTGCTGCCAACCCTTTTGTTTACACTCAGTCCACAAAGAATTAGAGGTATTTCTTGTGTCTCTGGTTCATTGGTATGTGAAGGTAGGCACTGTTTAGGTCAAATGTAGCCATATAGTTTCCCCTTCGTAGGAGTGGGATCATCTCTTGTAACTTTGTCATTTTGAAATGCTTAGTTCATATGAGCTTATTAGGTACCGGAGGTCTAGGATGGGTCTCAGTCTAAAGAGAGTGAGAGAGTGAGAGAGTGAGCGAGCGAGCGTGTGTGTGTGTGTGTGTGTGTGTGTGTGTGAGTCTCTCTCTCTCTCTCTCTCTCTCTCTCTCTCTCTCTCTCTCTCTCTCTCTCTCCCTCCTCTAAGGGTGGCACAATAAGTGATGCAGCCCTTAGAGGCCTTCCCTGGTGACAGTACCCTTGGTACATATGGTATCATTTATAATGGACTGACATTTGGCCAAAGGGTGCCAATTGGGTTTTGTATTAATGCCATTTAGGGAAACAACATAGGCCCTGGGTACCTGGTTGGCAGGAACCCAAGGCACATTCAGTCAAAGTACATCAACAGTTTGACAAAAAGTGGGGGCAGCCATAAAATAAAAAGTGACCACTTTCTTACATCATATGAATCACTTTCTTGTTCCTCCCCTCGCAGGTTGCCCTCTGCCTCCGGACTTCACTCGAAAGGGCTGACTCATCGAGTGTTTGCCACTGCTGTTGAGCAGATTGGCGTGCAACTTGTTGCTTGAAGTTCTGCTGCTGGAATTGTTACAGGGTTGGTTGTTGAGATACCTGCTCTGCCTTTTGGTCTTCTGTTGGAGGCACCTCCCCTCCTGAAGAATTGTCTGAACTGTAAGGCCCCCGTGGCCTTACCTGAGTCAGTGTCCTCCTTGATTTGTTGGAGTGCTACATTCCCGGCGATCCCAAAGAGAGCCTTCCCTGTAAACAGCATGTTTATGAAGGAAATATTTACCTCTGCTTTGGAACTGGAGATGCTGAGCCATGCGTGCTTCCTCAGTCTGTTTGCCGGCGGTGTCTACTGCAACTAGCGCATATCTGAGGCAGGAGTTGCAGATTTACTTGCCCTACTGGATGACTGCTTTCACTCTGTTTTTGGAACTCCTTTGGGAGGTGCTGTATCAGTCCTTCCATTTGTTCCTCATTGCTGGTGGCCATATCTGTTGAAAGGACCGTTGGAATTTGCAATTCTCCATTGCTTGGCGCCTCCCTTTCCCTCTTCCTAGCCATCATGTCCATTCTCTTGCTTTCCTTCTCAGGAGGAGGTACGGTCGATGTGGGGGCATTGTTCCTTTTTCTGGCTGTGTCTACTATGATACGAGTTTGCTGGTACTTTCCCTTGAAGTACTGGGGGTCTCGGGTGGAATGCTTCAATTGTTCTCCACTCAAGAAGTAATCGCCCTAGCTATGGCAGGTTCCTTGAAGGCTTCTTTGCCCTGATCTAAAATTCTGGGAAACATTGACAGGTATAAGTTCACCCTGTAAAATGGCATCAGATTTTCTAGGAGGATGCAAGATTTCTCACTCTCTTCCTCTAGCCATAAGTGTCTGTCACCCACTTGATTAGTCGACTGTACATGGGAACGTCATCCAGGGATGAGGGCCTCAAGGGGTAGCTGTCGACTCCTTCCTGAAAGGATTTGGCATCGAAATCCTGTCACTGGTAGCTGAACTAGCCCGGTTTTTCTACCAAACAGGACTGTTCATCCACGTCCTGACTCTGGAAGATGGCGCTTGTCGTCCGGTGCACATAATGAAATACAAATCCTTGTAAAGAACTCTTAACCCCTCTGGATGAAGGAGCAGAACATATATTACAGGACCATTTATTTTGGATATTACAATCAGAGATCTATTTATATATAATGCAGGGCATTTCAAGAGAAAATATATCAGGATTTTGGAGATAATCTGCAACCCTGGGGAAGTCCACATGGAGAAAAAGCATTGGCTAGGCGGACTATCCGTATCCACAACAGAATAAAAACAAGCACTGGCGTTGCCAATAGGTCTCGCAGTAGGAAAGTTGGAGCTATTTGTTTTGTAAATGACACATTTTATATTTATGTGTTGGTTTTGAAAATCGCGAAATTAATTGTTTTGTTATTTACAATGCCAATACTTTTAACTTTTGCAAATGTGACACTCATAGTATTTCTAATGCAAATGTTTTGTATTTACGTGACTTAGAAGTATTGATATTACAAATAACAATGGTTTTTAAATAATTAATACTTAAATAAAAGTTATTGTAATTTATAATGGCAATAGCTTAAACTGTTGTAAATACCTTTTGTGAAGATTATGTTCAGTGTATTTTATTGTGAGGAAAATAAAAGAACAGAAGTGAAATATTAACGTATTTTTGTGACATTTGTGTAATGTGAGAGAGTGTGAGTGAGTTTGAAAAGGGTGATTATGTGTGTTGCACGTGAGCAGTGGGAGGTGTTGCACGTGAGCAGTGGGAGGTGTTGCACGTGAGCAGTGGGAGGTGTTGCACGTGAGCAGTGGGAGGTGTTGCACGTGAGCCGTGGGAGGTGTTGCACGTGAGCCGTGGGAGGTGTTGCACGTGAGCAGTGGGAGGTGTTGCACGTGAGCAGTGGGAGGTGTTGCACGTGAGCAGTGGGAGGTGTTGCACGAGAGCAGTGTGAGGTGTTGCACGAGAGCAGTGTGAGGTGTTGCACGGGAGCAGTGTGAGGTGTTGCACGAGAGCAGTGTGAGGTTTTGCACGAGAGCAGTGTGAGGTGTTGCACGAGAGCAGTGTGAGGTGTTGCACGAGAGCAGTGTGAGGTGTTACACGTGAGCGGTGTTACACGTGAGCGGTGTTACACGTGAGCGGTGTTACACGTGAGCGGTGTTACACGTGAGCGGTGTAACACGTGAGCGGTGTAACACGTGAGCGGTGTTACACGTGAGCGGTGTTACATGTGAGCGGTGTTACGTGAGGTGTCACACGTGAGCAGTGAGAGGTGTCGCACGTGAGCAGTGAGGTGAGCAGTGAGAGGTGTCGCACGTGAGCAGTGAGGTGAGCAGTGAGAGGTGTCGCACGTGAGCAGTGAGAGGTGTCGCACGTGAGCAGTGAGAGGTGTTGCACGTGAGCAGTGAGGTGAGCAGTGAGAGGTGTTGCACGTGAGCAGTGAGGTGAGCAGTGAGAGGTGAGCAGTGAGAGGTGAGCAGTGAGAGGTGAGCAGTGAGAGGTGAGCAGTGAGAGGTGAGCAGTGAGAGATGAGCAGTGAGAGATGAGCAGTGAGAGGTGAGCAGTGAGAGGTGAGCAGTGAGAAGCGTTACACATGAACAGTGAGGCCGCTGGCGGGTGATCATTTAATATTCCTAACTCTGCTGGTGCTCGAGGTCGGAACCTTGTCACACGAGCTGTGTCCAGAATCCCGTGTGCTTTGTTTTTCACAATTATTACTTTACCACATTAATCGTGCATGCTGTGAGTTGTGCAGGTTCACGGCTGCCAATCAATATGAATTCTGCCGTTCGGTTTGGTTGCAAAAGTGAAAGTCACCAGGTGCAAAAGAACTATAATTTTCATTATTCGTAAAGGGTTCAAATAAGGAGTTTTGAGTAATATGGCCTGAAAATCTCACGAGTGCCAAGTTCTGTAAGCATGAATTATGTGGGATTACCAGAGCACTCCCTGCAACCCACTTTTCCTTTTACAACACAGTTGTGATCTGAAACGTCAATCAAATTAGTCCAGTTGAGGTGCACGTAACCTCCACTACCAGTATGCACTGTTAATAAAAACAAACTTTTTATCAGAACATGGTGTCTCTAATGATGTGGACTCACCTGGTAATGTGTATGCCTTCCGGATGCTTTTAATTCTGTTTGTGAAAATCCAGGTTAGTTCGGGTAATGAAAGGTCTCACTAAAGTTTCAACAAACCGGTGGCGCAGTTTAAAAAGACAAGTCTGAGGCATGAAAGGAGCCGAGGCATCGAGCGACCATATGGAGAGGGAGGGGGTGGTGATTAGCGAGCGAGAAGAAAAGCCAGAAACACCAGGGGGGGCGGAGAAGCCGAACCCTTTGAAGTAGTTCACGGCCTGGCGCCCGTGAAAAAAAAAAGAAGCAATTAGGGGGGAAGAGAAGGGAGGCCAGCACACTGCGCACGCCAGGTAAGCCATGAATAATTAGGGGAGGAGAAGCCCTTTGATGTGCTGGGCTGGCCGTGAATGCGCGTGCTTGTTTGCTCACGTGATTCACGTGAACTCTAAGAAAACTGCAGCGCAAGAAGCCCTTGGTTTGACGAGGATTTTGGCTACTTGAATTCTCGCTCCCTCAATGCGCTTGCGCGCATTGTAGGTCACGAGACCTAATAAATCAAGAATTTTTCATTGAGATCACGTGACTCCTGTACATTACTACCGTCTGCTCCTGTTAATACGAGCTTGATTGATTACATACATTATGGATGAAAGTGATTATGCTTTGATAATAAGGACGTAAGGAAATATTATGTAAGAAATTGACAGGATTACCATGATAGTATGATTAAGAAGGATAACATATGTCCTGATAACAGACGCTTCTGCTTTATATGTGTTAACAAGTGTTTCTATGTGGTGATTTATAGGCAGTAGGATCATAAACAGTTGAGCGTTTAAATTGTGTTACAGATATTACAGATCAATACTAGTGTGACTAACATATAGCCTTACTGCCTTTTTCTTGTCTGTAATCTTCTTACATGTAATTGAATAGGTCCTCATGCTCTTTTTAATGTGGTTCCGACACAGAGTACCTCGATGTTCAGGCAAGTCTTCTCTGAAGTCCTTTGTCTCCAAGGGTTTCACTGAGAAATGATGGGGCCTGAGGAAATTGAACTCCTTCTGCTGCAGGCATGCTGCCCCTTCAGCCTTGAGTCCATGCCGTTTCATTCTGACATTGAGCAAGAGTTTGCAGGTCATCGGAGAGGGGTTCCTCTTTGAGGCAATCGGATCCATGTCCTTTGCCTCCCTGGCCCTACCCTTCAGCATCCCCTTTGCTCCTGCCGGCATCAAAGCTTGTTTAGAAGGCTTGCCCCTATTAGCGTCCTTTGGTCAGGAACCCGTGCAGCTCCTTGTATCTGCCAATTGTTTCAATGTTGGGTTGGCCTTCAGGGTATTACCTTCCTCTTTTTGTCATCCCTCACAGCTTCTGCTCTTTTGAAAATCGACAACACCCCCTTGAGTATCTGAACCTCCTCCGTCTGCCGGCTCGGCTTCAACTTGTTTTTGGTCGTGGACAAAACCAGGTCACACAAGGGACGTGCTTACGACCAAATGGTGGTAGACAACACACACACACACACACGAAAGTAGGACAAAACTCAATTCTGAACCTAAGCACTGGATGGTGGAATAGATGCACAGCATGTGAATCCAAAAAAGGATTCACAACGTGTTCCTTCTCTTCTTTCATGAATTGGTAGTGTTGTCCACTTACCATGAAGCGAAGGTAGTACCAATAAACTGTATGTTATGGGCATGTGGAAGCAGGTGTCATTTAGATCTAGGGTGGCCATGAAGTCACATTACTCCAGCAGATGGACACCCTGAAGGGTTGTCATATGAAAATGTTCTGAGAAGATGCATTTGTAGCGATGCCCTAGGTCAAGAACTGGCCTGAGGGAGTAACCCCCTATGCCATGATGTTGTAAGGCCACTGGCTCTTTGGCCCTTTGAGCAGGTGGAGTGTGTGCTCTTCCTCTTGAAGAAGGCAGAGTTGTTGTGTGCTTAGGGTCGGACCACAAGGTAGAATGGGTTGAGATAAGCTCCAGGCAATACCTGTGTTCAATGATTCCTAGAACCCAACAATCTGATGTGATTTCTTCCCAATGTGGAAAAAACCCCCAGCAACATTACACAGACATATGATGTGGGATCAAAGGGGATGCGAGGTAAGAAAGTGCTTTGAGGGAGAGTTTCCCTATGCAGCAGCCGGTTTACGGGAGATGCGCACCACCAGGTATTCTGGAGGGACATGTCCCTTGATACCTTGACACAGGTAGTGCTTGACGGAGAAAGCTAATCTTTCTCCACACTAGGAGTAATCACCCAAAACCTGATGGGCGTGTTAAAGGTATTGGTAGCAGACCACAGCATCCCTTTTAACACAAGTAGGAACTGTATCAAGTGTTCCAACTTTGACAGTGTCTCTACCAGGCAGTGGCCTTCCTTAGGGATGATATGTATATCTTGTGATATGATCCGGACCTTTGGATGACCCCACGATATGTGACACTGTCGACTGGGGAAGAGGCCCTTAGTGGGACTGCTGCTACGTCTGGCTCTCCTGGAGGGTATAGGTCATAATTCTCAGACAGGTTTTCTGTAGGAGACCCAGGGTGAGGACAGAATGAGTTACATGATACTCTGGTGGGGTATAAGGACTGGGTCGATCTGTAGTCGAGCTAGCGGTGGAGTGTGGTCTCAGCACATATGGTTGTTTCGGTGCTGAATGATGTGCTAAAATTAAAAAGGGGCCAAAATACAGCATTGTGTTAAGCCTCGGTTGACTTGAATAGGGGGCGTATAATCTACTTGTTTGGTATGACGGACCCTCATGT
The DNA here is from genome assembly GCF_964261635.1 of Lissotriton helveticus. NCBI lineage: Eukaryota > Metazoa > Chordata > Amphibia > Caudata > Salamandridae > Lissotriton > Lissotriton helveticus. The sequence goes on from NC_136071.1 coordinate 820,404,506, forward strand.
GGGTGTCTGATGTAAACTTTTTATTATGTGCAATCAAGCAGGGTCAACCCTGGCCCGGCCCACAATATCGTATAATATGTCTCTGTCCACTAAGTCAAAGACAAAGGAGAGGTCCATAAAAGCCATATGTATGGCCCTCTCCTCGTCTTGACATATTTACATAGGATCAGAGACAGGTTTAGGGCTTGCTCGGTCGTACTGTGGAAAAGTAAATTTTGCCATGTTCTGTGTCCCTACGTGTCATCCATCATATGTTATGTGTGCATGATTAAATATGCATATGCATTCCCCATGTTCGATTAATAACGCAATTACAGTTGTGTCCACCTCTAGTATGCCAATTTCCAGTCCTCGTGAATACTACGAATATCAGGCCTATGTAAAGCTAAGTTGCCACGTTTCTCAGTGTGCACGTTATTCTATTATAAAGTCCCCGTTTCTAGGCCTCAAAAGGGCCCGGACACCAGATTCAGCTCCTGTCTCCTGAAACTTCGCTGAGGAGCGATACAGCCCCCACCTGTATCCTCGACCCTTCACTTACTTCCTGCCCTGCAGTGCCCGGCCCAGCCTGGCTCAGTCTCTGGGTCTGCCAAGAATATGTTATGATTCCAGTTATCAGTTCAGTCCTCCTTCTCTGCATTCCTAAGCTACTGAACTGCATCAATAGTTTCCGTCATTGTCTAGCCTTCACGTCTCCACGTTAGAGAAATACTGCATTTAATGGTCATTTAATATTCTTCATCACGCACTACATGTAGAATAATGCATGGTCCAGTCTTAGAATCAAGTTAGCCTTTCCTCTCCTGACTTCTAGTTTATATCAACATGTTCTCTAAACATCAGATACTAGATACTGTTTAGGTACATGTCGCCCTGACTCTCCAGACTTCAGTCTCTGCTCCTAGCACAGAGTTCATAGCCCCCAGCTTCTCCTAGTGATACGTCATTGCTAGTTTGCGCGCACCATCAGGTTAGAGGTCCCGGCTCCTTAGGTAGCCCCCTCCATGGTTTCCGCCCTATTCATGACATATTCTGTTACGTTTGCATCACATGTCCATGTATACGCCCAGTTACACCTACTTTCGCCCTTATCTTTCGCGACCGCTACGCGTCACGCCTTCTGCTCCACCCACTGCTACGCCTACTGCAATGTAATGCTATGTGTTTGCGTTATGTATATATGCTCATGCACTGTTATTAAAAGGTTATCCTTCCTAGCGCGCTCATCCCAGACCCAGCCCCAGCAGCTGCTGGGCCCTGTCATCCTATTCCTATGCAGGTTGTCCTGTTCCTGTCCTTATGCTGTAATAAACCTGCGAAACTCCTACTACCTCGAATCTTGACTCTTATTTATTGAGCTATCTGTTATGATATATGTCTAGTCAAAAAGAGAGGTATTATTTATTTATTTACCACATAATGGCGCCCGAACAGGGACTTGCCCTTTCCCCACGCGTCGGTGAAGCCACGCCGACCCCCTGACCCTCTGCAGTCGTGACGGAACCCTTCTGTGCACCGGCAGATATTTCTGCTTCAAGTATCCCTCAGGCCCACGGAGGAGACGGAGGAGGCGGTCCAGCATCCAAACGAGACGGTGGAGGAACGCGGCGAGTCCCGACCAGAGCCCAAGCCAAGAGTCCAAGGTCCGAGGTATCCGGAGGCCCACCCGTAACTGAAGTCCGAAGTTCGTCGTCCGTCGTCGTAGCAGTCCAGTCCAGTCCGAGGCTTTCCGTTCTTGCTGCCCGGTGAGTACCATTACTGGGGTAGTATCTAGACAGGGTCAATCTAAATTGACTCTGGTCCGTGGGTTGGTGGTACACAGACTCACAAACGAAGTGTTCACCTAGGTGGATACGGGTCTTGATGCGTCCCTTTATGGGACCGGTATGTTCCGTACTGTTTCAGCAGTGCATCCAGTAACTCTAGTCTGTTCCGTTCTCGAGAAATTCTTGTGTTTCTGTTCTCAGTATTCCAGGTAATATTCTGTCCGAACTGTTATGTTATGATGTTGTTCAATGTATTTCCAATGTCGTGGTATGCCTGAATTGTTCTCCAAATTGTTATTGTTTCTCGTGTATTGTATTGTGTTCCGATTCAAGTTTACAATGTCTCTCTTTTCGAGATTACGTCAGCTAAAAACTAGAAAGGGTTTGTTAGAAGAAGCAGTTCCTGTTCCGCCGAGGGACAGTCCAGGTCACTTTATGTATCAGAAGCATGGCATAAGCGCCATATTGTATCTAGATTTATGGGTAGAGTATACCAAACAGTTAGAAGAAAAGTATAGATGGCCCGTATCGGGTACATGGGATGCCGAGTGCATCATGCGAGTAGAAGAGGCATTATGGAAAAAGAAAGCCAGACAATCACAGAAAGATGCCATCGAGTTATGGCGTAAAGAAGCTCATAAAAGAACTGAAAAGGAAATCAGAAAGTCAGAATTAAGTAGAGAATCCTTAGAACGAGCACAAGAAAAAGAACTAATCGAGATAGGTGAACAAGTCAAAGCCGAACAGTCAGACAGACAGAGGCATGCCCTTATTAGGGGTATGTATCCTCTCTTTGCCGAGGGCTTGCCAAAAGCGACCCCAGAGGCATCCAGTAATTTTCCGCCACCATTAGTTCCGACCAAGCTACGTCACAAACAGACCGCAGCTGATATTTTTATTTCGTCCTATTTGGACGACACAGTCCCAGAATATGCAAATCCTGTTCACGCTCCACCAGTCCCTGTAAATCAGGCACTTCCCGCTCCTCCAGACACCGGAGTACCTGTCATGGTACCCCCGGTCCAGCCCGTCATACAAGTCCAGCCTACATTTCCATTTCCCACTCTGCCAGGACGAAGAGCCTCAGTAGACCTAGACTCCAGTTTAGGGGCCGCAGGGGGAGGTACTCCTCAAACCCCGCCGCCACACAAGCGTTTAACGTTATCCGAATTACATGCACAAGCGTCACAGCGTACGCCTAGACATCAGACTGTAGCAGAAATAAGAAAATCCCTTGCCGAATGCGGCTATGATCCAGTCCCAGGCGAGGATAATATGGTTTTATATTCATTCCGCGTAAGAAAGGTGGCCGAGTATCTAGTCACCTTACCGAATATGAAAGAAGATCTAGACAGAATATACCGTTTCATCCGTACAGGGGATGATCCAGAAAGTATTAGCGAGGCCATGTCTCAAAGGAAAGCCGAGATCCAGCTCATGATATTAAAGTTTCTGATCAATTGTCTAATAAGAGAACAAGATTATCCGTCTAAAGATCCGGCCGAAATGAAAACCCTGACAAGGTGGAGTGATAATATAGCCGAGGGTAAGCACAAGACCGTCGGTGCTATGGAGAGTATGTACAAGAAAATCCGTAGAGAAATAATAAAGATACACGAACAACGTAAAGCAGCACAAGTAAGCGAGAAAGAAAGTAACTCTGATACTGAAGAGGTAGAGGACGAGAATCCCGCCAGAATAGCGTATGTAGGAAAATCTAGATTTCCAGATCGCCATTTACGCCTAGAACACAAGTCTATTTTCCATCATCCAGCACCAGAACAAGGTTCTCTAGAACAAGTATTCCAAGCTACCGATCACATTCTGAAATCACGAATCGGTTACAGTGAGTTAAGTACCATGCATGAACAAGAACTAGCCCGATCAGCAGTCCGATGGATTACTGATTCTACCACTTTTCCAGACGAAATAGTGGCACAAATGTTTCTGAAAATGCCCCCAGCCGAACAACGACTGGCGGGTATGTATATGATTCAGCACCTCATTACATTGTATGAGGGTCAGCACTCTGATCCAGGCCCGTTACATGATATCCTGAACGAGTTACTCCAGTATAGATGGAAAGGTTTAGGTACCGATTTAATTAGTGTCATTCTAGAACAGCGTCACAAATATAGAACGTTTCTGAACCCGCATTTTGTTCATGCCTCACCTCCAGAAGGTAAACCATTTTACATGGAGAGACAGAATCCGTTACGAGAAGTCCACCCAGTTAAAGGAACGGGTGGCGAAATGCAGCGAGTGTTTGTATACACTCCAATAACAAAGATGGAACTCCTCGAGATGAAGAAATTAATTCCCTGTCATGACAAAGATCCAGCAGGGTTCCATAGAGAACTAAAAGACATGCTCCGTATGGGAGAATACACATACCCAGATATAATTAAAATGTTAAAGGTTCTGCTGCCCGCAGGGGTGTATGAAAAGCTCAAGGAAAAAGAATGGGAGGTGGGAGAGAAAAAGATCGATTGGGCAGTTCTAGAAGCTGAAGATAAGGCACGAGTACCAGGTACCGGTCTTGGAGATAAATGTAAAGAATTACCAGAATTATTAATACAAGTTTTACCCCGATTATTGACAACTAGAAAAGAAGACTGGGATGCAATCTCAGCCTGTAAACAGAAGCAAGATGAGGATATTAGTGATTTTTATTCTAGATTTGAAAAATGTTTTAGCATCAACAGTGGCCTCAAGACAAGTAGTGAGTCATACCCTCACCTTTTTGTTACTAAATTAGTCGAGAATTCAAGTCCACAAATTAAAAATCGAGTTCTGAAAGTCGAAAGTACCTGGCAAGCTAATACCCCGTCCCAGATGTTGCAAATGCTTCAGTATCATCAGAATAGAATCAGAGAAGAGCAAGAACACGAGAGAAAACGTATGAAAGATACGAAAATGAAAGTACTAGTTGCACAATCTGTTCCTCAAGACAGTCAGAAGAGGGGTCCGAATCAAGCCAGTCATCATGCAGCTCCCGTTAAAGGGAACTGCAATTATTGTAAACAACCAGGTCATTTTATAAATGAGTGTGCAGTTCTGAAACACAACATAGCTACTGGTAAGACTAAAGAAAGACCACGTCCGCCTAGACAAGAACAAGTTTCCCAGATTCCTCAGTCACAGAATGCACCACAGACAGTTACCGCACCGCAGCCTATTGCTGCAACACAGCATGTTACATCGCAGATGTACCAGTATGCACAGTCTGAGTATCCAGAGTACCAGCAGTATTCATGAAACAGCCTAGAGAGGGAGGTAGGCTTGCCTCTCATCGAGATACCTGTAGATCAAGAAGGTCCCTATGTTCATAGTCAAGTATTAGGGAAAGACAGAAAGTTTTTGATTGATACAGGGGCAAGTAGGACCACAATTAGTCATGCCGAAGTTCCAGGGGCTCCGCTCTCAGGCTCAAGAAATGTTTCCCTTGGATTTTCAGGAAAACCTATCGTAAATGAGATTTCAAAACCAGTTACTCTAGAAGTAGGTCCATTGTCCCGCACTACTGATCTGTTACTTACTAAGTCATGTCCAGAAAACCTATTAGGCATTAGGACACTGAAAGAGTTAGGTGCAGTTATATGCTGTTCCCCAGAGGGAATACGATTGTTCCTACGTGACTTCAAGGGTCACTATGTATTACGAGATTTTGATTCAAGACTGTCTAATGTTCCGCAGCACTTATGGGCGCAAGGTCCAACTGACGTAGGTTACATGCAAATCACACCCTATCGTGTGACTCTCAAGCCAGGTGTAGTGTTACCACGAATCAGACAGTACAGATTGCCACCTGAGGCTGTAGCAGCCTTATCCAAAATTATTGACGAGCTTATTGCTCAAGGAGTGGTTGTAGAAACTGACTCCAATGTATGTAATTCTCCGATCATTCCAGTCATGAAACGTACTGATCCAAATGCACCCCCAGTATATCGATTAGTGATTGACCTACGAGAGCTTAATAAATGTATTATTCCGCAGTACCCAGTTGTCCCAGACATCTCTTCCCTATTAACAGCCATTGATTCTGAAGCCACGTTCTTCACTGTCATAGACCTCAAGAACGCATTTTTCAGTGTCCCTATTCATCCAGACAGCCAGTTTCTTTTCGGATTTTGTTTAAATGGAAGGAGCTATATGTTTACACGAGCTCCTCAAGGTTTCACAGAAAGTCCTAGTATTTACAGTCAAGCACTCAAGAGACAACTAGACAACATTCACATGCCAACTGACACTGCCCTGCTCCAGTATGTCGATGATCTACTGATCACAGCCCGTTCTGAACGTGCTTGCGAGCGAGCATCACTTACAGTTTTGTATTTCCTAGCCGAGATGGGGCACAAGGTGTCCCCTTCTAAGCTTCAATTCTGTGTCCAGCAAGTGGTCTACTTAGGACACTTACTGTCCAAGAGGGGTAGGCAGTTGACACCAGACCGTATCCAGTTAATAGCGAGTCTTCCTCAGCCCCAGACCCAGAAGGAGGTACGTGCTTTTATCGGCCTCACTTCTTACTGTAGACAATGGATTCCCCAGTATGCATTTCTAGCCAAACCACTGATACAGTTAACGACACAGGAGGCAGCCGTATCGACTGTCCTCCCTTGGACATCTGAACATACACTTAGTTTCAATGAGTTAAAGAAAGCCCTATGCCAAGCTCCAGTTCTAGCAACACCGAACTACAGTAAGCCTTTTACACTTTTCGTCACTGAACGCGAAGGTACAGCATTATCTGTTCTCACACAAGATCAAGCAGGACAATACAAGCCCTGTGCTTATTTTTCGAGCACATTAGATCCTGTAGCCCAGGCTCTGCCTGCGTGCCTCAAGTCAGTTGCAGCCACAGCCCTAGCCATCAGACAAAGTGATTCCATAGTCTTAGGACACTCCTTGACAGTACAAGTTCCACACTCTGTGGAAGTTCTTTTAAACCGAACACAAACTCAGCACTTGACAATTGCACGTTTAACAGGTTATGAATTGACACTGTTCCAGCCACACATAGAAATCAGACGCTGCAACATTTTAAATCCTGCTACACTGTTACCATCAGTTAATTCAAATTCTGCCACACATGACTGTGTGGAAGTAGTTAACATTACGACAAAGCCAAGACAAGATCTGACAGATATTCCGTTACCAGACCCCGACCTGACACTTTATGTGGATGGTTCATGTATGAGAACAAGTACAGGAGAACTAGTCGCCGCGTATGCAGTGACTACTGACACCGAAGTTATTGAGACACACCGTATTGATACCCTGTCCGCTCAAGCAGCAGAGCTAGTTGCTCTGACACAAGCCTGTATACACGCCAAGAACTTGAGAGTTAATGTTTACACAGATTCACGCTACGCATTCGGAGTTGTACACGACTTCGGAGTGCTCTGGCAGGAGAGAGGTTTCATGACTTCTCATGGAACCAAGATTCAGCATGGTCTCCTTATTCAAGCTCTGTTAGATGCCATACATTTACCGACATCTATTGCTATCATGAAGTGCAAAGCACATACGAAAGTTACTGACATTATTTCCCAAGGTAATGATCTAGCAGATCGCACAGCCAAGCTTACAGCACAGACTCCAGACATTCAAGTTAATCCGACACAGACACATGCTCCAGATCCGACTACATGTATGACAGTTAAAGACCCTACACAAGATGTCATAGATATCCAGTTACATGCTACTCCCGAAGAAATCAAGAAATGGTCCGAACAAGGAGGGGTCCAGACAGATCAAGGATGGTTAACGAAGGGTAGAGCCACATGGTTTCTCCCCGACTCTATGGTTCAAGTCATTATTAATACCGCACATAGTCCAGCACATTTAGGAGAAAAAGCTATGTTAGACAGTATCCAGAACATTTGGTTCAACAAGCATTTACGAGCTGCAGCCAAGCAGAAAGTCCGTACCTGTATGATATGTTGTCAGTTTAATCCAGGTAAAAGTGTCCCGGTGGAACAAGGTGGATTCCAGCCTCCTGACCACCCTTTTGAAGTCCTCCAGATGGATTATATTCAGATGGAGCGATGTCGAGGTTTCAAGTATGTCCTTGTAGTTGTATGCGCTTTGTCCAGGTGGACAGAAGCATATCCAGTCCCAGATTACACAGCCGCGACCACTGCCAAGCAGTTGGTTCGTGAGTTCTTCCCCCGTTGTGGACTCCCTAGAGTCGTATATTCTGACAACGGCCAGCCATTCTCATCTGAACTCATGAAGCATGTTTCCCTTTTGCTAGGGTACCAGTGGAAGTTCCATTGTGTACGCCATCCTGAAGCAGCCGGTCTCGTAGAGAGACATAACCAGACCCTGAAAATCCGTATTGCAAAAGTGTGTAAAGAAAAAGGTGTGGACTGGCTAGTAGCTCTGCCAGTCGCTTTGTTTTATATGCGCATGGTCGCACATTCCAGATCAGGTCTGTCCCCGTATGAGGTCGTTTTCGGCCGCCCCCCTAATATGTGGGGTACTCCTAGACCCCGAAGTATTACCGATGTTTCAAGTAATATGCTGACAGATTACCTAGCTTCCTTGATGTCTGCCCTCAACTCATGTCGTTCACAGGTTGCTGCCGCATTTCCAGACAATACCGAGGTGGCACCGCATGAAATCGTTCCAGGATCCATGGTGATGGTCCGCAACTTTGACAGATCAAGTCCGCTGGAGCCTCGTTGGAAAGAGCCCCGACAGGTCCTCCTCACTACCCGTACAGCCGTGAAGTTGGAAGGACGCAAAGGCTGGGTACACCTTTCTCATGTCAAACTTTTTAATGGACTGAAACCCGTCTTAAAGAACATTTCCCAGGATTTGAAGGATTGCCAAAATATTGTTCTCAAGGACTGTCCCGCAAAAGACATTGCTACAACCCCTCCCCTGTTAGAGAAAACTCCGCAACAGGAGTACAAGCTAAAACTCCGGTCTAGTAAAATAAGTCAGTCAGTTTGATTGTCTAAGTCCTCCCCTAGGTGAAACGGTTAGACTGTTTCTGACATGTATAAAATAGACCCCCATAGTGAGAGAGTTAGTCAAAACTCAATCCGATGTATCGTTTTTCTATGTTTCATATTGTTTTCCAGCCTTATGATTTCCTGCACCAGTTATGCATTTTACCTATGTTTCCCAGTTTCACATGTAAATAAGTCTGCTAATGCTACAGTAGAGCACACGTTTAGTGACCTGCCCCCTCATGAACTCTCTTACCGCCTCGCCATGCGAAATAACTCATTTATCCGCATGTTACATTACTCACACCAGTCCAGCAATACCACTAATTGTTGGGTGTGTGGTCGACTCCCCCCTTTCCAGATACCGAAGGGAGTCCTGCCACTTTTTCCTTATCCATTTTCACATAATGGTTCGTGTGGAGCATGGTCCACGTTAACGTCATCCTCAACAGATATGTCTTTTCTTAACAGTACATGTTTTCCAGACAAGCAAGGTCTTCCCCACAGAACAGGTTTAGATCTAGAAAATGAAGTATATAATCTAGGTAATTATTCGTCGAATTTCATGGTCCTGAATGTTCAGTCTGATACTACTCCAGACTTACCTGCTATTTCAGTACTACCAGTCAAAGGCGAATTATGTGTCCGAAATTATGGTTCCGTACACGTAGGACATAGTGATTGTACTACTATTGTCAAGTATAGTGACAGTGGGAAATCTATCTTCAAAGCTTCACGTCATTCTTATTTTATTTGTGGTCAAACCGCATATGTTCGTCTGCCCCTCGATTGGGAGGGAACCTGTTACATTGCCTTCCTACTGCCACCTGTTTTTCTAGCCCCACCTGATTATCATAGAAATACACATCTAGTACACATTAGACATAGAAGGGAGTCCCCAATTGTCGATTATACTGAAACTGCTCTAGAACAGTATACAGATTTCAACAGAGGTTTCTTCTTCTTTATAGGACCTATCCAGAATAGTAAACTGATCCGTAGGTTAACCAGAACCCTCGAAGCTGTAGTAAATGAGACTGCCTCTGCTCTAGGTAACTTAACCGAAGAGCAATCTGCTATGAGATTTGTCGTTTTACAGAATCGTCTCGTCCTTGACGTCATACTGGCCGATAGGGGCGGGGCCTGTAGAGTCATCGGATCTAGTTGCTGCATTTTCATTCCAAATAACGCGCCGTCTGTTTATTCAGCTATAACCAGACTCCATAAAATTGCCCATCTGATACACCAAGACCCAGGCACCTGGACATGGTCCGGTTGGTTCTGGAATATAATTTCCGCATGGGGATGGAAAATATTGTCCTTCCTAGGTATTGCAGTAGCGATCATATTCAGCTGCTGTCTCTGTATACAATGTGGCCCTGCGATTTGCGGCATTTGTGCTACCTCTTGTATTCCTAGTCCCAAGCCCCGTTCTACATCCCGTTCCAGGATAATTCGAGACGAGCAAATGATACTGTATGAAATGATAGACGGTATCATGAATATTGATGTTTCCTGATGGAAACGTAGTGACAAGGAGGGAATGTGGAAAAGTAAATTTTGCCATGTTCTGTGTCCCTACGTGTCATCCATCATATGTTATGTGTGCATGATTAAATATGCATATGCATTCCCCATGTTCGATTAATAACGCAATTACAGTTGTGTCCACCTCTAGTATGCCAATTTCCAGTCCTCGTGAATACTACGAATATCAGGCCTATGTAAAGCTAAGTTGCCACGTTTCTCAGTGTGCACGTTATTCTATTATAAAGTCCCCGTTTCTAGGCCTCAAAAGGGCCCGGACACCAGATTCAGCTCCTGTCTCCTGAAACTTCGCTGAGGAGCGATACAGCCCCCACCTGTATCCTCGACCCTTCACTTACTTCCTGCCCTGCAGTGCCCGGCCCAGCCTGGCTCAGTCTCTGGGTCTGCCAAGAATATGTTATGATTCCAGTTATCAGTTCAGTCCTCCTTCTCTGCATTCCTAAGCTACTGAACTGCATCAATAGTTTCCGTCATTGTCTAGCCTTCACGTCTCCACGTTAGAGAAATACTGCATTTAATGGTCATTTAATATTCTTCATCACGCACTACATGTAGAATAATGCATGGTCCAGTCTTAGAATCAAGTTAGCCTTTCCTCTCCTGACTTCTAGTTTATATCAACATGTTCTCTAAACATCAGATACTAGATACTGTTTAGGTACATGTCGCCCTGACTCTCCAGACTTCAGTCTCTGCTCCTAGCACAGAGTTCATAGCCCCCAGCTTCTCCTAGTGATACGTCATTGCTAGTTTGCGCGCACCATCAGGTTAGAGGTCCCGGCTCCTTAGGTAGCCCCCTCCATGGTTTCCGCCCTATTCATGACATATTCTGTTACGTTTGCATCACATGTCCATGTATACGCCCAGTTACACCTACTTTCGCCCTTATCTTTCGCGACCGCTACGCGTCACGCCTTCTGCTCCACCCACTGCTACGCCTACTGCAATGTAATGCTATGTGTTTGCGTTATGTATATATGCTCATGCACTGTTATTAAAAGGTTATCCTTCCTAGCGCGCTCATCCCAGACCCAGCCCCAGCAGCTGCTGGGCCCTGTCATCCTATTCCTATGCAGGTTGTCCTGTTCCTGTCCTTATGCTGTAATAAACCTGCGAAACTCCTACTACCTCGAATCTTGACTCTTATTTATTGAGCTATCTGTTATGATATATGTCTAGTCAAAAAGAGAGGTATTATTTATTTATTTACCACAGTACCCAAGCGCAGAAGAAACCCAAAATGGACTTCAGCAAACAAAAATTTCTCTGCCGCCCGGTCTTCTAATTTTACTACTATTGCCCTGCAAATATTTTTTAGCAGTGGCGTTTAATTACGAGACAGGCATACAATTGTGGTAGAATTTCTCCTTTCTTAATAAGAGAGACTATTAGATTTACCTCCAGGTCTCTGTGGGTCTCGCCTTAATTATTGCTCTAGAAAACCCTGTTACCAGGGGGCCCAAAAATAAAGATTATGTTTAAAAAGCTCAGCTGGGACCCCATTAGGTCCTGCCACTTTCCCTGATGTAGAGCTTAAGATCACCTTCAGAACTCCAGCTACCGTAATGATTTCGTTGAATTTTAAATGTTCTGTGGGTAAATCACTGATAGGGCTAAAAAAAAGTCAGTAAGTAAGTAATACTTTATTTGTTGATTAATGAAAATCATTACAATCAAGAATAAAACACAATCGGTTAAGGGCATTATTTTTTGCCGATAGAACACATATACAACTTTATACTGATAAGTTAGCAGCAATGATTAAAAGTGCCTGTGCCAATCGATAATTGAAGTACAATTGTGCAAAGACTTCTATTTAGCAGCGATAATTAATGTGCAGAATCTAACGACTGGAGGACATTTTCAGAACTGTTGTAAAAAATAAATTGTTTTCTCCTTGGCAGAACGGACCCACACAATACAGATAATTGTGCATGTGTTAAGATATGACCAGTTGTTGTGAACAATTAAAAAAAATTTAAAAACCATTTAGGAATCTCAAATTTGTTTTCCCAATTACTATAAACAATTTAAAACCTTTTAGAACTTCTAATTCAGGGTCATACACAAGACTTTAGGAACAATTTTCGTTTTAGCATTAATGGCTTTAGCGACATGTCCCTGCAATAACAATCATTATCAGTCTAGGCAGGCGATTGATGTTGGAAATCGCACTTGGTTAGTAAATAATTTTTTTACACATTGTGAGGTCAGGCAGGGCATGTTCCCAATGACACAGGTTATAATAGCTTGTCGACATGTTCTCACCCCTAATTCATTAAAGATGGGCTTTAGCAGAGTCTTCCGCTCTTCTAACAGCTGAGGGCACGTAGTTACAATATGTATTAAAGATTCATTATAGAAACCACATTAACCTAGTTTTTTGTGGACCAGTTTTTTTCCCATGTAGGGATTCCGTCCTTTGAGGGCTATCTCCCAAACCGTAACAACATAATTTTGCTCCTTAAAAAAGGTTTTAAATGGGTAATGAGATATGATTGAGGTTCTAAATTGATAAATGAGTTAATAACTGACCAAGAGTGACTCTTTTTGGCGAGTTCATCCTTATCTAAAAGAGAGAAGATTTATTATCTGCTTGTAAACCGCTTTACTCCTGACTTCTTCAAAGAGCGGACACTTAAAATTCTTTAAAACTCTCTTAGATAGGCTCTCCAACTCCTAGCATGCTCATACCTCATCTCCTGCCAACATTGGTTTGCAAGGGTACCCTGGTCTGAACGAAACATAGAAAATAACGATTTTAAAAAGGCAAATTGACGTACCAGAGATTGCCTTTTCAGACCACATTCCAATCTGACATTGGCATATCCCATATACCTAGGGACCCCAAAGACAGATTTAAAAACTTTTATTTGTGGGTCATCAAGGATTTTTGCGTCTTTCCCACGAAAAATCACTGAACGTAAGCCAAAGAAGGGATCAGCTTTGCTTTCATAACCTTTAGCAGATGTTCATGGTTTGGACAAGACAACTTATCCCTCAACTTTCTAAAAGCAAAGGACAAGGCTGTCGCTTTTGCTTTGAGGATAGTGAAATGCTGTCTAAAAGGCAGATATTTGCCAAATGTTAATACTAGATACTTATAATATTTCACAGTTTCAATATGTAACCCGTTAATCTTCCATTCTTTCTTATCTGTTTTTGTACCACCTATCGTCATTATTTTTGTCTTTTTGGTATTTATTTGTAAACCATTAAAGGAGATATTGTGATTAAAAGAATCAACTAATCTTCTTAGGCCTATGGCAGTGTGGCTTAACAAAATGACATCTTCAGCATATTGTAAATATTTGATATCTTGGCCTAAGAAGGTAGGTGAATGGGCGTTAAGTACTTTAAAATGTAATGGTAGGTCGGCCATAAAAAGATTAAAAAGGCATGGAGCCAGAACGTAACCTTGTTTTAGACCACTCTTAGTTTCAAATCGGCAAGTTGTGCTTCTGCCATCTCCGACCTTGATCTGGACCCATGTGTTAGTATATAACAATGTAATCATATTGAGCAATTGGTTTGGGATACCCCATTCTGAAAGTATAGCCCAAAGTAGATTACGGGGAACAGAATCAAAAGTGGCCTTAAGGTCGACAAAACAGATATATAGCTTTTGCTTTCTATACTTTGCTCTTTTGGCCAATACAGTCAGTAAAATGCTTAACCCATTTTTGCTCCAATATGTGACATTCTATACCTCTGGGTGAATGCCCGGAAAAGAAAGGCTGGTTTACAATCTCCCAGAATGCCCTATTATCTTTTAGAAGGGCCACACTTTCCAAGACCTCCAAGGCTCTTGTTCCAATATCTACTTTCCTCTTCTCAAGTGCTTGGTTTTAAGCCCTCCTGCTCTCCTGACCACATTCTGGTCCTGTGGAACTGTGTTAGTGTTTATTTTTTTTACATATATTTGTGTTTTATAAGCATTAGTACATTTATAGTTAGACTAGAATTGCACATGGAGGTCTGTCCGGGGCTTATCTGAGGTTAGTGCTTCTGAAATGGATTTGCATATGATGCCGAAACTGCCACCTGTACCTGCTGGGTCAGCAGCACCTGAGAGGCAACATGAGATCTCTCCTGATTTTTTATATTAAGGTCCCTGAACATTGAATTAGGGTTAACGTGGGTCTATTTCCTTCGTACTACCTTGTTAAGAGCGTAGGTTAAACCGAGGTTGAGAAACTAACAGTGGGAGGGCAAGGCTGACAATTACGAGATGTGGTCCCTAAATGGGGGATCAGATCTCGTATTTTTTTCAGTAGGGGGAATAAATCCTCAGATTGAAGGATGGGATCGATCGTGCTGCCTTTCCCTCTTCCAACAAAAGTTGGAAGCACCACACTATAATCACTATTTATCTCAGAGGTGAAAAACAGCTTATTAGTTTTTTTTTGTGTTTTTTTTTTAGTTAGTTAGTTCTTTATTCGGTTTTTAAAGAACATGAAAAACCATAAAAGCAGTATCACAAATAAAAACGTCATTATACATCAATATAAAAAATTGTTACAATTCATAAGGAAACGTGATATCCCTGCAAAACATTGGGGGACCCTATACCATGCTAGCTGATACATCAATATTCTTTATTTCTGGGATTCATATATTTTCCATTTGATAAAACTTATCAAAGATTTACTCTGTGTTTAAAAATACATTTCAGAAATGTCAATGTATTTGCAAATTCGTTCAGACTCTAGAAACTGCAGTCGCAGCATGGCTGGGCGACATCTTCTAAAGCCCATTGTTTTTAGCAACGGCAACAACCAAAGCCTACGATGGCCATCATAGAATTTACAGAACAGAACAGTATGGATTGTTGACTGTTCTGATGTTCTATCACATAGACAAGGTAATAGAATTTGATCCCAACTATTTTGGGCCGGGAAAGCCACCAATCGATGGAAGATGTTAAATTTAAATCTTACCAACAGGAATCGCTCAAATTGTGACAAAACATATGTTAAATATGGCTGAATTGAAAGGGTAGTCTGTATCGCCATTGAATGTTGTACGGAAGCTTTTCTTGCTTCTGTGGCGATGCGCAGCTCTTCTACGTGGGTCAATGCCCTCACTTTCAATTCCTTTCTGGATATTTCAGAGATCCTATCAGGAGCGGAGTAATAGTCTCTGAGCCCCATGTCAGTCAAGAACTTCTTCACATACCTAAGCCAACTAATTTTAACTGAGTGGTCTAATGACATGCAATCCACCACTATTTGCTTAGTAAGTGAATTTTTTGTTGATGTCCAAATTCGACGCCGCAGTAGAAGCGGTTGTATTTTCGCTAAATCCACCTTATACGGGATCCTCAGTTCTGCATGGCACACAAACGTAGAGACGCATTTAGGTGCCGCTAATAAAAATCTTTAAAAAGTATTCTCTGCTACTTGTAAGGAACTAGTATTGGTATATCCCCACAATCCAGCCCCATACAGGGCTATAGTTTGGCATTTGGCTCTATAGATATGTAACAATTCTACGGGTGGCCTTTTTCCCAGCTTTTGTGAAAAACTTATGAGCGCAGCAATTGCTCGCATTAGATGGTGTTTCCTGGCCTCAATTGCGGGTTTCCAAGTTAATCTATCATCAATTATGATGCCTAGATAGGGGTATTGGCCAGTAACTTCGAGTCTTTCTTTATCAAGGATTATGTCTTTACCCCCTTTTTTCCCTGAACCTGCTGCCATTACATATGTCTTTTTTATATTTATTCGCAGATCAAGGTTCCCCATAAAAGTGGCATACCTATCCAAAGCCTTCTGTAGTTTGCGTGGGGTGCGGGCCAGTATCACGGCGTCGTCTGCGTAGAGCAGAGCGGGTATCGGGCGGTCTCTGACTTGCGGTAGGTCCTGGCCCCCCTTCACCATTGCCACCTCCAGTCCATTTGTGTAAAGTGAAAAGAGAAAGGGGGCCAAGACACAACCCTGCCCGACACCACGCTCTACCCTGAACGACTCAGTCAACTCGCCTTTTACACCAAAACGTACCCTCGCGGAGGCATTCGAATATAATTCCCTCAAGAAACCAATCAGGGGGACCTCAACACCCAAATTTAAAAGGACGGACCACAATTTTGCATGGGAAACGCAGTCAAAAGCAGCAGACAGGTCAACATACACCATGTATAACCTGCCCTGCTTTGCACAAACGTATTTACCCAACAGCATTGAAAAATTTAGGGCTTGCTCGGTCCTCCCAAAACCCTCCTGAAATCCGAACTGGAGATCAGAGAGAATCCCACTATCGTCAGCCCATCGCTGTAAACGCTCAAGCACTACTCTCCCCACCACCTTGCCTAGCGAGTCCAGAAGAGAGATCGGGCGATCGCAGGACACTTCATGCCTGTCTCCTTTCTTAAATATAGGGACCATGATGGATTTGGTCCAGGATGCCAGCAGACCGTTCTTCAATGCTGCCCTGAACACCCTAGTCAGTATGGGGGCCCACAGGTCTATTTTATATTTTAAAAAGTCTACAGGAAACCCGTCTGGGCCCGGGGCGTTACCATTTCTACTTGCATTTAGCGCTTGAAGGACCTCACTTATGGTTAGTTCTAACGTGATGGGATAAGCCTCCGTCAAGGGGCTATCACTAAATGCTGCGTCGGCCCCTTCTGTTTCCTGGGCCTTCGTGAATATTTTCGAAAAGTGATCCACCCAGACTGATCCCTCAATGGCCACTTCAATGGTTGGAAGGGTTTTGCGATCTAGTAGGAATGGAGCTTTTACCACTCTCCAGAATGCCTCACTATTATTGTCTAAAGAGCTTTCGTGCAGTTGGTCCCATAAAGCTTGTTTTAGTTCGGCTTTCCTTTCTTTAAATGCTATGTTGTAGTCCTTTCTTAAAATTCTTATTTCTTCTTGATCTCTATTAGTTTTTTTGGGCTATTTTCAATTTTTTTATGTTCTGCCGTACATTTATGATTAAACCATCCTGTTTTCCTGGGACGGTCGCTTTTTACCTGGGCTGTTAGTAATTCATTTGTTTTCCCCAGTATTACCTCAAAATTATGTAGGACTTCCTCCTCCGAGGCTCCCAAATCTAGGCACTTAACTATGGAAGGATAGATTGCACGTATCACTTTTCTGGTTAATTCCCGGCATCTACCTTCTCCCATCTTAGGGAATATCCATTTATCTTAGCTAGATGTAAAGTGTTCTGGATTAGCGCACTGGCTAAAATCTGAGGGGTGGCCTGGGCGTGATCCATAAAAAGTTCTAGGGTGAGGGCACTATGATCACTTAATGTGTTCACCAATAAATCAAAGCTCATGACCCTATTAGCCAGAGCATTTGATACTAAGATGTAGTCTATTGTGGTCTCACAACCCCTTCCAAAAAAAGTTAGATCTAGCCGATGGGATATCATATTTAATTTATTCACCATCATAAGCCCCAAATCTGAGAGGACTTCATTCAGATATGCCCCAATAGGAGTATGGGTAAAGTGCACAATTGGCTCTTCTTGTTCATCCACCAACCCACAGATATTTCTATTACTGCGTAAGCAAGGGTGCAGGTTAAAGTCACCCCCCCATATAATACTTACGCTAGCTCTGCCTCCTACCTCCTGTGTCAATTGGGCGAGCTTATGACGTAGGGAACCCAGGACATTCAGGGCCTGTCCTTCCGAAGATTATGATAAAAATTGAGCAGAAGGATGATCTCTTTATTATAAAACGATAGGCTGAGCAACTGATAATGTGGATCCAAGTGTAGGACTGTTATTTCCAGTCCCTCAATTGTGTTGGCTATAAAAACCGACAGACCTCCCTTCACCCTACCCGAGGTGGCTGCTAATGCAGGAGTAAAATAGGTCTTATATCCAGCCAAATGCAATTCTGTCGTGGCCTATGTCTCCTGGAGACAGATAACACTATAGTTATGAACAAAATTCAGGGCACTTCCATCGTCAACCTTTGTGCGAAGGCCCGCGATGTTCCAGGACATGAGTTTAAGCGATTTCCCTTCATTTACTGGTAAACTATCCTTGGGAGGGATGTGATAGCTTCCCAACTGCACCTCATCTACGTGTGTCTCCACAGTACTTTCTTTTGTATGTTGGATTGCTCCTCCAATAGGGATTCCAGCTTTATTTTGTTCTGCAGTATTATTTCCTCTCTGGATGGATTGCGTTAATGGGGGTTTGACCATGATGTCCTCCTCCTGTGCATCTGGACCCCCTGACATTGAG
Source organism: Lissotriton helveticus (assembly GCF_964261635.1). Classification (NCBI taxonomy): domain Eukaryota; kingdom Metazoa; phylum Chordata; class Amphibia; order Caudata; family Salamandridae; genus Lissotriton; species Lissotriton helveticus. The sequence goes on from NC_136071.1 coordinate 820,422,987, forward strand.
ATTCCAAGCACTACAGGTTTAACGGGAGTACGAGTTTTCCCAATGGCAGTAGGGTGGAGTCAATCCACACCTTCAAGCCCATAGAGCATCGAAAAATGATTAAAGTCGGTATATTTAAACCTTGATGTTCCATGTTGAAACTATGGAAACCCTGGTTTAAAGGGAATCTTTGTGGGTAAAAAAGCATTTGCTTAAAACCATGGTGTTCTATACCATGCCTATTTAAACTCTGCCTTCCTGATGAGTATTCTTTAGGATATGGGGCCGACGTCTGTGGATAAAAGTAACTGAGATAATGCGTAGAGATAGATTCACTGCCTCTCGCATCATACCAGTCGCCAATATGCCTCACTGCTCTATGATCTTTGAAGTTAATAATAATGGCGTCCCCGTTTCTATCTTTAGGCCGCGATCCAACCCAGTTTACACGCCTTACATTAAGAATTTCTCCATTCACATGGGCCGGCAGAGGTCTATTATTACACAGCCAATATATGACTTTATTTCTTAAGGCTCGATGGTCTTCCTTTATTCCCATAGGAAGCACGGGAAACCCACCCACAACAACAACAAAAGGAGCAGATTCTGGTGGCAAGTCTTCTCTTCTGTTGGATGGTCTATATGTATTTTGGGGGGCAGTTAATCCATTTTCCTTATCAGCCTTATCAACCTTATTTTCGGAGGGTTCCAGTTTTTTCCCTGATTCCGTTATCTCCCCCTTTTGATTACTCGCGTTTCGTTTAGGTGCTACTTTAAGGGGTGTCATCTTCTGTAATAAGGAAGATATCTGGGCTTTTTTGGGAGATTTACGTAATGATTTTTGGGCCACGTTTTTAACCTTTATGGGGACTGTAGGACAAGGGGGGCATTGTTTAGTGGGCAACGTGGGGTTTACATTAGTAGCCGGGGGATTAGTAATGACCAGACCTTTTGCCAGGTCGGCTAGTATTAATGAATTACCTTCAACCTGTTTCTCCATCTGGTCTAACTTTGTATTAGTCATCCTGGTTCTCTCTAAGAGTGGGAGCATCAGTGATTTCACCAGGATTTCAATTTTTTCCAAGAGGCCACCCTCCTCAGTGGGACAATCAGGGGGATGAGTAGTTATTAAGGGAGCCCTACGAAGGATTGGGGGCTGAACAACAACTGACGGGCCGGGATCAGAGTCTTTGTTTGTAAGTTTGCTATTTTTGCTTGACGGGTTTTCAGAGGACCACCCCCTCTTTTCTTACTAGCGGGTTTAATCTTAGCTGGTGTCCTCTGGATCAAGTTGGGGGGAGATGAAATAGATAGCCTTGGAGAGTTTGATAAACTAGTGTTACCACTACTGGAAGACAGACTCAAAGGAGATGAAATAATACTAGAACTATTTAGATCTTCCTCAACATCCAGCAGCCTAATTCCCTCCCCTATAGAATTTGTGGACACCGGGGAGATCACCGAGCCTATTCGCCCTAAGGAGGATCTCTTCCCCGTTATTAAATCCAAGGATAAACGCTTCTCTGCAAAAGCAATTCCCTTTTCAAGTATATTGGAAGCTCTCTTAAAAAAGTGATCCAGGGTAACCGTGGCCACCCCATTTGAAGTCGCGAGGGTAATATGGCGATTTTTTCCAGACCGCAATGACATAATGACTTCAACCACTACTAGCCAACACTTTACAATAAATATCACAATTGTACCTAGTCACGGTGATGTTTCCCTGGATGAGTGGTTATCTACAAATAATGGGCAAGAGACAAATGTAAGAGGGGGGGCCCGGCCCGGCCTTAGTCGACCTTAGACGGCCCGCCCTTTGCCCGGGTTTGGCCCGGCATCCGCCCGCGCGCGTCCCGCGGGAATGTCCAATATTATGTAGAAGGCAAGGGGGCGGGAAGAGGAGCCAGGTGCGCTGGATGTCAACGCGCACAGACTGCTGGTCCTCGCAGTCCCACTCCTCTATCCAGTTGGAAAGTTTGTGCAGGTATTAGCCCCAAATCGGCAGAAGGTGAAGCAAAAGGTTCCCTTTAAAAGTCGTTTCCACACAAGGGAAGCTTGCACCAGCAGTGTTCAGCCCTTCTAAATTGTCATGCGAGTCAGTTACTATCAATGGTGTTTATATCAGATCTAGGCATGCGCCATCCCTCTCAGACAAAACTGGAGCATCACGGTCTGAATGTTGGACCCGACCCCCACCCCTCTCTCCCACCCCAGATAATATATACATCATCCTCTGTATGCAGGCTGTATCTGCTTACTCTCACTAGAGAGCCCTCAGCAGTATTCCCCCATACTTCCCAACTGGTCTGCAGGGTGACTGAGTCAATCATTAGAGTTCAATCCTGAGAATGGAAGGAAACTATAGTAAGTGGGAAACGGGGGGGGGACTCCCTTTCATACTACTCGGGGGCAAAAGGCACCACCCCCTTTCCTCCTGCCCCTGAGCTTCGGTTAGGCACGGAGGGTAGAAGTACACAACAGCAAAACACTGAGTCGCTTGCGCATCCTCACGGCTTGGACTCTAACCATTCTTATCAAGTGGTGAGCAAAGTCTGGGTACCTGATGCTTATCACTATGCAGTCTCCCTCACTAGATTTGAGGGAAGGGAAGGGCTGATCCATCTGGCTCTCCTCACCAATAAGATGTCATAGTATTCCCAGGATACAAAGGCGGTGTTTCGAGCGAGCCAGTGACAGACTTTGTTTTTTAGTTCAGTGTGAGTTTCTCCCACATTTTGTTTTATTTTTAAACAAACTTTATTGAATTTGAGATAAAGTTCCAGTCAGTATTGATACATCGTGTGTTACTTTGATCAGGATCAGAACTCTTCAATTCACTATGCCCCTTACAAAGTGGTGTGGAAAAGACAGCAATGATCATTCCCAGTCTCATAAAACTCCCCGCCCCCACTTCCCCTGGCAACTCCCTGAGCAAACGCCCAGCAGTATCCAATTTGAAGCTTTCATATGTGTCCTTGTTCTGGAATGAAGACCCTTAACCCACAACAAGAGCAATCCCCTTCTCTCCCCACCTCTCAAACGATTATAAAGACCCCTTGCCTTGCAATGACTCGATTAAGCATGCCAAACTTCAATCAGACCTGAGCAGGGGAAGCAGACCGTAGCAAATGTAATAGCGATTTGTGAGTTTTTGCAACAACGTTGTCTAGTGCAGGTGCTTTTCTTCCTTCGCAAGGCTACACTACCACAGTTGATGGTTGACAAAACTTTTCCATTGACAACTTTCACTATAGGATCCAATAATGGGCCCTTAAGAATTTTATATAGAGTAATAAATACGGATAATAGTGATTGGGCCTTCGCTTTAATATATTGATTGTGTATGTGAAAAGATCTTTTGCAGTCAATAATTCCTAAATATTTTTATTTTCTGGTACATTCAATACGTTTGTTGTTTACAAACCATGTCCTCTGCTTATTGATTGACATAGCTTTATTAACATTCACTTCACTCGCATCCTACTATTAAGGTACAAAAGTTGAATCGCTTTAAGCAGGGTTGGAGGAATGATACAATCATTCAGTATTTCCCACAATCTATTCCATCTGTACTCTATTGAATGCAGATTTAAAATCGACAAACAGAGGAGTTATTTGCCATAATATTATCAATGATTAATGATTGAGCTAGCCAGTTGCTAGTAGTGTCAGTGCCTTTGTTAAATCTAGTTTGATTTATTGGCACAATAATTTCCGCTTTAGCCCAATCACCCAGTTCTTTAAGCAGAAATATTGCAAATAGTTTGCCATCATTACCTAAAAGAGTAATTAGATGATATTTGGCTGGCGAAGCCTTATCATCTCCTTTATAGATGACGTGCACAATTGCGCCTCACCAAGAATCTGGAATTGTATCTTTCACGAGGGCATAGTTATACAATAAGGCCAGCTTTGCGGGCCAAAAGTCTGGGTTAACCTTGAATGGTGTTTGCAACAGACCATTCAACCCGTGACTGAGACTGAGAAAATATTTCAGCTATTTCCACCGACTGGAATATCAATGGTTCTACTGTTTTTATATTGTTGTTTTTGTACGACTTAATCAACTCTGTTGAACTATGGTTGATTGAAATTAACAGAATGGAGGAGTTTAAAGTTTTGCGGTGGCCCGAACCCGTCAGATCAACTTTATGTTACCGATATAAGGTTTGAAGATATTTAAACCATGTTGACTGCAATGTTCGCGTTATTAGCTATCATGGGCGCTGTTATAATCTGATTTACAGTCTCCCAAAATCAGCTTGAATTTTTGGTTTTACTTACATGGAGGACTTTGCCCAAAAAAAGATATTCATGATGCTTCTTTGCAAGCCAGACAATTGTTCTGTATTTCCTTAGGTTAAGTACCAGCTGCTCATTATTCAGGTTTTTCCTCCATCTCCTTAACGCCTGACTTACCTCTTTTTTTTTTGCTCATGAGAACTGCCTTAGTTTGCCGAAGATTTTGGTGGCTCAGTACACCATTCTTTCGGGCCTTATGGGACTCATTGTTGGAAAATTCATTTGATAGCTCTTTTATGAACCGTTCCAGTAAGAAAGTGCCTTTTTTTGCATGGATGCCCGCACTTTTTGTAAAACTGTTGATGTACTTTGACTGAGTGCACCTTGGTTTCCTGCCAACCAGGTACCCAGAGCCTGTGTTCTTTCCCTAAAACTGCATTAAGAAAAACCCCAATTGGCACTCTTTGGCCACATGTCAGTCCCTTGTAAATGGTACCATAGGTACTAAGGGCACTGTGGCCAGAGAAGACCTTTAAGGCTGCAGCACGTATTGTGCCACCCTTAGAGGCCCTGTACCTTTACACACACACTGCCATAGCAGGCTGTCTGTTTTGGTGCAGAACAAAGTGAAGAGTCGACATGGCACACATCCCGGTGTGCCATGCCTACAACCCACTGCCCTGGCATAGGTCAGCCACCCCTCTAGCTGGGTGAACTATACCGCTAGTGAGGGTACATGTGCATGAGCCGTGTACCTCTACAGTGTCTAAGCCAATGCTTAGACATTGTAAGTTCAGTAATGCCATTAAGAGTACATGGTACTGGGAGTTTGTCATTACGAACTCCACAGCACCATAATGGCTTTACTGAAAACTGGGAAGTTTGGTATCAAACTTCTCAGCACATTAAACCCACAATGATGCCAGTGTAGGATTTAATGAGAAATGCACTCAGAGGGCATCTTAGAGATGCCCCCTGAAAAACGACCTAACACTAGTGTCTTGGCTGAGTGGCTGCTCTCCAGTTGCCAACACCAGACATGTTTCTGGACCCCTGGGTGGAGAGCCTACTGCTCTCGGGGGTCTGAAACAATGCATATCCTGGGACGAGGTGCCAAGCCTCCTCCCCCAGGATGGGCAGGTTCCATGAAGGGGAAGCTTCAAAGGCTTGCCTCCTTTGTAAGCTACCCCAGCGATTTGCTGCTTCCAGCAACTGACCCCCACCGGTTCGGACCCCCACTTTGGGAAGGAGAACCGGTGGGAAAACCAAGTGAGGAAGGGAGGTGTGCCCACCTTTGCCAATCCCATCCCTCATGTGGGGGAGGCGACGTGAAGCACAACTCTCAGTCCCACAATCTTGCAGATGGGGGACCTAGCCAACCAGAGATAGGCATAACCCTCCCTCCCACTGGAGGGTGGCATAATATGGAGTGTAAGTAACCCTTCTGGTGAATGTTCACCAGTATAATGGATGCACTGCGTAAACTATAAAATCAACACTTCACAATGTTATGAGACAAAAAGAAAACAAATCATTCCGTTGATTTATACAAAAGATGTATAATGACCATAGAACCTTGAAATCAGATTAATTTCACCATCGAATTACAAAAAGTGAAAACACATGAATGAAATTCCAACAATTATATTAAAAAAACTCAATACATTAATAGTTCTGAATAACCTAACTGATGCATGTTACGACTGAATTACCCAGTCCAGCCCAATGCATTTTGGGATTATATTCATCCCTTCTGCGGGGGCCACTGAAGTTTTTTGAATATCATAGTTGGAATTTCATACATGTGTTTTCACTTTTTGTAATCAGATGGTGATATTAATCTGATTTCAAGGTGATACATCTTTTGTATAAATCAATGGAATGATTCGCTTTTGAGGAGTAAGAGGACGCCCAGTGACTTGGCCCAAGCTCTGCCGGCCTGTCCACACTTCGAACCTGCTCCAGCGAAATCCCGGTGTGTCCTGCAGCAAGAAGCCCTCAAGAACCCGAAGGACCTGCCTGCATTCCAAAACCAAAACTTTGTATTCCGTGAGCACCGGATTATCAAATCTGCAAGTCTGCACCACTCTGCACTCAACGCCCAAAGCTCGAGTCCAAATGGTCCAACACCAGGAGGAGGACTCTCCGGCGATCCTGACCTGAGATCTGGTGATCTCGGACCAGCCTCGCATCTCCAATTGACACCTGCAGTCTCCTTCTGGAGGATCCCCCCCACGATTGTGACCGGAGCTGGTAAGAAAACCCAACGCCTAAAGACATCCCTGCATCTGACGTCCAACGGCATTGGGTGGTCCAACTGACAGTGTCCCAGCATCCCCAGGCATTCCAACTTACATCTCCGACCAGTTGATCTTTGTCCCCGAATCTGCAGTCTTTTTTGTAACCGGAGAATCCCCATTGAAAACAGGGCACCCGATGCCAAAACAGCACCTTGCACCCAGCCGCCTCTACGGGTGTATCTAGGGTGTCAACTCTAATCCCCCTTTGCCCTGAGCCTAACACCAGGAGCTTTGCTCCCACAACCTTGTGGCCTGCTCGTGAGCAGCCATCAAAAGGAGGCTCCCTGTCCTCCATTGGATAACATTGGGCCTCAGCACTCTGCACCCGGCTGCCTTAGTGCAGCTGAAGGTGCGTTGAGTGTGCATCCTTGACCCCAGAAAATCACCTCCCAAGCCCATGTACTTACCTTGAAACATATAACCATTTCCTCCCATAGGACTGCATTGACTGCTTTCTTGTGAAAATTGTTGTGTGTTGGTTTTGTATGAGAACTTCAAAAACTGCACATATCTAAAAACTGCTTTACTTACCTTTTCTCTAGGAAATGTCCCAGTGTGATATCTAGGCATATCACACTGAGTAGAAAAAATAATTAATAAAGTAATCTGAAAAGTAATCTAACAGTAATTACCACTGCATTGAAAGTATTGACAAACATGTAACAAAGCCATTTTCATTTAGGTTACTTGTATTGTTCAACCTGCCTTGAAAAGTACCATTTACACTAACTTGTGCCAGGTTTGCTTGGTTCTAGAAAATAAATATAACTAAATAATACTTTGTATACAATCAAATTGGTCTGATACCATTCTTTGAATGTACAATCATTTTTTGCCTGAGTGTGTACAACAAATGCTTAACTCTACCCTCTAAGAAAGCCTTACTGCTCGCCCGCACTACCACAAATAGAGGTTAAGGTGATATCTACTTTTACCTCTGCCTACCTTTTGGGGTCCTCTGGACTTTGTGCACTCTATAGCTCATTTTGGTATAGTATATACACAGAGCCAGCTTCCTACAGTACCCTGCCATTCAGAGGATCAACTCCGTCCTTTATACAGGTCACTACAGTTCTACTATATTGTTTGATCACCTGTATTGATGGATTGTTCCATTTTATTCTCTTGTAGTTCTCAGTATGGACAAGAGTCAGTTTGATGCCAACAGGGGAGACACTGAGAAAGATATTTCAATCAGTTTTGGAAATTATTGCTTTCAGCCAGAGGAATTATCTGAAGTCGCCCGTTACTCCATAAATAGAGACAGACTATTGCATAGTCTACAATCAATTTCTTACATATTATAATCATTTAGGGGATTTGGTACTTGCACTGGTGCTAAATAATCGTCTTGCATGTACTAAGACACCCAGGAGAAAAATAGTGTCAGTTTAGCCATGTAGAGAACAATGCTCAAATTATTTTTCCTTGTTAAAAGCTTGTACACTGAAGATGGTTCTGCAGACCACATTATGTTAATTGTCTTTGAAGCACAATAAAAACAATTTTAAAACAACAAAATAAAAGCACTCTTACCACGCACTAGATCCTCAATTACTTGACCCAGAACAGAGACTACAGCAATGTTTCCAATTCGTGCCAAGGCCATAGACGCAGCTGAAAGAATGTAATCACCAGCAAGAACAGCCTACAAAAAAACCAACAAAAAAAACACAGACACGAGTCTCTGTTAAATTGCACAAATCGAGTGGTTTATTTCACCCCTATGCATTGCCCACACATTGTGACAGTATTTTTTTATGGGAAGGGGAGGGACCAACAATGCATTATGGCTTATTGTAAAGATTGTAAACAAAACCTTTGACACTTTGGGCAGTATTCTCAAAATGTTTAAGATACTGTGTGTTTCACAGTACTATACCAGTGGAGGGCTGGCGAACAAAAAATAACTGCTTGCCTTTTTTGGCTCATCTTCAAGGTTCAAAGTAAATATATTAAAGTGAATGACTATTTTTGAGGGTCATGACGAGTAAAGTTAATATAAAAAGAGAGATAATTGCTATTAACTCATACAGTTCTGTACTTCTATAAAGAATTGTGGAGAAATCCAATGCATTTTCAACATGTTACAAACATGTTACAAATGTCGAGTCTCTTGTAGAATTTGAGTCAATAACCTTTGAGAAAAAAATGTTTATGCTCCTTTTAAGGTGAGTAAAGTATGGGGAATGTGTGGATTAAAAATAACTATGGGCAGCTGCCGGACCAACTTTAAGTAGCAAGTTCCACGTCATGATTAAGAATAGTAATTGCACGCAGAGATCCTACTAGTCTTGTCAAGTTTTAAAGTAAGGAGAACGATCAACATGTTTCATGCCCTAAGATGTCAGAGATCGTGGCTTTTCGTGGCTTTTCTTCAGGACCTAGAAAACCTACTTGCTGCTCAAACAGGGGTGGTTCACATCTATGTATCCACACCTCCACCAAATAACCAACTGCAACGAGCTTCCTCTTCAGTAGGGACCCTTGAAGCAGTAGAGGAAAGCGCTAAAGGCTCCAGAGTCATGGGACACTCAGTGGCGTCCCATCCGACTCGTCCATAGGGTACGCAGTGTGTGACCGACCTACCCTCTGTGGATTCCGGAGCGATGTGAGGTCCCTTGGGCTCTTTTCTCTACTGCTTCATGGGTCCCTACTGAAGAGGAACCCCTTTGCACGAAACACATCGACCGTTATCCTCACTTAAAAACTTGACAAGACTATTAGAATTTCTACAAGCAAGTACTATTGTTCTTAATCATGACATGGAACCTGCTAATTAAAGTTGGTCCAGCGGGTGCCCATAGTTATTTTTAATCCATACATTCTCCACACTCTACTCACCTTATATATACCACAAATCCCACACGCACCCGCTTTATCTATGAACCAAGATCACAGATAAAAGACCTCCGGAAAAGAGCCCCCCCCTGTCGGGCCCGTTGGGCATTGCATCGCAGGCCCAACGAGGAGCTGTCCTATGATGAAGCATGTCATATTTCAGGGTGTGTGAGGGCCCTTGCTCCATCATCTTTTCATAGCATTATTTTATGCTCCCTGCTCCCAATACAGGTGCCCGCAATTTGTGGGTAACTATGTATGTCTTCCGCAAATGGCGCGATGTACAAGGCAAATAACAAGGGTGATTGGGGCAGCCTTGTCGGGTCCCTCGAGCGATCGGAATGGGATTAAATAAGATCCCATTAACCCGTACCCTAGCTCTGGGGGAGGTTTACTTGCACCAACCCATTGACAAAATAGCAGACCCTGGCCGGTACAATTTTCAACATGATTTTCCCACCACTGTTAACAATTCCCTGTCCATATCGGTTACTCAAGACTGTCTCCTAGATTTTAAAATAGGAACATTTTGGAGGCGAAAGAGTGGATGTTTAACGTTTTCCCTGCCGTGACGCCCTGGCTCCTGCAGACCTGGAGACACTCTAATTTCGGCTGTCAACCCTTGATATTTTACATACCATTTAAAGTTGAACTGACACAGTTTGAATCTGCTGCATAAGATATTGGGGCTAATGAATTGGTGCTTATGTGGTTCATTCAGGTGATTACAAGCAGGCTGATTTGTCCCAAAAGTATATGTGCGCTTTTGCCTGGGGCTACATCCCCTCTCTTTTTATTTGTTCTTATAAAGAAGCTGCACTTTGATTGATATCCAATTTCAGTGTCGACCTTTTTAGGTGTGATCTCCTCTCGAGTCACTCTGCATAATCGACGTTTCCCCTGTATTGGACTTAATTGATACTTCACTTTCTCCGTGTATATTCAATTCGAAGGAAGGCTGACTGCATATTTGCCACCAAATATTCCTGACAGCTGCTGTTGATATATAAGCAGCTACTCTGGTCAAATCCTTTGGCGTTCTCTCTTTGTTGTGACTGACCTCCGCAAGTTATCCATGCCCTGAAGAAGTCCTCTAGTAGGACGAAACGCGTCGGCCGTTTCACTGTGAAAATTGATGTTTATGACCACATTTTTTAAAGAAATCAGAAAATTCAAATAAACTAATACTTTGGATAATACCTGTACTGTATACAGTTTATGTAGTTGCTCCCTCAGTCCTTGCAATTGATGTGTGGTGCACCTGTGTTTGTTTTGTGCACACAAACCCCATGAAGTATAGAGGGGTAGGAATACCATAGGGATACCAGTTCAGGTGCTGTGGCTCTTAAGGTGCCACTGTCAGGCTTTTTGTAGATATTTCATTTTGAATAGGGGAACTAATAAATGTGTATTTTTGTACCAAAAGAATGGTTAGACACTCCAAATGTTTGAAGAGCAAATATTTCTTTTTGCATACATGTGCATTTTAATTGACAGTAAAATGAAAGGAAATGCATATCAAGACGCTAAAAAAATATAATTTAGTACACAGCAAAATATATGCCATGGCTGTGAAAATTAATCTGGCATAGTTTGGAGTAGTTTTCATACAATGAAAACTATTTGAATACACAAGACTACACATGGAAGGACAGAGACAGCATCTAGGGTCTCCTCTATAGCTACAAATCGTAGCAACACAACTCATCAACCTGCTGAACAGAAGAGAAGGTTTTAGGTTCAAATCTTTTTTATTTGAAATCTGCACCTCAAATACAAATTATTCATCGCAAATGCTGTACATCCAATAGTAGCAAGAAACATTTGAAAGGCAAAGAAACCCCTAACTAGGGTGAGCATAGCAGTCCGATACCCATCCAACCCACGACGGCACAGACCTACAAAAGATGCTACATAGTGCCGACTAGTTGGAACCCCCGCCTCCCACTCCCCAAACTCCCTTTCCCCTCCCCTCCCCTCCCCTCCCCTCACCCACCCGTCCAGTGCTCATATCCGACTCCCCCTGTGTCCTCTCGCTAGGTCCTGATGTATTCATCCCCTGTCCCCCCCCCACCAGGAGGCCTACTCCTTGGGTCCTGTGAGTCGTAACAAACGGAGATACCTCGGGCAGGTAAGTTCTCTGAATTCACTAACCAACAGTGAGCGAAACGGCTGCCACAGTTCGTCATACAGATCTATTTCTCCTGCTAAGGTAAGTGACATCTTCTCCATCCCCAACACACACCACAGCCTGTGCAACCAACCCGTTGTGGAAGGGATCGCAGTGGTGCGCCAGTGCGCTAGGATGTTCTGTACCGCAGATCCTAGGGCGATGGCCATCTGGCGTCCCCTGCGTGAGCGCAGAGGGTATGTCAAGGGGTTAGGGAGCCCTAGTATGGTGTAGGCAGGGAAACGAGGCAATTCTGTTTGAAAGTGCGTGTCAATGTCGTCTATCACCTGTGTCCAATACGATTGTATAAGGGGACAATCCCACAAGAGGTGGAGCAGCGTGCCTGTGTGTCCGCACCCTCTCCAGCAATTTTTGTCTTTACTGTGGTCCATCTCATGTATCCGCTCCGGGGTGTAGTACCAGTATGTGGATATCTTAGTTAGAGTCTCTGTGAGCCTGTTGTGATATGCCGAGTGGCGTGCCCTGTAAGAGATCTGGTCCCATTCTTTGTGGCTCAGAGTCCTGCCCAGTTCTCGCTCCCACCGTTCCCTGCCCGGATTATAAAGAGGTGCTGTTGTGGTTGTAGAACTTTGTAGAGATCAGATATTAATTTGGTGTCAGAGGTGCGGGATAGTAGCCATCTCTCGTATGGCTGAAGCTTCCTATCTGCCGTCTTTCGCACCTGTGGCTGGAGTGCCCAATGGCGGACTTGTAGATATCGCATCCACTCCGTCTCAGGGAAGTTATATTCCTGCCTGAAGAGTGGAAAAGGGAGTACACCGTCTGGACCATAGACGTGGCAGAGGCATCGACATCCCGCCGGTCGCTAGTGGGTGTAGGCCCCCTTGGGCATGCCCGGGGTGAAGTCCGGGTTATCGACCAGGGGTGTGAGCGGTGAGGGAAAAGTGGTGAGTTCATGTATGATGTTAGTAGCGTCCCATACTTTTAGTGGGACCCGTGTGATAAATGAGGCATAAAGATGATACGGTCAGAAGGCTTTGCAAAGGAAGGGGGTCTCCTGGAGTGGGCGCCCTGCCACTGCTTGATCCTGAAATAGCCAGTGTTTCTCTGACTTCCACTTGCTCCATTCCACCAGATAGCGTAGTTGCGCCGCGTGAAAGTATTTGTGCAGATCCGGTATTCCCAGTCCTCCTGCCTCAGGAGCCAAAGTAGACAGTGTCCTCTTCATTCTCGGCTTCCGACCCTGCCAGTTGAAGCGGGCGAGGTCAGTCTGTGTTTTCCGTATCCAACCCACAGGCAGCTGCAGCGGAAGTGCTCTAAAGAGGTATAGGATTTGGGGCAGAACGGTCATTTTGACCGCCGCTATTCTACCTAACCACGAGAGGAGGAGGCGTTTCCAGCGCCCCAGCTCCTCGCATATCTTCCTTTGAAGCGTACTGTAGTTGGCCGCCGTCATGGTTGTGAGTGTGGGAGTCAACTGAATCCCCAGATATGGCACCTTGTCTGCTGACCACTGGAGGGGAAAGAGGGTCTGTAGGTAGGCCTTTGTAGAGGATCTTAGGGAAAGATCGAGGGCCATCGATTTGTTCGTATTCATTTTAAACCCGGCCACTGCCGTAAAGGCACCCATCTCCGCCATGCACGCCGGCAGGGCCGTCCGCGGATTGTCCAGCGATAGCAGGACGTCGTCTGCGTAGAGACTAATGGTGTGCGTATAGCCACCAAACTTTATCCCGGTCGCTGTTTTGTTTTGGCGGATCCTCTGAGCGAATGGCTCCATATAGAGAGCAAAGAGCAGGGGTGACAGCGGGCATCCCTGCCTCGTGCCTCTCTCGATGCCAAAGCTCCGCGAGCTATAGCCATTTACTCGGACCACTGCCGTAGGGAATTTATAACAGTTAAAAATGAAGGTGCAGAACTTCTCTCCGATGCCGACTTTCTTCAGGACCATCTCTAAGTATGGCCAGTGAACCCGGTCGAACGCCTTTTCGGCATCAACTGCCAGCATCATACATTCTCCCAGGATCCGGGAGGTCTTTTCTATGAGGTGGGCAACCCTTTTAGTGTGATCTACCGTCTGACGGTCTGGGACGAAACCCGCCTGATCCGGGTCTATAAGCCCCGGCAAGTGGGGGCCTAGTCGGGCCGCCAGAATGCTCGTGTATAATTTAAGGTCTACGTTAAGTAGTGATATGGGTCTGTACGACCCGCATTTGGTCCTATCTTTCCCAGGTTTTGGGATGACCGAGAGGGACGCTCGCAGAAGGTCAGGGGGGATGGCGCCTGGTTTTGAAAAGGTGTTAAAGAGATGGGCGAGAGTCGGCGCCAACATTGTGCAGAATGTTTTGTAAAAAAGGGCCGTGAAACCATCTGGCCCCGGGGCCTTCCGCAGCTTAAGTTTGGCAATGGCAGAGATTACTTCCTCGATGCGGATATCCCTGTCAAGGTATTCCGCCTGTGAAGGTGCTAGAGAGGGAAGTGTGACAGAGTCCAGATAGGCGGACGCTGCCTGACCGTCCAGAGGGTCACCAGTATAAAGAGCCGTTTAAAATCCTTGAAAAGTTTCCGCGATCTCGGCATCGTCTGTGACCATGGACCCGTCGGGGCGGGAGAGGTCTTTCACTGTCTGTTGTTGGCGCACGACTCTTAGCCTGCTTGCCAATAATCAGCCGCATCTGTCCCCTCCAGTGTAATAGGCATGTCGCAGCCGCAGGGCTGCGTATTCCGCCCGATCCATATCTAGTGCTCTCAGAAGGTGTCTGGCTACTTTAAGTTGTTTCCAAGTCCTAGGTGCCCCAGTTTGCTGGTGCATTCGCTCCAGCTCCTGTACCCTCTGCGTGAGTTCGTCCCGCTTACGTTGCCTGTCTTTATTCTCCGCAGAGGAGAGAGCTAAAAATTCCCCTCTGATAACCGCCTTCATGGCCGCCGATTGTGTCGCCCGCGTCGTGTCACTGTAAGCGTTGTGAAGCTGGTAGTCTTTGATAGTGTCTTGAATGTGTTTCACCACATCTTTCCTCTGCAATAAAGTATCCCGAAGACGCCAAACCCTGGGGGGAACACGGGGCAGGTGGTAAGGTGAGGGTGGTGGTGACTGGTGCATGATCCGAGAGCGAGAGCACCCCTATCTCCGTCGAGGTGGACAGTGCAAACTGGGCAAGTGGCCAGAAGATGGTCTAGTCTTGCCTAAGTTTTGTGTACATTGGAATAATAGGAGTATTCCCTGTCGTGTGGGTGTGTGCGGCGCCAAAGATCGCGAAGATCCAGTTCCGCCAGCCGATCTGAGCAATTTGAGGAGAGCGCTCTGGTTTGGGGTGTGCGTTGTGCAGACCTATCTAGGACTGTGTCAAACACCATGTTGAGATCTCCCCCCAGTATGATATGTCTATAAGGCGTGCCCGTGACATCAGTAAGGGCTGAGTGTAGAAAGAGTTCCTGGCCTTCGTTAGGACTGTATATAGACCCGATTGTAAACAATAGACCCCCCCCCCCCCCCCCAAGGCAAAGCGGTATGCTAACAGTCTCCCTCTCCGTACCGCGCAGTTGTGTAGAACCTCCCCTTTAAATGATCGTGCCACCAGGATCGCCACCCCTGCAGTCTTATTGGGCCCTGAGGAGAAGAACTGAATTGGGAATTTTCAGGAGCGGAGCCTATGACAGTCGCGGGCCATCAGGTGGGTTTCTTGCTATAAGCAAATGTTTGCCCGGGCGTTCTCTAATAGGGACAGTATTGCACGTGGCTTAACAGGATTGTTTAAGCCCCGCACATTCAGGGTTAAGATCTTAAGGGTTGTAGGTGGCATGGCGAACACTGGAATCAGACCTGCTAGCCCCCGCGCCTGGAGGGGTGTGAGACGCTGGAATATGACTTAGACTAGTGTAACCGGAACGGAGCACTGGACAACCCACCCACCCCCGTCCCTCCCCCCCCTGTGGATAGCAACTGATCAACCTCCTTTCTTACCCTTCCCTCCCAATCTTTAATCTCCACCCCCCCCAACTTCCTGACCCCTACTCTCCCTATTCCCCCACCCCCTCCTCTCCCGCCCTAGCCCCAACTAGAAACCCCAAACTGCAAACCATAGTCCCAGGTCTTCAGAACCAGTTCAGACCTGTGGTGAAAAACGTCTAATGGGTAGTGTGGCAGTGGCGACCCCGCTGGCCCCCCGCCCGCCCCCCCCCCCGCCCGTGTGGGCAGAAAGCGAAAGAGGCAAACCCCATTTAGATGCTGTTTCAATGCGAGTTTGTCGTGTCCTTGGATACTTCTTGTATAGCAGCCGCCTGTTCCAGGGCCACCGTCGTCGGGTCTGGTTTCATTTCTGCTTTAGGGGACCGCCTGCGCCCTACTCGTTGTCATTCTCCTCCAGACCTCCGCCTGGATCTGTCCTGCGAGGCCCGTGGTGACGTGGTGTCTCCTTTCTCCTCCTCCCCAGGGTCGATTCCCAGAAGCTTGCAGGTGTCGTGGAGGGAGCAGAGCTGGTGTAAGGTCCCCTTCCATTTTAAGACGAGCCGGAAGGGGTGGCCCCAGGAATATGGGACCCGATTGTCCCTCAGGAATGTCGTGGCTATCCTAAATGCTCTCCGCTTTTGTAGGGGGATGGCTGAAAGGTCGTGGTACAGTGCCACCGGGTGACC
The DNA here is from genome assembly GCF_964261635.1 of Lissotriton helveticus. Classification (NCBI taxonomy): domain Eukaryota; kingdom Metazoa; phylum Chordata; class Amphibia; order Caudata; family Salamandridae; genus Lissotriton; species Lissotriton helveticus. Next base: position 820,439,112 of record NC_136071.1, read on the forward strand.
CTGGAAGTGGAGGGGCTGTTTCCTTCGAGCTTCCTGGAGGATCCTTTCCTTCAGCGGGAAATCAGGCAGAAAAGCTAGTATATCTGGCGGGGGGCAGATGCCCGCCGTGCCGGGCCAACTCTATGCGCTCTATCTATGCGGATCTCAAAGTCTGCCGTTTCCCCCAAGATGTCTCTGAACAAACCCTGCAGATATGTGGACACGCTGTTCCCTTCCGCTTTAGATGGCACTCCCCAGTCGCGGATGTTGTTCCTCCGGGAGTGGTTCTCAAGGTCTTCCGTGTGTGCTTGAAGATCCACCTGCTGCTCCTGGAGACGGATGACCTCCTGCCTGAGAAGTTCCACCTCCTCGCTACGTGCCTGGTCTGCCTCCTCCACCGTCGCTATCCTTTCGACACGGGAGAGGATTGGCTCTTGTCTCCTTTGGCAGCACCTTTAGTAAGCATGTCTGGGATTGTGCAAGACCCCTTACGTCCCATGGTGGCCATCACGTCTTCTAATTCGTCTGGGTCCGAACTGAGGTGATCGACTGTGGCTTCCCCAGGCGGCAGGGTGTGCTGTCACGTCGTCTGTGGTTCTGTCATATCTTATGCAATGGCAACGGAAGGCCCCGTCTCTGTGGTGTAACCCCTCCAACGTCTCGAAGTGTCCCTCGTTGGAGACCGTGCCTTCTACACCGTTTGCTGTCCTTGGGGTCCTCCCGCCACCGCGGTGTTGCAGGTTCCAGAGCCCGGGTCCAGGGTATCACATAGGGGTAGGATACTTGCGCTGGCCCCCGTGCACCCCGTGTGCCTTCTCTCAGGGGCATCACGTCGCCTCCGCCGTGTCGGTGTTGGGCATGAGGGCCTGCCTGAATGTCCTGAATGTGTCTTTAGCAAGGTCAGTGGTATTGTGCTGTCCGTTCAGCAGCTTCTCATAGGCTTTAGGCTGGGCTCTTCAGTACTGCGGCCCCTACTAGGTGCTCCCAGACCCCCTCCGTCTTCCCCTCCCGGCTCGTGCTGCACTCACCCCCACTTCGTGTATGCCGGGTTGTTCAACTGTCTCGTGGTGTTCCGGGTGCGACCCGCTACTGGGTCTCTGCTGTGTCCTCCGCCGAGGCCCGGCGGCCGTCCTCTCTCTCGCCTGCCGCTTTGTCTTTACTGCCTTTGGCCCAGACCCGCCGCGCCAGTCAGGTGGTCTGGCTCTCACGGTCCTTCTGCGCCCCTCTTCACCCCTTCGGTGCCGGCCGTCTCCCGGAGCGGTGTAGACCACGCGGCAGCCAGAGACCCCAACACCGGCTGGGGGGTCCCCGGAGGCACTAGATGTGCAGTGTCTCACATCCCGCCAGCCCGGTACTCACTGTCTTCTTCTCTCGGCGCCCAGGCCGCCCTGGTCTCCTGGACCGCCGCAGGACTACTTCTTTCAGCCTGTTGTAGGCCTCAGACCGGGACCTCTATTTTCGCGCCTGCCGCCTGCCGCCCGCCTAAGGCTGCCGCTTCCTCCCACGGTCCGATTACGCTGCCTGCCAGGACCCACCTTCCAGTTCCGGGTCCCAGCGCCTACACCGGCCGATCTTCGTTGCTGTCGGTGTTCCACGCCCAGACCTCCAGCCAGAGGCCGGCGCCCGCTCCCTCCTAGCCGCTCCGGCGCCGTGTCCGCACCTCGCTACCGGCCCGAAGCCGGGGCCTCAGTTTCCGCGCCTGCCGCTGGGTGCTCCCAGGCGAACGCCGCCGGCGCTGGCGCAATGCTCGTAGGGGCTCACCGTTTGACCCCGGGTCCCGGCCGCCACTCAGGTCGCGCTATGCCTTGCTTTCGGTGTACGGCGTGGCCGCCGCAGACTCAGGACAGCGGCGCCATTGCTCCTCCGCTCTCCACCCGGTCACAATTCTAGGTGAGCTGCAGCCGAACCAGAGCTCTTCCGTTCTCCACCGTCACCAAGCATGAGGTCCGCAGGGCACTCGGTACGATTCAGCCACTTGCTGGTGTGACCAAGGGGTTTACAGGCAATGATTAAGGCTTAATGGGGTTCAGGGCCGAGGAGCCTCACGAGCCAGCGTCTTTTCAGGTCGCCATCTTGGCCACGCCCCGAAGAGAAGGTTTTAAAGCCTCTTCAAACAGCTGCAGGTCTCAGAGTGCCAGTCTATTCGGTGAGCCAGATTAGCAGTCTCGTTCTCTATTACAAATCTAATATTCATCAACTGATGTTATGGAATCGAGATGTAGTGATATGTGGTTTGTTAACAAATAAGATTTTCACAAATTTAGACTGTTACATTGACTGATCATGAGCCAATGCATAAGAAGCATTTTGTTATTGAACAGCCATCTGATTTACAATTTAGATTATGCCAAAGACCATTAAGAGTGCTATCTTCATACTTGGTAATAATGGATGTTGAAAATAACACTGTAAAACAACAAAGTTAGGCAACGGCCACTAGGTCGACCCGATAGTATGAATGATTATTCAATAAGCACAGTCAATGAAACAGAAGCAAGAGAAGTTCTTCTGACTGGATACGCTTCTGTTCATGTGAAGAGGGAAAGGACAGTTCCAAGTGCATGGATGCACTGATTGGTCCTAAAGCTGTGGAGAAGCGTGGCTCAGTGGTTAGAGGCGGCATACCATGAAGCTGAGATCAGCCGTGGACCAGGGTTCGATTCCCCGCCTCGGCGGGTCTCGGGCTCAAAAATTCCACGGACTTGACAATTCTCGCTCCGGTGCCTACTCGACTCACGGGACTCTGGGCAATAGCTTGCTTAATCTCCACTACGGCCCCTCGCGGCGGGATGCCTGGCATTCACCTTGTGTATACCCTGCCGGGGTATCTCACAGGGGAATATCAGGACGGGTTCCCTAAGCAAGCGCCTTGAGACCCCTGGGTGATTAGTGCGCTATATAAATCGAAATCGAAATACATTTTTTAAAGCGTGATTAGAGAATACCAGTGTGCCTGGGATGATCAGGAGCTCAGTTGGAGAGCAGAGAACATCAAAGTTCTAAGCAGCACTAAAGGCGCAAACTGTTTGACTGGGGCTCATTTTCTAGTCCTACTCTGGGGCCCTTCCCCTGCAAACAAGAAGAGGAGATGCAGGCATCAAGTACAACCATATGGCACATGTCAATCTATACAGATTATGAAGTGGCTAACTGGCTCAAATGAGATACAGACATGTAATCTGAACTCGAATGCTTGAATCTAATTACACTTACTACCAGATTTGTTTCCTACCCCACCGTAAAGATTCCAATATGTGCACTAGACTTTTTTTAATTGATCATTTTCTATATCATAGCAGCACTCCTCTCTCCATCCTTTTTTAAGCCTCACCAATCACTTGAAGATAAACTTGCAGTCTATTTTTTTTCAGGACAGTTCTGCATAGATCCTAACTATATTTCGGCACACTGTGCAGAATGAACTCTACATGCCTTGACATGTTTTCTCTTGTTGAAATTGTAATATGTCCTTCAAACTCATTAGTTACGGACTACGGGCTCTCACCATCTAATTGGTATTCACCTACTCCTCAGTTTAGCCTCCATTTCTATGTTAAAAAACAGGATATTCAAGATGTCCTGGTTCTGTGCCCATCAGTATTGCATAATTCGGACATGTATGTTGCTGAAATGTCGCTAGAGTATCAAGAGATCGCTTTAATCAGTTGCAGAAACTGCCTTGAAGGTAATCCTACTAACCCCGGGTGGAGCAGGCAGAGTTGCTCTATGCGGAGCTTTACGGAGTTGTCCAAAAACTCTGTGGAGCTCCGCCCCCCCCCCCCCACCCCCCCACCATGAGGCAAATATTTTTCAAATAAAATTTACAATGAAAGTAAAATAAAAGCGCACCTACCCTACAGCAGCGTTCTGGCCTGCCCCTCTCCTCCTCGCTGTAATCACAAACGTCATGGTAGGACTGCGAATGCGCGCGCATGCGTAGTCCAACCATGACGTACATCCGACGTAGCGGAGGAGGAGGGCAGCCCAGGACGCCTCGATAAGGTAAGTGCACTTTTATTTTCCTTTAATGGTAAATTATATTAAAACAATATTTATTGCCGGGGTGGAGGGTCCAGGGCTGAACTCTACTCCGGAGTCGGAAGTTTTTCAGGAACTTCGCGTTCTCTGCGGAGTATGCAAAATTCCGCAAAGTTCCGTCTTTACTGGGGGTGGCGGAGTGAGCTAAAGAATGATGATGGATTAAACCCAGATCAGTTGACTGGGGGTGAGTGCTTGCAATGTTCAACACTCCGTCCATCATCCCCTTTGGTTTAACTCCGCCAGCGGAGCGGAGTTCTTGCCCAGGGTTAAATCCTACTCAGTGGGACCACTACAAACCCCCCAAAGGTAGGTGCACTGTGTTACTCAGGGTACTGGGTGCAGAGTACTGGCTGTGCAGTGGATTCTTAAATAAGAGGAATACAACTGTTAAGCAAAAACTGTCTCCTTGTGATTTATTGTCTCGGTTTCAAAATCAAAAACCTTCTATGGTAGCTGGCATGAATAGCTTCGCTTTGCCTTAGTAGTGTTAAAAGTAAATAAGTAACAGGTCTATGTAGCAGCATCATCTATCCACACACAAGCTTCTCTGGAGTCTATTATGATGAAAGGTAAGGCCACCACCCAACAAAACTAAGTACAACTGCAGAAGACGTTAATAGAAGGACTTAAGCTGACATGATAACGATATCTCAGGCCAGACAAACCTAAACTGATCTTATTGGTAAACATTTTAAAAGAGGTCCAAGAGATGAAACTACTGCAATTTGATACTTCCACTCAACTGAAAGATTGGATGGATAAAAATTATGATCAACTCAAACAATTTATAGACAAAGATGAGGAGAGCAAGCAATGTTTTTCTGCTTGTGAGGATAAAACTGATTAAAGCTCAAGAATTATCTACACAATTCAGTAAAGAGCGGGTACTGCTTTAAAAGAGCAAAATCATTCTCACCACTCAAACTTATGTTTGTAGGTATTCCTGCGCACCCAAGTCCTACACTGAAATATTGATTAAGAACTTTGCCCTTCTTGAATTTCATCAAGTCCTCACAATCATGCTCGCACACAGTGTTGCATCACAGCCGGCTCCTCACACAAAGTATCCTAGACCAATTTTAGTTAACTTTACAGATTCTAATTAAAGGACATATTCTGGGTTAAAGCTATAACTAGTAAATCTTTTAGTACAAATAAATAGAATGTTGGCAGATATGACTGTGGAGACTGCTCACAGGCAGGGAGGTATAAAGTATGATATCTTAGTTTAATGCTGCAGATGCTCAACATTCTATACATTACAACAGGCCAAGCTCACGGTGTTGAACAAAGAGAAGTTCTATATTTTGTTTACCATAGAGATGCTCAAATGTTGATTTTGGACCTGAACAATGGATTACTTGGGAGAGGGGGGTGGGAAGGGCGACCACCTCTAAAGCAGGTTGGTGGCCTTAAATGGCAGCTATGAACCTAAAATTCTGATGACTGCTGTGTCAAGGGAAATTACAATTTTCCTGAATTTTTCTGATGTTTAATATTGAAATAAACTGTTACATCTAAAGATGACATTTTTAAAAAGTGATGATGTAATATTGTAGGAACAGTGAGACCTATATACTTCCTTTTGGTGTCAAAACATAGGTTTTGAGGGTCAAGTAGTCTTATAAAGAGAGAAAATAACTCCTCAGAGCAACTCTTCAACCATTTTTCAAAAGGGTGGTTATAATAGAGGAAGAGACCTCTATAGATATTAAACAAATAATAATGATTTTGAATCTTTTTATGTATACAACAAACAAGGTTTTTGATCTGAATATGGAAGAAAAATAAAGTTGATCGCTCCAGTTTTAGACACATTTTCATAGTTCCCTTTATTTGTTTCAGCAATCGCTTGTCGCACATATGCAGAATGTTGAACATCTAAGTATATCGACAGGGACATCTTTTTGTAGCACAGGTTTTGCAAGAACATGTACATGCAAGTTCTGTGGGTAGAGGCTTTAGAAATTCCGTAGGTTTGGGCACCCCATCAATAATTTCCCAAACAAATTCACAAGGATCTTTCTCTACAAATGCTAGATCCACAACATGTGCACATCTTCTGATCAAGTAGAACGCTCTTTTAATGTGTCTACTCACAGAATATGACATCAGTGGAAGGACACTTTGCGGGATTGCTCTCTAACTCACCGTACCGAAGATTGTCAAATGTGTGACAGAACTAGTTTTCCACGTATGCACAGGTTTTTTTCCTACATCTTTAAAATCAAATTTTTTCTGTATCAGCAAATTATAAAATCCTTTTAGAAACTTCACAGGTTTAGCAGTTAAAGCTACAAACGTTGTTCTAATTTAGCTCATAGGGTCATCCACCATAAGAATGTGTGCCTTGATAAGAACACTGGGCATCTCTGGGTCAAGTTTCTTGTACAGAATATGAAGCGAGATTAGGTGTCTTTTCTCGCCTGTTCCAACAAATCTAAGTAGCGCAATAAGAACATCTGTGTCGTTTGACAGTACAATTACTCATTTGGAATCATTTCGAACAACCCACTCAACATGTGGCACAACACGAAGGTCAGCTTCCTCCAATTTTCTTGAACAATATGGCCCACACGTTTGGAATATCTCTCTGCAAACACCAACTCCTCATTGACAATCATTCCGCTTGCAATAATTGGAAATTTTGTGTTCACTGAAGCACCAGCAATGTTTTCATGAACTTGGATATGTTAACATATCCAAGTTCATCTTTGGCGATGTTGATTACGAGAATTTGTCAAGTTGCACAGGTGTGGGTGTTTCATTTTTGATGCAGGCAAGGTCAATTGTTCCACTTGTAGACATTCATCTGATTCTCTCATTCTTTGATTGACAGTTCAAAATAACTGTCAAAGGCAATGAGCAGTTCTTGCAAGGTGCTCACTGACTGATTTCTGCAGAACAGTTTGAACGACCTCTCTGAAGTTTTGCATGGATGAAATCTTGACCGTTTGCAAACGTGATATATAGTCTTCAACACCATCCGTTTTCAATGAGAACATCTTTTCGAATTTAAATTCTTCAGGTGAAAGGTTTTTTTCGAGCTCTTGTATCAGTTTGTGCTTCACTGGTTTGGTTGCAGCATCTCCATCAAATAATGTGTTTGTTGGAAGAATATCATGCAACAGAATGTCCTTGATAAATTCACCCCTTTCTTTTGCCACATCCATCTCTCTGTGCTTACGAAAGTTGTTTTTGGTAACCCTTTTTGTAGTGGCTGGTTGGATGAAACTCTTACTGTGGTAATTAAAGTGTGGATGTTTAGCTTTAGTGATTATGCCAAACAGGTTTTTCTCTTTCAATACAAATCTCTCCTGCTTCAGTTCTGCGTAAAGTTTTGATCCATGCTACAGGACGTCTAGTAGACATGTCTTTATGTCATTATCCACATATTGTTTGGTCACGAAGTAGTGTAGTTGCACATGCTCAGTCAATTCAAAGGGGTTTCCTTGCTGCTGCATGAAATGAAGGCTGTCAACATATCTATTAAAACGTCCCCCTCTCTTTCGGCACCCATTTGTGGTGAGGAACAGTCTCAAGATGGTCCATTAATTATGAATTTATCATCTCTCGGAAAACATTGCAAATAGAAAGGACTTCATGGTAAACTAGCTGCCATTGAGCAGCATATTCACTTTTACATGCCTGACCAACAATTCCCTTGGCGCTTTTCAGTGATCTCTAGATAGTCTGTTCCAGTTTTAGATCAGGAGCCACAGCATTGAACCTTCCTTCTCTCTCTTTCATCACAGAATGTCTTTGGATGAAGTTTGTGTAGAGGTATGATTTTTCACACCTCTAGCTTCTTCACTCTTTCCAAATACTAGGACCCATATCTTAGGTAATTTACGCAATCAAATTCGCGAAACACATTAAACCATGACTCCACAGCCTTCGCGTGCAGCTCTTTTCCTTCACATTCTTAGACAAACTCTACGAATTTGGTTTCAGGCTTTCTGATTTCGAACTGAGTGTATTGAACATTGACTGGCTTTGCATTATATCTTTTGAATGAAGTGAATAAGGCACAGGGTACACTTCATTCAAAAGAGAAGATATGCAAAACGTAATTGGTCATTATTGTTCCAGAAAGCACCAATGCAATGTTTCTATAGCCTCAGATATCATGAGCATACTTTGTAACGAATGAACAAAATTAGTTCTGCTCAATACTGACTGGACAGTTTTGTTTCCAAAGAATTCAGCCTCAGTAAGTGCATTGTCTATGCCACAGTTACTGAGATAACTTCCTGCACACCGCAACTCCACTTTGGTCATGTGGATAACACCCAATCATGAAATTGTACTGTATTTCTCATAAGAAGGTCAGCTACAATACAGAAAACACCTTTATTGCAGGAAATTGGCAGGGTAGGCTGGTCTTCAAGCTGAGTAGACACATTTTTGAAATTATTAAGAGCTGCATATACTGTTGCGTAATTTGCGACTGGAGATGGTTTTACTGGTAAAAACCCAACCTTCTTCAGTGGGACACATTTAAAGCGACCTTATGGGGCACCTTTATCGCTATATCAGCCAGGAATAATAACGATAGGTGGGACAAGAGATGCCTCCTGGAGGGTCAGGTGAAGGCACTTCAAGAGGAACACAAAAGGAAAGACTCCCACAACAAAAACAACAACCTAACCTGTAAGGAGCTCAAAGCCCTAGATATGGATAGAGCAGAGTACGCCCTACCGTGCTCAAAACAGGAATACTAAGCGAAAGGCAATAAAGCGGGCCGTCGGCTAGTGCACCGGCTGCGAGCCCAAACTACTCGCCAGAGAATTAACATGGAGACGTCTCAGGGTGATAGGGTATATCAAGATTCCCTCATAGCACAGGAATTTGAACATTTTACTCAGAAGAGACATGCACCGTAAAAGCAATCAGGCAATATTTCGAATCCCTGGACCTAGAGATTATTCACCCACCCCCCCCCCTACCTAGAGGACGCATCTCACATAGGCAGGGATATTTATGTTAGCAAAATTTTAACAGCTATAGCCAGGTTACAATTAGGGAAGGCACCCAGACAAGAAGGGTCAGGGCTCGACAAATCCACTCGCCCGCTCGCATTTGCCAGGTAGAATTAATGAAGACGAGCTATTTTTAGGTCCTACTCGCCCTTTCTGGTGAGTAGGAAAACAAACTAACTTTTGTCCTCTGTCTTTGAAAACGGAGCAAATGTGACAAGATAACAAGATTTAAAGGCATTTTTATTGCTCACAAAATGAATAAGCAATAAAGATGCCTTTAAATCTTGTTATCTTGTCACATTTGCTCTGCTTTCAGAGAAGGAGGTCAAGTAGGTTGCAGTTAGGTCCAGGAGATTTTTCAAGGTACTAGACCTGCAGGACTAGTACCATTTTGTGGATTTTTCGAGCCCTGAATGTATACTACTGACTTCCATAAAACCGTTGCTCCGACGTTGGCACCTCATGGGATCAACTTTATAATTTCTTCAGCACATCAGAAACACTCACAGACAATGGGAGATGCCATAATCGCAATGATTGCAAAGCCAGGGAAGCATCCTAAGCACTGTGCATTTTATTGTCCCAATTCACTTTTGAACATCGATGCCAAGATATTCACTAGCATCATGGCAGCACGGTTGGCCCCATACATGCAGGGTCTGGTGGACTTGGACTGAAGTGGATTTATACCTGGGAGGAGGTGTAGCGACAACACTAAACGTATCCGTCACCTCTTTGACAAGGTCCACTGCAAACATTCCTGCTCTCCTCCTCTGGGTCGATGCTGAAAAAAAATGTGACTGGGTACACTGGCCGGATCTGCGCCTGGTCCTTGATAAGATTGGCCTTGGCCCCAGATACCCGAAGGCGATAAGGTGTAGTTTCGCCAAACCTAAGGCACGAGTCAAGGTCAATGGGGCTTTATCGCAGCCATTCAATATTGGTCGAGGCACGCGATAGGGCTGTCCCCCTCTCTCCGCTGCTTTTCTTCTACATGGATCTGTTGGTATGGAGGATAAGGGCCAATCCCCAGATAGCGGGCTTTCAGATGGGGGACAGGGAACACAAATTGGACATGTAGGCAGACAATGTAATGGTCACAGTCACAAAGCCACTCAAATCACTTCCGCAGGTCCTGTTGGAGAAATTTGGGAAGCTTTCTGGGTTTAAAGTTAACTTTCAAAACACACAGCTGCTAGACCTCACTATCTCGCAGGCAAATGAAACCTATATTGAGGGTCATTTTCCCTCATCATGGGCCACACAGGGGATACCCCATCTGCAATTACACATTGCTCCGGACCACAGTTTAGATAGAATTGCAAACCTGGAAAATGGGGGGGGGGGGCTGCTGGCTGTGGTGAAGGTGAGTTTATTGCCAAAAACACTATGTGATGCAGACACTGCCACTGCAGCCAACCCCATATGAACTTGCACAGATGTAACATCTAAGTGAGAATTATATCTGGGACCGAAAGAGGGCATGAATGGTGAAAAAGCAGACCTGTTGGCCCATGGCAGAGGGGGGAATTGGGGGTCCCAAACTTGGTTCACTATTACCAAGACTCTCAGCTCAGATATAAGGTGGAATGGGCTAGGCCCACAACGGAGAAATACTGGTGCTTCATTGTCCAAGCCATTGCTGGAATCCATATTTGCCAGATTCCCTGGCTTTCTTAGAAATATAGACTGGTGGGGGTTTACATTTCCCCAGTGTTCTGCGCAACAAAAGCCACATGGGACAAAGTGCAGCTTATGAAATATCTTTTTTCCCAGGTTTCTCCACAGACTCCAATTCTTAACAACCCAGACTTGCCTCCGCCATCAGTGGGACAACGTTTACTCCATGATAGACAGCAGGCCGCAAAAGAATAGGGAACTTATATTATCAGGACGGGCTCCTAGACTTCATACAAATCCAGTCACAGTATGGTATCCCCTCCTCTGCATACTGGCAATACCTCACTATTAAACACTGGGTTACACAATCACATAAATCAACACGCTTCCCGGCCCTTACACCCTACGAGAAATGGCTCCTGACTGGCAGCTCTGACAAATACCTTTTAGCAGTGATATATGTATTTCTTAATAGATCGACACGCAAGGGTCCATCGTCAGCACAAAAACTGAGTGAATGTGAGCGCACATTCACTCTAAGAATAGGCAGACATTCACTGTAAGAATGGGCGGACATCCTACACCGGGCTCGCTCCTCTGCCGGTTGTGTGGAAGGGAAAGAAAAGCTATTGAAAATCATCCATTACTGATATTATACCCTACCCGACTGAGCAAGTGGGAGGCTGCCAATGATGGCCCGTGCTGGAGACAATGTAGAAACCAGGGGACTCTAACTCACATCTTATGGTCTTGCCCGAAAAAATAAACCTTCTGGTCAGGGATAATAACAGACCTTAATGACCTATACGATACTGATGTCCCCGCCTCCCCAGCTATATAATTTTGGGCCTCCCAAATAAGCTAACATACCCACAGCATTCGGCTCTGGGGCAAGATCTCACTTTGGCCCTTTGTGCCACGAAACTGGTCATTCTGGCTAAGTGTGGAACGGACTGTATACCTACAAAAATAGATTAGCTACATAGGCTGTAGCACCTCCTGGGCATGGATAAACTAATGGCAGTGGTAGAGCGAAAGTTACCCGTATTTGACAAACTACGTGAATCTAGGGAATTGACATGTCTAAAGTACTTGAGAGTACTTCGCCTTACACACTCATCACAAGACCCATTAAAAACGAATGCCCCTCTGGCAACATAGCTCTACATTGCTTGACAAACTGTACTCTATTCCCCACGTTCCCTTTTCTCAAGCCTTTTCTTTTTGTTATTAGTCTTCAGCCCACTGGCCAGTGGATGCAAGTGTGGGCTATATATGTAATGTTCAAGTGTATTTATTGAAATCCTATAAAACAGATTTAAACCATAAAGTAAAACAGCTTTTCAACAACTTTATTTCGAAAGGTAAGCAGCTGCAACCAGGTTATCAAGATTAGAAATCAAAGAATATTGAGAGTTAGCCTTACCTAATCTTAGGCATTCTTAAAAAATTTCAAACTCTGATGAAGAAAAGAAGGTATAATAATGTGCAAATGCTTGCATGGAGGAAAAAAAAGTTTGGGGATTTTTTTTTTTTTAACACCCCAACGATTCATGAATTTTCATACTCCCAGAGGCTGCATTGGGAGTTAATTTAGACATTATGACAATCGGAAAATAGAAAGGGGGAGGGGGTTGAGCCTAGCTTTTGAGTTTACCAAAAATGTAAAGTATGTTAACTGATACAGGGCGGTTGTTCCTCCTGGTATAGGATGTCTTTCCAAAAGATTAAGTCCCACTTGAATTCCCATTTAGATTTCACTATGGTTTACTGCTATGATATAGTAAATGGAATATTAAATACTTCTATTAATGGACTGGGCTATTGGTACAGAACATTAAAGTGGGCCAGCAATGAAAAAAGCTTAGTCCAGTTAATAAACAAATGGGATCAAGAGGTTAGACTTTCCAGAAAATGTGACCAGAAGTAATTTTAGAAGCAAATCAGTCTGTGGCACTATATTTATATGTAAAGATTTCTATGCTAAATGGTTGTTGTACCCCAAAGTGTCTTCAAATACATCACCATTGTGTTTCAGGTGGTAAAATGATACATTCAGCGATTGATGGCATATGACTTAGGGGGCGGGGTTCATAAACGAAATATGCAATTTATAAATCAACTTGAATCCACGTATAGTGGAGTTGGATTCTACTATGCATCTGAGGCATAGACATACACATATACATACAGCTTTACTAATCAAAGGATAAAATGAATAAATAAATGCAGAAAGTCTATTTGTGCTCTACAAACAAATAAATATTCCCAAACGTTTGGATTTTTGTTTTATAAAAGTACAAATTGAAACTTGAGGGTTTTTTTAATTGAAGGATGTTGCATGTTGATATCTGATATAAGAAATGTCAATTCTATTTACTCATTAAGAATAAGATGAAAATAGAGTTTTAAATTTTCTACTGCAAGAAAAAGTAAACAATTGCGCTAGCCTGTAATATTCCTCCATTTTGACCACATCTTTGTAGTGTGCATATATTATTTATGTCTGTACTAGTGTTTCCTGGTTTGTTAACATGACGTTTTGGATTTCCTGTTTCTTCGCTTTGCCATGGCACTTGATTGGTTGTACCAGCATACAATAATCACAAATTATTTTGATCCTAGTGTACATATGATTAGAACTGTAGGGCTAACTTGGCAACAGCTACGTGCCTTAATTCACTACCATAGCTTTGTACATTCCTAACAGCAATGACTGGAATGCCAATTATAAAAAGTTGATTTATTGGATGAAAATGACCAATAACATGTAGTCCTGCATCATTTCTAATGTAGTGGAATCTAAAGGGTGTAGCTTCTGGGTCCTTTTTTTATTTGGACCTTCTAGGCATATGGGGAAAGGGTGAGGGGTGTTAGTAAAATAACCAACTCAGTCCGGCTTTACCATGACAAATGTTTAGTCATATGAACTCCCCATTTTCGCCAAATATCTTGTGGTAGCTTTCATACAAACACATCAGCTTAGTATAATACTGTTTTAAGGGCTGTACATATGTGTAAACTGTACTCATTAATGAATTGGAAACCATCATGATGATAAAGTTTGTTGGCACCTCGGCTACGCTGAGGTGGGTATTTAGAGAATATAAGGGAAAGCAGATTGTAAAATTTACCAAAATAAATTCAGCCCCAGCTAACGGGAAGATCTTTCCAATTAAATATTGCTACCCTTATTTATGATTATGTCCTAGATGTGCTAAATCCATACACAATTTGCTGTTAGATTTACTGTATGAAACATTTCCATATATTAATATCTTGAAAATCTCTCATTGAACAGCTCAGGCTGATCAATGAGTGATATGCCTGATTTGGATGATCTGTAACATGGGTGTCTATCGTAGGCCCAGGAGGCCTCAACCACACCAGAATTTTAGAGAAATCAGAACATAAATTTACAAAGAATGAATCTAAATAGAAGCATTTAACCTAGTCTGTGGTTACCAGCAAATCTCGCAGGAAGACAGTCTTTATGAACCCTAAATAAGGCACTCCGGATCTACATTACAACGAGTTTTGGAAAAGGGCTAGCTTTGACTGCCACAAGAATGTAATCACTGCTTACAAAAAATTCTTTTTCTGATGGAGGATGTATCTAAGTTTCTAAAATCTCTGTACACTTGGGTCAATGTGGAGACCCCCAAACTGTTGATATGTGTATTTGAAGGCTGTGGAATACAGTTGGTCAGGTAGACATGATTAGGCACTTGAAGATGTAAGGAGCTGATTAGGCATCTGTTACCTAGGATGTGGTAATGTTGCCAATTTGCATGTCTTTTGTAGTACCACCTAATAATAGAAATAAGGCAGAGGTGTGTGATAAGATTGGCAAAACATCCCTAATGTGCCACCCATTGAAGGCATGTTAGTCTAATAGAGCAGAATAGCTCCCTCCTTTGGAACTTTCACAGGTCAGGTTGGGCATCCAGCCAAGCGCCACAATTGAAGGTGTGATTGTGCAACATTATGTCTCCTATTTATACCTTCTATTAATGGGGACTCTTTGTTGCCAATCTTTCACCATGATGGCTCCCCAAGATGCATTACTTCCTAGTGGAAGAGTAGCAAACCCTACACAGACATTACAGTTGATCACATCAATCCCTCTCCCACATATACTAGTCCCAAGTACTCAGAAACTAATCTGATTTGGGTAACTTGGCCTTTCCCTGGTGAGGTCAAAATTTCCGTGGGCTGAGTTTTGAAGTTGTTCTATTCTTTTCTGCTACAGAACCTTCATTCTATTGGAAGAAAAGCAAAGAATAGAAGGGATGATGAAAACCCCATAACATACGACATTTGCCCATTCTGTACCGCATTGGATTTCATTTGGCTTTTGCTTCAACCTTACCATTGATAAGCCTTCCTTTTTACATCAGAATTAGTTATGATACAAAAAAAAAAAAAAAAAAAAGTGGAACCAGATTTCGTGGAATTTGTTTGTTTCTCATTTTTAACATGAGATTCAAGCCACTGCTAATACATGGTTTGTGATGCTGTGCTAAAAGTCAATTAATTTGCTTCCAGAATCTGAAAGGACATCTGTGAATTATTGGAGATACCTAATTATTTTTTTATGCTACTCTCCACAGAACATTAAAATCTTTCATGAAACAGAATACAATCATTTTACATGTTCAACATGAAAGCCTTTGTGTAAGATTGTAATTAGGGATGAAATAACTTATAAAATTACAAGCAACGTTCTGTGAACGTTAATTTTGTAAAGTTGCGTTGATTGCCACTTTCCTAAAACATTGCTTTCAGATTATATTTAAAAGCACCTATTTTGGGGGGGGGTTAGTGGTTCTCACTTTTTTTTTGTCCTTTTTTTTTGTATACTTCACAAAATTGGTTAAGACCACAGTTACCATTTCTGCACACCCCTAGTAGATTTAAAAATAATTTCAACTACTTTTTTGTAGTTGTAATCAGAACAAGTCATTGTTGGATTACTTATTTCTTCTCAGTCTGTTTTTTTTATATTTGACTCACTTATTAGCAATGCAAGTTCAAAAACAGTACCTTCAAAAGAAAGGTGGTGTGAGTGGGATTTATTTGCATAGTGTAGAATTTGCAGAGGTCTCAACTGTTGGATTTGTAGTGAAAACAACACATAATCACACTTTTACGCACACAGCTTACCTTTTTTTCACCCCACAAGTGATTGACTGTGGTCTTTCCTCTTCTGGAATCGGAGCCGTCAATCACATCATCATGGACTAGGCTTGCGGTGTGGATCATCTCTATAACCAGAGCAACGGATCTCTGGCTTGCAAGTACCTCCCTGGAGTGAGAGACACCTATAGTGTGGATTAATGTTACTCCAAAATCCATAAAGCGCATCAAACTCATTAACCAGGTTGACACTGTTGACTATGCCAACATTGAATTAAATCTATTTCATTTACAGAACAAGACTATTAGCTCACAGCCACTACTTGGTGCTCAAGGATGATCTAAGGGTCTTGAGAGGCACATCAAAACAGCTTTTTCAATATAATCCATTAAAATGCAAATAGCTCCCATTCATATGCACTTAGTTTATTTCAAGAACATCCATTTGGAACTCCAGAATGTCCTAATGGACTCGGCTCATGAACAAATAGGTAATTTGAGAATATACCTTCCAAACCATCTACGCTTTGACATGTTGCAAAAAATAATAATTTTAAATGAATTCTATAAAGTCAAACTGAATAACTGACAAGACTAAAAGCAGCGGAGTTACTAAATTGCAGTACTGTTCTTAAAAAGCATGTTTCTATAGAATTACAGCTGATAAAAAAATAAGTGTAGCTAGGGGTCTAGAGTTCACATTTCTGTAAGCAATTGAATCATGCTCTGCTGAAGTCCTGATGGCATCAGGTACGCGCTGTTAGAGTTGCTGCATACAAATCCTGTATCTAAGCAAGTGCGGAATACTGTGAAAGCAAGGGGGTTAAACAACAGGTGTGCATAGCATTTTATGTTTTTTGTTTGGCATTCTCAAAACATCTAAGCTTTTGACATGAAGTCCAGCACGCTGTAAACAGATTACAGCTGAAGGTTTTCTTAAGGACTTTTTTTTTTATAGTAAAATTGAACTTTAGAGTTGCAGTTCAATCATCATCATCAAATTTGTTGTCAAAAACATATGAAAACTTCGTATGGCTGAATCTAAGAATGACTACCTTCTTTAAGCCTTACTTTTGTTAACGTATTTTCTGCAGAACTAGGACACCAGGCTCTTTATCCACTTCAACAAGTGGCTTGTGTTGCACGCTGGAGCCTAGATACCTTGGGTAGCTTGGAACAGTTATGCCACCATAATCTGGTTAATTTTACTTTTATCTGCCCTATTTTGTTCCGGAGTAGACATACCAATAATCAAAGGTTCACTGGAGATGCTTCATCTTTAAAACAAGATCTTCGACAGCCTTGCTGTGGTGAAAAAATTATACTTTCTAAGTGCCTCTCCACCCAAGTTATGGTGGCCACTAACCTCTAATGCCAGGCCATAAGGTGGATGGTGTTGTTGTAATATTACAAAGGCAGAGAAATGTTGGCAATAAATCCTATAGCGAAGCTATCTAGTGGCTCTACAACAACAAAAAATCATGCTGAGGGTGTGGATGGACGGAACCCAAAATAACTACACAGCTTTACGGCGTTGGCCCAGTTCCCCTTTCACCTACCTATGGTGCTGCCCAGATACGACACTGTACTCACCAGAGCAAATGATCAGCAGGTGAAGGGACTGTACCCTGGTGGGAGCAACCACAGCTCAGGGCCTAACTGTGGTGGTGTGTTGAGAGAAGGGGGGGTCAAGATCTCTCTGGTGCAGTGGTAGTGATCCTGCTTGTCCCCCATCTCAGTAACCTGGACATGGGCAAAGTACCAGAACATTTGTGGAGCCAGAGACGACAGGGAGGCGCAATCTACCAGAATACCACAGCTTAACCAGACAGTAGCAGATATCTATGGTCCCCCACAGAGGCGAGCAGCTGGCAGAAGGGAGCCTAGAAAGACCTAGTCGGTGCTTGAACGGTCAGAGGGAGTGCTTTCTTGAAACCTCCATAGGACTGTATATGTCTGCAAGAACCTAGAGGATTTGCCCTGATTACGGTGCTCCTAAATACGGAGGCTTAACTGAGAGGGAACCAGTGAACACAAGCATCAGCAACCGATTACAGTGCAAAACCACAGACTAAGAAAAGCAACATGGGAGATAAAGAGTCAATAATTAATTACTCCCCGAAATGCTATGAACAGGAGTCACCTAAGGGAAATAGCCATGGTGGTCTTCTCTGACAAACTGGAGCGAAAGTACCGTATTGAAATCAGACAACACGTTCAACACAGATAAGGAATGGGACACAAAGATTCAGGAAGCGAATGAGTCCGTCCAGCATTTGCTGGATTGACTCTCAAAGAAGAGTGAAAAATGTGGAGGCAACTGCAAGCAGGATGGCTGATTTGGAGTCTCATTTCACAGAGATGGTCTCTATGACCACAGATCTGCCACATTTCAAGACCGTATTGTGGACTGTATTTTAAAGCAGGACACAGCACCAGGAGCCTCTAGACACCCTTCAGAAAGGGACGATTCTTAAGTGTTGGTGTGCCTTCGCTTTTAGCTGTAAAATCGGTGTTCGATGGAGTGGAAAAAGCGCTAAAAGGCCTTTTACAGACACAGGTTGCGTCAACACAGCCTATAGAGAAGCATGCCCAATGCCTACTTCCGAAGCCACGAGGAGGCAACACAGTAAGCAATGGAGCTGGTGGGACAGTTCTAGCTACCTTAGGATCCGCTTCTTTAAATATGCAGAGACAAAGTTAAGAGGTCTGTAAAAGGTTTGTGATGTTTGGCAGGAGTTGCTTGTTTTTCTTTAGACTTTTACCCTGACACTTGTCATGAAGGGAGACATGGTGGCTAGGGGCCTTGTTGTCTCAGTTGAGCTGCAGGTTATGCCCACAGTGCAACACAATGGAAACCATAACCCATTTGCCCAAACGAATAGTTTTCTTACCTGTCGGTGTAGTTTTGCAGCTTGAAGATCTTTCTGGATTCACTATGCTGTGCATTATTCCGCGGTCTTGTGGTTGGGTCCGGAATCGTAGTCTTTTCTTTGTTTTTTTTGTTTTTTTTGTAGCCCAGGTGGGCGTCGGCGTCACACCCCTTGGGTGTATTTCCGGTGACGTCGGCTTGCTTCCTGCGGAAGCTCCCACTCTTGGGCGCCATCTTCGGGTTCTTTTTTTCCGTGTTTCTTTCGTTTCGGAAGTAATGGCAATGTTCTATGAAGGTGATATTTTACCGCTTTTGTACTTTTAAGTCCTTATATTTCCCTTTTTTTTTTTATCCACCTCTTCTCTCTCCAGCCTCATCTTTCTGGCGGAGGTGGGTGGGTTCGCTAGTGAATCCAGAAAGATCTTCAAGCTGCAAAACTACACCGACAGGTAAGAAAACTATTTGTTTTGCAGCGTGAATCTTTCTGGATTCACTATGCTGTGCATAGATTTTGTAGCGGTTTCTCATCTCTGTGGCGGCTGGGTGGAAGATGAGCGTTGGGTATTGAATATGTGCTGTAGCACCTTCTGTCCAACTTGAGCTTCCTTGTTCATTTGAATATCCACACAGTAGTGCTTCGTGAACGTGTGCACCGAAGCCCATGTTGCCGCCAGGCATATGTCTTGTATGGGTGTGTTAGCCAGGAAGGCTATTGTAGCACCCTTCTTCCTAGTGGAGTGGGAACGTGTCCCCTCAGCCAGCTCTTGGCCTGCACGTTTGTGGCACAGTTGAATTGTCTGTGCGATCCATCGTGCAATAGTCTTTTTCGTTACTGCTTTTCCCATGAAACTGTTGGCGAATGACACAAAGAACTGTTTCGTTTTCCTGTGTCCCTTCGTCCTCTCAATGTAGTGCATGACTGCCCTTCTGGCGTCCAGGGTGTGCAGAGCTCGCTCTGCACTGGTTGTTGGAAAAAACTCGGCATCTGTATAGATTGGTTCATGTGGAACTTGGACACCACCTTCGGCATGAAGTGTGGGTCAGTCCTCATCACGACCCTATCATTGTGTATCTGTATGTAGGGTTCCTGTAGCGTCAGCGCCTGAAGCTCGCTTACTCTGCGTAAGGACGTTATTGCAACCAGGATGGCTGTTTTCATAGTTAGCATCTTTAGGGGGGCCTTGTGAAGTGGTTCAAAGGGCTCTTTCATGAGTTCTGTTAGGACTATGTTCAGGTTCCATGCGGGTGGCGGCACCCGCTTGGGTGGTGCGATCCTTTTAGCTCCTTCTAGGAATCTCTTCACCACCTGTGATGTGAAGAAACTCCTGCACGTTTCTCCTCTTTGTAGGCGACTATTGCTGCCAAGTGAACTCTTAACGAGGATGAGCTAAGGTTCTTCTCCAGCAAGTGTGTCAGGTACTTTAGCACTGTGGAGTCCTTCTTCATTTTATTGTGAAGCCTTTCTTTTCTGCACCACATTGTGAATCTTTTCCATTTCGCAACGTAGCACTTTCGAGTGCTGGGTCGTCGTGCCTCCCGAAGGACCCTCAGGGTGCTTTCTGGCAATCTCAAATGTGCGAACTCTATGTCCTCAGGAGCCACGCTACCAGGCTCAGGCTCTCTGGCTCTGGGTGCAGCACCTCTCCGTTCTGCATGGAGAGAAGGTCTTTCCTCTTGCTGAATCTGTGGGGTGCACACTGTCATCTCCATGATCTGCGAGTACCAGGTCTGTCTCGCCCACTGTGGCGCGACCAGTATCAGTGTCATGTTGCTCGCTCTGCACTTGCTCAGTACTTTGTGCATCAGTGGTATCGGGGGAAAGGCGTAGGCAAATGTCCTTGACCAATCTATCCATAGGGCATTCCCCAGTGACCTCTCCTCGGGCTGTCTGGATGCGAAGGTTTGGCATTTTGCATTTTGGCGTGTGGCAAACAGGTCCACCGATGGTGTCCCCCATCTGTCGAACAGCCGCCTTGTCTCCTGAGCATTGAGCTCCCACTCGTGGGATGCCGATGTCTGTCTGCTGAGCCAATCTGCTTGTAAGATGTCCTTCCCTGGTAGGTGTATGGCTAGCAGGTCTATCTTGAGAGGGATGGCCCATCTCCATATCTCCTGCGCCAGTGTTGAGAGTGGGGCTGACTGTGTGCCCCCCTGCTTGTTGATGTAGAACATCGCAGTGGTGTTGTCTGTTTGCAGCAACACCTTGTGTTTGTACAGTCTTGTTTGAAAGGCTTTCAGTTCAAGGAAGTTTGTCTTCAATTCTAGGTAATTGATGTGCTTTGTCGCCTCTGTTGGCGTCCACAGTCCCCTCACCTTGAGCTCCTCCATTTGAGCGCCCCATCCCTTCAGGGATGCGTCTGTGGTGATGGTCACTGTTGGCGTTGGGGGCGTTAGAGGCTTTCCCCTTGTTATGTTCTCCATGGTCCGCCATGTCATCTCCTTCTGCACTGCGTGCGTTACAACCACTATATCCTCCCAACTGCCTGTAGCTTGTGACCATTGTCCCTGTAGCCATTCTTGAATGGGTCTCATGTGGAGTCGTACATTTGGTACCAGGTGGATGCATGATGCCATCATGCCCATGATCTTGCTCGCAGTCCTCACTGTCCGAGCTTGTCCCTTCCGGTAGAGGCGAGTCTCCTTCACCAGTGCCCTCGCCCTCTTCTCGCTGGGGAACACCCTGCCCTGTAAGGTGTTGATCTGTGCTCCCAGGAAGATCTTCACTTGTTCCGGCTCCATTGATGATTTCTTCCAATGGATGGAGAAACCCAGGTTTATGAGCGTGCTCGTCACTGTATGTGCGTGCTGCTTGCATTTCTGGTATGAGTTTGCTTTCACCAGCCAGTCGTCCAGGTAAGGGTATACGTGTATTCCTTGCCTTCGTAGGTGCGCTGCGACTGCTGCGAGGCACTTTGTGAATACCCTTGGTGCTGATTTTAGCCCGAAGGCTAGTGTCGTGAACTGGTAGTGGCTCTCTCCGATGGTGAACCTGAGCATGTGCTTGTGCTTTCTGTTCATTGGGATCTGCAGGTAGGCGTCTTTGAGGTCTATTGTGACCATGAAGTCCCCGGTCTGCAATTGCGGGAGCACCTCTGGCAGGGAGATCATTTTGAATTTTTGCGTTCTTATGAATTTGTTCAGGAACCTTAAGTCCAGATTGGGTCTCATTGTCTCGTCTACTTTTGGCACCAGGAAGTACGTTGAGTATATTCCTGTGTTTCTTTCCTTGAAAGGTACCCGTTCTATGGCCCGCTTCTGCAGGAGTTCCTTTGCCTCCTCCTGAAGACACCCTAGCTGCTTGCTTGCTAGCGGTTTTCTTTTTGGTTTTCTGCTTGTTGGCTTCCCCTCCAACTCTATGCAGTATCTGAATTGGATGATGTTGAGGATCCATTTGTCTGACGTGATTTCTCTCCATTTCTGGAGGTAAAATCTTAATCTTCCTCCCACTGGTGTTATGTGGTCGTAGGTGTCTATTTTGTCCTGACCCCTCTGTACGTGCTGCCCCTTGGGATCTTTTCTGTGGGCGGGCACACGTAGTTTTTTGAAGTCACTTAGAGGCGGGCTGCTGCCCCCCTCTTATATTTTGTCCCCGTCTATTTCTCCCTCGAAAGGACTGGCCTCTTTGTTGGTACTGCCAGGACTGCTTCTGCTGACCATGCTGAGCCTGCGAGTCTGCCTCGTGCGTTTGCTGGAAAGCCTGGTGTGATGTACCTGGCTGGTTTCCGCCTCTCCCGCCGGGCCTCCGTGACGGTGTGCCCCTCTTGTTCCCTCTGAACTGCAATGCTCCCATGGATCTTGCTGTTTCGTTATCTTTTTTCAGATGACTGAGCGTTTCAACAACTGTTGTTCCGAAAAGCGTGTTGCCGTTGAACGGTGTGTTCAGGATGCTGTGTTGCACCTCCGGTTTGAAACCTGAGATCCTGAGCCAGGCGTGCCTCCTTTCCGTGACACCCATCATCATGAGCCTGCTGGCGGTGTCTGCCCCATCCAGGGCCGTCTTAAGGCAAGAATTTTCCGCGTTTTTTCCTTCTTCAACCAGCTTTTCGGCCTTCTGCCTGGCATCCTGGGGCAGGTCCTTCACCAACTGCCCCAGCCCTTCCATGATCTGGTACATGTGCCTGTTTATCAGGGCGTTGGAATTAGCCATGCGCCAGTGGGTCGCGGCATTCCGTTTGATCCTTCTGCCCACCAGATCCATCCTTTTGCTCTCCTTATCCGGTGGCGGACCCGAGGTAGTGGGTACGTTAGCCCTCCTCCTTGCTGTGGCCGTGATAATGGAGTCTGTGGAGACCGTGCCCTGAATGTAGGCCGGGTCCTTTGTGGAATGTTTGTACTTCTTCTCAGTTCTGGGAGTTACTGCCTTGCATGTTGCGGGTTCCCTGAATGCTTCCTTCCCCTGAGCCAAGACGCTTTCGAGCATTGGAAGTAACTGGCTCCTCGTTTGTGTTGGGAGCAATGTCTCTAGAAGGAAGTCTGCTTTCTGCTTCTCTTCGTCGAGCTTGAGCTTGAAAGCTGCTGCGGCAGATTGTATCACCGAGTTGTAGGCCCCGATGTCGTCCGGCGGCGAGGGCCTCGAGGGGTAAGTGTCGACCACCTCCTCCGGGCTGTCGGTGTCGACATCTATGTAATCTACCTCCTGTAGGTCAGAGGGTACCGTCTCTGTGTCCGTCCTGCTTTCCTCTTCCTCCCCATAGTTGTAACTATCGTAGGGATTCTCGTACTCCTCCTGGTCGTCGACCACCTCGACGTCCTGGTCTTGTTCCTCGGCGATCTCTTCTTCCTCCTCGACCGCCTCCACCACCGGTGGCTTGGTCTTGTGAGGGATCGTGAAGGCTTTCATCTTTGCGTCGACATCTTTCTTCCGCTGCATGATGTTCTCCATTTCGGCCTCGAGGCACCTTCTCTTCTTCTCCATCTCGGCCGCGTGTTCTGCGTCGGATGGGTCGGCCGTTCTTTTCGGCGGATGGCTCGGCGCTGTGCCTTTCGGTGTCGAAGTTTTCGACGTCGACGTCAAACCGGATTTTGGGTCTCTGGTCGTCGTCGTCAGTTTTGGGTCTTTCTCCCTCGGCGTCGATCGATCCTTTTCGGGGACGATTTTCGACGTTTTCTGCTGATCAGCAGCTCTGGGCGCCGGGGACTCCTTCTCGGAGGATCCGCTGGGCCTGGGAGTAGTCGCGGACGCCGCCTTTTTTGGCGTCGGCGCTTTCGGGGTCTTGCCCTCGATTTTTCTAGACTCAGAGTCTCTCGGGTTCTTGGGGGCCGAAGAGTCTCCTATCTTGTCAGAAGTCTTCGTGTAATCGGTCTCTACGACCGTGTAGCTGTCGTCTTCGGCGGCAGCGTTGTCTTCTTCCTTGGAGGACATCGCCAGCTCGTAGAGGGACGGAGTCGGGGCCTTCCCCTGCAGGGTGGCGTATGCTACCCTCTGCCTCTCTCTCACACGAAGGGTCTTCGGGGCGAAGGCGGAACAGGCGTTGCAGTCTCCGCTTTCGTGGTTCACCGGTAGGCAAAGGTTGCATACCGGGTGCTGGTCCTTCTGCGCGTACTTGTGGAGGCAGTTACGGCAGAACTTGAATGGCGTGTTGTCCATCATCGAGCGTCCAGGGCCTCCCTGGTCGCGTGTTCGTCGACGGTCGTCGAGGATCTCGATGAAAAACGCTTTCTCCTTGCTGACTGTTCGTCAATGAAGTCCCCTGGAGTCTTCAGATGACTTCTCCTCGTATTTTCTTTCTTCTTTCTCCAAAAATGTCTGGAGCTCAAACGGGAACGATCCAGACCCGACCGCGGAAAAAAAGAATCTGAAGATGGCGCCCAAGAGTGGGAGCTTCCGCAGGAAGCATGCCGACGTCACCGGAAATACACCCAAGGGGTGTGACGCCGACGCCCACCTGGGCTACAAAATAAAAAATAAAATAAAAAAACAAAGAAAAGACTACGATTCCGGACCCAACCACAAGACCGCGGAATAATGCACAGCATAGTGAATCCAGAAAGATTCACGCTGCAAAAGGTGTAGTTCTGCAAAAGCATTTCCAAAAGTATACCAAAGTACTTGGGTCTCTGCATCTAGGTAACAGGGCATGAGGGATACCTCTTCAGTGTGCTTATCTGTAGGTATTTTTCAATTTGTTTGCCCTTGAATTCATTTTGTTGTCTATCCACTTTCTTTTCTCCCTTTTTTGTGCCCATTGGTCCTCAGTTTTTATACATACGGTTATAGCTACAAAAAACAAGTTACTTACCTTCGGTTACACATTTTCTAGTAGAGACTATTTCATACATGCCACCCTCCCGATTCAGATGGGAGACTACCGATTTTACGGCTAGTATCTCACCTCATGATTCTTGCATCCAAAAACCCAGTTCCTCAGTGGGCTTCAGCAGACAGGGACTGGTCTTGTGTGAGTTGGAGTATGCACTGCCAGTAACCTGCTCCTGCAAGCGAGTGCACATTTTTGTCACACTCTCTCTGCCTGCCATAGCACTTTCTCTGTGTTCTTAACAGGTAGGGGGGAAAAAACGTATGTTTGCATTTCAGTTATATGATCCTGCATTAGCACACTTGCAAGTCCCACAAAGGCCAAGAGACTTGTTTCAGGGGGTGTGGCCACGCAGGCGACTGAGATGCCCGCCTGGGATTGATGCTCCGTCGCCCGGGCATGCTTCGGCCCGATTTTTACATGATCCGCCTTGCCTCATGAAGCAGAAACCCCACCACTGAGCCCAGGAACGTAGGAGGATCATAACGGTACCTGTCACGACTCGCTTCGACGAGTCGTGACAAAGATTTCATGGTGAGAAACCCAGCCTTTAGTTCTGAGATGCTGATGACCCAAATTCAAAAAGTACACTGTCACAGGGTTCTGTGGGTGGGTGCTTGCAATAGGAAGCCTTGGGGTTCATTTCTATTCATAGCCCAGGAACATTAAGCAGACTGTAGGAAAGAAAATGTGTGTAGCTCTTTTGGCCACTTTCTCTTTCAAACAGGTGGAAAGTGGCAGTACAAACAGACCTGGGCCACTCTGGGCATCATGATAGCAAAATGAAACATCGCCCACAACTGGGGTGGGGTGGTTACCCCTACCCCAGCAATTTGGTGTAAATACATGGACACAGTGATGGTGGCGGAAAAACCGTGTAAATACACAGGGGATGCCCCAAAAAACTGGTAAAAAAATTGGGAAAATGGAGTACCTATAGGGGAGGTATTTGCAAACTACCATCGATTATTCGGGAAGAAGACTTAATGGAGGGTGGCGATAATGCTGAAGGTAATGTCTAAATTACACATTGAACGAACTGAATGTATGTACTATGTATATAAGATTGCAAAAGCCACATGTACATAAATGGAATGGTCATGAGAATGTAACGGGTACAGTGATAACTTGATTGTGCTCTTTATCTCGTTAAATAAAAACAATTTTAAAAAAAGAAAGTGGCAGTACATCTCCTCTATTCCACAAGTTAATTTCCGATTCCAGAAACTGCAGTACCAGATTTAAGGAAAGGAATAAGAAGACGCTGAGCAGTTTCTTCTACAAAGGAAGCTTGCATCAGAACTAAGGAGGTGTAATTCCCAAGAAGTCGTCATAATTCTAGGGGAAACCCATAATATAACAGAGAATTTTGACTTTGAACCTAGTTTGAGACTCAACTGCCTTTTTAGGCATCAACTAGAAGCATCATCAGTAAGAACCAGAGGCCCAGTTCCAAACCTGTACATAAATATTAATGCTCTCACTGTTTCAGCCTCAGTTTTTCCATGTGTGCACCATGAGCACTGATACTATGAGACTAGTTAATGACCTTGTTGTATTTTGAACGAAGGAGAACTTATCATGCACATAACCGAAGAGTCACTGCTGTAGGTCACTGGACGCACAAGGCTACAAGGCTTCTCTCGCCAATCGAAAAGATAACCACCTCGGTGTACTCATAAGAGGAATTTTGCGGACATGTAAATAAGGCCCTCAAGAAGAGATTGTAAATGGAAACTACACTGTTTGCTTTATGGAGATCTATGCCACTGCTTTAATGTGACTTTCTACTAGCCCAATCACATACCTTTACTAGTCAACCTAGACTGTTGAAGTGGTTTACTTTGTTACTTTATGAGTGTACTTTAGTAGGAGTGCTCCAAATATAGTTATTAATTTACCTGAACCTCTCTTCCACTTGAAATAAGTCAAAGAGTAGTAAAAAAGGAGTAAGATGGCGACAGCCAATTGTCAACTGTTAAAGTTGATAAAAGTGAGAGAAGTCATAATTGAAGATATAAAATGGACTGAATGAATCAGGATTCTGTATGGAGGGCTATTTAGGGCCCAAAAATGAGCTGAGGGGAACTTCATAGTTTCTCCTTTAATATATAGGAGCAAAGAGTGAACATTTGTAGGATTAATCTTTCATCTTTTCCAAAAATTGTTCCCCAAGGTAAATATTCCACAGAATTTCTATAATGAATAATACCAGCAGACAAAAATGCACCCCCTTGACGGTAGTCTAGTTTAACATAAATGTGATAGGAATAGCTTCAATGCTCTGCATCTGTAGTGCAAAATGAACAGATGAATCTACCCATGTCCATCTCTAACAAAATATTTCTATGATAGGAATTAGATACAATGGAAGTAAACCAGTTGGAAAAAAGTGAAATTAATATAGCCAATAAGGACAAGCATTGGCATAGCCAATAGGTCTTGCCTTTGGGACCTTATAAGTGTTTAGTTATTCAGCACAATATCCTTGGTGCAACAACATCAACTGTTGCATGGCTAAACACTTAATAAGGTCCCAAAGGCGAGACCGATTGGCTATGCCAATGTTTGACCTCAATAGACTATGATCCAAAGTGAGAGAAAAAAATCAAACACCCAAGGGGCAAAGAATGAGCGAGAGATAGACGGAAAAACAATGACAAAGGGCGAAAACAGGGTTGAAAAAGAACCTGCAGGAGTGAGCTAAGGAGGCAGGGAGTAGCTGGTGTTGGATGAAAGAGATACGAGGTTGAATCAAGACCACACAACGTTGGTATTCTGCACCCCAATCTTAAATAGCACCAGCTATGGGCTTCAGAACAAAACTTTGGGCCCTGGGAATTATTCTTTTACAAATTAAGCAATGCAGTGCCTGGGCATGCCCTGTGCACGCTTGACAGATGCAATCGAAGTGGTTCTATTGGCTGTGGTCAACAAGAACGGCCACCCAAATCTAAATGAGACCAGTAGCTGTTGCTGTCTGTGTGGTTATGTGGCAGAGAATGGCACCGAACATGGGTATGCGCATGTCCCTGAACTCAACCAGAAGTGGTGTATCGTGTTGACCAATATCAGATACCAAAGGACCTTAAATCCTTGGAAGCTTAGTAATGAGACCAGCTAACTGATCTGCCAAGAGATCCACTAGGTACACATCAGGGTCGAGTGAGTTTGGGAGCGTTGTGTTTCTTGTGCATCTTGGTAAAAGTGACTTTACATCCTGGTGTCAGTCTCCCAGTGTCCATGTTGCCTCCGAGAGTCAGTGTGTCTTATCTTGGGGACCTCTGCACATACCAGGCACATTGCGGCATCTTGGCAGGGATAAACCATTGTCATTTACCTACCTAATTTGACGGTATTCATTAATTTACCTTGAAAGGATTACTATGTCCTCCCAAAATTCAAACCAATTACCTGAATGGTAAATACACAAGTACAAAACTTGGAACAGGGTGCTCATCCCACTGCGCTATATTACCAGGTAGTCTATTTCAAAGATAGTTCTAGGTCAATAACTCTTTTAGTTTGGGGATGATGTCCAACGCCATCCACCAAGTCCATGCTGACCCAAGAGCCAACTAGACAAAAGTGCGCCGGGCCCTGATAGGCATTTTACAAAACCAGTCCAGCCCCAGCTCTCTACTTTATAAGGCATGGCATCATGATACAGGGCACAGCAGGGTTGTAGCCCATGACACATAGTCCACGTAGACACTGGATACCAGTGAGTGCTGGTCCTCAGACACTGGGCACAGCTGGGTGTTGGCCCTCGCGGGCACTTGACAGGCACACACTGAACAGCATAGAAACTGGGTTCAGTAGGACAAAGGACCTCAGATACTGGTACAGGACGGCAGAGACCGTTCTGGACTCTGGACAATGGAGAAAGTAAGGGGAACAAAAAGCAAGATTTGGCCAAATCCACGGGGAGGGTTGTGGGGTGGGGAGGAAGAGGAGGTGGAGAAGAAAAGGGAGACGGTCACTCTACAGCCCGGCGCTATTTCTGTAGCACCTTTCTTACTGTCACTTTTTGCATGTCAGGCCTCCACGCCTCTCATTAAGCCATGTTTCTCTGTTCGCCCCGCCTCCTTCTCTTCACCTACAGACCTCTCAGCCAATAGTGTGCGTGGGTGTGAAGCAACCAATATAACCTAAAGCGTTCCCATGTTGCTTTGCACTAGCGGCCCCAAAACAGAGCAGGGATATGACGCTCTCTCACTGTTTTACCAGAGGCGCGAGGCCCATATACTTTGCCAGTGACTGCTTGTAAATCCCGCTGCAGCTTGAAGCTTCTTAAATTATTAAACATTTCTGCCCTAGAGTGACGGCAAACTTTGTATCGTGGTATTTATGTAATGTCTTTTTTTTCCCCATATTCGCTTTTAAATGCACAGAAGATTGGCAGATTCATCATGCCAATGCGGAGGTAGCTTTCCGGCCCCTCTGCAAGTCGTAGCATGAAGCGAGGAGCGTGTGGTTGTTGCAGCGTCCTTTGAGCCAACAGCAGATACGTGGCAATGAACACACTGCGTCATCTCCAGCAAACCGTGACCTCCCTTATCCTAGTGTTAAAATAATAGCAGCCTCGTTATGAGTGTTCCCTTAAACTGTGCGCTTCTACCTTCTGCTAAAAACAGTATAAACAATGCCTGCAGTGTTACTTCATGCAGTAATAACACCGGAATAACTGCATGTTGTAATACCGTGGCCAATTGTAAGCACTATAAAGTGCCTGGCACGAATGTAAGTGTTAATCGGTGCTTGGTTCATAGCTGCTATTACCTAAATCAATGTCACTCATTTATTCAACTAAAAAAGAATTGAATATGGAGTCTGTCATGCTGAAAATCTACTCTGTAACTTGAAGACACACTTTTGGGTGCGTGGGAGCGTTTACCTTGCGGGAGTGAGCAGCAAGGCGCGATATTTGCAAACAGATGGTGCCGCTGCTCGCTCCCGCAAGAGAAAAGCCACACATGCACGAGGGCCCATTGGAAACAGTGCAAAACATGCATGTGTTTCCACAAAACCCCGGAGTGATTCCAAGAGGTCCCTCCTAAACAGCGCTTGTGCGCTGCCTAGGCGCGACCTAAAAAAGGACCATTCTCACACTATGCATCCATCTTCGATACACCCACTGTTCCTCTACCTACTTTTCCAACTCTTCAATCACCTCAGAAGTCTCTTCTTATTTTGAGAAGACAAATCAGTTTTTTTTTTCTATTTTCAGGAACACAGTTAGGCCTCAGTGGTTTCTCTGAGGTGGTGGGAAGGAGATGTAGGTCCTTTCTTGTAAAGTGTAGGTACAAGGGGCAAACCCCTTGATTATTAATGAACTTTTAGAGAGTTGGCAATTGGTCTAGGAGCTTGTTTTTTCCGGATAGTCATAAAGGCCTACAGAAGGTAACAGCCGGATTCCAAATTCTCAAGTGTAGATCTGAAGTATGATGCAGGTTGAACCCAAGATGTTTTGATTGACAGAAAATTTTAAAAAAAGTCTTGTATGCACTTCTGTAGGCTGCTTGCCCGTTGTACCCATGTGGCCTTCTACCCTGTGGGCATGATCATTCTCTATTTTCTTTCGGGGCTCCTGGAATAATTTTACAGGTTTTGCACAAGGACCACAAACTTGTGGTAGTTTCCCACCAACACTTCCACTTAAGATTTATTTTTTCAGATTTTGAAACTTGATCCAATTTCGAAGTCTTATCCATTTTTGGTGAAATAGTGTTGTTTTTAAAGCTTTTCTTGAGTCGATGAGTTCTATCTCAGCAGGTCTGGGTTCAGGTTTCTTTTTTGCTACCTTCTGTTCTTACCCCAAAGTCCTTCTCTCGGCCAGTATCTATAAAATCTACTCCTAGGCTTTTAATCTGTGTGTACTCTACACAGTACATCCTGGAGGTCTTCTCGACTGAGGGTACGCTACTGTGGGCAACTGGCCCAAAAGTCAGTAAGGGAACATTTTTATTTTCTCGCAGGGCGGTTATTGGAGTCCTGAGTCTTTCTGAAGTTATTCTTGCATCTGACCCACAACAGTGGGCAGTCGCAAGGACCCAAACCCCCCCCCCCCCCCACACTGAACTTTGCTCCCTCCAATGCTTCCCCATTCCTCACAGGGTACACTGGTCCTTGCAAGCAATCAGGCACTTGTCCTTCAGGCTCCAGTTGCCGGGTGTCTTGGATTCACTTGGTGATGTCTCCTCACCCAGCTGGGAGAGAGGCAGGTCTGTGCACCCTCTCCTCTCCCAAGTCCTGGTCACAGGCTCAAGTCTTGCAGAGCTTATCCTCCTCACACAGCCCAACTTACTGCTGCACAGTTGACAATTTTGGGGGTTTGAAGCCCACCTTCCATGTATCCATTTTCAGACAACAAATGTGTATTCGAATTTGAGTGTTTGAAGTTTATCTTGGGAGTCTGCGTAATTTTGAAGAGCCTTCTACTCTGCCCAGTCTTTCCTCCAGAAAGCAGTCTGTCACAGCTGAAGTGACTCAATATCTTTTAGCACCACAACACATGCCATGGGAGTGACTAGAGGTTCACACCTGGATGTCGTCCACAGAGATGTGTGAATCAAAAAGGTTACCCCCAAGGCCCTCCGCTCTCTTTAGGATTCTCTTTTCAGCCCCATCACCTTCCTGGGATGTGTCCAGGACCCCCCCCCCCCCCTCTCAGATCAAAGAGCACCCTGTACTGAAGAGCCTAGCTTACCTTTACGCCTGTGCGTCCCAACCAGCTCACAGAAAAGCAGCAATCCACCAACCAGTCGGGGGGGGGGGAAGGGGGGGGGGGGAGGTGGTGGCGGGATGAGTTTCTCAATTAATGTTCCCCCAGTTAGACCTTGGCCCCCAAAATGGAACCCAGAATCTTCCATGTATTGACCACTCACAGGCACAAATACACCCAGCAATGTATAACACACATGTACTGCGCAGCACTACAAGCCAAACTGATGTAGGCCAAGGGTGAGTTAAGAGCCCAGCAGCAGAACTATAAATTAGGGAGCCTGTAGGCCTCACATCAGTAAAGTAGGTAAAGAGGCCAGTTCACTCCTACTGAAAATGACACAGTATGCTGTCACCACTGCACTCAAGCTGCTAAGCTCAATGAAAAGGCAATAGTCTTTCACCACTATGGGGGTAGTCATTTGAGCGCCCTCCCGTTCCAAAAAGACCCCAATCCGTGAGACAGGACTATGTCATGGAGCCAATGCGTGATCTGTGTTTTCCCGGGACAACAAAAATCAGCACTAGGACCCCAGACATCATTGCAGATGGGGCATCCAGGTCAGAGCTGCACGTCCATCACCATTCAAAGAACTTTACCATTCCAACAGCTGGTCAATAAACATCAGGTGTCACAGAGACAAACAATGCTTCACAAATACTGTTTGATCTGTGTATAGCCTGACCCACCTTTAAGTAGGCCTTTGGGGCATGAGTGACTACACTGTTAGCCTCTCCACACAGTCATGTCAATGCCAGACAACCAGCTAAAGATTCGGGTGGCCGCCACACTTCCAACTGCTACCATGAAAGGGGATCTGTTAGGAGAGCATACATATTGTAGCCAGAGTGGTAAAAAAAAAACCAGGCAGCCCAAGCCAGATACCAACATGTTAAGAAGGCACAATGACAATGCTTGCTCACCATCCTTTCTCCTATGCAGCCACCCCCTAGCTCTTCACTACAGCAGGAGGGATAATCAGCCCCCAGTCCTTGGGGCCCCTGCTGCCACACTGAGGGCAGCACTCGCTACACTCTGGGCTATTGTAGGGCTCTCCTCACAAGTGCATCTGATTAGAGGCCCACTAAAAACATTGCTCTGCAAGACCTCTAATCCAGTGGCTCTTAACATGTGGCCTGAGGAAGGTCCACGTGGCCTAATCAGGGGGTCCGAAACCATTTTGCAAAATTAAATAATATTACAATCAATAAATTAAAATAATTAAACCATATACAAATAAAGAAGCAAAATTGAAAATGGTAACTTTTTCTACATCTGATTGTGAATTAAACAAAATAAATCAATATTTGAGCATCTGATTGCTGTATACTTGTTTTTGTATTTTTATGTTTTGAGGTTCAAAATCACAAAAATTGCTTAGGCCGGGGATCCAAGCTTGCAAGAATGACTCAGCAGGGATCTTGGACTCCAGTTATGAAGTCCACACAAGACAAAAGATTAAGAACTGCTGCTCTAATCAATTCCTGTTTACAGCCAGATCTATTCCTTTTAGAATCACAAATTATGGAGAAAACTGTTTGGAAGGGGGGATTTTAAGAGCTGGGATTACAGAGGCTTGTCGAAGGTAGCTGCTACAAAATTCCAGACGCACGAGACAGGATTACAGTGTAGTGGGGGAGGGGGGGATTGATACTTGGCACAGATGAAAATCTACAAAAACCTATGTAAACAAAGAAAGGCAGCAAGTAATCCTAACCGTACTTACAGTAACTTGAATTTCCTTCCATAGGCTAACATTGACTGGTTTCACTTGGAAATTCTTCTAAGTGGAGTTTTTTTTTTTTTTTATAAAGACCTTTATTGTACACAGTCAGCATGACACAGCGTAAGGCCTACAACCCAGTCGGGCCGGCCGCAGCAGAACCAGAGCTCAGGCATTATAAATCGGACAACACAGCCGCACGGCCGACGACCTGAGGGTCCGGCGTCAAATAGAAACTATGTGTACCATATATCAAGTATTTCAGGCATACGACATGGCTTAGGTCTATGATTTTACCATAACCAAACAACTAAACTTTTCCGTAAACTGTAAAGGCACACGTAGCATAAGCAGTCCTGCGAAGGTGAGAGTGACAATCATACAGTGCAGTATATTGTTGATCAGCGGTGCGGTCAGCAGCCCATCCCCAACATCCCCACATCCGTTTACAAAGGGCGGAAAATAGCACACCAGGCGACACAACCATCAGCATGGAAAGACCAGGCCCAACCCTCAATCTGAAAGGTCCTCATCCGGGTCAACTCGCGGTGGCTCACATATACCCCCCCTAAATTTATTCCATGCCCCCCAGATTTGCCCCCATTTTGCCGGGCAACCCCGATGAACAAACACCGCCTTCTCGGCCACCATGGCGTCGTCCATCTCTTTGCACCAGTCTCTCAGTGTGGGCAGGGCGTCAGAACCCCACAGTTTGGCTATATTGCGCTTCGCCACCGTCATACCCAGCACAGCCCAGTCCTGCTGGCGACGGGTCAGATCTTCCGCCTCCCAGATGTTTATCAGACAGCGACGTGGGTTGGGCAGCAGGGAAACGTTTGTGGTTTGGGAAATGGTTCGCATAACCGCTGCCCAGTACGTGGCCACAAATCTACAGTCCGAGATCGTATGGTAAAAAGTCCCCCTCTCCCCGCATCCACGGAGGCAAAATGCGTGTGAGGTCCTTCCTATTTTGTGAAGAACCGTTCTGGTGTAGTATGTGCGGTGAACAATTTTCAACTGGACCAGTTTAAGTCTGGACGGGATCGCCGATTCCTTTGTCGAGGAGAGCGCCTCCTGCCATTCTGAGTCATCAAGATCGCCGACATCTCCCGCCCAACAAAGGCGTAACTTAGGTAGCATGTCAGGGAGGTTGTTGACCAGTTTCCGATATGTGAGGGATGTCGCTTTGTGGGGCATATGTTCTGTAAGCAGTCTATCTTCTAGAGGGGTGGAGTCCTGTAATATAGTTCCGGCCGGGATGGTGGAGAGAAGTGCGTGTCGTATTTGCATATATCTGTAATATTCTGATTGGGCCATATCGTGTTTGGTTTGTAGAAAAGCGAAGTCAACTATGGTACGTCTTCTCCAGAGGTCACCTACCACGGAGATACCTATGGAGTCCCATGCCTTGAACCCCTTACTATTACCCATGAACCCCAATTTGTGTGAGTCCCACAGGGGTGTCATTAGTGTAATAACGTGTGCGCATTGAAGGTGTCTATGTGCCTTGTACCAGATCTGGATTGTGTGACGGGTCGGGCCTATCAGATCAGACGGGACTCTACGATTATACAGGTTTCTTAGCAGTCCCCTGGGTTCAATACCATGTCTATCCGCCAAAAAGGCCGGTTCTGTTTGCGCAGCATGAAGTCAGTAATTAATTTGTTTAAGGTGGGCAGCCCAGTAGTACAGTTCAATATTGGGAAGCGCTATACCCCCATCATACCAGTCCTTCACCAACTTGCATTGCGCAATCCGGGCCGGTTTTCCGTCCCATAGTAAAGTGGATACAGCTGCCGCGATATTCTTGAAGTAGGAGGGGGAGACCGGGAATGGTGTGTTCTCAAGGAGGTACAGAAAACGGGGCAGCGTCATCATTTTGAACAATGCAGCTTTGCCCAGGAGAGTGAGAGGGAGGGAGCGCCACACCTTCACGTCCCTTTTGAACCGCTCCAAAGGGGGTCCCAGATTGAGAGCGTGAAATTCGTCCGGGTCGGAAGAAACTTGGATTCCCAGATACTTGAAGGGGCCGTCAGTATAGCGCAACGGACAGTCCGCTGGGAGCGGGGGAGGGGTTCCAGCAAGGACATATAAGACTGATTTAGCCCAATTAATTCTATATCCCGAGACCCTCCCAAATTTCTCGCAGACGTTCAGTAGTTCTAGAATAGATTTTTTAGGGGAGGTGAGGTACAAAAGGATATCGTCCGCGTAGAGAGATATCCGATCTTCCCATGTCGGCGACCACCTGATGCCCTTGATGGATGGCTCCCACCTAACCCAGATCGCCAGCGGCTCGAGTACTAGCGTAAACAGTAAGGGGGACAAAGGGCAACCCTGCCTTGTCCCACGACCAAGCGGGAAATCTCTGGAGATGTGACCATTCGCCGCTATCTGGGCCAGTGGGTTAGTGTAGAGCAAGCGGACCCACCCACAGAACTTGGGGCCGAAGCCCATGTGGCGCAGCACAGCAAACAGATATGGCCACTCTACCGTATCAAACGCCATAGTGGCGTCAAACGAGAGATGCACCGCCGGTTCCCGTATATACTCCCGGCGGGCCATTACCGCCTGAAGACGTCGTAGATTATGCGAGGTATTACGATTCGACATAAATCCGGACTGGTCCGGGTGAACCAGTGTGTGCAGGTGCGGAGCCAGACGCTGTGCCAGTAACTTGGCAAGGATCTTCGGCTCCGCGTTCAGTAAGGAGATGGGGCGGTAGGAAGAGCATGATTCCGGAGCTTTACCAGGTTTGTGGATCGGGATTACTGTGGCAAGGCGTTGATCTCTAGGGAGTTCCCCAACTTCTAGACTGTCCGTAAACATTCGGAGAAGATGGGGGGCCGTTATCTGGGCAGTGTGCTTAAACAGTTCTATTGGGAGTCCGTTGGGACCCAGAGCCTTGCCAGACGCCAATGCGCTGGTCGCTTCCTGTATCTCCTCTACAGTGACGTCCGCTTCGAGCTTCAACGCCGCCTCAGGTGAGAGGCTGGAGATCGTCAGATCCTTGATATATTCATAGGCTTCGTCAGCCGAGTATGGTGCCTGAGGGGCGTAGATTGCCTCAAAGTGATCAGCCAGCAGGTCGACTATGGCTCCGGGGTCCGAAATCGAGTGTCCCCCTGGTTGCGTTAGGTGCGCAATCACCCTGTCTGCTTTTTCTTTTCTGTCGAGCCAGGCCAGCATCTTTCCTGCCTTATCGCCCAACTCATAGACTCTATGACGGGAGGCTCGAATCGTGGTCTGTACCAACTCCCTTTGGTATGTCACCCACTCAACGTTCCGCAGTCGCACTGCCTGAGCAGTTGCCGGAGAAGGGTGGGCCTCCTGGTCAGAGATCGCACACTGAAGCGCGTCTCCAAGCGCATCAAGATCTTGACGCTGGGTACGTTTCTGGGCAGCAATGAATGTAATCGCCTGCCCACGTATGACCGTTTTATACGCTTCCCACAGGGTGCTATGGGAGCTCACGGAGTCTGTGTTCTCCCGAAAGTAGTGGGTAGCGGCGTTGGAAAGGGTTTTCTTCAAAGGGGCGCTCTGCAGATAGCTCGCATGTATGGGAAAAACGCGGTTTCTATGGGGACGGTGATTCGTGTAAGTGAGCCGCAGCGGCGAGTGATCCGAGATGCCTCGCGGACGGATGTCCGTCTCCGCAATGCCGTGGAGCCCATCACCGGACATCAGAATGTAATCTAGTCTTGAGAGACAGTGATGTGTCGCTGAGTAGTAAGTGTATTGCTTCTCGTAAGGATGTTTGTGTCGCCAGCTGTCCGTGAGGCCAAGGGCTTCTATTAGGCCAGCGAGTCGCCCGCCTCCCCGCACCGTCGTGGTATGTGGGTGTCGGTCCATTGTGTGATCTACAACATCGTTAAAGTCGCCCCCTATTACCAACGTCGCCGTCGGTAATGACAGTAAAAAGGCCGCAAGGGCCGTGTGCGCCGTGGCATGTAGGCCCGGTGGGACATACACGGATACAAAGTTGAAAAGTTGGCCCTCCCACTGCATCGTCGCAGCTGCAAAGCGGCCCTGGGAATCAATTTTGGTCTGTTGACACTTCATCGGAAAGTTCTTCCGAATAAGTATTCCCGTCCCTCTAGAACCGGAGGAGAAGTCCGCATGCGCTATGAATTTATACCCCCATCTGTCCATCGCTCTCGAGGCCTGGCCCACAAGGTGAGTCTCTTGCATCAGGACTATCGCCGGGTTGCTACGCTTCAGGTATTGCAGTACTAGGCCACGCTTCACCCTGTCGCCCAGACCCCTGACATTCCATGTGAGGACAGTGAAGGTGGACGTGTGAGAGGGGTGTGGCGCGCTCTGCTCAGGTGTAACCATCACGTGTACTATTTTGTGAGGTAACAAGGGCCCCCTGGTAAGGATAAGAATCCTGGGTCAGGGAAAACATACAATGTGAAGGTAAACACCCAGGCTATCTGTTAAACAAAAACTAGCTATGTACTCAACTGCATAATTCCCAAAAATAGAAACCTAAACCATAACACAGACAATCATGATGATATCAAAAATAGTATTTTTTAATAAAAACAAAGATAGATTTTTACAATGTGAATATACAATTATAATGGATTGTTGATAAAAAATGATGTATTTCCTATATTAAGAAAACATGAATTTTAAAACATATTGGAAGGACAGTGATACATGTCCTGTCTACTGTTGCTGTGGCTGTTGTATTTGAGTCAACGCGTTTCGACACGTCGTGGTGTCTTCCTCAGGACAGTTATAGTTTCAGCCAATTTGTCTATAAAGAACAAAATACTATTAGTTCTTATATTTTCTTAAAAACAGTGTCACAGTTTATAATTTCATACCATCACGTGTACTGCCTTTGAGGTGCGTGTGCGAATCCGTACTGGGCAATAGGGGACGGGTCCCGCATCCCACCGCTGAAAGGAAAGTGTCTCTAGCTAAACGCGCAGCATGTGCCATAGATCGTCTCATAATGCAAAAACCAAAACTAAAACAATCAAACAGTTCCCCTCCTCCCCCCCTCCCTGCCTCCCTGCTGCACGGATCCAAAACCGCCCGCCTCCCCAACTTAGCAGAGTGCTTCGTCCCAACCCAACCCAAAGTACTTGCTTGCAAGGGGTAAGTAGCTCTGTGACCTCACGAGCGGCTCCCAGTGAGCACCTCTGTCCAGCTCGGAATGCTCACCAAGGGTTACATCGACAATGTTCCACAGAAGTGTCTCTCAGGGGCTACGATTACAGGGGCCTATTCTTCCGTGCGTTCTCCATCCTCCAGGCCTGATTCTGCAAATAGATCCTGGCTATGACCTTGAGTTGTCTGGTGATCTGGTTGATTATCTGGCCGGTGTCCACGCTGACCCCCGCCGTTTCGTCGCGGAGCTTCCACTTGTCTCCAACCGTCCAGCCAGTCTCTCGCCGCCTCCGGGGTGTCGAAGAACCACGCCCTATGATTATCCACGATTCGTAGCCGTGCCGGGAAAAGCATGGAATAGGGTATCTCCTTAGCCCGCAGGGCTTTTTTAATGTCAGTGAAAGTCTTCCGTCGCCGGGCCACCTCAGCCGTGTAGTCTGGGAAGAAGGCAAGAGTGGAGTTCAGTATCTTAACAGGAGCAGAGATCCTGGCTGTTTGCAGTATGGTGTCCCTATCACGAAAGTTAAAAAGTCTAGCCAGCACTGGTCGCGCCCCTTGTTTGGGCTTTCCTCTGGGGACCCTGTGCGCTCGTTCAACAGAAAAGAAATGGGAGAGGCCCTTTGGCTGCAGCTTCGTCTTGATTAACTCCTCCACGTACAGATCCATGGATTGCTTGCCCTCCGACTCTGGAATACCCAAAATCCGGACGTTGTTCCTCCTGGAGCGCCCTTCCTGATCGTCCAGTCGTTCCTGAAGTTTTCTGGTGACCGCCTCCATGCGCTCGGCAGCAAGTTGTAGTTCCGAAGTGTCGTCCACCAGTGATTTGGTGACCACTTCCACCTGCGCCACACGTTCCGTCATCTTGTGGAGGTCTGCCCTGAGCAGGCCAACGTCCGTTGATATAGACCCCACCGTCGCCTGTACACTGGAGAGCATCTGCATCAGATCTTCTAATGTAACTTTTTTGGAGTTATCTCCCGCCGCACTCTTGTCCGTGGATGTGCGACCCTCCGGGTGTCTCGCAGCGTTCTTTTCAAAGGCGTACTTTTCTAGCTTGGATTGCGCCGCAGCGTGCCTGGTTCCTCTGCCCGCCATAGCGTTTATGATATGGCTAGTGATCGTGACGGCGCTTGTATGGTGCAGCGTGGCCGTAGGCAAACCGGCAGGAAAAATGGCGTCATCGGACAGGGTCACAGGTCCGCCGTTAGGGAGATCAGCGTCAGGTACTGCACACCTCCACGCACTCGCCAACACTACTTAACCGCCTCCCAGGCTGTAGTGACGCACAGTTACACTGCCCTCCTTAAGCACTAGAGGATTCTCGGGCTCTGCGAGGGTTATCTGGCCTCTCCACTATCGCACCAGTTCCGGCAGTGCAGACCCCAGGGGCCGTCAGACAGGTCGTCCCAAGTTCTAGTAATCGGCTCCCACTTTCAAAATGTGAGCCCGGGAAGAGGCGGGGGCGGGCGCCGCAGTCTCTCACCGTCAGCACAGCAGGGCTACGGACCTCCCGGCACCGGGGCTCTCAAACGCCGGGGCCGCCGCTCCCTACACCTCGGGGCAGCAACGTTGTCAGGGCGTGTGGCGTCCCCAGGCCGACCCACCTCTGGTCCCGGTCAAGATATCCGGCGCCACAGACCGCACCGAGCCAGCGGTTACTTCCGGTAGGGCTCCCCCGACCACAGGGCACTTCCGGTCGGGTTGCTGAGCCGCGTCAGGTCGGCGTCCGGCGGATGTCACAGGGCCCGGCTTCGCCCCACGGTCTATCTTCGTCCGGCGGCTATCGATTCGGCCCGGAATAGGATCGGAGCACACCCTGTAGCTTCGGCACTCCGGTCCGGTTACCCGAGGCACAATGTGTCGGCTGGAGAAAAGGATTAGTGAACTGGGAGTCGCTTCAGCCTCAGAGCTCCCGCACTACGCCGCCATTTCGTTTGGCTCATAGCCACGCCCCCCAAGTGTGGAGTTTTGGAACTTTAAAATATTCCTCTAAAATCGGCCGAACTACGAATTCCGATTTATTCACCTGTTATCAGGAGAGACCTCAGTGCTGCATCTTTCAGGCCACTACTGATTCTGAAAAGTAATTCTAACCGTACTTATATTAACTTGAATTTCCTTCCATAGGCTAACATTGACTGGTTTCACTTGGAAATTCTTCCAAGTGTGGAGTTTTGTAACTTTCAAATATTCCTCTAAAATCAGCCGAACTACGAATTCCGATTTACTCACCTGTTATCAGGAGAGACCTCAGTGCTGCATCTTTCAGCCCAGTACTGATCCTGAAAAGTAATTTTAACCGTACTTACCAGTAACTTGAATTTCCTTCCATAGGATATCATTGCCTGCTATATAAAATATATATAAATTAAGAAATATATAAAATAAAAAACAAATATTACAATTTCAATATTTTTAAAAACATTTTGTTTTTCAATTTATATTAAAAATATGTAATGTAATTTAAAAAATAAAATATCTAACAATAAATAGTTTAAAACAATGTAGTAAATCAGTATAAAAAAATATAACCATTAATACATTTAAAAATTATCATTTACAAAAACTTTGAAATTCACTGAAAAAACCATGGGTTTCAGCCACGTTGTAGTTAGGAATTGGCATTTGGAAGGCCTTGGAAATTCACTGGGGGGGGGGGGGGCATGGGTTTTAGCCATGTTGTGGTTGGGAGTTGGCATTTGGAGAGCCTTGGAGGTTCGCTGGGGGAACCATGGGTTACGCACATGTGGTTGGCTGGGCATTTCGCTCGTGCAGGGCTGTTGGAGTTCCCCCGTTTTAGTTGGTTCGGCTGGCTGTGACTCGCGCGCCCGCGGTCCACTGCTGATGACGTCACGTGTTGCATCGCATGGTCGGTGGCGTCACTCGTGACATCACTGATGACATCTCGGGCGACATCGCTGGTGAAATACCTGATGACATCATCCTTGTGATATAGTGGCAGACCTCCTCTCACCCTAATATAACCTTTTCCTACACACATTGAAAAATAGAAACTAAAATTTTCAAAACAATTGAGATACCAATACCACTTAGAACAACCTATTCAGTAATTCCAAAATCTACATACACATCCACTCATTCACCAACAGTTCTATATAGTGACTCATACATGTACTCACTCATCATATGTACTCATACCCCAGTACATCCTGTTACACACCTACACTCAAACATCCATATACAGCTATACACACACACACCACTACACTTACTTCTACAGAAACGTTCACATACTTACTCTCTTAAACAATCACTTATAGAAACACATACTTATTTATACAGGAACTCTTCCAATCTCTCACTCTCATATATACTCACTTATATACATCAATACTCACATATACTAGTTTAAAACATATGTACTTACTCATAAAGACACTATTGAGACAGTCATTCACTCATTAACACACCCATACACACACTCATCCACCCATACAGTCCTGCACACATGCGGTCCTCAAAACACATCCAAACAGTGAGTCACTCATGCATGCATCTATGCGCTAAGTAATATCCCCCACTGAACCATACAGACACTCATACTGATACTCAAAAAAACGCACGTACTTAGCTGGCCACGGTGCTCAGTCTGTGCACATTAGGTAAATAATAAAGATATTGACTCAGTCTGACAGACAGGACTCTCATTGTTGAGTTCATCACGATTATAACACAATCATTTTAGCAGCCCAAGCCTCTGCCTGGGTAGAATGCTGACAGTGTCTCGAGCCCTCTTCGGGCTCTTGCTGCGGTTTCGGTGCTGGGCTCAGCTGGCTGCAATAGCAGCAGAGACCCCACAATTGCCTCAACTTTCTGGGCACATCGGACATACTATGGTGTCAATTGTTGTTCTTGCATATGATCATTGTTTTTGGTTTGGTTGTTGTTCCTGTACATGATTGTTGAGTTTTGCTCCCCTTGAATCACTGTACTCCATCGTCTAGCACATTCTTCGTTCACCCAGGTCTATGTTAGATTCCCCATGTTAGACTAATGTTCTGATTTGTTACCTTTGCCTCTAATTGTAAAGCGCTCTTATATCCTTCGGGATCAAGTTCTATATAAAACTTTATAAATAAAATTAAAAAATATTGAGCTGTGGACATACAAACCACAGGAAACGTAGCAGGTGAGGTTTTCTAAATGTTTGAGCACCTTTTCTCACCTCCTAGTTGAAGCACAATGATAAGAGCCAGCCTCAAAATTATGGGATTCTCTTTTTTGCTTTCTTTTTTTGGGGGGAAAAAATAACAATAAAGTTTCTTCAATCTCTGGTAGGGAATGAAATGCACTTTTTCACCCCAGTCAAATTAGTGGAGGCAAAGGTAGAATGCTCTCCAAGGTGCAGCTCAGATAGGGAATTTAGTAGTCATGATGATGTGAAGAGTTACATTTGAGGGGAGTGAAGGTCATTGTGCCACAGCTCAAGGATCTTTAATACTTCCTTTGAAACAAGTGCCTCCACTGTGAAACAAAGTGCTGGTGTGCTATAAGAAACACAACAGCGGATCCTCAGATGTTGAGTACTGGGTCGCAGTGCAGCACTAATTCGGCATAACCTTAGTGCAGCTTTTGATACTATGTAACAGGATGCCTGCAATGCTACGATCATGGAAGTTAAAATATATGGTAATGTGTTACAGTAGTGAGTATCCCATTTAACAAACTCATCACATACAGTATTTTTTTAAGCTGTTCCGATCAGAGGCAAAAGAAGTTATGTTGGCTTGTCCCTCAAGCATCAGCACTGTGCCTAACCCGGTTTAATGTTCATAGGACAACTATAATGGAGCTCATTCAGACATATGGCTTTGCTTTGGTATTTTAAAGAGTTAACACACAAATAGTTGTGCTATTCGCTCACAACTCTAAGGTTTCTATCAAGAGCCTCCAGGACTGCATGAGAGCTGTGGTAAAAATGGATGGGGATCCACTCAAAGTTGAACAACTCTAACCTGGTCACATGAGTAGTGGCTGAAAAAACTTGGCCCAGCCCCTATCCCACAAAAATCAGTACGGAATTGGAGTGCTATTGTGGCTGAGTCTATGACAACTGGTGCTCCTGTTTTAATTGTCTAAAGAGGTTACGTAAAGTGCTATGTCTGCGGTTGGAAAGTACAAAGACCATAGTCTGCACCATAATATTGTCATGGATGGACTATTGCAATGAAATTGACTTACCAAAGAAAGAAATTCAGAGGTTGGACGTTATTCAGAATGCAATGCCAAGGGTCCTATTAAGGTTGCCACCTCGCAGTTTAACGGCCCAACATCTTAGAAAGTTACAATGGCTCCTAGTCCCAGTGGGGTAGTGATAATAAACAAGGTCCTCTATTTCTTCAATCTAGATTGAAACAATATATCCCAAACAATACATTAAGGCCCTTGGACACAAGATTAATGCTGTTACCCAGATGTAGGTACTGAAAGCAAAGTGGCAAGGCTGTTCAACATTTTACCTGAGCCTTTAAAGGAGAAGGGAAATGTTCTGAAATTATGGAGAAAAAAAACCTAAGAACCTGTCTTTTAACTAAGTAATTGCGGAGTGTGGACCTGCCAAAAGAAGGGACTGTGTAAATTACACCACTGGCCCGTATGGGTTCAAGCTCAATGAAAAAGCTCTCATCATCTGCCTTCTTTAGCAGGCTCTGTCTTAGAGAGACTAGGAGAAGGGTCACTAGCCAGCCATCTTACTTGCCCATTGCAATGGTTTAATATGAGGCAAGGTTAAAAGCTCAGCTTCAGGATCCTACGCAACTAGCAATGGTCCCCCTACTGGCCTACGTTTACAGGCCTTAGCCAGGATGCCAATTGATCTCTTATATTTGTGTTCATACCTTACGCATTTGAGAACTACGAGTGGTGAGTTTTTCAAAATATATGCCCCTTTGCCACTCCTATCAGATATCCCTAATCTTAAGACATACTAGACTAGACAGGCTGCCATACAG
The DNA here is from genome assembly GCF_964261635.1 of Lissotriton helveticus. Lineage (NCBI taxonomy): Eukaryota > Metazoa > Chordata > Amphibia > Caudata > Salamandridae > Lissotriton > Lissotriton helveticus. The sequence goes on from NC_136071.1 coordinate 820,483,545, forward strand.
CTCTAAGTGTCAAAAGTATACATCCTGCCAAGATGGTGAAAATCTACAGTTCATCACAAAGTAAAAAAATATATCCCCTAGTGCATCATATAATTTATAGACGGAAAGATCAACTACAGATCTTAAGTCACGTTTGGGGACCCCTCTTTGTCTGACTGTACTGGCACTACCCACGCCTCTTGACTGACCTAATCTACCAAAGGGTATACCACTGGAACCAGGGGAGCATGGCCTTGGCTTTATGGACAGTGAAATATCAACCAATGCTTGCTCTATCTTTCCAAAATTACCCCTTGTCCTACCATCTCCCATATCAATATCTTCATTCTCCTCATCTATTTGTTACCCTCCCAGCTCTGTCACAACGTCTTAACCAGGGTCACTGAAATTATGTGATTCTATGTCATTTTCTGCATCTAGATTTACAGCTGATGTCACATATATCAGCAACTGCTACATACATTTGCAGATTTCAATAAAAACAAATAGTTTCTAGCTCAAACGTTATAAAAAAATAAAGTGTCACAGGGGATGCTTTGTAGTGGTAGATCCTTTGCAAAATGTAACTGGTCGCCTTTCAGTTGCTAATTGCGTTTAAGGGTTAAACTGATGCAAATTCCGCAAAACTTTTGCCCACTGTTAGAAATGGGGTTTCTGGTTGGCTAGGGTATGCACCTAAGCCAGGCAGAACCCACCACTCTAGTCAGGGCAAGGGAGTTACACACCAACGATAACCCCTGCTCACGCCCTTGGTAGCTTGGCAGAGCAGTCAGGCATATCCCTGAAGCAATGTGTAAAGCGTTTGCGAAACAAACAAAAACACACGCTTATATAAAAATACTCTTTGTATTGCACATGAAAAACGTTAGACCATAATAACATAAATCATTGTGGCACTAGGCACTTGTCATGACATCAGACAGGTTCATAAATCACTTGGCCAATCGGGCCACTGTTATAACATTACAATTGGGTGCAAGCAAGAAAACACTTGTAAGTTGCGCACGTTATGAAAGCACCACTACGTCATGAAACACCTCACCCCCTAGTAAGGCCATAAACACATGAAACAAATTGTACGTACGATGCAACCTTGACAATGTTACACAAGATTCATAATCACTTCAGGGCAAGGATATGAGGTCATTAGAATTAGGTATGAACACGTTACCAGACCAAGAGCCCACCTGCGATCATAATATAAATTATAAGGTAACTCTGTTTGTCCCATGTAGGTTCCTGTGCCCCCCCCCACCCCCCCCCACTACAACAAGAAATGTTGTGATTACAGAGAGCTTTCTCAGCTTGTGAACCGGGCCCTCAGTCAAGGTTCTCTCCCTGCCCCCCCCCCTCCTGTTGTACAGAAAAAAAAACAAATTCTCCCGCACCCAGTATATGCCTGACAAGCAGGCAACTGCTGGGTGGTTTGCCAGTATCCCGCCACTTCCCAACAAGCCCTACTGCCATTGCAGCCCTCCGGGGCCATGCAGATGGCTGTAGGAAATGCGCATGTAGACGGCCTCACCTTAACAATCCTGGCGAAGCGCCGTTAAAGTGTAGCTCCCACGGTCCGACTGCTAAGGCCCCGGGAACGCTGGACTCTGCTATAGGGAGGGCCATTGGCACTCTGAGCCCTGCTCCGCTCCGGAGTGCCTTTCTCCGACCATGCTCCTCCTGGGCCGCACTGAAAGAACCAGGTCAGAGTCTGGAACCAGCTGCTGATGCACATGTTAGATCATGGAGCCTTTCCTCGGCAGGGACCCAGTGCTCGCCTCGCGATGGGTTGCATCAACACGACTAGGAGCAATCTCACTCCCAGATTGGAGCACACTGCTACCAGACTCACGAGGTGGAAGCACAGCTTTCAACATGCACTGCTTCAAATTACCCAAGGCAAGCCACACAGCCCTGGGAAATCACTGCGGGGGCAAGCCACCGGGCACAGGCAGGCCAGCAGAGGGGTCCAGGCCACAACGATGTCAGTCCTTCTCTTCAATCAGCAGGCAGTAGGTCAGCACTCTGAGTAATCCAGTCCCATGGCGGTTGCTCCTGGCAAGGTACAGCCTGTAGAGAGCAGCACCTAGTTACAAGTCCCACACAGTGTCTTCTTTTCCTCATGAGGTCACAGCCCCTATACTTATAGTGCCAATGTCTTTGTTCTGGGGGGCACTTCAAACACTATATTGAAGTGCACAACACCCCCATTCATATTTCTAGTCCAGGTCCCAGACACACCACCCTGCCCATAGGACTAGCTAGGGCCTACCTTAGGGGTGACATATGTAGTAAAAGGGAGTTTGGACGTGACAACCACTTGCCATCTCATGTCACTGTGGAAGTAAACTGCGGATGCAGTCCCTGCAGCAGCCTAAGACAGGTTTGAAAGGCTACTTCGGGGGTGGGGCAAGCAGCGCTGCAAGCCCACCAGTAGCATTTAATTTACAGGCCCCAAGTATATGGGATACCACTGTACAAGGGACTTGCAGGTAAATTAAATATCCCAAACTGGTGTAGACCAATCTTACCAAGTGCACCAGAGAGAGCACATATACTTTAGTACTGATCACTAGTGATAAAGTGCCCAGTCAGAAAACCACCAACAGCAGGTCAGAAAAAATTACAGGAGGAAGGCAACAAGTTCTGGGATGACCCTGCAAAAAGGGCCATGTCCAACACCTACACAGTATCACAATGACAAAACAGCATAATACTAGAGCCACAGAATTGGCCTAATTATGACGCTTAATTTGCCTTTACTTGCAGCATTATTTAGCGAACCCTGACATATACTTAGATCTACCACTTATGCATAATTTGATGGGCCTTCGTACAAGCCATTTTCTCATCTTTCAGATTAGTCAGTTATATTTACGATGCTTTATTTAATAGGTGATATATTTCTCCTATTTGGACATACTATAATATTTTGGAACAGGTGTTGTTGATCTTGTAGGAATGCAATTGTGCTAGACAGTTTTGGTTCATGAATAATCAAGCAAAATGATCCAAGATTCGAAGTATTCAAAGTATTTTTGATTATGCGGAGGATGGCTCCTAAATATTTATTCACAAGCTCTACTCCTGGGTTGGATACAGAAAACTTTGATTGGGTTAATTATTATAAATCAAGAGACTATCACTGTGCAAATAAGCCTTGGAGAAACTCATCGTACCACGCGTATCAATGTGGTAATGTATTGAAATGACACTCAAGGTATTATTTTGAAGTCAAACCCAAAAATCAAGGACCACTTTACCACGATACAATAACCAAGAAAATTCATGATAATGATTTTTCAAAGTGAAAGTACATGAAGAGAAAGACTACAACAGCTGGTGTAGGAGAAATGTCGTGGTAGAACCATTAAGGAGAAACAATATTGCTATAACGTGTGCATAATAAGATTTATTATGCATAATACCCCAGTTAAATGCTTAGTAACCACTAAAAAAAGAACATTAAGTGTAATTGATACTAAGAAATCAGATTGGGCAAATATGTGTATTAGCTCATTAAAATGAGAACTTAAAAAAAATGGGAGAAGGGTAGAGCGAACAGTGAAGGGATGTAAGATAGAAGAATAGGATTGTGAAAGTATTTTGATAGCCAGGGACTACATCCAGACAAGAGTATCCCAAAATCAGAATAAGCATTGGAAAAGCCAATGCGAGAGCTATTGTCAATGTCTTTTAGCTATGTTATACAGCAAAGCAATTGCTGTGCAAAACGCCTGAAAGTTAAGAAAAAAATTACTGATGCAGCCAGCGGGTGGGACTGGTCAAGGAAGCAACAACGCGGGTGGGGAGGTACATGACACAGGGCAAGCAAGTAACAACGTGGAAGGGGGCTGTGGGATGAGGCACGTAACGTGGGAGGGGGCGAGTGTGACAGGGCAAGTAACAATGCATGGGATGGCACAAGCAAGCAACAATGTGGGGTGTGGGGCAGGAGCACTCTTTTGAAGTGCTGAAACCAAAAAAAATTGTTCCTAAAGCGCAAGCGGTGATAGGGCACTGTGCAAGGAAACAATACTTGGGCCATACTCCAGAGGAGGGACAAAACACACAAAGAGAGAGTAAAGCTGGCACGCGATGACCAAAAAGAAGCAAGGAAATCATAGTAACGATGAAGCCAACCAATGTTAAGCAACTGGTGGCTGTAACTAAACTAAGTAAACAAATGTCTTTCAAGCGACAGCGCATGCACTGTCTCAGGCAAGACTCAACAAGCATTTGCAATGCAATAGGTCTTGCATTACTGATATTTTGAGGTATTGGCTTTGCAAATAATAACGCAACGCCAATAGCTCATACTTTCAGTAATACGAGACCTAGTGCATATCAAATGCTTGCATAGTGAGCCAGGAACCAGAATTGTATGTCTCAGTGCAGTACTGCAAGCTGCTCCAAGAGGTCCCTACTAAACAAGGCACCAGCACTGCATGTCTAGGTGCAGTACCACAAACTGCTCCTTGAGGTCCCTAGTAAGCAAGGCACTAGCACTGCATGTCTAGGTGCAGTACCACCAGCTGCTCCTAGAAGTCCTTAGTGATCAAGGAACCAGCACTGCAGGTCTAGGTGCAGCACAGCAAGCTGCTCCTAGAGGTTCTTAGTGAGCAAGGCAACAGCACTGCATGTCTACTAAGTTGGAGTTAGTGGCATTATAAATTGCAATGCATTTTTACCTAGTCATGTTGTAGGGTGCAGTACCATATGTGGCCAAAAGGGGACCTCTTTTGGTCACATTTGGTACTGCATCCTGCAGAAGATATGATAAATCCATCCTAACCATAATGCATTGCATGCAAGACAGTACCACAAGTACATTCAAATAGCTAAGTCCATATATAAAATTAGTAGCTTTGAAATGCGACAAAATAATTATTACATTAATATTGGTTTAGGTTGGACCCTGTGTGGAACTGATGAAGGGAAATTTATAGACTGTCTCATATAAATGTGAGATGTTCTAGCGAGTAAAGTAACCACTGCCAGCCTAGCTTAGGACCAAGTGTGTGTCCTGCCTGAAGCCTTTTAAGAAAATAGTGCCTTGAGGCTGTAATTAAATCCTAGGGAGTAACAACACATGTAACATGGGATATCCTCATGGGAGGTTACAAGAAAAGACAAGGCGGTACTAAGGAGGGACTACTAAGCCTACTGACCAATGAAAAGCCACCATTTACAGAGGACAGGGCCAGGAGCCAATTAAAAACATGGTCGGGAAGTGGCCGGAGCTTTATGCCCATATCCTAAATACAGCATGTCTCCAAGAGACAGCGCAAGCGCTGCCTGGGCAAGACCTAAAACAGAGTTTAAAACGAGTTAAAAAAAAAAAAGGTTGATGAAATGAGTTACCTGGGTTACCCTATACAATGAAATGTAGCACCAAAAAAAAGTCTGAGGGCATCAGGATTTTTGTTTTTTTATTATAACACATTCAATACCAATAAAAGCATTTGTGTTGTGTTTAGTTTATTTAGTGGCCATTGCATGTTCTTGATTTTAGCATTCTTTATTTTTACATATGTTCTTTTCAGGCAAAAAATATGGCAAGGAGACCACACCAGTCTATGTAGATGCACCTAAATCAGGCACTTACCGGCTATTATTATAGTGAGCATTGCAAGCACGAGCCATCAGAACCACAACTACTGGCCGAAGAGCTTTCCCTCGTCCATCAAAATAATATTCACACATTTCTCTCAGTTCTGTTGTTGAAACCAACAATTCCTAAAAACAAAAAGGGAAAAATGTACGTCTGTTAATGCTGCACATAATAATTATCCAATCACATGGTATTATTTGAATTCATTCCACTCAAATTTTATTTTGGGTGAAATGATCTCTTGCGCTCCAATTCTTATAATGAAAATAATCAACAATTAATATTTTATTGCGTACATGCAATTAAGGACTATAGGCAAGCCAGAACATATGATCAAAGAGGAAGCAAATGGGCCAGTAAAGATGAATGGTGACTAGGCAACTGGGGGCTGGGTATTGGTTGTTTAAATATATTCACCCGGTACAACTACACTCCTAGACAAGGGATTTCTGCCCCTACCAATTCAATCAACCTCTACATCTGTAGTTCTGAATTTTCCCCAAAGGTGTATCCACAGGCTATTTTCTGCAGTCCCCCTTATTGAGTTCCTTTTTCTTTTACTCATTTAATGTCCACCTCATCGTTATTTTCTTCTCGGTCTGTGTTTCCAGACTCCTTTGCACATTCTGCACAGCTACATTTCCACACTAGTAACTCCCAGGTTGGAGACTGAAAATCGGATTGGAGAGAGGAGAGTCTAAGATTGGAGATGCTTGCTGCCAGTCCTGAAAGTAATTTTTTGGTTTGCTAGCATTGTATAGTGTTCACCCTCCACAAGGCCTACCATCCCACTTCAAGCCGACAGCCTTGAAGACAGACGTGTGCTTTGCTAGCACTGCACAGTACCAGCTTTTGATAGTTTTACTCTGCAAGCCTTGTGCACGGCCAGCCATATGCTGAAGGTTAGGTTTGTGCACTAAGATCCCTACACCGTGACTGCTGGCCCTAAGTAGAGGTAGAACTGCAGGCTGCCTTACACCCTCCCACACTGCTGAGTGGAAATGAAAAGGATTTTCACACAAAGCAGCAAGTCTCCTTCTAATATTCTAAAATAGGTCTTTGTGCTGTTATAGGGATGATGATGAGGTTCGATATGCACCAGCTGCAGTACTGTTAAGGCATTTGTACTATCCTTTTAAAATAAATAACTGATGACATTTGGAGCCACAATACTTCAACTTTCGCCTTTCCAGATACCACCCCCCCATACCTCCCAATACCACGAATTCCACAGTGCATTTAGGATGGTCTCGCCCAGTTTTCTTACCCCCTTCACGCCATTTTTATTTCCTTCTCTCTCAACCACACTTCAATTAGAACATTCTCCTCTGGGCCCTTTTCCCCTCTCCCAGATGCACTTACTGGGCTAGCAATATGGGGGTTTTAAAAAAATACACATTTTATTTTGGGGTTTTGCAGCGTGCCAGTAACCTCCCTAGGGTTGCTTCGGAGCACTTAGAGTAAATGGTGTATATAGTGTACTACTTCCTTCCTGGTTCATTCCTGGAATGGTACAAAAGGGGGTGGTGATGGACGGAGCATCTGAACCAATCAAACACTCACACCCAGTCAAAAGATCTGGGCTTGATCCATCCGCGTTCTTTAGCCCACTCTCCCACCCCAGTTTTGTATCGCTTCATTCCTTGAATGGGCAGGGCTGCGAGGCATGCAATGCTTGTGGCCGCATGGGGTGCACAGCTCATTTCCAGCATAGAATGGGATGTGCATCTGAGCAATCAGGCAGTCACCTAACAAATTCCCATCTCTCTCTCTCTCCGTTTACTATTAGACGCCCCCCCAGGTACACACTGCATGATTGGGGACGCTGAATGCCTGACATTTTTTAAATCTATAGCATAATCTGTTTTTTTTTTTTAATCTTCCTAACCTTTTTAGAGATTGTTGGTGGACCATCATCTAAAACATCGTTAAATATGCAATGGTGCAGTGGAGGGGTTGTGTCTTGTGGCCCTTAATTGGGATTTGAATTAGCCTCCAAAAAGAGTTCAAGAAACAAAATGTGTGTTTGTTTACGGGTTAGAGAGTCACATTAACGAGCAGGGAAGAAAAGTCAGAGAAGATTCCTATTATTTGGAGGAGTTTTTCGTAGGCTCTGGTAACTCTCGACTCTGCGTCAAGTGTGACAAAGACATTCAGTGACCAGAGAGCAGGGCCATTGGTGCACTGGAGATGCTCACATGAAGGATCTCATAGTTTTAGGAAGGCCCTTCAATGATGTCATGGTCCCCGCAAATAATCTGGCAAATGCACCTCAGAGAAGACTGAGAAGCCCGCAATTTAGGTGGAGGACATACAAGTGAAACGTATCATACCACCATCCACTGCAGATAATTATTCAAGTGTTTGAAGTTAAAACACGGTAGTAGTATAAAAAATGCTTCAAGTGGTTTAGAAGGGGGTGGTAATGGACGGAGCATCTGAACCAATCAGACACTCACACCCAGTCAAAAGATCTGGGTTTAATCCATCACCGTTCTTTAGCCCACTCTGCCACCCCAGTTCAGACATGGCTATATGCAAATCAGTCGGACCCTGTACCTCATAAAGTAAAGTAAAGTCCACATTTGTAAAGCGCACAATCACCCGTAAGGGTCTCTAGGCGCTGGGGGCCGTCGGGAAGATTAAGCGAGCTATTGCCCAGAGTCACATGGTGCTGGGCTAACCTGCCGCCGGAGCCGGGGATCGAACCGTGGTCCCCAGATTCCAGCGTCAGTCGCCCTGGCCGCGGCGCCACACATCATGGGAACAGTCCAGCCCGAACTGCCAAACCATGCCTTCCCTGGAAACAAGCTTCCGAGGACCGGTTTCTGGCATTACAGCCGTCTTCAGCCCGGCTTGCTTGAATCCAGTGGCAAAGTGAGCAAGGGTCTCACATCTGAGCATACCCTGCCACACTTATGGGGGCCAAAAGCAGTACAAAAGGGGGTGGTAATGGATGGAGCATCTGAACCAATCAAACACTCACACCCAGTCAAAAGATCTGGGTTTAATCCATCACCGTTCTTTAGCCCACTCTGCCACCCCAGTTCAGACATGGCTACATGCAAATCAGTCTGACCCTGTGCCTCATGGGAACAGTCCAGCCCGAACTGCCAAGCCATGCCTTCCCTGGATCGGAAACAAGCTTCCGAGGACTGGTTTCTTGCATTACAGCAGTCTTCAGCCCGGCTTGCTTGAATCCAGTGGCAAAGTGAGCAAGGGACTCACGTCTGAGCATACCCTGCCACACTTATGGCGACCAAAAGCGGTACAAAAAGGGGGGGGGGGGGGTAAATGGACGGAGCATCTGAATCAATCAAACACTCGCACCCAGTCAAAAGATCTGGGTTTAATCCATCACCACGATGGATTTAGGCCCAGATCTCTGTACTGGGGTGAATGTATGACATTGTTCTGCATTCTGTCCATCAATTGTTGTTTTTGCATTTGTCACCCCAGTGGGATGGGTATGCTCAGACGTGAGTCCCATGCTCTCCACACCACCGGAGTCAAGCTATCCAGGCTGATGAAGACTGATAGCCAGAAACCGGTCCTTGGATGCTTGATTTCGGTCCAAGAAAGACATGGATTGGCAGTTCGGGCTGGACTGTTCCCATGAGGCACAGGGTCAAGGCTGATTTGCATATGGCCATGTCTGACCTGGGGTGGTGTTGAGTGCAAAAAAACGATGGATTTAGGCCCAGATCTCTGTACTGGGGTGAATGTATGACATTGTTCTGCATTCTGTCCATCAATTGTTGTTTTTGCATCAAGTGGTTTAGGATATGTTTTGTCCCAAGATTTTTTTTTTTTTTTTTTTTTTTAAAAAGGTGCCCAAAGCGTTCTCCAGATACCTTCTGAGTGCACCACAAGAAGCTCACAGAAAAATGTGTGAGCGGCACTTTGAAGTATTTTTGTTTTGTAATTCTTTTTTACGAAGCAGTTATTCGAGGTCAACAAAACATTGCACACCATCAGATGAAAACCATTCTCGTGAGGGGTCTACTGTCAGTTCAGAAGCGTGTTCAACAACACAGGAGTGAGAATGGACCACCCCCTCCCTCTTTCACATCTCACCCTCCCTCATTGGACCACCTGTACCACAGCCAGAACCTTGAAGTATTTTTAGCTGAACAATAAAAATTGTAAGATTGTGCGTTTTTGTTTTTTTAACTGGGTCCTCATTTTATTAACAGAAGTGTACAAATACACACAATGCCCCCCAGCCCTCCATTTTGTTGCTGCTCCCTCCTTCCCCACACACTGCTTATGTTGCTTGACCACTCCGCCCTCCCCATGTATATTGTGTTGATACCCCCTCGTCCCCTACGGTTCACCAAACGTCCCGTCCCCCACCAAAAACATCAAACAAAGCCAAATAGTTCTCGCGGATGATGTGCAATGTGGTTTTAGGGATAAAAAGCACTTTGGCCGTGCCACAGTGGTTTTTTTGTTTTTTAACTTTAAGCCATGTTGTACAGCAGTCCGGGCTCCTGTGCAACATGTCTAAAACAACATTGATAACACCCACATTGGCAAAACCGAGTGGCTTTGCCAACGCTTGTTTTATTTGTGCCTGGCTACTTTATTTGGGCATTTTCATTAATGAAACTTATGTGCAGCAGGAGAGCTTGCTTATCCCACAAAACCGTACATTACTTTACTGCTGTCTTCCTTCAGCAGTTAACTTACATCCTTGTGGTAAGCCATTATGGATGGTGTTGGTTAAAAAAAAAATCCTGCGCTTTATATGTATAAAAAAACCTCCAGACTTTCTTTGGGGTGCCTAATCATGCCATGGTTTAATAGTGCGAGGAAAAATGCTTCTCCCACCACTGTTTGTTTTCACATAAATAAAAGGAAAGCGAATACACAGCCGCGCGACCAACATCCAGTCCAATTGCAGTTGTAGACATTTATCTTGATCGATACAAATACCGAAAACTGTGTCAATCTGCCCTGCATGCTAGTGGCCAGGCCTTAACCAAGCTTATACATTAATACGCTCCCACATCCTAACAAGATGCAATGCATCACTTCAATTTAATGCACCGATAATGTATTATAATGTAATCTGTGCTAATAAAACAGACATGATCCGTATCCTCAGGCAGTCCGCATACATTTACATGGCTCACAGCACCAACCCATTATGCCAACCAGGACATGCCGGATGCTCACATGCTCAGGGAGGGACCAACCAACGACATACAGTTTGCAGAGCGTTGTACAAACATCACTTCTCACACAAATACCTAAAATATTAACAAAAGCACAGACAGGTAAGACACTAACTAGCACAGCAGGCACAAAAGCCATAATGATGTCAACATGATATCATCTATTCTAACAACACAACCAGCCAAATGCTGGACAAGACCTCACCCTAAGGGGAAAGGGAAACAGGAAGTCGCCAAGAATCATTTACTCAGACACACCAGAAACACTGCAAAGATTCACGCAAGCTCTGGCCTAGCCTCAACCACCGACTTATCTCGCCATCAAACCAAAAGGACCCATCTCTAAACACCTTGCAGAGCACAACCATCCCTCCGCAAACAAGAGAACAATAGCTCGCCACTGACCCTAAAATCCCTAGTTAGTAGCCGAACCTTGCCTCTGAATTCTGGAGCATGCTAGCTTATACACAGAAGTTACGCACAAATGCAATTAATATAACATACCACAACAGCACATTACATTTCTGAAAAAAAGGCGACCTGTGTCATTTCCAAACAAATGGCCGCTGCCTGCCTGTCTTTCAGTTCCATATCAACTGTGAGTAACATGTTTTTCGACTTAATAACCTGTGTTAGTGTAAGATATGCTGCGAATTAAGGCACTTCTCTTTATATAAAGCAATGTTGGTCCAGTCAAAAAATATCTGTCAGATAGTTTTACACCTTTTTCTCCGACAAAACAATTTTAACACATTTGCTATTAAAGAAGATCAGCAGTATTTCACAGTGTTCATTTCACTGAAGGATCGATAAGAGACCAGACGCTCCATGCTGCACTGTCAGACGTGACAGTCCATCAACGGCATAACTCTGCATTTTAAATTGATGAAGAGCAACAATAGGTATTTGTTGCCATTGTTGACTGTGGGGAAGAGTCACAATTTATGAGAAGCGAAGCACCTCAAATGGGGAAAGATGCCCCTACCCTAGCTCAACAATGGTATTAAACAGAATATTACACCCTATACTTCTGCATATATGGTTTACGAAGTTTATCATGCACATTTGTTTAAAATAACCAAGATACAGGGAGTTATGTGTGTGCACTAATGTAAAAATCACACTGAAGAGGCCTTTTGACTATTAGGAGAGTCGTTTCTTTGTGTAAAGTCAGTGTTACGTGCAATCTCTGAGGCAGTAGTTAGACAGTACTTTTCTTATGCTAATTTCGCTGCACCTTGGAAATAGAATGGAATTTGGCTTCAATCTGTAGAACTAAATGTGAAAATACGGGTAGCAGTCAAGTTGCTCTAAATAAAATGGGTTAATGGGCCACATATATTCTCTATATCATGGTGCATGTATTTTGTCAATTTGTAATTATGGTTCAAACACACTTTCCACTGAAAAAGCATTTTTCGATCTCGCCTGAGCCAGCGCATGCGCTGTCTCAAGCGAGACATTTAGTAGCGGGTTTTGAAAGTGCTACCCAGACAGAGGCTGCAGGCCACCAGCTTGCTGTTACGCGCACAAGCACGCGCGACGTGCACAGCTGCCATCACCCCTGCTTTCACTTTTGCCTTCGCACTCTGCACCCTTACGGCGCGCCTCGCTCCGCCCCTCCCCCACCACAGACCGTGTCCTCATGATCACTTTCGCTTTTGGGGCCGTGAACCGGATTCCACACTAAGCAATCTCCTTCATGCCGATGCGCTTTGCTGCCAGCCTTTCTGCACCAGCCCGGTTCTCTTTACTCTGAGGATTTATTTGTATGGTCCCGTTCCCTGACCTCTGCTGCCTTTGTTTATGCCCAAGGTTTCACACACCCGACTCCCACTGGTCTGTGTTTCAGACTCTGCCCTTCCCCTCTAACACTCCCTTGCAGCAGGGATGTGGAATTCCTATAGCCCGACGCTCGGGACATATTGTTCGGGGTCAAGGGCAACATGTTTTCATGTGTATTTTGTCCTTGGGACAAGTAGGCCCAACCCCCTGCAGCACAAACCCCTTGGCTGCCAGTTTACAGTACCACATTATGAATCAAGGAAGGGCATTGTCTACAGTTAAGGTAATATGCGTGTCCATGTGTTAACACCATTCAAACTTGTATTTATGGTTCATTAATGCAAGGCCTTTATTATTAGGGTGAGCACTAAAAGTAAATGTAAGCTCGGCCTGCACTACGGACGGTGGTTCCAGTATGAACCTGTACACACGTTTTCAAAGTTTATTTTAGGCTATGTATAACGCTCACAGAATGCTCTCTGAATATTTGCAAATATTTATAGAAGCTTGACAGCAACAGTGATGATTTTTTGCTTTCAAAATAAAATGTTCACAAAAAAACGCAAGTAGGAAAAAACATTTTGCTAAACTACTGTAAGAATTTAGGTACCATATCTTTGCAAAAACATTTAGTAACATGTTTATTTATGCTTGTATTTCCCAAAAATATTCATAATGGAAAATTAGTGTAACCTTTTAAAATACGATTGTGGGAAACAAAAATAAACAAACATTGGCAAAGCCAGTAGGTCTGAAATCGGTGGTCAGGTCTTTGGGTTTGTGAATGCGTGACTTGCTTATGCATGTTTTTTGTAAAACCTTATCGGTGTGGGAGCTGCAGGGCCCTCACCGTTCTAACAAGCATTTTCAAAAGCAAAAATTGTTTTTGGTCTCAAAAAGTAAACATTGCCACAGCAGTTCCAAACTACTTTGTGTGCCAATAAGCTCCTTGTAAAAGAGCAGAATATGGTCACTCACAGTGAAGCCAGCTGATAGCCCGAAAGAAGGAGAGGGAGAGAGACATAATTTTATTAAACACAAAAGATCATGGTTAACTCCAGGCCTAATTAGAGGCCCAATTATTAAAGAAAGTCTCTAAAGTGCATCCATGGTATATAGAAGTGCATATATACAGTTTCCGTGAATTCACAAGAATTTACAGAAGTAGGCCAAGAAATAGTACTCCTAGAAATATCTGTGAACTGCACTTTAGCGTGAGCAAATGTGCATGTGTAGATTTGCTCATGTGAAAATCTGAATATTTTAAGTTCACTTTTCCTCCAACCACTTTTTTCCAAACCCCGGAAGAAGTTTTACATCTGCCACTGTCAGGAGTAAATTTCCAACCTTTCTCAGTATAGGAAAAGATTGGAAAAGAGTTAGCGAAAACCCTTAAAACAGGCAAGTTAGTGGGTTTGCACAGACTCAAAAGGGCATTCCAACCCTTGAACTATTGCTTACCACAACTTTCGGCCCCAGTATGTAGACCTGCAGAAATGTAGCAACATAAGGGAATAGCTAGTATTCAAACCCTACTATGGTACGAGCCCTGGCATAATTAGAGAGGCTTTATCAGAATTCTTACATAATGAGATTGCTGCCGTAACTTGTCATCGTATTACATGGCACAAACGGGACAAGTGGATGTTGTTACAGGACAAGTAGATTTATAAAGCAACCTGCCCCATGGACAAGTAGATATTTTATTACATTCCACACCCCTGTTGCAGAGATCTTTCACTTTTGCTGCCACGCGGCCGTGTCACTTTCACGGCTGCACAGCCAATGCTTGTTTATTCATGTTACCCAGAAAGTCCTGAAGGCTGTATATTGTTTTCAGACATACACAGTCCTCCCATTCACATCCCTTCTTACCGAACACGTATGGTAAAAGGAGCATCAAGCAGTATCATCCATTTCTTTTACCTATCTGTAGACGCCATCTTTTTCGCTGGGTGGTCTTTCTGCATCAGCCCGGTTTCTCTTTACTCCGACGATCCATTCGTACTGTCCCATTCCCTGGACTCTGCTGCCCTTGTTTATGCCTAAGGTTTCACACACCCTACTCCCACTGGTCTGTGTTTCAGACTCTGCCCTTCCCCTCCATCACCCCCTTGCAGAGTAAGTTTTTTGCTTCCTGACTGTGGACTTTGACAGTGCTTTCCACGTTTCCAGACCTGACCCCTCGTGGCTTCAGTGAAAGCTCTGTCGCCGAGTGCCTACTCTGTGCCAGCTTTACCAGGCTCTCTCTTCCTGGAAGCTGAACTTTACTACTGACACGTCTCCTCAACCCTCGCAAAGGTCTGTGAGCCTTGTTCCTAGCACTGAGAACCAGCAGTTGTCACAGCGCGGGGGCACCGTGCCTGGTGTAGTGTTGGGGTACCCGCAGAAGAATGGCATGTAAATTCATGTATGTGCAACTTAAAAGCTTACTGAAAAAGTTTGAAGACGGAAGTTTACCTTTCGGCCGAGCTGCTTTGCGCACTAGGTTTGGCAGTCTACAGCAAAGCATATTACTGACGCATACAACCATCTACGTGATTTTCTTGCCTGGTGTGTATTCTTCCTAGTGCCACCACGTATGCTCGACACAGACAGATCACTCCTCTTCGCACCCGCGATCGATCATTGTCAGTGTATTTTTCTGCTTTGAGATTCAAAATAATAACATGCCTACCGAGCGAGATGATCTGGACCTTAAAACGTCGTATTTGTAGCATTTTCTGTCTTGACCGTGATGAAGTACAATAATAATCTCCTCACGTGAATGTGTACATTGTTGTCTATTTACAAGGACAGATTATTGCTACACATCTCATTCCCTGGGCATTAGTCTCCTCTTTCTCAAAGCATTTACATTTTCCCCGATATTGTCCATCTTCGCATAGTGTCTGGATTTACTGCATATGCTCTTTCCACTGTAGCACGGTTCGCTTTGAGATCGACTTCATGGCGCAGGGCCAGCCACGAGACAGGTCCTACCCCTCCCCATCAACAGACCCCGCGCCTCCCCATTCAGTGGGCGCAACATGCCTGGGCTGTGGTACTCCAAAGCGATTCAGAGTCGTGCTTGAGTAGCAGCAATTCTCCTTAGACTGGAGACACTTCCTACCTCTGCTGCAGCATGGTTACAAGGCAAAATGGAGTAATGCACATACTTGTGGTTGGGAAAGTCACGTTCACTATTCCATCTCCAGTCCACGCAACCTTCCCCCAAATAGTCTAGGAGCCTTATTCACTATTCTAGCTTCTGTTTGCGAATATTTTGGTTTAAGTTTAAAAAAAAACAAGTATTTAACAAAATGGTTAAAAAGTGGTCTTTTTATATTGACCGAAGTGCACAGCCCTTGGAAAAAAAATATGTTTAGGTGCAATCTGGAGCATCATTTTCATGCACTGCATGAAAATGTACTCATGCCTTCATTTCAGTTGTGACACCGTCGGCCCCTCTTAGATTTTAGCCAGCAACTCTTTCCATGTTAGGACTTGTTTAAAGGTGCGCCGGCTCAATGAAGGGAAGTGCACCGCATGTGTGATGCGGTCCTAGCTTCATAAATGCTTCAGCTCCTAGGAATTCTGCATCACAAACCAATGCTGTGCACGAAGGAGTGTTAGAATTCGAACTAGCAAAGTAATCTGAAATGTCCACAAAATCACTCTTTGATAAGTCTATACACTCTTCAACATCGCATTGCTTCATACAGTTTCCAGGAGGAACATATTTCTGGGTGCAAGTCAATAAAGTTTGAAAAGCTCAACCAAGATATATCCGTTTCCCACCACACATTTCTAGTTACAAACAACAATACAATGAGCAGACGTTCCACCACAAAGCCAGAAACCGGCTTAAACCAATTACTAATATCATAAATTGTAAAATACATTTAGAAAGCAAGGTTCTCATGGATCAAGTAACAGGAATAGTTCATCAGTATGCAATACTTATATCGATGAATCTCCGACTGTGAAGAGATTTGATATGTACTCATTACTTTTAAAGGCTTGTGTTGCACATTGCAGGTGCACAGAGAAAGCATCTATCTGGACTCCAAATGCAAGCATTCTCACCCACACCTATAGCTAACCCTCACCAGCCTACCCTGAAGTCTACCTTCCACTTTGTCACCACCATAAAACATTCTTTCATCTGTCTCTCCTAAAGACCCTACAGAATTAAACAAAATGGGCCCTCAAGATGCTCAACAACGAACATACACACAAGAGCTTTGAGATCGACTTCATGGCGCAGGACCAGCCACGAGACAGGTCCTCCCCCTCCACATCAAAAGGCCCCGCACCTCCCCATTTACAAAAGTTAAAGCTATTGGCATTGTAAATGATAATGCCTTTTATTTAGGTTTTAAAAACCAAAATATAAATAAAATGCATTGTCATTTACAATGCCAATAGCTTAAACTCTCGCAAATGCGACACCTTTTGCATTGCATTGCAAATACTTGTTGATTTTCCTGTAACTTTTCACCCTAGAGATGGAACAACAACAGGCTTGGCAAGTTTGCTAAATTTGACATGCCAATAGTCGGGCAGATTAGCGCAGGAGAAAAAGGTTAAGTGGAGGTGAAAAGAAAGGTTACTTTATGGTATTGTTGCCCTTATAGGAAATTTCCCTCGCACCTACAACCAAAAATGGTGAACGGTTTATCACCTAACTTCGCATGAAAGCAGAACTTTACATAGCATCGTTCATCAGTTTGGGGTAATTCCGTTCGGTAGTTCTAAAGGTGCATGCATTTAGGGCTCTGTAGGGGTAGTGAGAGTGCATGTGCGTGTGCGTTAGTGTTAGGAGGGAGGAATTCAGGGAAGGACTAGAGGGGTTGCCCAATCTTAGGTGAATGCACAGGGGAACCCAGGTTATAAAAACTCGAGCAAAAGACCAGGAAAAACACAGAAGGCCGAATGTGATGTGCAATGCAAGCCACAATCACACAAGCTGCCATTTGGGTAGTGGATTAGTCTCCATACTATGAAAAGGATGTAAATAAAAGTAAACGCTTGTTTCGGGCTCACGTTACTGTAGCAGACAGTTCCGTATTTTGCAGGTTCTTCATGGAATAGTACCTCTTGTCCCACTGCCCACACAGGCACTGTGGAATATCAACTGCCTTGCATTATGTCTGTCGACCACTTTTAACTTTGTCACGGAACAAGCACTTACATTTTTTTTCTAGTTTGTCAGCAGCTGAGATAAGTGGCGTTTTATTAGTGAGTTTTGATTCGTTTTGTATGGATTGCTTTGTTCTTATTGCCCCTTACGTTTGTGCTGCACGCTTCCCATTCAGTGATGCCAGGTGATACTTCACACCTAGTAGTGCCCATCCTTATGGCTGGTCTGCTTTGCAGGTAGGGACTGTTGGTGGTATTGATTCGCCAGAGAAGCTAGGCCGAGTGAACATGCATAATGCTTGAGGCATTCCAGGGACTCATTGATCTACTTGTCGAACAGCTACTTGCCATCAAAAGGTACTTCCATATGAGATGCCTAGCTGGCTCCTAAAAAAAAAGTGACAATGCAGTGTGAACGCATTGTGCATGGATCAAGCCACGATGTTTGCAGAACCTGCAGTTCTGAATCTGAAAGTGTCCAAGCAGTCGTTGACTAAATCATTCTTCATATCTTCAGGCCAACTTATCATGGTCAGTTTAGCCAGCAACCACGAAGCCGCCCAAAAGACGCCTGCCATTTTCATGCACACAGCGGCCCAAAAGAAACCTGGCATTTGCACTGCGTAAGGCAAGGCAGACTAAAGCAAAGGCTTTTTGGTCCCAGAACCCAGTCTCTTAGATTCTCAGTCCGGATGACGGGTCAGAAAGGCTTTCGAGTTCAGTTTCCCTGAGGAAGCTAGTACCACAAGGCCCGCTTGGAGAGGTTAGTTAAGAGAAAAAATGTGGGTCACAGGGACAACCTGTGTGTAGACTGCCTTTTCAGATAACTCCAGGCCCAAGAAGTCTGTATGGATTCCACCAATGCTTCAGTGAAAGGTAGAGAGTGAAAAGTTGCAATACTTATGTCAAAATGTTAAACTTGGCTTAAGTAGTGGGCAAAGTCAACTTAAGTGCTTCTACTGCTTTTCGCACCACTATGACAGATGAACACGTGTCCTCCACAGCAGAGCCAGAGGGGTAAAGGCTGGCACTTCAGGAGATGTAGCCAGACCATTTCGGTAATGCAAGTCCAAGAATGACCACAGCCTAAGAGCTTCAAAGGTCAGAGTGTGAGGGCAGTATGTTTTGGGGTAGTCAGCACTTTCAAAGCCATAGACTTCATCGGATGTGACGCAAAGGTCATTCTGTGGAGGCATGAACTCCGGGTCGGAACTGCCAGAATCGCCAAACCCACAGGATCAGGCTCATCCTGGGGAGATGCCCCTCTGAAGAGGTTCGGCATGGCCAGCTGGAAAGCCTGTGTCTGTGCTGGGCCAACTGATGGGAGTCGGAACCTCTGGCTTTGTTTTTTTTTCTTTCAAAAACTTCGGAATCACCTCAGGCTCAGAACAACAGAAAGAATCTCGAAACCATCTTGAAACAGGACTATTTTCTCGAGGAAGAATAGGACTTCTCCTTTTTAAGGCACATTTTTTGTGGGAAGAACTTACCAGAGCTTGTTTCCTTTTGGGGCACTAACCACCTCAACTCAACTGCTTTGGCACGTCCCTGCGGGCCTTGGTCAAAAAATAGCTTGGCGTCCTACTTCTTGGTGACCTTAAAATGCATCAATGAATGGGAGTCCCAGGTCACGGAGTTATGCTTGAAGCAAAGACATTGCCTACATATAGCTTGTGGGTCGGACAAAGATATCTTCTTTTGATATCTGACACATGATTTGAACTCTACAGTTTTTAGAGGAGACACTGGAACAAGCCACTGTGGAAAAGCTAAGGAAAGTTGTAGATGAAGTAACAAGCTGAACTCCTGAATCATGCCCAATAGGCGTAGAAAAAGACAAACTAACACAGCACAGCAACTGAACAACTGGTGACTTATGTACTCTAATGTACTCGAAGGTCATCAAATCTTGTGAGGGCGGAGTTGTTGAAGTCAATCGGCACCATCTGCGACACCAGGGAACTATTGTTGGGGAAAAAGTATCCAGATACAGTCTGGCATTTGAGGTTATTCATTTTAAACAAAATCACAGCTGGCTTCAGGAAAGATATCAGCACAAAATGCCACAAGCCATTTATCTATCAATTACCTGCTGCAGACGGCAAATGAAAATCAGATGGGAGACAGTGATCAAACCGGGTACAGCACAGGAGTTGAAATATCCTGAGAGTGTGGTAACACACAGGTATACAAGCTTAGCTCAGTGACTGTGCCACTTGAATGCACCCAATTCTTTATCTTATAGTCATACACTGGTGATGTATACTGCTGCCTGCTTTTACAATGAAATAACTTCACTTTCAATCACAAAACAGCCTCCTAGTGAAATTCATCATAACTTTATCAACTAAAAATAAGATAAACAGCACGAGAATGTAAACATTGAACTCAAATGACGTTTTAATGTACGGCGCCTTTAGGGAATAAGCAGAAATAGCAGGTAATAGATGGTTTCAAAAGTAGCAGCATCCTATAACCTGTAAACGTTACATCAGTATTCAAAGATGAGATTTCCAATGTGTTTAAAACAACTCACCTTTTTGATATCCTCATACAAATTCATTAAGTCTCTGCGTCCAAGCTTGAAAGGGTCCGTATACGTTTCTTCACTGTGCGTTTTACTATAGCAGCAAGCTCTTCTTGTTGAGTGGTGCCACCTCACTGGAGTACTGTCAAACACACACGATTATAAGGTTTAGACTTATAAAAGCAGAAGAAGTTAAAGCTAGAAAAACACGCTATAACACCAATAAATACATAATGCACACGTTCATCTTTCTTTTTGTTGTTGTTGCTCAAAGCAAACAGAATATGACTTTGGATTTGATGACTCAGGAACAGTGGCACAATGTTCAAAGCTTAAACCAGACACGAGGTTGTCTGCATGAAGAACGCTGAAAAGTATTCTGCTAATATTTTCTGTCAGCTGATAGCATTGACACAAAACACACAAACCTAATACCACAAAGCCTCATTGTCAAAGGGTTTTTGCAATTTCTTTTTACTTCGAATGACCCTATGGTATGAGCTTGATCAGAGTTAATATCTTAAGATCTTTTGCATTTCCCCAATTATTTTTTTCTTACGAAATCTGGAGTTAAGGCTGTTTTTACAGTTCACTACCGATTCCACAAATGTAGAATACGTCCCCAGTTAGTTTAAATTGTAAAGGTTCATGTGCACGATAAACTCCAGTCTGAGAGGATGATCTTCAAACCAGGGAAAGCGGGTGCAAAACCAGTTTGGCACCGCGAGGCCATACCAGAATATGAATTACAAAAGGGGGTGGTGATGGACGGAGCATCTGAACCAATCAAACACTCATACCCAGTCAAAAGATCTGGGTTTAATCCATCACCGTTCTTTAGCCCACTCTGCCACCCCAGTTTAGACATGGCTATATGCAAATCAGTCTGACCCTGTGCCTCATGGGAACAGTCCAGCCCAAACTGCCAAGCCATGCCTTCCCTGGACCGGAAACAAGCTTCCGAGGACCGGTTTCTGGCATTACAGCCGTCTTCGGCACGGCTTGCTTGAATCCAGTGGCAAAGTGAGGAAGGGACTCACGTCTGAGCATACCCTGCCACACTTATGGCAGCCAAAAGCGGTACAAAAGGGGGTGGTGATGGACGGAGCATCTGAACCAATCAAACACTCACACCCAGTCAAAAGATCTGGGTTTAATCCATCACCGTTCTTTAGCCCACTCTGCCACCCCAGTTAGTTTTAGCATGATAGATCTTTTTAATGGGGATTAAAGGTTTTGCTCCCAGCCTATTGGAGAATGATTTGAACGCCTTTAGACTCCTGTCCATACCCTTCGCTCTTCCCTTGACCAGCTTAGACCATGGTTGATTTTTATCAAAAAGTACACCTAAGTAGGAAAATGACTCAACCACTTCAATTTTCCCTGAATCCATGTCACGTTTCCCTGACCCTGCGACAATTACAAAACATTTCAACTTATTGACTTTTCAATACAGTGAATAAATAAAAGCTGCATAAGCTGATATGAGGCCTTGAAGCCCCATCCCCGTTCAGGCCATCAGGACTGCGTCAACGGCATAAGCCAAAATTGGTAGCCTATGGTGATTATTGACACTGGAATGTCCAAGGCTTCACCCTCAAGCTCTTTTCCTTCAACGTTCGTATAAATGGAAAATAGGAACGGTGCGAGGACGCAGCCTTGGCTTACCCCCCATAAGATCTTGAAGGGATGGTTGCACTCCCTGTTTTTCCCATACTGGAAAACCGTGGAGGAATCACAATACAATTGGCGGATAAAGTCAATTATAGCCTGATCAATACCCATCTCCTCCAGAAACCGGTCCTAGGAAGCTTGTGTCCGGTCCAGGGAAGGCATGGCTTGGTAGTTCGGGCTGGACTGTTCCCATGAGGCACAGGGTCAGACTGGTTTGCATATAGCCATGTCTGAACTGGGGTGGCAGAGTGGGCTAAAGAACGGTGATGGACCAAACCCAGATCTTTTGACTGGATGTGAGTATTTGATTGGTTCAGATGCTCCATCCATCACCACCCCCTTTTGTACCGCTTTGGCCGCCATAAGTGTGGCAGGGTATGCTCAGACGTGAGTCCCTTGCTCACTTTGCCACTGGATTCAAGCAAGCCGGGCTGAAGACGGCTGGAATGCCAGAAACCGGTCCTCGGAAGCTTGTTTCCGGTCCAGGAAGGCATGGCTTGGCAGTTCGGGCTGGACTGTTCCCATGAGGCACAGGGTCAGACTGATTTGCATATAGCCATGTCTGAACTGGGGTGGCAGAGTGGGCTAAAGAACGGTGATGGATCAAACCCAGATCTTTTGACTGGATGTGAGTGTTTAATTGGTTCAGAATATGAGGCATATACATGGATGCAGACTACAGAACAAAAGGCCACAAATCATACATATAGATAAGACAATAGTAATTTGTCTCCTGATGACTAGAAATGTTATAATTGATAAATGTATAAAACTATCACTGGGCATCAGACTGCAAGGGGCAGCCTATTCATACCATTGATGAAACATTGATCATTACCCAGTGCTTAATTTGTGAAAGAGAGCACCGGTGCCCGAAGCTCTGCTCAGATGCCAGCTGCCTGTGCAATTAAACGTCGGAGCACTGAATACCAAGACCGACAGTCTTTGTTCCTGCCTTCTGTATGCGACTGGTTTGCAGTCTTTTAATTCATCTGTCTTCCTGAACAGTATTCCCTCTATTGCACACAGTAAATATCTGATACGGGAAACATAAGTGTCGGTCCCTGAAAATGGGTGCCGTGCCCCCCTCACCGTAGGCAACCACCAGCTCAAAATAAGCACAGTATGTATCACTGCTGAACGTTGTATTTAAAAGCGAAATAAACCAACGAACTAGCAGAACGAAGGAAGTAAAGCACTATCATTTTGGTCTTTTGGGATTTAAAAAAAAAAAATCAGTAACTCTTCTGGTAGATTTTTTTTTCCCGATTTACGCTGGAAGATCAGGGCAAGCAGAATTTTTTTTAAAAATAGTCAGTCTTTGGAACCGGACACCAGCTTGTGATAGCTACTGGGAGATACATTTCCTAATTACTGTTTAAAGATATCCTTGTGCCACAGTGCCTCTGATTTACAGCTTTTGTGTGTCTTCTCTTGAATACACTTAAGATTTGCGGTTCATAAGTATCTTTCTTGCCACAGCAAACCTGGTGCGTAACATCTGTGTATCATACCTAAACAAATAAAAGACTTGAAGTCCCGTTGGGACGAAACGTGCGGAGTACTAGATGACACCGACAGGCGATACTCCACAGTAAGGTCTGTGGTGTATCATCAGTCCGCAATTGGCGGGAAAAGAGCCCTTTGATACTCTGAGCTGACCGCGGGCCCATTGTCCTCGAACCAGACAGACAAACGCTGTTCTGCTCCGATGCAGTCTATGTGCAGGCTGTAGAATATTCTGATAGCTACAAATGCACGCAGCTACAGACACGCAAATCTTATTCGCCCAGCAGCAATTCTTTATTCTTTCTTTTTTTCTTTTTCACCGGTTTTCAGGCCTCCCCATAATTACGGATTTAAACAATCAGGCTTTTATCTTCTCACGAGACGGAGCAGCTGCCCCTCGTGCCACCATCCGCCTGTTACCACAATACAGGCAAGAACACGGCTACCTCATGGCAGTCCTTCACTGTGGTGCTTTATCACTACCTCCTTACAAGTAGATCCCCCTCGTATGTTTTCAGGTCACGGTAACACAGCCCGTCAACTGATCCATATTGGTCAACCCACAGAACGAGGAGCCTGCACTTCGAGTGTATACATACCCTCTGGGTAAGCCTGTCTACTGTTACCAGTTTTCAACAGCCACTGGCGTTTGCGGTGATGGAGCGAGATAGAAAACAAAATTTTGTTTAAACTCGCAAAGTCACATTTCCATAACATGAATAAAATTATTAATAATTTGTGATATGTCGTGCTAATACAACCTAGATTAAACTTTACACGTGGGGGGACTAACATGTGTGCTCATAAACGTGCATATTTGTTGCATCTTTTTGTTCGTGCAAAATAATAAAATAAAATATTGTTTTCGTTTTTGTCATTACTAACTGCTGCAAACTTAAATAAGCATGTGCTTGTTTTGCTTTTCCTAGTCTGTGTAATGTCATTTCTACTATTCTAGGTGCATATGGGTCTCATTGATAAACGGAGACTGGTAAATATAAACGCTGCTTTATTTGTTTGCAATGGCTAGGTAACATTTTGATTAATAGGGTGGGTTAATTAATTAGTAAACCATGGGGTGGATACAGAAAATACTTTATTTCTTACATTAATACTTTTCTTGTGTTTGTTTTATACTAGAAATCATAAGTTGCCTGCTTTTGAGGCCTAGCTATTTGAGCCGCAAAATAAAAGCTGATCTGTAATTCTGCAGAAAGTCACTAGACGCCCATTCTGAATTAAAACGTTTATTGAAGCTGCATTCACAAAGCAAAAACTGATGAGCTAACATCATTCTGTCGGACATGGCCAAGGTCGAAAGTGAACTTTTTGTCAGTCCTTAACTTGGCATCCGCGGAAGTTGCACTGAAAGAATATGGAAGCTGCGAGGATGACTTAATACAAAGTTGCAATCGAAGGAAGCCTCTGGCTTCACGTGGAAGAAACAATGGTCTTTGTAAGACATGATTTTGTGGAACTTTTTAAGAATCGGGTGACATGTCACTTGTCACTCTCAACCAATGGGACGTCGTAGATTTCTGAAAACTTTCCTTTGCTAGTTTAGTTAGCGTAGAAAGGTATAAAAAGTCATGCCCTTAGGGTTGGGCTGGCTGCTGCTTTCTGACTTTCCGATGAGGGTGATGTGCTGCTGGACTTTGCGTGGAGCACGTAAGAATCCTCAAAGATCTTTACTTTATTTTCTATCTATTTAGCTCAGTTAGGGAAATAAGTTTTAGAAATGCTAAACTTTATATAATTTCCTTAAAATTGATTCAATTGCTTAAATTGTATTTTTCTCATATTTCTTACCATCATGCTTGCTTTATTGCAAATAAATTTCATTTATAAAACTTTCAACTTACATACCATAATTTAGAAAATAAAATCTTACTTTTGACAAACAAGCTGGTCTTGGTTATTCAGAAGTATAGGTTACCTTTAGCTAGATCACGTCACCTATGGTGGTCGTTTAAATGGTTGGGTTTATCCTAATGATAATATTCTTTCTGCAAATGTATAAATATGTATATATTGTGTAGATAATGTGTATATAGATTTATTCTGACCACCTGATTCAGTAGGCCCAAAATATATCAGGTTCATAAATGGGTCCATGTTTAGTATAGAATTTTGTTTATAGGTTATGAAGTTGAGTAGCATAGTTTATGATATATTTTCTATAGCCCGCTGGATCAATTATCTGGTAGCAGAAATTGATGGTTGCTAAGAGGTAACCAAGGTAATATGTTGGTTGCTAAGGGTTACGTCATGGTATGGAAATAGGATCGATGTTTTAACACTTGTTAAGTTCGTTTTTCGTGCCTATCTGTAAGCTATACCGGTATAGATTGTGTGACGAGAAATTAGTCACGCAAGCCATCTGTTCAGTTTGTAGTGATATCGCCGAGTATCACAAGAGGTATCGCCGTGTACCATAGTGTTGTCGCCGAGCAGCACAGTGTTAGGGCTAGGTCTGAATCTTGTATAGTGAGGGTTTTCTAAGAAATCAAAGCAGCATGAGAATAGGGACAAAGCGCCTTCCATAAAACTCACTGTGATGAGAGTATTAGTTATATCCGAGCTTGAGTGAAGGGTAAAATTAACGTCGGTGCATGATTATCTATAAACAGGTTAGAGTCCTGTACGGGTACATGTTTCATATCTATAAACAGGTGAGAGCCCTGTACGGATAACGTCGTTATTTTGCTAACGGTGCATGAATTCTATAAACAGGTGAGAGTCCTGTACGGATTTCATGTGTGTTTGAATTTAGGGAATTTTCCGTGTAAAAGTGCGAGTTTGAATTGTATTTTATGTTCAAGTGGAACTCTTAGAACTTTCACTTCGCGGTGGGTTCAGAGCAAAGCGAGTTCATAATTATACGTGCTAGAAGGGTGGGGTAAGGTTACTCTACTGACAATTGAATATTATCCTTAGTGTGAATAGCGCCGTCTATTCCGAAGTGTGGATACTTGAATGTGTGTAAAACTATCCTAATTAGTGAAGCGAACAGATGTTGTCTTTATAGTCATTGTTAAGAATTAATTTACACTGAAAAGTGTCCTTAAAATGGCGCTGTGAAAAGATTTTGTGAAGGAGGGGTAAGCGCCAGGAGTGAGAAGCGAGAAACCGCAGCTGCTGTGTACGTCACAGAGCCGCGCTGGGATTGGGTGACCTACGTCACGAGCTGTATTCTGATTGGCTCCTGAGTCTCTGACGGCCTGTGAGCTGATTGGTCGTTCGGAAATTCTCCAAATTTATTGGTCGAGCTGAAAAGTGACGCAGCTCAACTGCCATTGGCTTGTTGGTGTGTTTCGCGCACGGATTGGTTGTTTTGCGGAACATCCCGGAAATATTTTACGAACGATTTTGTGAATTAAATTTAACTCTTAAAAATGAGTTATCATTTTAAATATGCTGAGAAAAAGACAACATTATTTCAGAAATTTAAGAATTTATTTTCACCTGACAAGAAAATCGAAACGCGAGGTGGTAAATTACTTCATAAGTATAAAACACCTGCAGCGTACATGGAAGGTGAATATGGATATCATACTGTCTTATGGTTCGACAGTTGGAAACGTTATACTAAAAACGATGGTGTTTTGGCTTGGCCTGATGATGGTTCATTTAATGTAAGAGTTTTAAGAAACTTACGAGAAAAAATGAATGCTCTTGTCCCAAAACCGAGACCAACTCAATTTGAAGCTTTAGTTGAGTGGGAAGATGAGATGTATCAGTTACAAAGAGAAGCTAGTGGAATTAAAAGACCTTCTAAAAATCCATCATGGAAAAGAGAAACTCATGAAGATAGATTGCGAATGTGGAGACAGGGTAACATGAGTGAAGGATTGTATTTAATTCATGAAATGGTAATGGGTTCTCCTACAGGGAAATCTATGGAAAGTGAATCTGAGGATGCAATTATGGAAGAAATATATACAACTGCTAGAAATAAACAGCCTAATCAGCCTTTGAGACCTCCTAGATCATGGTCTACTCCGGTGGTTTCTACTGAAACTTCACCGAGTGCACCTCCAATTAGTGAAGCTCCTAAACTTTATCCAAATAATTGTGAAATCACTGAAACTCCTAGAAGACCAGAATTCGAGAATGCTCGAAATGAGGGCAGACATTTTTCAATGACTCCAAGAGCAAGGGAACCTCCAAAAGATTATGCAAGAGAGACAAGAAATGTTGAGGATGTTGATTATAATGAATATTTAAGGTCTAAAGAAGAATTAATTAAAAGAATGACAAAAAGCATAGAAGCTGTCACAGTTCCAGTAACAATAGGTCCTGTTCAGCCTGTATTTGATCAAAGAGATACAAACAAAAATGGATTAACTATTCCTTTAAATACAGAAATTCAAAAACCTACTGAAAAATTTTATTCAGACTTGACTGAATTAAACACTTCTAGATCGAGAATGCCTGATTTAACCTTTAATGAGGATTTATCTCCAAAAACACCAATGGGTGCTATGTCAGATGTAGGAAGTCCTGAAGTCAGGGTAACCACACCAAAACTTGATGTGGCCAAATTAAAAGCGAATATAGAAGAATTAATAATTGGAACAATTGGCCCAGATAGTTTAAATTACTATCGAGATGATGAACTACTATTCATTTGCAAAAGTATTCAGTGGAAAACGAAAAATAAATATGATCAATTAGAGGATCTAGCTGCAGAACTTGAAATCGATGTAAGTAAACAAAAGAATTTTGCAAAGCATTACAGATTAGATTTTTCAGAAAGTGACATTGAGAGTTTGAACTCAATGGGAAGAATAGTTCACATTAAAGATTTGATTGTCTATATCAAAAAGCTAGGAGAACTGAACAAATGGAGAGTGAAATGGACCAAAAGAAAGGAAGATGAAAGATTGGAAAAATTGTCAAAACAATTTCCAATGAGAGAAGTTGCAGGTGGAGGATATGTTCATGTCCCATGGTCGAGACAAGACATTCTGTTATTCACAAATGACTTTCCAAAATTAAGAGAGAAACCTGTTGAGTGGTACAGGCAAGTCGATAGATTTATCAAAGTGTCAAAAGTTCTGTGGATTGATTTAGATGGATTTTTTGACATAGTAGTCCCATCTGATCTTTGGACAGAATGTAAAATATCTATTAGTTGGCCAAAAGCAGAACCTGAAAGAATTAAAGAAACAGGTGCCCCAAATCCACTTGTAATGGATTTTTACGAGAAAGTAATTGTTTGGATGAAAAACAAAATTCCACCCAAAGAAGTTGATTGGGTTAAAATAGAAAGAACAGAACAGGAAACAAAAGAATCAGTTCATTCCTTTTATGAGAGACTATTGTTAATCTTTAAACAATACAGTGGTTATGAAAAATTAGATGAAAAAGACATGAGTCATTTTATCTATAGATTTGTTTATGGACTAAAACCTGAAATTGGAGAAATGATCAGAACTAGTATTGTCGGATGGCAAGCACTATCTATTGATGATATTCTGAGAAAAGCAAAATATTGTAGCGATGAATTAGAAGTAAAACAGAAGAAACTGAAGGAGAAAGCCATGTGGGCTCAGGTAAAAGTGGCTGAGCAACAGATTGCCAGCATGGGAAACAAGAACACTAATTTTGTTCAAACTGGAAATACAAACCAGATACAAGGAAAGTTTAAAGGTAATAATAATTTCCCAAAGAAATTTAGCCCAAAGATAGAAGAGCTGAAACAAAAATTACCTTGTTTTAATTGTGGCGAAATTGGACATTGGAGGGACGAGTGTCCTCATCCTCCTAGAAACTCAAAGAATCCTTTATTGAATCCACAGATGCAGAATGGTGTTGACCTGCAGCGACAGCTACAGATGCAACAGGGGTTAAATGAATTTAATATTCAACGACAGTTACAACAACAGCAACAACAACAGGTGAATAATCGTCAAGACCAATTGCCACAACCACCTTTTCCGAATTGTGGGGGAGTTCAAAAATATAATCCAAACGTGGGATTTCAGGGATGTGAACAGGTAATAAAACCACAAAAACAGCAAAAGCAACAAAGGGTTCAAATGCAAAATGCTTCACAACAATTTTTATTAACAGAAAGCCAAGACAGTGATTCTGATGATTATTGCTGACGGTGCCCGAGAGAGGAGGAAGAGTGTGTTGTTGGAGCCACTCTTGAGGTTGACCAGTCTGGTCCTTATGTAAACGGGAAAGTTAATGATGTAGACATCACTTTTCTAGTGGACACTGGTGCTACCCGTTCTACTGTTAGATCAGTGGAAATTGAAAACCTACCTCTCTCTGGGGATACCATCCAAGTTGTGGGAGTAAGTAATCAGCAAATTAAAACAGACTTAACTGATCCAGTACCAGTTGAAATTGGAAATTACAGAGACAAACACAGATTTGTGGTTTGTAATAGTAGTCCAGTAAATCTATTAGGCAGAGACATCCTATGTAAAATGAATTGCAGAATATATTGTTCTCCTGAAGGAGTTGAATTACAAACAATGGAGGAAGATGGTTTGTACAGAATGACAATGATGATGATAGAAGCAGAAGAAACAAAATTGTTTCCTGCATTTGAAGAAAAGGTTTTACCTGAAGAGCTAAAAGAAACAGTGAAATCTGAAATATGGGATTTTACTGGAAATGAGATGGGTCTGATGAAAAATGTAGATCCTGTAAAAATTGCATTGAAACAGGGAATAGAATTTCCAAACACTCCACAGTATAAAATGAAAACAGAAACAATTGAAGGTATTACACCTATAATTGAAAAGTTAATCAAGCAAGGTGTATTAAAAGAAATGAAGAGTAGCTCTTGTAATTCACCAATTATGGGAGTTAAAAAGGCTAACGGAACATTTAGGATCGTACAAGATTTGAGAAAGGTTAATCAAATTGTCATTCCATGTTGTCCTGTGGTTCCAAATCCAGCAGTAATTCTATTTCAGATTCCATATGATGCTGAATGGTACACAGTCATTGACCTTTGCAATGCATTCTTTACTGTTCCTTTACACCCAGACAGTTATGAAATATTTGCTTTCAGATTCCAAGGTAAGACCCTTGGATGGACAAGAATCCCTCAGGGCTATACAGAAAGTCCTTCAATCTTTAACGAACTGTTAAAAAGATCACTAGAAGATTTAGACTTACCAGGTAGGTCTACACTGGTGCAGTATATTGATGATTTGCTAATAGCTGCAAAGACAAGAGAAAATTGTGTAACAGACACAATAATTCTGTTAAATCGCCTTGCAGAAGAAGGACATAAAGTGTCCCCAGCAAAACTACAGTTTTGCAAACAAGAAGTAAAATATCTTGGTCACAGAATTGCAAAAGGAAAAAGACAAGTAACTATAGAGAGAATAAAAATGATTCAAGCAATGTTACCGCCAAGAACACAAAGACAGGTCAGAATGTTCTTGGGAATGGTAGGTTACTGTCGACAATGGATAAGTGGATTTTCAGTAATTGCGAAACCACTACAAAGACTGACCAAATCAGATGTAAAAGATCCAATTATTCTCAATGATGCTGAGATGGAATCTTTTGAGAACCTGAAAAAGAGCTTATGCCAAGCTCCTGCTTTGGGTATGCCAAATTATGAGAAAGATTTTGAACTGTATTGCAGTGAAAGAGAAGGATGTGCATTATCTGTATTAATACAGAGACATGGAAATTTAAAGAAACCTATTGCATACTTCTCTGCAGTTCTTGATCCAATTGCAAAAGCATTGCCAGGATGTTTGAAAGCAGTTGCAGCTACAAGTATCAGCCTTGAACAAAGTGAAGGAATCATTATGGGATTTCCTGTGAAAGTTTTTGTGCCTCATTCAGTTGAAATATTACTGACAAGAGGTAAGACTCAACATTTAACAAGTAGCAGATTGACAAAGTATGAGAAAATCATACTGGGAGCAGATAATGTTTCGATTTCAAGATGTCTGAATCTGAATCCTTCTACATTACTGCCTGATTCTGAAATTGTTGATGACATTGAGACAGAACATGAATGTTTGGATGTCATGGAATTCTGCACAAAACCAAGAAAAGACATCAAAGACAGACCTTTGCCTGAATCGGATTTTGTCTACTTTGTAGATGGCTCATGCTTAAGATCCGAAGGTGGTGTCTTGAAAGCTTCATACTCAGTTTGTACAGTCGAAGATGTTGAAGAAGCATCATGTCTTGAAGGAGTTCGTTCAGCACAAGTGGCTGAATTGATTGCTTTAATTCGTGCATGTGAAATATCAAAGGATATTAGAGTTACCATCATTACTGATAGTCAGTATGGGTACGGAGTTGTGCATGATTATGGACAACTCTGGTCACAGAGAGGATACATGACATCAACAGGATCACCAATTAAAAATGCAGTTTTCATTAGGAGATTAATTGAAGCAATACAATTGCCAAAAGAAATTGCCATAGTCAAGTGTGCAGCGCACACTAGAGGAACTGATTATATTTCCAAGGGAAATGCCTTCGCAGACGAAACAGCAAAGTACTGCGCAAGGAAAAATTATTCTTACAATCGGAATAGAAGTACAGAAACTGATTCAAATTCATTAATGCTAACAACTGTTGTGGAAACATGGAATGAGATTAGAGATTTACAAAACGAAGCAGATGATGAAGAAAAAGACCTATGGTTAAGATCAGATTGTAGACCACGTGATGAAGATGGAGTGTGGGTTTACAAAGATGGCAGAGTAGTTTTACCAAATTGCATGATTTCTGATATGGCCAGATTATATCATGGTCCTGCACATTTAGGAAGAGATTCCATGGTCAGACTTTTTAGAGAAACATGGTTCAATACAAAATTTAGAACCATTGCAGAATCTTTTTGTCAAAGGTGTTTATCATGCCAACAAATGAATCCAAACAGAAAATCAGTGGTGGGGACAGGAATAATTGGTCGAGAGGGTGGTCCCTTTACCAGGTTACAAATAGATTTCATTGAAATGCCCTTACACAACTGTTTGAAATATGTACTTGTAATTGTATGCTTATTCTCAAGGTGGGTAGAGGCTTTCCCTACACGACATTGTGATTCAATTACAGTAGCAAAACTAATGCTCAGAGAAATCATCCCAAGATACGGTTTTCCAGTTACTATTGAGAGTGATGGAGGAAGCCATTTTGATAACAAACTGTTGAAGTTAATTTGTGAAGCTATGAGCATTGAGCAGAAAATACACTGTGCATACAGACCAGAGGCATCAGGTGTAGTTGAACAAATAAATGGAACTATCAAAAACAGAATTGGAAAAATGTGTCTAGAGACAGGAGTTAAGTGGACTGATGCTCTTCCACTTGTTTTGATGTCATTAAGAAGTACACCAGATAAAAAGACAGGTCTGAGTCCTCATGAAATTTTAATGGGAAGAGTTATGAGGCAAGCTTTTGTACCTGTAGGTAAACTGTTAAGCATAAATGACAGTGCAATTTTGGATTACTGTAAAAGGTTATCTGATATGGTAACTTCTGTGTCTAATCAGGTGGGAACTGAAGCTCAATCAAATGACAAAGTTTTGACACATGATCTGAGACCTGGAGACTGGGTCAGAACGAAAGTACATCGGAGGAGGAATTGTCTATCTCCTAGATGGCAGAAACCTAGGCAGGTAATCTTGATCACTACTAATGCTGTAAAGTGCAGAGGATTGAAGCGCTGGATTCATCCAAGTCATACTATTCCAATACCAACTCCTGAAAATTCTGATGTTGAAAGTGATACCACAGATGATTCTGATTCTGAAGCAGAAGACAGAACAGAAGGTGAAGTAATTCCAGATTCTGAAGATCGACAAGAAAGTCGACATCTGGAAACTGTGCCAGTGAATGGAAATCTGACAAGGAAAGACTTAGAAATAATTGAAATAGATTCTGAAGGTGAAGAGAATCTGTTAAAAGGAAAGATAACTGAGGATTCGGTTGTCTATATTGAAGACAAAGAAGCTGAACCAAGGGAAGTTTCAGACCAGGAGAGTATCGAAAGGCAGAGAACAAGCTCTGAAGTAAGGAACAAAGATCCGAAATCTGGGAAGCTAGAGGTAATTGAAGAAGAGGAGGAGAACGAATTACCGAGTACCAGTGATGGAAGACAAAGTGAAGTTCCTGAAGGAGTGAAATTGCCGAATAGAGAAGTTCCTGAGTCAATTGAAATTTCAGACTACGAAACTGAAGAAAGTGACGTGGAAGGTGGAAGTGAAAACGGAAAGAAAAGGACTTGGAAATCAGAATCAAATAATTCTGAACCAAAGAAGAAGTATGTGAGAAAAGCAGACTACTGGCCTGGTGGAAGATTGAGAGTCAGATTGATTAAAAAGCCAATAGAACAAGTTGAAGAAATAAGTAGTCAAAAGAGTCCTGGAAAAGAAGTTGGAGTTGGAAGAAAAATAGAAGTGATATCGAGAAAAGGGAAGAGAATAATTAAACCAAACCAGAAATACAAGTCTCCTGAGTGGACTTACTTGGTAATTCCACCTGTTATAGACATATATGATAGTAGTGAAGAAGAAAACGAAATCCAAGAAATTAGTGACAATGATTGAAGTACAAAAATATTAAATTGGCAAAAGGCTGAAGAAATCCTGTTAGTTGACACAAGGTCGAAGAAAAACTGTTTAGTAGAAGAAAACTTATGTATGACATAAGGTCGAAGAAATCTTGTTTAGGGTTATAAAAGAAAAATATATTTTAAAAGGGGGGTGTATATAAATTTTAAAATTTATTTTTATTTTTGAGGCTAAAACTAACCTAAAAATGCCTTACGTTAAGGAGAGCACTTCAAGATGTTCTGTTTTTAAAAGATGCTGTAAGATGACTCTGGTGTGTCTGCTCATTTTAGTTCTGCTCTGGTTGGTACTAGCTGTGATTATACCTTTAGAAATGAATAGAGAATTACACAAAGTTAACATAACAAGCAAAGCTCTGGTTAGTCAAACTAAACATAGTGCATCTGCAAAAGTAATTGATCATCAGCCTAACATTCATCAAGATAAATCAATAGGTGATTTTTCAAGCAATACATTCACAAAGCTTTTGAGTGAATATGTAAAGGTAATGGATGCAAAGGACTGTTATGTATGCGTTAAATTACCCGCTTCTGTTTCTGAGGGAGTAACATATAATATGCTTCCTCTCACTTATGCTGTTACATGTAGTGTATTAACTAGTTTATTTTATCAAACTGGTCGTTTAGAATATTACTATTCAAATTATGATGAGATTTTTGCTAATGTTAAAATTGATAATGCTTTAAATAAGCATAAGAAAGCTAAACAAATGAGAGAATATTTCCTTGTTACTAACGAACTCACTTATGAGTATGCTTATAAGAATAATCTAACATGTAAATTAAGTGCTGAAGGAAAGAAATTTTTGAATATGGTTGAGGAGAGAAGAGCAATTTATAAGAGAAATGAATTAGTCAAGCAGACTAAGTCATCCTTCTGGCAAAAAGAGGATGAGAAATTGAATGGCAAAATGCTTGAAAATATTGCAATTCACATAGACAAACCTGTTAGTGGAAAGCTTTGCATTAGAAGAGATAACACACTTTTTGATAATTATTTTGTAGGTGCAAGTAACTGTGAAGATACTTATCAGATTATGGGAGGTTGGGGATTTAAAGGTGGAAAAGATCCTATCTTCCCTGGAATTTATTTTGTTTGTGGTGACAAAGCTTACTATAACCTTCCAGACCATTGGTATGGAACTTGTTATGTGGGAATCGTTTTTCCTAAAGTGTTTCACGTTGACAGAGATTCGGAAGGATTGTTTAAAATTCATAATTATGTAAATAGAGCTAAAAGAGAAACTTTTACTGAAGTTCTGGGAGATATTTTCCAAGCTGTAATACCTTTTGTTGGTATAACCCTAAATGCAGGGAGAATCAGAAAATTGTCCACTATAGTTGATAGATTATCAACTGACACTGCTGATGGATTTCAATTAGTGAATGTTGAAGTTATTGCAATTAGATCCATGGTAATTCAAGATCGTCTTGCTTTAGACATACTCCTAGCAAAAGAGGGAGGAGTCTGTGGCATTTTACATGTCCAACATTGCTGTACATATATACCGGATGAAAGTAAGAATATTGAAATGTATATTAAGAATATTACACAAATGCATTCAGAAATAATTCCTTTAGAAGAAGAAGATTTTACTGGGAAACTTTCAAAAAGGTTTCAAGCAATTAAAAACTGGTTTCATAATATCGGAAGTTCAATTCTTGGCAAGATTCTGGCACCTTTGATTATAATAGTATTCATTTTTATTTTGACTAAAGTAGGTTGTTTGTTACATAAAAGAAAGAAACATTTGAGAGAAAAGAAAAGAATCTATAAACTCAGAAAAGAAGAGGAAAGGGAAATCGAGTTACAGGAGTTACATAGAGAGCGTCATGTTAATTGCAAAGATTATGCTGAAACAGACTTTTAAGTTTACTAATACAAATGAATTTGAATCGATTTCTTAAAATTTAATTTACCAAAATTTTGAGTGCTGGTGTGGTGATTTGTTAATCACCAGATGAGGGAGTTGATGGAGCGAGATAGAAAACAAAATTTTGTTTAAACTCGCAAAGTCACATTTCCATAACATGAATAAAATTATTAATAATTTGTGATATGTCGTGCTAATACAACCTAGATTAAACTTTACACGTGGGGGGACTAACATGTGTGCTCATAAACGTGCATATTTGTTGCATCTTTTTGTTCGTGCAAAATAATAAAATAAAATATTGTTTTCGTTTTTGTCATTACTAACTGCTGCAAACTTAAATAAGCATGTGCTTGTTTTGCTTTTCCTAGTCTGTGTAATGTCATTTCTACTATTCTAGGTGCATATGGGTCTCATTGATAAACGGAGACTGGTAAATATAAACGCTGCTTTATTTGTTTGCAATGGCTAGGTAACATTTTGATTAATAGGGTGGGTTAATTAATTAGTAAACCATGGGGTGGATACAGAAAATACTTTATTTCTTACATTAATACTTTTCTTGTGTTTGTTTTATACTAGAAATCATAAGTTGCCTGCTTTTGAGGCCTAGCTATTTGAGCCGCAAAATAAAAGCTGATCTGTAATTCTGCAGAAAGTCACTAGACGCCCATTCTGAATTAAAACGTTTATTGAAGCTGCATTCACAAAGCAAAAACTGATGAGCTAACATCATTCTGTCGGACATGGCCAAGGTCGAAAGTGAACTTTTTGTCAGTCCTTAACTTGGCATCCGCGGAAGTTGCACTGAAAGAATATGGAAGCTGCGAGGATGACTTAATACAAAGTTGCAATCGAAGGAAGCCTCTGGCTTCACGTGGAAGAAACAATGGTCTTTGTAAGACATGATTTTGTGGAACTTTTTAAGAATCGGGTGACATGTCACTTGTCACTCTCAACCAATGGGACGTCGTAGATTTCTGAAAACTTTCCTTTGCTAGTTTAGTTAGCGTAGAAAGGTATAAAAAGTCATGCCCTTAGGGTTGGGCTGGCTGCTGCTTTCTGACTTTCCGATGAGGGTGATGTGCTGCTGGACTTTGCGTGGAGCACGTAAGAATCCTCAAAGATCTTTACTTTATTTTCTATCTATTTAGCTCAGTTAGGGAAATAAGTTTTAGAAATGCTAAACTTTATATAATTTCCTTAAAATTGATTCAATTGCTTAAATTGTATTTTTCTCATATTTCTTACCATCATGCTTGCTTTATTGCAAATAAATTTCATTTATAAAACTTTCAACTTACATACCATAATTTAGAAAATAAAATCTTACTTTTGACAAACAAGCTGGTCTTGGTTATTCAGAAGTATAGGTTACCTTTAGCTAGATCACGTCACCTATGGTGGTCGTTTAAATGGTTGGGTTTATCCTAATGATAATATTCTTTCTGCAAATGTATAAATATGTATATATTGTGTAGATAATGTGTATATAGATTTATTCTGACCACCTGATTCAGTAGGCCCAAAATATATCAGGTTCATAAATGGGTCCATGTTTAGTATAGAATTTTGTTTATAGGTTATGAAGTTGAGTAGCATAGTTTATGATATATTTTCTATAGCCCGCTGGATCAGCGGTTAACAGTATGTGCCTAATATTATACCTCAAATGCTTCCCTTCTTTCAACAGAGATCGCGCCCAGACCACACGCATTGTCGTGTCTCCATAACTGTGCCTTTTTGCACGTGGATTCGTCCCGCTGTGACATACATCCGTCTGCCAGCCTCTCTCTAACCTCACTTGGGGTAAGCTCCCCTTTACCCCTGCATATTCTCAGTACAGTCATATGTGCATGATAATCTCAATAAATGGGTCCGTCATTAGCACACTACTATTTTCTCACATTTACAGCGCCCGGCTGGGTCTCGTGTGAGTATTCTTTTCTACATTTACCGGTGGTACACCCTCAACACACTGCTGCGCATACTACCCTTCAGGTATCAAACACTTTTTTTGTTCAATTTTAAGCCAAGCTGCATTCCCAAGGCCACATATTGATACTATCCCCCTTTTCTTGTAGATGTCCCTACACCTCTAGGTCCTGAAGAGACCCTACACTGCACACAGGGTCGAAACGTCGTCAACAGATAACAAAAGCGAACCATTAAACCAGCACTTATTACTACATAAGAAGTGCAGTTCGTATACCGTATACTTCATAATGGTCGACTTTATGATAAATTGGAAACCTTGTATATATGTCACCATTGTTTTAGGTTCCATTTTTTCACTGGGGACACTACTCACAACTGTTAAAAAATACATACAGGGTATTTAAAAAATGATCTAACAAAAAAACATATATATATATATATATAAATATTTGTTTGTAAAAAACGAAATTAAGGTGGGTTTGGTCTCCTCGCCTTTTGACATCATTCTAACCCTCTACATTGCCTAATCTGACTGCAAAACACTAGACTGACTAGTGCAGGGTGTAGTGCCTTGACCTTTCGTTGTGCTGTTATTAATTAGTACTTAACGGCTTTCCTTTCAGTTAATCTTTTTCTTCCAAAAATCCCGGTTCTTTCATCGCACAGGATGTTAGATAAACTCCGAAAACGGAGCACCACATTATTCGAAGACATGCAAAATTCCAAACGACCCTTACAACGTGGATACGCTTGTATGCGTTTACCATGCATGGTATGTATTGTTAAGGTGCTATATAAATGGTGGCCAATGGCAACGGGTGGTAGGAGTAGTTCTATGGTTCAGGAGTTGGTAGGCGTAAAGTTTGGTAAGGGTAATTTTAGACTTTAGCG
This sequence comes from Lissotriton helveticus, assembly GCF_964261635.1. Classification (NCBI taxonomy): domain Eukaryota; kingdom Metazoa; phylum Chordata; class Amphibia; order Caudata; family Salamandridae; genus Lissotriton; species Lissotriton helveticus. The sequence continues at coordinate 820,522,228 of NC_136071.1, forward strand.
GCAAGAAGGATAATTTTAGGGTTTAGTGGGGCGGTTAGGATTAAATTTAAAATAAGATGAAAAGAAAATGTGTGTGTGTGTATATATACACACACACACACACACACACTTTCTTTTCATTTAATTTTAAATTCCCTATATATATATATATATATATATATATATATATATATATATATATATATATATATATACACACACACACATACATACACACACAGAAAGAGACCCATACATACAGACACACTTACCACGCGTGATAAAGGCATACGTGGTAAAGGCATCTGCGTAGTAAAGGCAGCAAGGAAAAGGCATGCGGTTTAATGACATACAGCCTTGAAGAAGTGTGTCAAAGAGCATATAAATACTCGTTTGCAAGGATGTGTGAGAGAAGATAAATCTGTGCACAAAAAGTTTTTTTCACCTGAAGAAAAAAACTGAATGAAAAGTTGCATTTAATTTGTTTTCATTTCCCAAGCTGCACGTATGTAGGAATTCCTTACATACAGGGTTGTGGAAGCCAGACATATGCACACATGTATAAGAATGTCATACACTTACATGTGTAACTTCTAAAATCCAGAATCAATGCCCAGTTTTTGTGAAGAGGTAAAAAATCACAAATCATTGCACACTGTTGATATAGGTATATCAGTATTTCAGATTATATGAACTGGGCCTATACTCTTGATACACATAGCAGAAGACCATTTCAACAATCAGAAGGAAAAAAAGCATCCAGCAAAGCAGGATGGGTATCCTTTCATTGACTTAAGTAGGAAAGGATGCATTACAGTGCAAACCGCTACTCTATATAGTGGGCCCCCAAAAAAGGCATTAGTTGGGACTTCAGCTACAGTTTTCAGTAAGGGCTGAGTGAATTATTAGAGACCACAGACTGAACAACATGGACTTTGTGTCCTTACTCAACTCTGCTATGTAATCATCAAATACCTATTGCATGAAAATAGTCCTATAGACAGGGATTCAAATCCAATCTCCTCACGTAGACACTACAGTTAGTTATTTCTACTAGCAGATCCATAAGAATCTAACTTTCATCTGTACAACTTTTACTCGATCATCTAGGTTTGGAAACCGAACAGGTATTTAATTTTACAAGAGGAAGACTTATCATTCTAAGATCTGGATTTCATAAGATAACGAAAAAGCTATTTAACTATCACGTGTGGACAATAACAGAGGTTGTACAAGACTAAGCACGGGCAACTTACCGTAACAGTGAGGTATAATTTTTCGTAAGTATGAATGTTGAACGTGAAGGAAAATTCAAGGTCTGCAAATAAAAATATATATTTAAAAAGTTTAATTTAAAAATGTCACAAGTGTCACAATTGCAGCTGGAATTACATTTGTTGTTGAATATAAAGTAATGCATTTAAAGAAAGACGATATCTTCAGTGGTGAGAAATTATTTTTGAAATTTATTTCCCCTTCATTTTCTGCTCAAATTTCAACTCTTGGTTTGCAATTGTAAAAAATCAAGTGTCCAAATGCCTCACCGTCTTCTTGCCAAAACAATGCAATTTTAATATTTAATAAAACTGAGATGAATCCTAAACCAACACCCAGCACCATGATCGGTAATTTCTTCCCCTTCCTAGATTCGGTGGCATTTATTTCCAGGTTTGGGCCTACCTGGTTTACTGCCCATTTGTCAGTACGTGCTGGTAGACCCATGAGACCAGTGATCTACAAAGCAGCCAAATCGTGCCTTGAAACTACTGGACAAATGTTCACACATGGTTCTAATAAGAGATTAAACACCAGCTCAAAGGTTGAGACAATTTTTCCTTACACACACCAATCCAAACGTCTATGAATTTCATGAATAAACGTTTCCATTTCATGTTCGGCATCTTCTTAGCACTTCTAAATTTATTGTACTATTGAGATAGGCTAAGCACAAGTCTAGTACTCACAGCAGGCTTCTTAAATTCAGACTTGGTACTGTTGAGGTAATTCGACTTAAGTAAAGGTTTGGTATTCCCTGGTGGTGATCTGCCCTGTAGAGCCATTACACTCTGCATTATTCAGATTATAAACTGCCAAAGACCTTTCAAACCCACTGACCCAGGTGACAGCATTAGCCACTAAAGTGTCTCTTTAGAGATATGTGGTTGCGGGGAAGTATTACTCTGCTGTACAGCGCTCTCTGGAGTTACCTTTGCACTAATACTACCTTTTATGCTCGACAGCCTTGGGTAGAATCTACTCCTTCAAACCTTCTCTTTCTATACGGTAACTTGCTTGTTAGCTTGCCTCTTTTCTACAAATTGATTCGCCTCTAGTCAGAGTTTCTGAAACTCTGCCTTCGCCGATTTCGGCAACTCCTTTCTACACACTACTGCTGTTCTTTTCACAGATGCTTGGCTACTAGCCAGATTGGAGTGTGGATCAAATGAGCAAGAAGGTATGATGGAAACTACAGTGGGGCGGGGGCGGGGGGAACATGGGCATTTTCTGAAAGCTCATGGTAAAGTAGTATAAGCATGGGCGTTTTGCCATTTTTTTGGGCTCAGCTAATACCCCTTCCTTCTGTTAATTAGCATACTTGACCTGCGTGATACTGCGGGCTGCTCTCAACTCGTATGTAGTCACAGACTAACTCTACTAAAGTGATGCTCTTCTGCAATCTTTACAAAGCAATTCATTACTTCAGCATCTTGCTTGTTACACAGTGCTTCTCAAGCTCTAGGTTTCTAATCCAGTACTGCTTGTCACCAGAGTCAAAGCAGATCATTGCCCATGCATGTCCTTGGAAACACAGGAACCAGAGGCTATTGTGAGCTCGGTAAATACTTTCTCCTTAGGTTTTAACTTTCAGGGGGAAGCAAATTCAAACAGTCAAAACTTTAGTACATTCCAGTGGCCCAACGGAGTCTAGCAGTCTGTAGGCGAACAACATAGTAAAGTCATGTGTTATGTACAGCACTTGACAAGATACTTGAGACATGGATATCCTGCATAAAAAAACACACTGGGTCTGCCAGAGCATTAAATAAGGTGCATGATGTCACATGGAAGGTATTGTTTTTGAATTATTGATTTTTAGAATTTTTTACAAAAGAACACAAACAATACATGTCTGGTACTGGATTCCAAAACCCACAGATGAAACTAGTACACAATCAAACAGTACTTAAAGGAAAAACAGATTTGGATGATGCACCATAGAGAGTTACTACATTATTGATCAGTTTAGAGGGTTGTGCATTATCTGGTGATACCACACATCCAGCACATGCAAGGCACTGTATGAGGGCGTGGCCGACTGCAGCAAGATGGCAGATGTGAGCTGAGACTGCTCTGTGTCTGACCCACAATCTGGAGCCAACCATCATGCCATCGCCACACAAACACCTCCGCTGTGGGCCTAGAGTGGTGCGGGGTGCCCACAGGGGCTCAGGGAGCTTATAACCGACTCAGAAAACTGCAGTGGCTTGCTGGGTGCTTCCGGACTGGTAGGAGACCCTCATGGTGATCCGTCCTGGGAGGCCTGTGTGTGCCCGGAAAGTAACATTTTTAGAAGGGGGGGAATAGAAGAGCAGAACATGTATTATTTATTCCCAATCGGATTTTGCTGCATTTTGGTATTACAAATATAAACCAGTGTATAATAAAGAAGACATTCTGAAAAATGGCCTCCGACATAGATGGTAACATGGGTACCCACAAATTCAGAGATGTTCAAATAAGCTGCTCCTAAACTCCATATACTGTGTCCATTTCTGAAATACATAGGCTTCCGTGATTCTCATTTTTCACTCTACCTATTTCACCATACAAATTGTTTTTTACTCGCTACACAATGAGAAACCATTGTGAGGTGCAGCTCAGTTGTTGGCTCTAGGTACCTTGGGTTCTTGGAGCACCTAGAAACTCTATATATCCCCACAAACAGAAGTAATAGTATATTGCTTTTGTAAAACAGCCATCGTGACAAAAAGCTACAGAAGAAAACCTCGTCACAAATGGCAGTTTCTTCCTACTCCTTTTCAATATTTCTTTATTTCAATAGCTAGTTTTTGGGGAAAATGTTGAGGAATCTATACACATGAAACCCTTGCTGAATTTAGAATTGTGTCTACTTTTCAGAAATCTATAGCTTTCCTGTAGCACCTACAGGTTTCACACCAGTTTCAACCACAAACGGGAAGAATGTTGAAAGCATAAAAAAATAGGACAAATGGGCTACCTGTTTGAAAAATGCCCAAAAGGTGGTACAAAATGTAGGTTTCTTGATTCACCTCTACTTGTTCCTGAATGCTGGTAAGTTGTCGACTTTAGCGCAGCAAATCTTTCATTAATGTCATATTTAGGGGAAAAGACACTTTTTGGCGGATCACTTTTTCCCCACCAAAAACTCAAAATGTAGCTATATTTTGGCCATATTCCTCCAAGGGAATCCACAAACCCTGGGCACCTTTAGAGTCCCCAGAATGTTGGAGGGGAGGGGGGGGGGATGCAAATTTGCTATGAATACCTTAAGTGGACAAATGTTATGGAGCCCTTGCTCGAACTACTCCAAATAGTGAAAAATGGGCTCAACAATGTGGGCTTAAAGGGTTAAATGTACAGCACTATTGGGCTGATATCTAACCTGCTGCATAATAATAATTTACAAACTAAATAAAGGCGGTTAATTGCTCGACAACACACAGTGTTTCTTAAATATCCTGAAAAAACAAATTTTACGTCAGAAAAACACAAAGCAACAAATCCTGCGAGGTGCTGTGCCGAACCGCAGTTTCGTGGACTTACATTTGGGCACAATGGGTTTATTTTGCATGAGGAGGCAGTAGTGGTGGTGAGGCAGGCGGGGAAGGAGGTGCAGGCGGGGAAGGAGGTGCAGGCGGGGAAGGAGGTGCGGGCGGGGAAGGAGGTGCAAGCAAAGGGGACTTTAAAAGAGAAAATTGGACTTACGTGGCTGCCGCCTCTCCTCCGGTCTTCTTACTTCAACGAGGCAGGAACAGGATGGAGGCACCCTGGCTCCCTACCCAATCCCGACGCTGCCGACTGCAGCGTCGTGCTTGGTCTGAGCGCCATGGCTTGGTGCTCAGAGAGGGAGCGGGATCCTGGGCATGTTCTCCACCCAGGCTGTAATTCAGCCTGCGTGGAGACCATGCAAAGTGCGCATGACGGTTTGGCTGACCAAATCGTCATGCGGATTTAAGTGCACATACCAGTCTTTCTCCTGGTGGCTGACAGCCCAGTTCGGCCCCTTATTCAAAACAGTGCCATCCCAATACCATAAAAATAAAATGATAATAACGTTATCATCATTTTATTTTTCAAGTGGGGAGCCACTATTCTGCCTTAGCGGAGGAGCCGCCACTGTGTGGAGGGGTTAGTAGATTGATTGTGCACAGTGCCAGAAAGTTTTTGTAGAAACTTCAATACAGTTAGATGCCCGAATCTTCGTTTCACTGAAAACCTTGAATAAATATACATATTTGAGTTATAATGGAACTGTTTAAAAAAAAAAAGCAGATTGTGTGGGTGTATTCTTTGGGTGCCCTTTCTTAGGGCAGTCCCTGGGTCGGACGAGGCACTGGGGGGAAATATGAGTAAAATAAACCAAGCTGCCTAAAAATGGTACACAAATAGGAGAATACCACCGATTTTGTTTTGGAATCGAAAAAAAACATCTCGTGACCAAGTCTGCAGAGCCCCTGCGCTCCTAATTGAGCCCTTCTATGAACTAGTGATTTCACATTTACAGTGCACTTGAAGGGAGTAAACCAGCTCTAACTGCTTAGTGAGTGTCTGGGATTTCACTTCAATAAAATATGCTGAAACTGTCAGGCTGCATTGTTTTAAAACAAAAAATATACCTTTTTTTATTCAATGATTCTGAGCAAAATCTGAAAATAGTGCTTCAATCTAAGCAGCATGGCCAACTTAAACAAGCAATGGCAAAGCCAATAGGTCTTGGCAATCCAAGAGCTATAGGCGTTGGCAATACTAATGCATTTGTGTAGGTGCTGGTTTTATTGACTTATGGGTTCTCTGCAGAAGAACGGTCCCATAGCTGCCGATGGCTGTAATATCACCACCGAGTGCTGGGGGAGCATGGTTATGTGCATTAAAATGAAGCACCCGTATCCCCTTCCTCAACTGGGTGAGTTATTAACAATTGGCAAATTGTGGGTAGTTCCTTGGTTGCCATATGTAATAACAGTAAAAATTAAATAGCAATGTATCAGCAACTCAGTGTCTGCCATGATCTATCTTGGGCTAATCAACGAAAGGTTTATCAGCCATGGGACTTACATCTCAACACAATCTTAAACATCCAATCGACCACTTCTGCTTCTCTTCAGACTTTCAAATAACATGAACTTGAGAAGGCGTGGTAACCCGAAAGTTGGTGTGAAACAGATTGGCAACCTAAGCAGCGTAAAAAGTTAGAGCTCAAATGGATCGCTTTGCAATTGGGTAAAACAAAAAAACCAAAGCACATGTATCGCTCCGAAAGAGACAGCCCATTGATCCACAATGAATGTATTCCATCCCACTGTTTTTCGTCAGCAACTAGTTCTACAACTAGTAGCAACAAACACAATAAACTGATTGTAAATAAACATCCATCCTACTGAAACATAAGAAAGTAGCCGGTTGAAATGCAGTTTTTGAAGGGCGCAATGGCGTCAGTGTTATTTGTATAAAGTCAGCACTCTAGTTCTTTACACAACCCGGCCTAGGATTCCTTCTTCCATGTGCATGATCCAGCTAATTTACTACAAGTTATTCTGTCTTTGGTAAACGTATTGTTTTAACTTGTTCATACTTTCAAATTGGATCTTGGATATCTAATAATGAATGACTATTTGTATTAGACGCCGGTGCGGCGGTTCATCGCAGTTGGCGGGGCCGCGTCGGCCAACGGACGTACGCAGCACTACGATGGTAGTGCGCGCGACGGCCGTTGGCCGTCAGAAGCACGCAAGGGATTAGAGGTCATCATTTTATTTATGATACACTGTTCTTGTGCGTGATTTTTCCAAAGAAAAAATATATCCTTCTTTACTCCTACAAAGGTACTGAATACGTTTTCTATGGTGTTTCTATCTACAGTAAACATGGAGCGGCTCACTCTTGAGTTGCAGGAGTAGTTCTAGAGCACCCACTGCAGGAATAGCCCTAGCTCCAGAAGAGTTTTTCTAAGGTCCAGAGGTGGATGCGCGGTAGGAAGTAGCGCAATGTAAAATATATTTGCCCCTGCGAGCAGTGTATTGCTTCAGGGACTCCTACCACAGCAGCTGGTGAGAGTGCAGCAATTACTTCTTTCATAAGTCTCTAGCAAGAAATAATGAAATGCTGCTTCATTCCAGTGTCCTGTAAAAATAAAATGGATCACCAGCATTAGCTCTGTTGAAAAACAAAGAAATAAACCAGTAGAGAAGCTCGAGTCGGTCTGTGAATTACTTTATAGCAGTCAGGTTTTCAATTGGCTTATGTGTGTCATTTCTGCACGAGGGCTCATGCGCAAAGTAAGCAGAGATGAGGGTGCTGGACTGATCAAGCAGTGAACCGGGAGGTGGTTGGGCAACAGACAAGCAATACTGGAATGTACAGCAAATGTGATGAGATAGATTTACAGGCCTGTGCACAGAAATGCTCGGAGTGAATGAAAACATGAGCGCTTGTGTACAGAGCTCTTAAACAAAGAAAAAAACAGTTCCAAAAACATTTCCTAAAATGGCAGCAGTGGATAGATAGTACGAATTGGTCTATGCTCTCGGAAGGGCTAAGCACAGGAAGAGGCATAAAGAATGCATGCCATGGGCAAATGGGGAGAAAGAATAGGAGAGCCACAATGGAGCCAGCAAATGGAAAGCCTACAGTCGGACTGAAGCCCACAAAGTATATTCAAAATGTCTCTTTGAGACAGCTGCAATGTGTAGAGCCGAGACCTAAAAACACAACAGACATTTCAAATATGTTCAAAAATCACAGACATGTTTAGCACAACATGAGACCCATCACAGTGATGTGGGTGCATCATCCTGGTCCTCAATACACTCAAGCATGCTAAGAACTTCGGTTTGATGAGTCCCAAAGAAGACCAAACACTCCTGTGGAGGTTGGTATCTTTTTTGTTGTGTTAGTTTATGTTTTTTACATAAGTGAAGAATTATCAATTAGATTTTTGTGACAAAGGGAAAATAAGTTTTATTTGTATTGGTTTCATTTTGGAATCTATTTTACCCTTTAAACCACCAAAAGAGTTTCCTGTTCTATGTACTGCGTGTTCCTTGTACAAAGATTGTTCGACACAGTGATGACGCTACCATTAAATAAATATATTAAAGGAAAGAAAACAAATCTATTAAGTATTAAAGATAGGCACTTTAGTGTTTGTCTGCCTGGAGTTTTTTCATCATGTTCACAAAATACAAGGGTTTGTGTGCAGCTTTTTCTCACCCAAATCCCTGAACTCCTCTCTCCGAGCGCGCCATGTTACAACCCTCCTCCCCATTTGTTTTCTCCCTTGTGAGCAGCATTTTATTCCACTTGCCCCTACTAACTAGGTGTTGTTCCCTCCTTCGCCACTCTGTCCAATGCTTCCACTTTCTTGGATTTGTTAAGCTTTTATAAATACTCTCTATCATAATCTTTAGCTCCGCACCAGTTCCTTCTCTCACTTGTGTCTCGCCTTCACTGCTCCCTCACCCCCTGAGAGAATTATTCCATACATATTTAGAAGGTCTCGCAGGTGCCATTTGTATGCGGGTCATTCCACAACAAAAAAATAAAAAACAATAAGCCATTTTGTGCAGGTAATTCGTTTTTTTTTTATTTACTGATCGAAGTGGCATCTGCCATCTTGCATCGAAAAAAAGAAAATGGTGCCCACCCCAACAAGTAGGCGTACAGACGTTTGGTGCATATTCATACATTAACATGCATGTGAGCACTTACTATCTATATGATTAAGCTACCTGGTTTTAGGTTTAAAGCTATAATAACTGATAAAACCCCAACAAAAAGAAAATAGCCATCACCGGTGTAAAATTATAACACTGAAAAAACACCTTTGCAACCACAAACTAAGTGCCATTCAAAGAAAGGAAAAGATGAGTGAAAGTCATTTTTAACTCTTCCTGAAGGGGCCAGTACAATGTAACTTTGTTATACAGGAAGCTGCAAGAAACACTGGGCTAGCATTATTCTGCTTGAGTTTTGTTGTTTAAGGATGTCACTAAAACATTGGCTCTTCTTCCTTCTGCTTTTTTCAGTTTTGTGGTCTTTGGTCTAAAGATGCAATGTTTAGAAGCATGTTTTAGGTCTTATTTGGTTATTTTATAAACTGTAGAGAATCAGAAAATATCAAAATCATATATGGTAATTTGGCTACACTTAATTTAACGGATAGGTAAAAGGCGAGTTTCATAAGAATCTTTCCCAATTTGTATAATCACATTCACCCACAGACAGAGAATGTGTGAAATCCTTTGATACATCAGTCCCCTTTTCTAGTGAGTCAGTATTGATTGTATAGGTGAATTGCCAAACACCCAAGGCTTTAAACATTCAATGCAAGGTGTAGTGACTAGTATTTGTGAAATTAATGTCACCAAGCATCTGAGATAGTGGTGAAAACAAAACACCCGAGGTTTGGTAAACAAGGAACGCAGTGTCACTTGGAAACCTGCTGAAAAAAGTTCCTACCAAGTTCAATAATGATTGGAGTGATATTGTTTGTATTTGCAGAAATTCAGCTATGTGTATGAAAAAGTCGTAAGATGGCCTGTCAAAATCCGATACCTGAGCTGAAGTGCTTCCCTGTAAGAGATTCTTGTCACTTGCTAGATGGTATGCTGAAAGCAGCTTTACAATTTACAGAGTTAATGAAGAATGATATTGATTTGTAAAAATTTATTTGGACCTCATATACCCTGTGCACATGTTATCTATACACATGCACTATCAGTTCAGAAAGCAAGCAATAATGAAAAATAAATTAAAATTCCATAGACACCGGAAAAACACTTTCTTTTTTTAATTGCGCGAAAATGTGTAACCACTGTTTTTTTAATGTATTGAAAAAACTGAAAAAAAACACCAGAATTTACCAAAAATAGAAACTGAAAACAGGAAAGCCTATATATGATGTAGCATCAGTAGCGTCATGACGGGTGCACGGTATTTGCGTATTGCATCATGACACTAAAACACAGCATCGCCAAAGCTAACAGGTCCACCAATGTGTGACCTGTTGGTTTTGTTGGTGCTGGTCACACAAGGTTACACTATCTGGGCAAAGGTTTGCCCTTGTTAGTACGAGTTTGACACTCACATCCAGCAAAAAGCCACAGAACAGTGGTCAGTCAACTGAAGTGAAGGGTATTCTACTGTGCAGCGACACGTGTTGCCCCGTTTTTAGGAAATATTTTTTATCCATTTGAACTCAAAGCAACAAAAAAAGTTTATTAAAATCCGTTTATACAGCAGAATATGGATTGTGTGGCAAATCCAAGATTTTGTACAGTTCCTTTCCTATTCATGGCCTGGTAATGTACATTTAGAGGGTTCAGCTGCAAACCGAGAATTACTTCTAGATTGAGCGCCAACTGCTTTCTTACTCTCCACAAGCAGTAGAATGGTATCCAAGTTCATTGGTCAAGTTTGCCTTCAACCCTTCAAGCAGCCTTATGGATCATCCTCTAGGGGAGCATTTGAGTGTCCATTAGAAACCAGTGGGAGTACAGAGAGAAGTCCAGCAATGTCAAGGATTGTGCAGGTTCTCCTTCAGGCTGACAATTATCCTTGGGGCCCTGGCCTGCATTGTGATGGTAATTTAAAAGGGTATTCTAAAATGGCTAGAGTAGGTGAGTGGAATAGGATCAATAGCAGTCAGATTCTATTACAGGACCGGAGGCTTCGTATTATGCTTCTCTTTCTTATATTTGCTACTCACAGCAGCCAATGAAAAACGTTTTGTATGCAAATAAAACTACATTTCCCATGATGCTTGTACATACATCACATCCTGTATAGCCCAATAAGAGCTGCTGTACCCTGTGTCTCCGCCTCTTTCTTTGCTGCTCACGCAGAAAGTTAAGTGCTCGACTATAATATGATTTTGCCTTACTTAATTGTTCACTGAGATGTGATGATTATGCTGTATGCCTATGCTTACATGTAGTTAGTGTTACTTTTTAAGCTCTGCTGTTATGTGTTTGTAAGCGCACTTTGTTGTTGCTGGTAATTGTGTTTGAGCCGCGCGTGGCACGCTACTGCTTCTAGCTTCCTTGGCAATAATATCCAGTAATACTTTTACATCGCGCTGTGTTTCAACATTCTACTGTTAGGAGTGTACCGTGTGCAAAACGCGGATTTCCCGATGGCCTTTCAGGCATGCTGATGAGCTCCAGCCGGGAGCGATTACCTCAGGAGGCTCTCGCTGAGAGCGGAGCTAAGGTGTCATGCGGGCGGGCCCCGCGCTCATAATTATTCCTCCGCTGAACTCGTGTGCTCCCTGCCAGTTGCGCTAGCGCCCTTACTTGCCCCCCCCCCATAAAGTATTTATTTTACGGCGGCTGTGCCGACTTGTTTTGGGACTCTCAGGCGAGCGCGCGAAGGCCCTTCTCCCGCCTCCGGCGGGCGCTATTCATGTATTGTTGACTTCCGGCCTCATAAAATATTGCAAAGCCTCCAGTGATCTCGCGCTGTCTTTGGCGGCATGGTTTTTCAGTCCTTGTCCGTGCCCCGCTAAGCGGGTTACGCATTCTCTCGCTGCGGTCTACGCGACCGGCTAGTCAGACTTCCTTGGAAGCACATGGTATGAGGGATAGCTGCCTCCTTTAGAATTGTATGTACAGTGCTTCTGGTGCCGATGTCTCTGCTTTCATTTTACGATTGCTCAGCAAGAGATCCTCTCTTGAGGACTCATTCTGTTATTCATATGTATTATACTTTTACAATAAAGGCAGGACGGTTCTGTTATAGGTATTCATATGTATTTCCACCTGTTCTAGTAAGGATCTTGCAGTTGATTATATTATTCATATGTATTATACCTTTTACAATAAAGGCATGACGACTCTGTTATATGTTTTCATATGTATTTCCACCTGTTCTCGTCAGGATCTTGCAGTTTCTTGTGGTATTTACTGTTCCCTTAGTTGCTCACGCTTATTAAGCGTTCCAGCTAAGAATTGTTTTTGCCCGCAGGCGAGGTGAGTGAAATGTTCTTTGACCGGTTGGGTTTTAGCAATGTGCGCATCAGTTTGCAATACCTGCGCAGTTTACATTATACGCTTCATTTGGCAACTGCCTAATAGATGATTATGTATCATATCACAAAACAGTTAACCCTTCCGGTCACACAGCCTGTAGACGCTCCCGTGGGAGTGGAGATGGCGTGCTTTCACCGTCTATATTGACACTACATATATTGGCCCAATTGCGCACGCAATCCAGGAGAGCAAGGCACCGCGCTGGAGTTTCAGCGTTACTACTACGCCACTGTCAGGTAGTGGTTAAGTATCTTACTAATACCAAGGGATACATGTTTAATGCAGGTATGTACTATATGGTTCCAAACTAGTAATTTCACAATATATGTCCATGTGTATTTCAGGGAATACTTCATGTGATGGCGCAGTTTCGCGCTTACCCGCCAAAAGCCTTCCCTAGTGGCTGAGTGCGGAATAGAGCCAATAACGCTCCGGGGGGCGTAACCCACTCAGGTTCACTTCTTATCAGTTTGGATTACGCCCTTCGCACGTGTCCCCAGCTTGCTCCTAGGCTCCTAATGCCTCGTGTTCAGACGGAGCGATCTTGACTTACGCCTTCCAGGCTGTAACAACAGGAGGGCCCTCGGAGTGCGCACACGCTCCTTATAACTTGACATGGCTCTGACGCCCTTGGGGGCTGGAATAAATTGGACTACAGCTTTGCTGAGGAGCCAGATATATTTTATTATTTCACTTCTAGTGTGCAAAGGGTTGGCTCCCCCTCTTACTCCTCCGTGACTGGTGCCTTGCACTACGAGATTACATTCAGACACCCATACACAGGCAGGGTGAGATACAAGGAGGATGAAACGTACATTAGGGGGCGTTCGCCCCAGAATGCACTCGGTGCCAATCGGGATTTTTCCGTCCCAGTGTCGGTCACCAGGGTCCCAGGTATTCAGTCCCCAGCACGGGGTAGTAAGCCCCATGACCGCCCATCATTATTATTTACGCATATTCTTTGGGCGTTGTTTTTTGTCTTGTTTCGTTTTCTTTTGTTTTTTATCTTTTCTTTTCTCCTATTGCCAAGGTTGGTCTTCCTACCGTTGACATCCACTCCCTCCTGATTCTAGATCTTCATAAGAAGGATTTTTCCAGAACATTCGTGCTAGCTGGTTTAGTCTTCCCGGTGGCTCCGTGGGTTGCAGTGAACACAATACGTTTTTTGGTTTCTTTTTTTCGCCCCATCTCCAAGAGATGCAAATCATTTTCTCTAAATGGATAATTTAACCATGTCAAATGGGTGTTAGTTCACCATTAGTTTTATTACAAAGGTGTCTCGTGTATATGGGGTTTAGCATTCCCCTGGATTCCCAAGGATACGTCATAATAACAGTCCTTTACTTTTGCACCTTCTTATGACCATTTTCGACTATAATCCCTTCTGCTTCAGGGATTTTCAGCTTTCTGTCCCTTTTCGGGAATGCACAATATCATGGCTGGTTTCAGCTCCACTTCAGTTCCCCGTTGCCTCAGGGGGTTCGTCCCCCAAACGGTACCTCGTTATCTGGCCCTCTCTGATGGTGCAATCCTTCACGTATTCCCCTTGGAGCGTACTCTGGAGCTCTCCGTGCAAGAGCCCTTCGGGGGCTTGTTGGTGTACTGGTATTATTAACTTCGTCTCCATTAGTTTTCTGACATTCTCACAATGTATTTGTAACCGGCGCTACCGCCGAATTAAAGGTGCCTGATCTTCCTGATTGAGGGGTCAACTCCTATTCCCTCAGACACCCTTCCAATGCCTTACACTGGCAAGGGGTGTGGCGCCAATCCGACTGACGCTGGAATCTGGGGATCACGGTTCGGTCCTCGGCGCCAGATTAGCCCAGCACCATGTGACTCAGGCAATAGCTTGCTTAATCTTCCTGACGACCCCTACATCTCGAGACCCTTACGGGTGATCGTTCGCGTTTTTCAAATGTGAATTAATTATTATTATTACACCTTCGCTGTCAGCAGAAACGGATCCTAGCATTTCTGATGTGTGAAGACCTCCATGCTGACTTCAACACCCAGGGCCAAGGGTTGGGTCCTGCTCGGGTGCTTTGTAGGCTTCAAGGTTTCCCGATAATGACAGAAACTTGCCAGGCGCTTACCTGCGTTGCAGGCGCTCTCTTATAACTCCGGGTTCTTCAGTCCTTTGTGATTTTTTCCACGTGGAAAGGCCATGTTAGCTGATGGATTCATCACACATGACTCTACTGTGGGGTTATTTTTCCCCGCATGACGGCCGATCTTCTACCGAAAATGTTGTACATATTGGTTTTCGCTCTACCTTACAACAGCCGTTGAATCGTTTATTTTCGGCTAGTATTTTCCAATCCTTCTCGTCAGGTATTCCATTACCTCCCTCCCAGATCAGAATATTCCTCTAGGGGATGGGTTTTTTCTCTAGCTTCCCTTATTTATAAGGGCCTATTCATACATACTCCCAGGTTTAGATTCCGGGTCATGCGTGACTCTAGGCCTTTATACCTGTCGCAGTTCTGGCAGCAGGTAACACCACTGGATTCTTGCAGGTACGGTAATCATTTCAAACAAAGTTTTTCATTTCACTTTATACCAGGATCACAACTTATCAGGCTCTACTACATAGCAAGCTTTCCAGCTACATTTTATGGGTTTATTGTTTTTACAATTTTCAAGAGGTCCTACTTAATAACCTGTTACTGCGGTCTCGATGGCCACTGGCTGAAGTCTGCTATAAAGGCAGCAGGGATTTCTTCCCTACATGTTTGGGGTACATTCTGTTCCAGTTGCTTCAGGATCCAAGATATATTAATTGTTGGTTGTGTTACAAACAATCTTTTAGCATGTGCCAGCGACTATACTAACCACATGATTGAGGACGATTATGCCAGGGCATGATTTCGTACCAAATGTCGGGTCACAGTCTGTCCATGATGTCATGGTTTGCAATGTTATATGATTATTTCTGATTGTTCAAACACCTCAGGGTCTCGATTTCTGATTTTTCTGTTTCAACAATTATTACACATCGGTGGGTGATATAAATATTGTTGTGTATTATAAGCGTTAAACTAGCATAATACGAAGCCTCCGGTCCTGTAATAGAATCAAAAATTAGCTAGCATTCGCGCCAAGAATTTTCAATTCTATTAAGGACACGGATGCGAGGATTATCCCACCCGGTTTATTACATTATTGGTAATATTTACCCACCCGCATGTACTTGATACTCTGTATCAACAGAAGTTACGGGTTTTTCCTGTCTCATTCCTTTCAGCTTCGAGTAACGAAGAAGGAGCAGGTGTTCTTCTGGCTTAGAAGACGTAAACTTTCCAGCTTGAAGAGGGTTCTTCCAGCTTCGAGTAAGGATAAAGGAGCAGGTGTTCTTCTGACCTAGACGACGTAATCTTTCCAGTCGAAGATGGTTCTTCCATGTTGAAGGATGTTTATTGAGACTCTTATTCCGTGGTTTGGACTGTATTTATTAATGTGTGGACTATATAAGTTCGAGCAAAGAAAGAGGAGGAGACACAGGGTACGGCAGCTCTTATTGGGCTATACAGGATGTGATGTATGTACAAGCATCATGGGAAATGTCGTTTTATTTGCATACAAAACGTTTTTCATTGGCTGCTGTGAGTAGCAAATATAAGAAAGAGAAGCATAATCCTCGCCTCCGTGTCCTTAATAGAATTGAAAATTCTTGGCGCGAATGCTAGCTAATTTTTGATTCTCTAGGATCGTGACTATGGGGTCAAGGAGCTATCCAAACAATGAGCTGGCTTTGAATTTATCAAATTTAAATTACAGACAGTTAAATAATTTTTTTAGTTTAATAAAGGCCTTTTTATGACTTCTAACATATACTGATACTCCCAGGATGAATACTATATCCTGCTCTAGTATAACCTTGCCACACCTCTTGGTCAGTCAACAAAGGAAAATATGGTGGGTGATAAAGTAATATAAAATTGTAGTCTATGCTCTCTATTTTGCAGGAGAAGACCATGGATTCAATGTCTATGTTCCACTGTTTGTCACTGCAATATATCCCCGATGCCCCTCTGCCCACTCTCCTAGCCCAGTCTTCACAAATAATTTTGCAAAAGAGGCAGTATCAATTTGTTCACCAGAGGAGAACAGTCCTCTAATAGCTAGGTCACAGTTAAATAGAGCATTTCTAGATTCTGTAAGGCACAGAGGATTGCTATGTGGTGGTGTTTAAATGCCTAACTCACATGCTAAAGCTCCCATTATATCATACTGGCGGCCTGTCCAAGTGTTTAGGGAAGAGGTTTGCATTCTCAGGGAGACAGAAGGAAGCCCCCCAATAAAATCATCTGAGCGAGTGTATAGTGGAGTAGATTTAAGCTAGTAAGCACTCACCTGTATACTCCGTGCTAGCAGGCTTAATGTTACTTGACGATGCAAGTAAATCCAACTAGTCATGGTGAGTGGTGGTTGGCAGCATTCAGGTGCAGATGAGGTAGCCTGTGGTGCGCCACTGGAGCAGACACCCAGCTTAAATAGAGCTCAGGCAGTCGGGTACATGATCAAGCGCTGAACAACCAGCCTGCAAGCATGCATCCACTGAATATTTTTATAGGGTAATGCACAGGAGAGTCTTTGCACTGCGTTACAAATGTCTCTATTTACAAGAAGGTGTGTGATATTTGAATTTATAACTAAACCCGCTTTCCAAAGGTAGTTATACCCATAAAAAGAATAGGTCAATATGCTTGGCAAATTAATATTTGCGTACAAAATAAATGAAAGATTTTGCCAAAATTGATCGAGCAGAGTCACTGACCTTGTTGTCACATGGTTAACTCTAAAGGTTATTAAAAGGAGAATGCTTTACACGCTTAACTGCTGTCAGTGTTTTATTAAAGAACAGGATACCTGCATTATGGTTGAAACACTGTCTCTCTTTGCCCGTTATTCAGAAGTAAAAGTATTTTTAAGTTCTAGGCAAAGTGGAGGTACTGGAAAGTAATCAACAGTTTTCGTACTATTAATATATATTCACTGCATTCTATTAGAAGTTAATTTATGGAAAGCCAGGCATGCAGGCTGCTTTAGGGGCATATAACACAGTGAGTCCATCTGTCATCAGACTGCATGATGTGTTAAATGGAAATGCTGCTCATATAATTTTTTACACCAAATGGGCTGGGGAAGCTTAGGGAGCGAGTCACTTGGAGGTTGACATATCAATGGGGAGAAGCCAAATAGTAGGTGTAAACTGTCTACCAACCTATTGTGATCTGCCCAGCATTTTACGATGCGCCTGATCTACTAATCAGTCAAATTGCAAAATGTGAATTCATAGAGGTTCACAAAACGTTCTTCCTCGTGAATCTTAATAAAGCAGGTTGCATTTGAGACCCTCCTCTAATGGCAGTGATAAGGTACTGCAGACCTCAACTATTGTGTTGACATTCCAGGTGGGTAACAATTATTTTTATCAGCGGTGTCCCTAAAGAGATGGATGCGGATTGAAGGGAAAAAATGTGGACATCTCAGGAAGGCATTGGTAGGACATGCAGAGATCACTCATCTACCTTTTAGGCTGCCAGAAGCGATTTCTAACAAGGTCCTTGCACCACATACCATAGATACACATCCCACCCATTGTGAATCACACACAGGAGAGGCATCTCTTCTATTTGCGATTCTGGAGAGGTCGCAAAAGACCTTTACCCACTCAGAACAACGTTTCCAACTTGTATAAGGGCTTTTGTGCATTGCAAAAAGATGTTGGAAATTTGACAAAAACCTTAGTGCACAATGCTAGCAATTTAACTAGAGCAGAATTGGTCAAACGTGAAGAACGGTTCATAAAACTATCTGATAAAGTGGGTGCTTCGGTAATGCTGAATCAAGACATACATAAAGATCCTAAGGTTGCTGTAGTAATTTCTAAATAAAAGCAGACTTGACTGAAAGTAAGTGGAAAGATTCTTTATTCTCTGATCATCCGCTCTCCTCCTGACAATCACCAACATTCTAAC
Source organism: Lissotriton helveticus (assembly GCF_964261635.1). Classification (NCBI taxonomy): domain Eukaryota; kingdom Metazoa; phylum Chordata; class Amphibia; order Caudata; family Salamandridae; genus Lissotriton; species Lissotriton helveticus. The sequence goes on from NC_136071.1 coordinate 820,540,481, forward strand.
TCAAGCTCTAGTGGAATGTTCCAAGAAGGAACAGAGGGAAGGTGGGAAGAGAGAGAGAGAGGAAGGAACCATAGAAGAGAGATATAGAGAACTCTAACTGAATAGTTTACAACAGTTGCATTCAGAATTCTAACCTATCTAGCACTGAATAATGAGCACACAAACAATTTGATGTGAAATAAGAATGAAGGTAGAAGAGGCTGTCACCAGTGTATGGATTTGGTAGACAAAAAGCAGAGTTGCCAATTATGGTAAATAACAGGGTTCCCCTTTTTCTGTGCTCCAGGAGATCCATAAAAAAACATAAACAAGCATTTACAATGCAATGGTTTTGCCTTTGTTAAAGTTAGAGCTATTGGCATTGCTCTTGACATTATTTTTATTTATGTTTTTTTAAAACATAAATAAATGGCATTGTCATTTACAATAGCAGGGCAGGGCCCAGGGAAGGGGGGGCGAGGAGAGACGAAGGAGAGCTGCGGGCTCACGAAAGGAGGGGGGGCGAGGAGAGACAAAGGAGAGCTGCTGCTCAGGGAAGGGAGGGGCGAGGAGAGACGAAGGAGAGCTGCGGGCTCTTGTTGTAATGCTTGCATGGATGACTTGGTGGATGCATGGATGGGTGCATGCATGGATGGGTGTATGGATGGGTGTATGGATAGATGCATGAATGGGTGGATGGATAGATGCATATATACAGCCAATCTCTCAACAATTTATGCAATCCACCAACCCATTCAACCAACAACCCATCCATGCATCCACCCATACATCCATGCATCATGCATACATCCATCCATCATGCATCCATCCACCGCGTCCCACTCCGACCCCTCTAAATATAACTCATTTTTTCTGTATATAGAGATGACTGTATTCACTAGTATATGCAGTAGACCTTTCTACTCTAACATTCCTATGTGACTCTTGCAGTACATCTATTCATATCCCTTCCATATGTATATAGAAATATAACGAGAAACAACAGTCTCTTCTTTGTGTGACTACATCTAGTACATTTCAATTGTTTTCCTGTTTGTATCTTTTACTTAACGCATGTAAATCAAAGTCTTTAGGTTTGGCAACTGGTTCTTATGTAAAGCGCTCTGACACCTTTGGGTAAAGTTCACGCTACATAAAATCATATTAAATAAAACTTTACCCCACAAATCCAACCATCCATTTGTGCCTAGACTTACATTTGACGGCCTCGAAGCACACAGAGAAGGGACAGTTTACTAAGTCGATGCTTTGTAGGGTGCATGGCAGGGGACAGTTTTAGGCGCCAAGGGAGGGTAGGGAGCAGAGTCAGAGTACTTCACGGAGGTAGGGGGCACTTTTTTATGGTTCAGGGCAGGTGGCTACGGTACTTTTTGGAGCATGGCCTTACTTTAAAGGGCTCAGTTCAGGTGGAGGAACGGCACAAAACACCAGGCAGACAGAGGGCAGAAGGACAAAAAAACGAGGGGAAACAATTATAACTGAGGGCAGATTGGCACAAAAAACCAGGCAGACAGAGAAGAAGGACACAAAAACGAGGGGTGGGTGATTCTAATGGAGAGCAGAACAGCACAAAACACCAGGCAGACAGAGGGAAGAAGGACACAAAAAACGAGGGGGGGGTGATTGTAACAGAGGGCAGAACGGCACAAAACACCAGGCAGACAGAGGGAAGAAGGACACATAAACTAGGGGGGGATGAAATGATCACAACTACAGTAACTGTTGCCAGTGTAAGTAAAACCAACCAGTAGTTGTTTGGAGCCACAGGTCCAGAAGACATGGTTTGCCAAACATTAAGTGATTAAAAGCTTGGAGCTCAGACAATATCAAGGTCCCTTACGTGGACCAAAGTGGGCTCATGTTCCACCTTCTGATCCCATCCACCTTCCCCTTCCCAATCCACGTTTTGACAGTAGTTATCTGGCCTGTGAGTTGCATTTCATCTGAGCGTCTGGCGTTCTGGTCCCTGTGACTTTTAATCTCTGAACCTTGTGGTGGCTTGGCCCACACCAGTAGTCTGGTTCTAGATGATTCAGACTGTATTTCTTTGTCCTTTGTCGAACTCAAGATGCGGTTGTCCACAAGGGGGGGTCCTAGTCCAGTACGGCCCAAACTGCGTATCCGTTTTGCTACTGTGTTTAGTAAGTCTCATCTTTATCCCTCAATGGGGGAAGGGGCAATAAAGGCTGCATGGAAGGGTCCTTCAGAAGGCTTGACAAGCTTACGGATTAAGTCTAACACCATCCAAATACCAGCAAACTAGTTCATCTGGTGGCTGCAATATGGAAACACAAGCCAGAGGCTCCATTAATGGTTATTAACTTTAAACTGTAATGCTCACAGCTTTGTCAAGACATACAGTATATCAAGGTGGGTTAATCCTGTCTGAGACGTAGATTATGATGCATATTTGAACGCAGTAGTGTTTTTAAACTATGTGGAAGTATAAGCAGTAGTCTTAAAGTTATTTTAGTTCATGCTATCCTTTGTAAAATGTATTTAGGGTCCCTGAAGCCTTAAATGTATAACCGGGAAAACCAGTGCCTGGCATTTAGCCCGACTGTCTATTTGCTGGCCTCATTTTAACTTTGAATGCCTGGTACTAAAAAGGCTAGTGTGGGGAGGTTTGCGCTGCAGCCATGCCACCTAATGTAATATTTTTGTCCTTTAGTCTGACATGTTTCCCCTGAAACATCTCCTGCATACACAGCAGGGGCTGCTTCTGTGAATAGTAATACATAATGGTAAGTTTAGTCTGCCATGCATACTTTGCAGTCCTGTCTGACCCCTAGCTTATGGCCGAAGACAGACCTCAAACCGGAGATTCACCTCAGGGAAAACATAACTAATGTACCCCCCCCCCCCCAACCCCCCCAATGCTCTGATAGTTCTCTCAGCACTTGGGGACTTTTTCTACCTAGGGCTGTCATTTCACAAGGGTATCTGTGTCTGGGCGCCATACGGAATAGGTTTGCCATGGTGTCTCTGGCTACAGCTCTGCCATTGAAAGCTTTTTCTTTTTCCTACACTAAATGTAGCGGGGAGGAAGAGGACGGTGGATGGTTAATCTAATGTACTTGTTTATGTCCTGTTAACACACTTATGTAAATGGACCCTTCATTCCTTTTCAAAGCAATCCATTTGACTGGACATTAACCTTTAAGTTTGATAACTGTTATTGGGTCAGATCTAGAAACCGCTCAAGCTGTCTTGTCAGGATCCTGTTTTATAAAAAAAAAAAATCTAAAAAAGTACACATTTATATGTACATATTGAGGGGGGCTTCTGGCCATCCAGTTTTGTGACTTCTATTGAAGAGCAATTCACATTTTGCTTCCACCACTCCTTTGGCCAATGCTCAACCCATTTCAGAAGTTGTCTCTATTCTATCAGTGGCTTCATTTTGCGCTTCCATAGGAGTCTATCGGCCTGAAAAGAAGTGATTCAGAGCCAGGGCTGGCAGGCCAATTGCTGTTTTTTAAGATTTTTATTTTTGGAGTGTATTTTTATGTTGCTCGTTTGTTTTTGTTTTTTTGGTTTTTTGCAAACTTGTGCATGCCACTTGTCAGTGGCAACGTGTCTTACTTTTATACTTCATGTAAATTGCATATTTTTTTTTGCTAGAAAAAATTGCAGGACCTATCACATTTGCCAGTGCTTGTTTTCGAGTTTTGTCTGAACTCGAGCTTTACTCTACCGTAACTTCTATTCCACAGCTGTCATTCTGTAATCGTGGCTTCGTTATCCACTGTAAATAGTACTTTACTTGGAGAGTTGCAGACTTGTCATTTCTACGTTCGGAGACCGACCAGGGTGCAGTATGGGTGGTGTAAATTCAGTAGAATAGAAGGGGGCAGAGGAGTGCTACAGCGCCTGTTGGGATGCCGGATAGCATTGATGCAAGCTAGCATGGCTGTTAAGAGACTTTACAACTATGATTTGTAAGCTGGTCAAACAAATCCCCTCTCCTATTCTTCTTGCCCCCGCTCCCCTTGGGCGCACGCTATTGGCTTTTCTGTGTAAGTTGCTCTTTACAACCAAAACATAACATTGGACGTGTGCATCTTTGGTACAGTGTACGCAACGAGCAAGACACTCAAACTCTGAGAAAGTGTTGTTCTCGCAATGAAAAGCTGACTTTGTTCTTTCTGTCTCGTAGGTAACGTGTTTGCAGTTGGTTGCTGGAGTCTGTCGCTGCCAGCTGGCCCCCTCCCACGCCGCCACCTCCAGTCCGGCCTATGCCAGCGCTGCCCGGGTCTGAAACCAAACCCGAGAACTTCCCGTTTCTTTAAATACGACCCCCGCCATGCCACGTGTTGAGAGGTGAGCTCTCCTTTCGGAGCGGGGACGGCGTCACTCCTGTGCCCTTCTGAGACGGGCAGTGTCTGTCAGTCCAGGCTGGAAGGAGCCATACATAGACAGGGCCGGACCCTCCACTGCAAGACTGCGTACGCGGCTGGGACTCGCATTCGAACCGCGGGTCTAAAGCACAAGAAACATGACGTGGACACGCAGCTAGGGAATGTCTGAGCTCAGGTTACCGCTGTACCTCCAGCCCTCGACATTTGTTTGAGTTGTATTAGACGGACGTCGCCCTCCTGCTTCCGTGGGGAGGACAACCTTGTGATGAACTACAATTTAAGTATCTGACAACATCGAATTAATACCGCCGTGCTCAACTGCATGCTGCCTGTAGCCAAATCTGCGGAGGCAGTAAATCACTTTTTGCAAACTTGTTGGGTCGTCTGAGAGAATCCGAACCATGACTTTCCTCAGGATATGGAGTGGGTAGTCTGCGCATACTGTAACAGAGACGCGATACCCTCATACTGCGGTTGTTGTGACCCAGTCAGGAGTGGCAACTTTCCGTTTATTTCCAGCTCTTGAAGAACTGCCCTGAGGAACCCGTGAGCGCGGCCCTGAAGCGAGCCCCCATGACGTCGGAGCTCCTTGACCAATAGAAACGCGGCTCCCTCGTGCCAGCAGCCTATCAGAGCACGGCTCCTGCGTGCCAGCCACCAATCAGCTAGCTGCCCCTTCGGTTTGGTCTCCGTGGCTCTGGAGATGCGGGAGGCGATTTCTAGGGCAGTCTCAGGCCCCGGGCCACGGAACACAGCAGGGTTACCTCACGGCAGGGGCGCTCACAGCCAGGAGTTTTTAGGCCACAAAAGCGGGGGCTAAGGAGAACGATCTCGGCCTCGGTAACTCCTAAGCACTCACCTGGACTTCTTCCGGGTGCCTTCAATGGCGGACCAGATTCGGGGGTGTTCCCGGCTTTCGGCTGACGTCGCGTGACGTCGGCAAAAGCCAAAGAATCTCGGGAACGCCCCCGAATCTGGTCCGGCATTGACGGACAGGCCCCTCGTCCAATGGCTAGGCTCCATTTATGGAGCCAGCCAATGAATGACGAGGGCCGACCCAAAGCCACACTACAGTTCTCATCAGGTTTTCGCCTGCGCGAAAAAGATGCGCAGAGCGCATCTTTTCGCCAGGCAAAACCTAAAAACATTTTCTCTGACAAGGAGGCCAATTGCCTCAAAAGTGGGTCCCTTATTAGAAACGTATCTCAAGATCTGGGGATTTCGCTTTACAACCATTAGTTAGACAGATGCCTACCTTCAAAAAGCAAGTTAAACCTGTTGAGGAATGTAACATGCAATCTAACTATAAGGGCAGTGGTGTGTGTGTGGGGGGGGGGGGGGACAGTGGGGAGGTCGTTGACAGCTGAATATTTATGCAAAAGCATAACGTAGGACACCACCATCACTGTGGTATAGATAAACCTGCCTGAAACAGAATAAGCATAGAAGATACCAACTGACTGTCATACAGTGTCCAATAATAATTATGGGGACAGGTGTGCTCATATCTAAATGATTTCATCTTCTAACAGGGGGTTTCTAAAGGGGATTTCTAAACGGGATTCATCTGTGCCTCCCAGTGGGGCTAATCTCTATGCGCACAACATTGAACAAAAGGTTAATAATGAGGCAAAACCTGGTAAGATATAGTGACAATGTTTTTGTTGTCTGGACAGCCACAGAGGGTGAGCTTGCGAATTTGTTTGCAGTGGCTAAATGTACTAAATCCTCATATATAACTCATGGAAAGTTACTGTAGAGCATTCATCTCTTTTCTTGAGTTGGATATACTGGACAGAGGAGAGTACTTCAAATGAAAGTCTTTGTAAGAACACTTGGAGACTTGCTCTACTCCATATCGAGAGCATCAAGGTTATTTTATAGGAAAACATTACTTTTGGACAGTTTCTTCGTGTTTGGAGAAACTAATCAGAAATAACCAACGTGTGATTCAATCATATCCTCTCAGAAAGAGGCTAGAGAAAAAAGGTTGTCCTAGAAGGATTGTGGAAAGGGCTCGTAAACAAGTCAGGAATAATCATAGGGACAACTAATTAGTTGGTAGAGTAAAGAAAAACATAAAAACAACCCATCCGGTCCGAAGGAAATATCCTCCATCATCCACAGACATACACTCCCTACTCTGCTCGTATGATCTCCCTCATCATACCTATAACACAGAGCGCTCGAACAACCTTCAGAAACATTCCCTAATCCAAACCGTCCCCTCTAATACACACAGAGCTCCAAAACACAAAACTACAGGTATAGTCAAAGACAACCTTATGCGAGTCCCCCTCACACAGGAACTCTAACCCCTGTCAAGGCACGTCTCAAATGTATTCTACTAAACTGTAGATCTGCCTCAAGACATGCGGCTGATATAGCTGACCTCATACTCACTCATGAACCTAACCTCCTAATTTTGACCGAAACATTGTTAAATGAGTAGTCTATGCCCATCGGACATACTGGTTCCCCAAAACCATATCACATCACCAGATTAGACAGATCGGGTATTGCTTGCATACATCGGAACAGTCTCACAGTGAACCGGTCACATTCACCGGTATTATCCTCCTATGAATACCTTCTGTATAGATATCACAAATAACAACAAACCAGTATGTTCACTGCACACATTCTACACCCTCCAGGTGACAACCTCACCTTCATCGAACAATTCATGGATATCGTAACTACAAATACTGGACAACAAAATACCCAAATATACCTCAGAGACCTCAATCTCCATTGGAATGACCTTAACGACTCTGTGGTCAATAGCCTCAAAGCAGTCCTCTCGGATCTGGACCTTAACCAAATCTGTAACAGCCCCACTCTCGACAAAGGCTCAATCCTAGACTTGGTAATTTCCAATGCTGAATGCATTCAGCTTGAAACGATACTCCCCTGTGATTGGACTGACCAGCGTTCCATCACATCAGTAAAACTATATCCTGCACAACCCACGAAACCTAAAATATGGAAGAGGAATCTAAAAAATGCTGGCGCCGACTTAATCACAACTTCTAGTGCCAACTTCCTGCTTCCCCCTGAAGGCCTATCTGATGTGCAAGCTCTGACTAACCACTACTTTAACTCTATGACCCTGGTATTAGACGCAGCCGCTCCCTTAAAACTGAAGAGGGTCTCCACAAAAGATTCGAAACCATGGTACTATGGTAGACTCAATGAGGACAGACTATCCCTAAGACTAATTGAACGCTGATGGAAATCATCACCATACCCTGACCCCTCAAGCTGCCAAGAGCCACCAAAAACTCCTACAAAGAAAGATTAGACGAGCAAAAGCAGACTATTTCAGAAATCAATTAGATCAAGCCAAGAATCAACCCAAACAATTATTTGAACTAATAAAAACACAATCTAATGGCTTACCTCACCCCACCCCCCCAAAACCCCAGCTAAACCGAACACTACTAAGAACTCCTGCAAGGAGCTTTTTGCAACAGTAAAAAAATGAATCAATCTACCAGCCAAATCTCGGACGGCTAGTAGCCCTAAATTTTGCAATACACTGGGACAGTTTTTCATAAATAATGTTGAGACAGTGTACAAAACCTTCAAGGATAGCACTCACTCCTCCTCTAAGCTTACTAAGCCAGGGTCAGATACCTGCACAGTCGTTACAGGTTTCTCCTTTGCTTCTCCACTGGTGGAACAGATTATTCAAGTGGTGAAGACAACTAAGTCAGTAGCCCCGTCAGATCCTGGTCCCCCTAAAGTTGCCAACTAAGTCAGTAGCCCAGTCAGATCCTGGTCCCCCTAAAGTTTTCCACTTGCTCCCAGAAATACTAAGTGAACAATTAAGTCTAGTGTTCACTGAGATAATTCAGTCAGGCCTTTTCACAGATGCCTGGAACACAGCCTCAGTCCTGCCTCTGTTAAAAAAAACGTACCTTGACCCTAAGGAGCCCAGTAGCTACCATCCGATTTCTAGGATTCCTTTCCTGTCCAAGGTACTGGAGAAATTGTTTAACACACAGCTTACAACTTTTATCTCCGCTGGGGGACCTACTGGACCATTCAAAATATGGCTTCCTGGAGGGTCACGGAATAGAGACTGCTCTGGTCATGGCGGCAGAGGAACTCCGGATAATACTGGATACAGGGGGGGAAGGCCACCTTGATTTTGTTAGATCTATAGACGGCCTTCGACACAGTGAACCACGAAATACTAACTGGCAGACTAGCGGAGCTCGGGATTCAAGACACCGCCCTCACTCTACTGTCATCCTACCTAATGGATAGAACTTTGCCAGTAGAACTGGGAGAATCAGCTTCCAAGTCCTTCAAACTGTTGTGTGGTGTGCCACAATTCTCCTCATTTAGCCCCACACTTTTTTAATACTTATGTGGCTTCTTTGGACTCGATCATTAGGCAGTGTGGTTTTTCGGTGGTCTGCTATGCTGATGACACCCAGGTGGTGGTATCAGTCTCAAATAACGTGGAGGAGACAGCCGATCGCTTTAACTACTGCATGACTCAGGTATACACATGGATGCAGTCCAACTGCCTGAAATTGAACGGCGAAAAAACTGAAGTCCTGTTGCTGTGATTCAATTCTTCTTTTTGGTCTCCTAGAGGGTGGCCTGCCAATCTGGGAGAATGCCCAATCCCAGTCCCTAATGTTAAGAACCTAGGTGTTGTCTTTGATGACAAATTGACAATTGATAGTCAGACCAATACGCTTTCTTCCACCTTTTTGGGGTATTTTAAAGACGATCGGGAAAATCCATCCATTCATTCCTCCCGATACATTAAAAACACTTGTTACAGCCTTGGCCCTCTCCAGACTGGACTATGGCAATGCCTTATATTTGGGGATTCAATCCCAGTATTTATTAAAACTGCAGCGATTGCAGAATGCTGCAGCCAGATTAATACTGGATATCCCCAAATATGAGAATATAAGAGCCCTCCACTGGCTTCCAGTGGACAAAAGGATTAAATTCAAATCATAATGCCTGGCCTTTAAAGCACTACATGGCAAAGAGCCACAGTATCAGAGGAGACACTTTAAATGGTATGTGCCAGCCAAAAATGTAAGATCAACCCACTCAAAACTGCTACAAATGCCCAAATTCGAGCAGGTACGCTGGGTTGGGTGGGGTGGGGGTAGGAGGCTCGGGGTGGGGGGGAGGAAGGGGGGACACGGCGAGAGATTTAACGGCTAATCTCACAGACTTAAATAAATACCGCCCGATCTCCAACATCCCAACTCTGGCTAAACTCTTAGAAAAATATGTACACATCCAGCTGGGCAACCACATAGACCATTTCAACCTGCTCAACCAATACCAATCCGGCTTTCATGCAGGGCACAGTACTGAATCGAACATGAGCCACATAGTAGATGACGCACTAATAATCCTAGACCAAAACAAAGCCTGTTTGCTAATCCTGCTCGACCTATCTTCAGCCTTTGACACCGTCAAACATGACAATTTGCTAGATCTCCTGAAACATAGAATGGGCTTATCAGGGTCAGTACTAAATTGGTTCACCTCTTACCACAAAAACAGATCCCAAAGATTCAAGGTTAATCAATCCTTGTCCAAGTCCGTCCCAGTCACGTTAGGAGTTCCGCAGGGCTCATCTCCCTCACCTACACTTTTCAACCTACTCATGGAACCAGTCACCGAAATTCTCAGCTCCTCAAACATCCATTATCACATGTACACAGAAGATACACACCTATATTTAAAGATCAACTCTCTGGATGACATCAAATCTCTCAACTTAACTCTACAAAAAACTCAGACTTGGCTGGCCGAAAACCACCTGAAACTAAACACCCTCCAAACTGAATTCCTCCTAATCGCTCCACCCAACCAATCTACCATCATTCAAGAATGGCTTAAACGTCTAACAGCACTCACTTGCCAACCTCTTATTATTGACTTAGCGATATCGCTAGGAGTAACTCTTGACAGAAATCCAAACATGCAGAAACACATTAGTGCTGCAACAAAAGGAGCAAACTTTCAGATGAACACCTTGAGAAAATTAAAACCCTTCCTTCCCGCAAATTACTTCAAACTGGCAGTTTAAGCACTAGTAATCCCAAGACTTGAATATGGGAGTGTTACTCTCTGCGACTTCCAACATCTACGACGGCCCCTCTAAGAGCATCAATCAACACAGCAGCCAGACTCATCACAGGCTCCAAAAGAAACTGCCACATTTCCCCTGACCTTAGAGCCCTTAACTGGCTACCTTTCGAAGATAGAATTCATCTAAAAATTGCCTGTATTACACACAAAACCCTACATCACAACACTCCAAGTTATCTGGCCTAAGAACTGGTGCTCTCATGTGGCAACAGATCCTCCAGGATCCCGGGGCAGGGACGGAAAATAAGAGCTCAAGACATCCTTGTACAGAGCACTTGGTAGGGATAGACCAGGTGGTTAACTAATGATTAGATAAGTCAAACAGACTGAGATGCAAATGGACAAAACAATCGGCAGATTGAATACACATGATATGGGTGCCTGAAATGGTCCGGGTACTCTGGCCAGCAGCAGCTACTAGACTTCGACATGCAGTGGGAAATGTTTTGCAATTATAGGATTTGTTGCTGAGCCCAGGCACCTCCCTTAACCCTCTAGCAACCCCTATTGGACCTATAGCAGACAGAGTGACAGAGGAAGAGAAGAAGTCCTGGCGTAGACTGTTGAAGGAGAACACCCAAAACTTTTCAAGCAGTTTGCTTGAACGTACTAAAATCCAGTGCCAGGCCGGGGTGTGTTTAGGGGAATAGGCAGCACTCTCTTTGTAAGCTACTCCAAACTGATCCTTCAACCAGTTTCCTCTCCCACTAGGTTGGTCCTCAACTGACTACCCTGGGCCTGTAAATGCTCCCTTACATTAAACCAGGGGTCTCCAAACTTTTGAGGACGAGGACCACATTGTGTATATTACAAATATTCGTGGGCTGAAAAAAATGGCACATTTATCAGTTTTTATTTTTCCATTTGTAACCTTCTCTCTCATCTGTCTTTCCTATTTTCCTTTCTTTTCCATTAGTTTCTTCTTTCCATCATTCTTTCCTTCTGCCCATTCTTTTAATTGTGATTTTATTTTAGCTATAGCTTTCTGTTCCAGTTTAATTTTCTTCTCTATTTTCTATCTTTACTCCTTTTTCCCCATTCTTGTCGTTCTCTCTTTTATTTTACCTTCCTCTTTTACCTCTTTGCCCCTTCTTTATATTCCTTATATTATCCTTCTATTCATTAATCTTGCTCTTCTTTCCTTCCATCACCCTTTCAACTATTTTTGATTTCCTCTTTCCATTATTTAATTCTACTTTCCTTATTTCTCTTTTCTATTTTTATTCCTCTTTTCGCTACCCTTCTTTCCAAAACAAATTTATAATTTTCTTTCTTCTACCTTACTTTTACCCCTTCCATCTTGCTTCACTCCCTTCCTTTTTTGTACCCAAGTTCTATCCAGCTCGCTTTTAACTTTCCTTTGTTCATTCCTTATTATCATTTCTCTTTCCTTCCTTCGTGCTGGCTAAATGCACTTGCCCACTTTAAACACTCCTCTCTGTCACCAGTTTTGCACCTAGTTGCTAGATACAATTTTGAAACGATTTTGGACCTAGTAAAGTATTCCAAAGCAATCGGACCCAATAGAAGATAGGGCAGAGCACTATAATGTCAGCAGTAGTTTATAAGGGAATTACTAACCCATTGTTCAGCTTTTGGAAATGGATTGCTCCTCCACTCCCACAGATTCAACAAACAAGCCTGGTTCTGCAGCGTGACTGGCATTCCCCTCCTCCGCTGTCCTTCCATTTTCCTCCTTGCCTTCTGCAATAGTAAAAAAAACACTCTTACTTTTACATTGGAAAAGTAAGAGTTTGTTTCTTCTGGTTGTCTGGTCTGCCCTATGGCCATTTCTGCTATCTTCCCAACAATAACTGAAGAAAACAATTGAAAACTGCCTAGAACAATACATTTTTTGTTTGTCTTTAATTGTACATTGAATATAGAATTAAGGACAAACAAAAAATCTATTATTCCAAGCAGTGTTTTATTTTTCCATCTTTGTCCTATTTGGACACCTTGTGGCTAAAACTGGTAAAGCATCCAGCTATTTCTGCGGTCTTTAAGGTTAGGAAGAAACCTTAACCCCTCCCATGCTGGTGACGAACCCCAGCCGTCACGCCCCGCGGTGGGCGTGTGCTGATGACGGCTGGGGTTTGTCACGGCCCCGCCCTGTTAGTTTGTTTACAGCACAGGGGAAAAATCGCGGCCGCAGCGAAGTGGTTAAAGTAATCAATAAGTATGAAGCTGCGGAGACCAGCAGTGTAACACAGTCTGCGGGCCAGATTAAATGTTGCAGCCAGGCTCACTCTGCGGGCTGGATAAAATCTTGTAGCAGGCCGTGACTTGAAGACTCCTGCACTAAACTATGAATGGGCAGGCTTCACCTCAGTTCCTTTCAAGTTATTAAAGTTACTGGAACTTTCGCAGCTGCTCTTCCAGAGCTGAAAGAGATCACCTCAAGCTCATCCGGTCACTGGGCCTAAGCCATTGTTAGTTTCTGAGAAACGTTTCAATCCATTAAGACCTTTCACAGTCGGGCACAGAGGCTAATGCTAAATAGCCTCCAGTAGCTTCAGCCAGGGAAAAGGTAACATTCTAAAAGTTCTGAAATATTTATAAAAATATTTAACTTAACCACTAGATTGGATTTTTAACCAATATTAAAATTAGTGGTTGAATAATTTTCCTAGCTGGTCCCAAACTGGAGATTTTAATCTGTACTTTTGTCCTAGGACAGCTGGAGCCATACACAGTGACAACAGCTTTTGGAGGTGTCGTACTGGAGGGACATGGTAACATACAATTTCTACACATCCCTCTTACAAATACCAAGCACTCCATCGTGTGGGCTGCAAGGGTGCTTTATTAATATTTAAACGGAAGGGGTTTCCGCTGTCAAAGGAGTTATATAGACTGATCCAGCCTTGGGTTTAAACTGCTTATATAGAAAAACAATGGTTCCTATGGCATACGATTTTATACAACTTAATATTTATAACAAGCTCAATGGCAATGAAAACATTGGAAGGAGGGTGGCAGAAAAAGGAGAGACGCACAACAGTACCTTGAAGGATATTTCCATATATTTAAGATTTGATAATGAGAAATACATACGATTCAATTGCGACATACAAATATTGTACAAAAGTGCAGTGTATCCCAAGTGAATAGTGAGCGAAACAAAAAACGTGTATAACAAGGTGAACTATACAGGTTTCAGCTGTGAATATTTACAAAAACAGGAAACTAGACTCTAAACCAATTATGTCAACTAATGATTAGCCAGCTGCTATAAAATTATAGAAACTGTGTTGGTCTGATTCGTTTCCTAGTGCGTCGACGGCGTTTCGACCCTTAAGATAAGGGTCTCGTCAGGACTGGGCAGTGAGGGACATCTATGAAAATACAAAATAAATAAAAATATTTTGTAACTATCAGCAGTCGCCATGAATAAATAATATTCATGAATTAGGTCAAGGGGGTTTACCTTGCACCAGGGTGTAGATGGCCCATGCATGAAAATGTAAACTAAATTTACTTACAGTGAACCCGGCCGGGCACTGTCGGAAATAGGGAGAAACCAAGCGTCAATGCATTGCATATGAAATGACGGAGTCATCAAAAAAGGGGGACGCTTAAGTGTACATGCAACTTACCACTGTAGGCACAGCTGGTAGCGTGTCTTTATTTTAAATGTTCGCGGTCAATGCCGTTCCACCGCCAAGTATCACAGATTATCTAAAATATAAGGATGTAAAATTGTACAAAGCGCTCTTGTAAAGCGAAAATGTTTCGCTGTATTCCCTAGTTGTTTACAAGCTTTACAAAGCTTTTTCATACCTTAGCGTTTTTGACTCGTGCTGCTCAATGGCTGGCTCCGATCAGTCGTCTGGTACGAGGATGTGTCGCGAAATGCGGCGTCATCACCGTTATGACGTGATGGACGGCGTGTATGGGCATAGAAAGGGGACTAACGGATGTTTACAAATTGTACGTCCTCGTAGTATTAACTCATACAGATAAGACATCGTCACAATGACCATTTGTGCGTGTTATAATGTGCTGTCTTAAAAAACGCTACCAGGTCAAATTATAAGCATTTTACGAACAGCAATTAAACCATCAATGAAGACAGGTTGCATTATTTAAACAGTGAATTGCAATGAAGCTATACAATTTCATGGGCACCCACCCAGATGGAACCATAATGTGTCTCTGACTATTTACAGGCCTTAGCACATATATACATTTAAAAAAAAATCATTTTTAGGAAAAACCCATTTTTTTAAAAAAACAGTTATCACACAATGCTGACAGTTATTAAGTTCAATAAAGTGCATGATATAGCCAATACAGCGGTCACAGCATCGAGCCAACCTATTCAATGTTTCCAGAATCTAACATAGTTTCTAAGTCATATTGGATACAAAGCCTCTCCATTCATCAACAGTATTAAGACCTTCATTTATTGAATTGATCTTGTCAATCCAGTGACACTCGCGACGCTGAAGTATTTGAGCAATATCGCCGCCCCTTTCTGGTAGTAATGCAATGTCTACCACTTGCCACCTCATTTCGTCTGCAGAATGGTTAAATTCTTTGAAATGGGCAACGAGAGGTGCAGTCAAAACCGATTTCCTTATGCGACTACGATGCTGTCCTATTCTGGCCTTTACCAGTTGTTGCGTTTGTCCAATATAGGGTAAGCCGCAAGGACACCAAATACAATACACGACATTACGTGTGTTGCAATTTGAAAAGAAATCAAGTTTATAATCAAAATTGCCATGTGTAAAATTTGATGTCTTGCATGTTAATGGGCAAATCACACAATTTCCACACGGGTGATGTCCCCGAATGGGAGGCAGGTTCCACTTAGATTCTAACGTACCACTTTTCTGGGCAGTTGTTTCAGTGGACGATCTAACTAAATGATCTTTTAGGTTTTTAGCTCTCTTATATGCAAAGAGGGGTACCTCAATCGCTGGGTCAATGCTCCTAATAATGTTCCAGTTTTTCGTGATGGTTTTACGAATCTTGTTAGTATGGACTCCAAATGTCGTGACACAAACAATTTTTTCCATTACTTTTTTCGGTCTAATGACCAATAGTTCTTCTCGGGGACAGTACCAGGCACGTTTTAGTGATTTTTTAACCAATTTGTTGGGATATCCTCTCATTAATAGTTTATTTCTTAGGACTTCTGCCTCTCTCATGTAATCTTCACGTCGTGCACAATTACGGCGGATCCTCAAGAATTGCCCAAAGGGCAATCCATCCCTTAGAGCTCTTGGATGTTGGCTCTTGTATGATAGTAATGTATTTTTCTCCGTGGGCTTTCTATGAAGAGATGTAATTAGTTTACCATCCACATTCAGAATATTGAGATCCAAAAAGGGAATGGTCTCTTTATGTAATGTAGATGTGAAAGTGAGATGGGTTTGAACCGTGTTAAGATACAGAATGAATCCAGTGAAATCCTCATCATTCCCCCTCCAAATAAGGAAAATATCATCTATATATCTATGCCAGCCATTAATGCTGGCATAGTATGGATTCTGGTCGTTCAGGACATATAGTCCTTCCACATGGTTCATGTAGATGTTCGCCAGATTTGGGGCAAAAATTGCGCCCATACTGGTCCCACAGCATTGTTCATAGAATTGTCCATTAGATACAAAATAATTTCTCTGGAGTGCCACTTCCAATAGTGCAATTATAAATGAAGTTGGCACATTCCAGGGTCTAGGCCTAGTATCAAGAAGCTCTTTTATACAGTGGATACTGTCTTTTTGTGGGATATTTGTATATAAGGACGATATGTCCAGAGTGGCCAACCAATCAGTATCTTCATTGTATGATACACCTTCGACTAAGTTAATCATGTGCATAGTATCACGCACATAGCTCTGTTGAAGGGGAACAAAGTCTCTTATAAAGAAATCAATATATTTTCCAATCGGTTCCAAAATAGAACCACAACCAGACAGGATCGGTCTACCTGGGGGATGTGTTATACTTTTATGGACTTTGGGGAGGGTATATAGAACCGGAGTTCTAGGGTTAGATGAATTCAAGAAATCAAATTCTTTTTTTGTAAGAAAACCTTCCTCTAGTCCTTCCTTGGTGATAGAAGCAATCTCCTTTCTGATTTCACACAGGGGATTGCGGGCAAGTTTTTTATAATGCTTGTCCTCTGAGATTTGTTTTTTAATCTCCGCATCATAATCAGTCCTTTCCTGAATAACAATTCCCCCACCCTTGTCCGCGGGTTTCAATATAATGGAGGTATCCTTTTTTAAATTGTTGAGCGCCTGTCGTTCTGAGAGAGTAATATTGTATGGTATAAACTGTTTGCTTGTTCTCAACTTGTCTACTTCATCTAGAACGATTTTTTCAAACGTGAGTAATTCCGGGGGCATCATGTTATTAGTAGGGTAAAAAGTTGATGGTAATTTTAGCCCTGTCACTGACTCTTTCATGTTAAATTCACGATCTTTAAAGAAGAGTTTCAAACGAATTTTCCTAAAGAACTGAAAAAGCTCGGATTTTAGATTGAAGAAGTTTGGTTTTTCAGTGAGCACAAATGACAAACCTCTACTTAGTAAGGAAGTTTCAGGAGATGACAACACATGTTTGGACAAATTAAAAATCGGTATTGTTTCCATATTGTCTACTGAATCTAGTATGGCTGGGGTCCCCACTGATAATGCTTGTTTCTCGTTTGGCGTTCGCCTGAGTATTGGTGCCAGACTCTTTTCTTGGTTTTGCCCCCTTTGTCTAAAAAAGGTTGGCCTTGGTGGTTAAAGTTACTTGGGCCTGGCTGACCGTCGGAGTCACTGGAGCCACCTGATGATTCCGAGAATGTAACTGGCTGGTTCTTTCTAAATCGACCCCAAGTATTTTGTCTGTTCTGAGTGGGGAAAGTGGTAAAATAATCCTCTTTTAAGTATGGAAAAGCTCTTTATTTACTGTAATTCTTAATATCCTTTGTGACCTTGTCTGCTTTCTTTTTTAGCTCAAACACGTTGAACTCTTCTATGGTTTTGTTAAGTTTCTCAAGTAGTGACTTGGCTTCCACTACAGCGTCACCTCCCAAGAGTTCTTTCTCCAGTTCCTCTATCTCCTTAATCTCAGCCTTGGAGTGCTCTATAGCGGTCTCGACGCCGAGAACCATCCAATGGCGAGAGCAAGTGACAGAAATTCCACAGAAATTACCCTTAAATATAGGGTCTTCTTTAAAGATCCCCGGTACGTTTCTTATTTGCAACCCTTGTGGTATAATACCAGCACGTAGATAATCTGACAGCATACGCCCATGCAGCTCTGTGCGCACGTGTTTTTTCTTAGCTTTTTCCAACTTCTCAATCAGTGCTTGCCTAGGGCTACTAGTATTTACAGGTAAATTAGAAAACAAGGACGGTCCACTTGTCAATTTCGTAATGTATTCTTCTGTGTACAATGGTGCCTCCCTCTCTGCCATCCCAATCTCCAATCGAAAAATAACCCTATAGTTGTATAGGGAAAGGGAAAAATCCAACAACGTGGATAAAGCCCTTGCGGTGCAGCCACCGCACAAAAATGCGAAAAGGAAAAACAAGGGAAACCCTACTCACAGCGGAACCAGGGCAGTACGTTTATATAGAAAAACAATGGTTCCTATGGCATACGATTTTATACAACTTAATATTTATAACAAGCTCAATGGCAATGAAATGGGCAACGAGAGGTGCAGTCAAAACCGATTTCCTTATGCGACTACGATGCTGTCCTATTCTGGCCTTTACCAGTTGTTGCGTTTGTCCAATATAGGGTAAGCCGCAAGGACACCAAATACAATACACGACATTACGTGTGTTGCAATTTGAAAAGAAATCAAGTTTATAATCAAAATTGCCATGTGTAAAATTTGATGTCTTGCATGTTAATGGGCAAATCACACAATTTCCACACGGGTGATGTCCCAGAATGGGAGGCAGGTTAAAATTTCAAAGAATTGAACCATTCTGCAGACGAAATGAGGTGGCAAGTGGTAGACATTGCAACACTACCAGAAAGGGGCGGCGATATTGCTCAAATACTTCAGCGTCGCGAGTGTCACTGGATTGACAAGATCAATTCAATAAATGAAGGTCTTAATACCGCTGATGAATGGAGAGGCTTTGTATCCAATATGACTTAGAAACTATGTTAGATTCTGGAAACATTGAATAGGTTGGCTCGATGCTGTGACCGCTGTATTGGCTATATCATGCACTGTATTGAACTTAACAACTGTCAGCATTGTGTGATAACTGTTTTTTTTAAAAAATGGGTTTTTCCTAAAAATGATTTTTTTAAAAATGTATATATGTGCTAAGGCCTGTAAATAGTCAGAGACACATTATGGTTCCATCGGGCTGGGTGCCCATGAAATTGTATAGCTTCATTGCAATTCACTGTTTAAATAATGCAACCTGTCTTCATTGATGGTTTAATTGCTGTTCGTAAAATGCTTATAATTTGACCTGGTAGCGTTTTTTAAGACAGCACATTATAACACGCACAAATGGTCATTGTGACGATGTCTTATCTGTATGAGTTAATACTACGAGGACGTACAATTTGTAAACATCCGTTAGTCCCCTTTCTATGCCCATACACGCCGTCCATCACGTCATAACGGTGATGACGCCGCATTTCGCGACACATCCTCGTACCAGACGACTGATCGGAGCCAGCCATTGAGCAGCACGAGTCAAAAACGCTAAGGTATGAAAAAGCTTTGTAAAGCTTGTAAACAACTAGGGAATACAGCGAAACATTTTCGCTTTACAAGAGCGCTTTGTACAATTTTACATCCTTATATTTTAGATAATCTGTGATACTTGGCGGTGGAACGGCATTGACCGCGAACATTTAAAATAAAGACACGCTACCAGCTGTGCCTACAGTGGTAAGTTGCATGTACACTTAAGCGCCCCCCTTTTTTGATGACTCCGTCATTTCATATGCAATGCATTGACGCTTGGTTTCTCCCTATTTCCGACAGTGCCCGGCCGGGTTCACTGTAAGTAAATTTAGTTTATATTTTCATGCATGGGCCATCTACACCCTGGTGCAAGGTAAACCCCCTTGACCTAATTCATGAATATTATTTATTCATGGCGACTGCTGATAGTTACAAAATATTTTTATTTATTTTGTATTTTCATAGATGTCCCTCACTGCCCAGTCCTGACGAGACCCTTATCTTAATGGTCGAAACGCCGTCGACGCACTAGGAAACGAATCAGACCAACACAGTTTCTATAATTTTATAGCAGCTGGCTAATCATTAGTTGACATAATTGGTTTAGAGTCTAGTTTCCTGTTTTTGTAAATATTCACAGCTGAAACCTGTATAGTTCACCTTGTTATACACGTTTTTTGTTTCGCTCACTATTCACTTGGGATACACTGCACTTTTGTACAATATTTGTATGTCGCAATTGAATCGTATGTATTTCTCATTATCAAATCTTAAATATATGGAAATATCCTTCAAGGTACGGTTGTGCGTCTCTCCTTTTTCTGCCACCCTCCTTCCAATGTTTTCATTGCCATTGAGCTTGTTATAAATATTAAGTTGTATAAAATCGTATGCCATAGGAACCATTGTTTTTCTATATAAACGTACTGCCCTGGTTCCGCTGTGAGTAGGGTTTCCCTTGTTTTTCCTTTTCGCATTTTGGGTTTAAACTGCAGCAGTTAGGCTAGATGGTAGGTTTGAATCCATTTTTTTCTTTGTAACACTAGTGGCTGGCACAAAAAGTGCTGCAGGTCACTGGTTTACAACAAGGGGTGGTGATGGACAGAGTCTCTGAATTAAGCAGAGTACTCTCACCCAGTCAAGAGATCAGGGCTAGATCCAACACCGTTTTTTAGCTCATTGCACCATCCCAGTTTCAGAACCTGGCTGTATGCAAATTAGTCTGTCCCTGGCCCAGTGCATCATGGGAACAGGGCAGACCAGACTACAAAAGCCAATTCTTACACTGGGAAGGAAACAAGCTTCCGGGGACCGGTTTCTGCCATTTCAGGCGTCTTCGGCCCGGCTTGCTTGAATCCTGATGGTGCAATGAGCAAGGGACTCACATCTGAGTATACCCTTCCACGCTTAGGGTGGACAAAATAATTTACAACAAGGGGTGGTGATGGACAGAGTCTCTGAATTAAGCAGAGTACTCTCACCCAGTCAAGAGATCAGGGCTAGATCCAACACCGTTTTTTAGCTCATTGCACCATCCCAGTTTCAGAACCTGGCTGTATGCAAATTAGTCTGTCCCTGGCCCAGTGCATCATGGGAACAGGGCAGACCAGACTACAAAAGCCAATTCTTACACTGGGAAGGAAACAAGCTTCCGGGGACCGGTTTCTGCCATTTCAGGCGTCTTCGGCCCGGCTTGCTTGAATCCTGATGGTGCAATGAGCAAGGGACTCACATCTGAGTATACCCTTCCACGCTTAGGGTGGACAAAATAATTTACAACAAGGGGTGGTGATGGACAGAGTCTCTGAATTAAGCAGAGTACTCTCACCCAGTCAAGAGATCAGGGCTAGATCCAACACCGTTTTTTAGCTCATTGCACCATCCCAGTTTCAGAACCTGGCTGTATGCAGATTAGTCTGTCCCTGGCCCAGTGCATCATGGGAACAGGGCAGACCAGACTACAAAAGCCAATTCTTACACTGGGAAGGAAACAAGCTTCCGGGGACCGGTTTCTGCCATTTCAGGCGTCTTCGGCCCGGCTTGCTTGAATCCTGATGGTGCAATGAGCAAGGGACTCACATCTGAGTATACCCTTCCACGCTTAGGGTGGACAAAATAATTTACAACAAGGGGTGGTGATGGACAGAGTCTCTGAATTAAGCAGAGTACTCTCACCCAGTCAAGAGATCAGGGCTAGATCCAACACCGTTTTTTAGCTCATTGCACCATCCCAGTTTCAGAACCTGGCTGTATGCAAATTAGTCTGTCCCTGGCCCAGTGCATCATGGGAACAGGGCAGACCAGACTACAAAAGCCAATTCTTACACTGGGAAGGAAACAAGCTTCCGGGGACCGGTTTCTGCCATTTCAGGAGTCTTCGGCCCGGCTTGCTTGAATCCTGATGGTGCAATGAGCAAGGGTCCCCGGTAGCTTGTCTCCTTTCTGGTGAAGAATTGGCTTGGTAGTTTGGTCTGCCCTGTTCCCATGATGCACTGGGCCAGGGACAGACTAATTTGCATATAGCCAGGTTCTGAGCTGGGATGGGGCAGTGAGATAAATAACGGTGATGGATCAAGCCCTGATCTTTGGACTGGGTAAGAGTGGTCTGCTTAATTCAGACACTCTGTTCATCACCACCCCCTTCTCTGAATCGCAGGTCACTGGTGACACTTAACGTTTTATGTCGCAGTTGTAGTTTCTAAGCCACATACTATGGTCTTACAGTAGAGTTAAATATGTAAATTGGGGATTATCCAACTTTTATGTTTTATGGGTCAGAACACACACACTGAGCATTGGATGGCAGAGCCCCAGTGTCCCGATTCTAAAAACACATCAATACAATTCACACAAAAAATAGGGGAAACCAAGCAAAAAGAAAAGGGCCTTTTCTCATAATTAGATAATACAATTATATACCAAATGTATTTCTCCAGACTGAGATGAATCGATCTCCCTGACGCTTATTTCCACCATGAACACCCCTATGATAGATATAAATTCCATAAGTAAACTCTAAAAACACTCAAAACTAAAGTGTGCTGAATTGCTAATAAGTCAAGTGTAAAAGACAGACGTTAGCACAGGGAACTCTCTCATACATGATGCAACTTTCATAAACCCCTCTTTTATGATGAAACAGACATGCATTTTCTAAAAAAAACCATAAAAAGCACCATTTGCAAAATAATACTGAAGTGCCAAAAAGTGCTAACTAATTCTTAAATAACGAGTGGCAGCGTAGACATGCCTATCATGAACATCACTGACACAGCATCACCTAAAGAGCAAGCTGTGCTCATGCAAATAAAAAGTGTATTTTTTAAATAATTTCAATAACAAGCTGAAATCTCTTCAACACATAGAAAAGTTTTAGCGGGTTACAAGTTAGTATAAGGCTGCACAAACGTGTTGTGATTTGTACGGCTCCCATGCATATAATCTTTGGCAACATTTTGTATTCTCTGTAGTGTAGTTGCATTACTTTACTCCACATTCATAAGCAGGCCTCCGCTTAGAAAGGTTACCAAAAACTTGAAAACGGCTACTGTTCTGCTGGCTCAGTATTTCAAAATGTGACTTGATCACACAGCAAGCTTTCACAACAGTGGTAGGCCTGAGTGTGGGACCATAAGCCCTGCAAGTACCATCTCCCTGCCTTTTATGTGTGTGTTTGCTTACCTTCTTTAGTCACCATCCTCACGACAAGTGCCACCACCGTTGCACCCCTGCCCACCTGCTGTTTGTGTATTACCATGACCATCACAGGGACTCTGACTCAAACTAAATAAACATGCGTACATCCACATAGGCAGTAGTATGGTCTGCGCGGAGCTGGGGGCACTAGCCCTATACATACACCTACCCACTATGTGCATGTACGCTTGCCTACGATGAATCTGAAGGACAACAGATGCCAGGCTCCGACTGGCAACATTATTAAACAAGTATTTGCAATGCAATTGGTCTCGCATTATTTACGTTTGAGTTATTGGCATTGCTAAATATTGCAACACCAATTGCAACAAAAGTCTATAAATTGTAGGCCAAAAAAATTTGAATTTATTTTTGCAGCAATGGTGGCATGCTGTGCTTTAGATGAATATGTTTAAAAGTAAAGTGCGCCATACTGCGATTGCAGCACGAAAAGAATATCTCCCAGCCAAGAAGCTCCTTATTGCTGAGACGATCCCCTATGCAATGTTATATCCTGCACAATTGCAGATAGACATCAATGGGAACTCCAAGATATTTCACATCCCCAAAATCGGCAATGGACATTGTGAAAAACCTAAAGCGACGACATTGTGACACATCCAACCGCATTGGCAGCGATCAGGATACGTCTCACCAGTAGGGCTTGGAATGAAGGTGGGCGGCGCCGGCCTGACTCTGTTGATATCTTTCTTGTGGATGCCAGGGAGTGGCAAAGGATGGCCTAGACACTGGCCTCAGAGCTTTTGATGAGAAACTGACAACACTATGGTCCTGGTCCTGTAGTGTAGTTCCTATATTCCCAATAGGCTCTGCGCATTGGAATAATATCTTCAGTAATATAGACGTAGGACAGAGGTTAACTAGGTCTTCTACTGACGATATTAGACTTAAGTTTTTGCCAGCTAGCTCAGAGTTCACTAGAAACTTTCTCGAATAAGCGAGGAGGAGTTTAACCTCCCTGGATAGACAAGAAGGGATTTAGTTTCTGACAACCATAGAACATGACAACTTTGCTCTCCCTGATTAAGAGTGTATCTCTAGAGTCGTGTGAAAACAAAAGACAGCTATTTTACTCAGTCAATATGTGCGTACTTAGTTTCACCAGATTGCAGAGAAAAGAAGAGACGGGCGTTTTCAATAAAAGGTGTTATTTATTGATCAGTCTCTTTTCTCATACAAGAGAAATGAATTGCTACAATTGCAATAATTATAGTTAAATAAAGTGCATACAGTAAAAGCAGGATTATAAAATAATACTGTAAAAGCATAGATATGGTTTCTTAGCCATATGATACTTTAAAATGGATAAAATAGATACATACATATATACATTTGACTAATCGTACTCAACTGGTGCTTCTAACTATGCCTACCCCGGTGTACCTGACCTAAGCCTAATACATGGGAAGGAGTAAGTAAGTAGCAGTTTAAGTTAAGTTTGGTTTGCCAAGAATCTGACTCAAGAATTCTCTGTAAGGGTTTAGTCAGTTCAGTACCTGGGGATTTGAAGGCAGGAGGGCTGGTATCTCTCTCTCAGAACTCGATATCCCAGTTCACCCGCAAGGGCAAGCTGGAAGCGCCGGAAGCTGGATTTCTCGGCAGGAGAAAAGACAGCGTCTCTCTCAGCGCGTCAAAAGGGAGGGGCAGCGTCCGTGGGCTCTCATCAGCTGGGCTCTCGGCAAGTAGTCGCTGCTCCAGATTCACCACCACCGTGTCTTTGCTTAAGGCAGCGTTGGTATATTTATACCTGAAAGGTGCCGGGTTTGACGTAAGGATGGACATAAGACGTCAATAAAGATGTCATTAAGAACTGGTCGTTCTTACAGTATTACAGGAGTTCTCGGACGAAATCAAAACAATAGCAGAGGGGATTTCCCAGGTTAGCTGGAGGTTTGGATTTGTTTAAGAACTCGGTGTGCTTTCTAGGGGACTGGAGGAATAGGCTTGCTTAATGTGACAGCATGCGCTATGACAGAATTATGAAAAAGGGTTTCTGTGCCGTTTGCAGGGATATTATTGATTTATAACCAGACAAGGGCAAAGAATAGGATATTGATTCAGGTACCTAGATAAAACACACTACAGTCCTGGTTGATGATCAGGCAGATAAGATTTTATCATCATATGGGGGGATTGTTTCGATTCTTAGCCTCTTTGACTTTACTAGGCGGCGACTGGAACACAGTTGACTGACTCTCTGTCCACCTCCTGTACACCTTGGGGGGGGGGGGGGGGGGTACTGTGTCTCTATGCGCCCCACTGGGAGATCCCCAACACTGTTGGTTTTGAGTGTTTTTTTGTGTCATTTTGGGGAGGGTGTTGGGACGGCTTTGGCAGGTTGGGGGTTTGCTGAAGTGGGTGGGTGGGTTTCCGGGATTGCAACAACGAGGGACACCTAGATGGCGTTATCACGTTTTTGGGCATGATACGAGACTCTGGTTCAAGTTGGGTTCATATTTGCTTATGTTTTTCCTGATGGCACTGCGGCTAATGATTGAGATTGCATGTACTGTATTATTTGATTATGTGTTAACTCGCACTTTGACGATACGAACATACCATCACTATGGTATTAGGTGATAGGTGTACACTTTTAACATGGAACGTTTGCAGACTCAACACCCCTCAAAAGATCAGAAAGACATTTGCATATTTGGATAGACAGTGAATACAAGTCGCACTATTACAGGAGACGCACCTTACCACCAAGTTGGAGGCAGGGCTGGTACGTACGTGGGCCGTATAGAAACTAGCTTTGTCCTACTCTGCTTACACTAGAAGAGTTCTTATCCTGATTGAAAAAGGTATACCATTTATGCCCATTCACACACACACTGATAACGAGGGACGCTGTGCCATGGTTCATGGTAAGCTGGGTATGACACTGGTTACTATTGTAAACATTTATGGCTCTGCTGTGGATGAACCTCATGTGTTTCATCGCATGTTTTAATGAGCTGTGTTGTTGGCCGGAATCCCCAATAATATGGGGCAGTGATTTTAATACTCATCTGGATCCACTGCGAGACAAGTCCAGCCCCCACACCTCTTGCACACTCAGGTGGCTCACTGTATAAGAAGCGCTATTGTGGAATTTGGGTTACTAGACGTTTGGCGTAATAGACACGCTGAGGCATGCATTGGTACACATGTCACACCCGCTCACAATAGCTGGTCCCACCTAGACTATTGGCTCCTGGGTCCAAAAGCCAATGACTGGGTCACAGAGGTCGAGATCCTACCTCGCACACCATCTGATCACAACCCAGTTCGACTGGCATTCACTATTCCTACAAATCCGCGACATCCCTGGCGATTCGCGGCGGACGCTCTTCTGGACCCTATATTTGCAGACACTGTCTGTGCAGCGATAACTCAATATTTTGCTGTAAATGTTGTAACAGTTGACAGCGCGGCCACCCTGTGGGAGGCCTTCAAAGTGACTATATGTGGGTATGTATCCGCAACACAGCTGGAATCCTACAGGACGTCAGAGGCCAATTGCAAAAGTTAGAATCTTCATTGATGGACAATGAGTGGGAATATGCATCTGCACCATGTGCATCCACGTTGGCTCGCATACACAAGGCGCTTCTGGAACATGATTCGCTAGCAAAACAAGAGATCAACTACATCTCACGTAGTCATGTCGCTAGGACATATGGGGAAGGGGGTAGACAACTATCCCTTAAACTGAAGTTCAGAGCCGAGCACCATCGTATTTCAAAAATATTAGATGTTCAGGGCAAAGAGTACTACGCACCCCAGGACATAATGGACCAATTCAGGGATTGTTATAAATCTATGTACACCTCTTGTGGGAGCCTGGATGATGATGCACTGGAAAACTATCTTTCTGATATTGCCTGTGCATGGTTAGGAGATGGGCAGCGTGAATACATTAGCCAACCCATTGACGAGGCTGACGTGAGAGCCACTATTCTTTCTCCACCTAATAAATAAGCGCCAGGACCGGGCGGCCCGTCAGTGGAATTTTATAAAACATATGTGGATTTGTTGACATCTCATTTACTCGAAGTATATGCGAAGCGCACGAAACCGTTAAGCTACCACCTTCCCTTAGGCAGGCTGTGGTCGTAACGCTGCTTAAGAAAGATAAACCCCCATCCGCTTGCGATTCGTATCACCCCCTCTCTTTAATTAATATGGATGCGAAAATTCACGCAAAAAATTCTGGCTACAAGACTCCAGCCATTAATGCCCCATTTAATTTTACTGGATCAATCTGGCTTCATACCTGAAAGATCAACGTCTAACAACCTAAGAATCATTTTTGCCATGCTTCATGTGCTTGACCCAGGACTCTCTGCAGCGGCGGTCATGCTAGATGCGACAAACATTTGATTCGATCGAATGGCCATACATGTTTCGCGTTTTGAACCGCATGGGGTTTCCGTATGTCTTTCTTCGATGGGTGCAACTAGTGTATACTGAACCTTTGGCAATGGTAAAGATCGGTGGATTTACCTCCGATCCTTTTTGTATTGAACGAGGCACACGTCAGGGATGCCCGCTGTCTCTGCTCTTATACGCTATAATGCTCGAACCCTTGGCCTGCGTAATCAGGAAGCGACACAGGGGAACGGTGCTCAACTTGCGCCACCCCCCAGTTGGCATCTCTCTTTACGCCGACATGGTGTTATTTATCCATGAACCACAGCTGTACCTTGCCCAGGTGCTGCGGGAATATATCAGGTTCAGTTTATTTTCAGGACTCACCATGAAGTGGGATACATCGGTTGTAATACTTTTGACGGCAATCACCGCTCCTCCTGACTACCCATTATTGTGGTCCACAGAGCATGTCAAATATTTGGGGGTGTGAGTACACTGTGATCCCGAAGTGGTCATACGGGAGTACTACGGTAAAGCATGTGTGGATTTAGAGCATCAAGTGGACAAATGGTAGGCGCTACCCCTATCATTGGCAGATCGCATAGCCTTGATTAAAATGGTTATTCTGCCTCACTTTTTGAATCTTTTTAGTAATATTCCTATAAAATTGACGGCCCATTTTTTTTTAGAAGGTGCACACTCAACTATTAAGACTAATCTGGAGAGGCAAAATGGCTCTAGTAAGCTGGAAGATACTCACACTTTACTATGCTAGGGGAAGTTTTAATGCCCCAGATTTTTTATCTTTATTATTTATGCACCCAAGCGCAATATGCATTTCATGGGTATCACCCATACGCTTACACACCGCACGTAGCGGTGGAAGATGGAGACGTGCACCCTGTCTCACTTGCTGGAGTGCTCACACATACACATAGAGGTACACGAGAGCCGAAATCAACACTCTGGATGTTACTTTAGGGGCCCGGCATTTGATTGGGAAAATCACAAATAAACTCCCCTTGTATGCCCCAGCCCTGCCGCTAGCAAACCATGCAGAGCTCTCGGTGACTCACGAGCCGGGATCGATGAGGCTACTCAGGGACGAGGGAATGGACCATATGCGAGACAGATACCCTGATGGGCACTTCATAACAGCTGAAGACACACAACACATTGTCAACCAACCTCTTTCTTTTCAGTTCACGGTCCATCGATTGCAGCTTGCACTCAAGAAACACTATACGGACTTCCCTGCTGAACCCGCTGCCATAAAAGCACTACAGCTATTACTGATATCTCCCACCAGGCGTCAGATGATCACTAAATTATACAGGGAGGTACGAGAGGAAATGGTGAGAGACACTGACAGTAGTTTATGCGGTTGGAACAAGAGGTTTGACCCCGCCATTGACACCTATAGAGTAGGAGCAGATTTGTGCCCTTTCGGGCAAACTCACCTCTAACGGAAACCTGAGACTTATACATTTCAAATATATCTACCGGTTATACCACACTCCTCTTAAATTATACACCTATGGCCTTAGGGACGCGAGTAACTGTAAAAGATGCGGGCATTTAGATGCAGACTTCTGGCATCTTGCGTGGTATTGCACGCCAGTGGCTTATTATTGGGCCGCCATACTGGATTGCATTCAGCAAATGTCCGGGCCCCCTTGGAGCGCACACCCATAGTGTGTCTTCTTAGCTATGTTCCTGGACTGAAGGGAGTGCTCGGTAGGTTTGTCAGACTTGCACTCTTTTTGGCAAAAAGATGCATGGCGCTCACATGGGAGAGTAAACTAACCCCACGGCTCAAACACTGGATCCGCGACATGATCTACTGTAAAGACAATTTTGAACTATATGCTGAAGAACTCCCCACATATTATAAACAAACAAGGGAACCCATGTGGTAGGTAAGGACCTTGGGTATCAGTTTTTTGTCAGAAACAATGGTACATAAAAAAAACAATATACAGGTGTAATAAATATAGTCTAGAATCAGCGCTATATTTAAGATGTCTAGCCGCACAATTATTTTAATGAGTCAAAGAATTTAAGGCAAATGAAAGCAAAGTAAGTGAAGTGGGACACAATCCTGCGTCCTACACAGACATAAAACAGTTACATTTAGACACAAACATTTCAGGCAAGACAAGATTAACTTTTCACCAATACTAATACCTAAGACAAGCTTATGGAACAAACAGTAAGTGCACTTCTTTAACACATTGGTCTAATGTGCATACTTTTGTTTGAAGAAGTCGACGACGTTTCAATCCTTTTTAAAAAAAATACTAGGATCATCATCAGGACTGGTATAATAATAGCCTGAATTTTTACACTGCCTTGGTACGGTGGTTATGGATATCCCAGAAGGAAATTCAGGTGGTGCTGGATTGCGGCAAATTGCAGTTCTTCAGTGACCACCAGGGGGATATTCCATAGAGTTTCTTGAGTTTAGAGTGTTTGAGGGCGCTAGCCTGAGATCGTTAGGTCCTAAACTGGGCAAAATTACCAATGACAGCCCGGTGGCAGTAGATATCCGATCCGACACTCGATGGCTGGATGATCGTCGAATCGGATATCTATTGCCACCGGGCTGTCATTGGTAATTTCACCCACCCAGCAAACGTGTCCCTTACATGGTGCAGTAAAAGATTGGTCCATACACATGAAAAGTTGCCTCTTTGGAAAAGGTGAGTGTGGCTTCTATCATTATGGCAATCATTAAGCGCCTGGATACCCTTTGGGTGACCTGCCCGCTATACAAGTGCACCTTACATTACATTACACTATCCTTCAGGATATTATGGAACTGTTGCCAGTCCTGGAGTTACGCGATATAAACTAATGAATCCAGGCTCTTGAGGTCTTCATTTGCTACCACTTAAGAAATTATATTAGCTCACCTGAAAACAAAGATTTTCATATATAAAGTTCAGGACAGGTGGCAGTGTCCCTAATGACTGTTAGAAATGGAATTTCTGGTTGGCTAAGGCTTGCGCCAAAGCCAGGCAGAAACCACCATTCTAGTCAGGGCAAGAGAGTCACACGCCAAGATAACCCCTGCTCACCCCCTTGGGAGCTTGGCACGAGCAGACAGGCTTATCCCGGAGACGATGTGTAAAGCATTTGCGCACGCACACAACAGCAACAACATCCTAGGCACACTACAAAAGGAACTCCACACAAGGTTATATAAAAATAACTTTTGTATTATCAAAAACACCTCAGATAGTATCACACAATATACATTGTGCCAACTGGCACGGGCAATATTCACACGGGATTATTTACATAGGACAGTGCCACGTGGGCCACTGTCAGGAACAAGCACTTGTTAGAACTAGTACTTAGAACAGTTGCAGCACAAACTGACAATTGTAGAACACCACCAGTAACCACTGGTAAATGTAGGTACACACTACGCAATACTAATAACCATAGGCCTAGATCACGCATGGACACATAACCTCTCTAGTATAAACTATACTAGGCAAAGCAAACTTCTAAGCATGAGCACATTTAGAAGTATAACACAAGCATAAAGGCAAAGCACATTACGTAGAAATCACATCTAGGCCTAAACAGTATAAATACAGTAGGCAATCTCTCACTAGTCTAAACACATTAGACTCTGCCTCCTAAGAATAAATCACATTTAGGGGCATCAAGCACAGAGTGAAATATCATCTCACTAGCATACACCTCCATAATCATAAAACACAGTTTAGAGGTATAAAACACAGGGTGCGCAAAACATACTAAATGCATTACATTGCCTAGCACCACATCACTCTAGCACATAAATCAAATTTAGGCAATTATCATCACATACATAGTGGAAAATCACATTGCGCAAAAATCACATTAGGGCCTTGCGCCCTATCCACATACTAGCCCCCTTGGCCAACTGGCCATCCAAGAAGGGGCTCAAAGGCCTTGTGTCCATAATGTCAGTGCGCGCTGCCATTGCAGCGCCAGTCAGGGGTGCGCCACCGGCGCAAACCTAAACGTGGCAGCTGCCCACTACTTGCTGGGCAGCTGGGGACAATCACAAGGGGCCTACACGCTGCAGCTGGCACTAAGTGCTGCGCAGCTGTAGAAGGCCTGGCACCTCTGTGCCACTTCTGTCCCTCTCAGCGACTCTCTCTCCCTTGGCGCCTAAACGGTGCAACTGCCCACTAATTGCTGGGCAGCTGGGAATCAGCAAAACTGCGACAGGGCCCTCACTGGCCCTAGGACACAGACTGCGCGCGTGGGAGCCTTCTGGGCTCTGGTAAGACAAATAGGGGCTTGGGAGCACAAAACTGCGACAGGGGCCCTCACTGGCCCTAGGACAAAGACTGCCACACGTGGGAGCCTTCTAGGCCCTAAACAAATACAGTGCATTTTGGTTGGAGCCATCTAGGCCCTAAAAATCACCATTGTGCACCTCAAGCACTGCAGAGTGCGGGCGACACACAGGGCTCTGAATAAAACAAAGGCCCCCAAATCAGCGTTGGAGCCCGCAGGTTCTAATTACACAAATGCCCTGCACTCGGTGGAGCCCGACAGGCTCTCTGCATAGCACAATTAATAAAAATGCTCCACACATAGGAGTCCTGCTCGGGAGACTCAGCTCAACAAATGCCCCCCTGAGCCTCTTGTGGGCTCTGAGTAAATTGCCCCAAACTAACGTTGGAGCGGCCCGCTGCCTTCCGGGGCAGCTCAAGGAATCTGCCCCGGCCCCCACGGGGCCTTTAAAGATCAATGCTGCCAATGTGCCCTGACGCCCCCTCGGACTACCATGGCCCCGGGAGGTTCCCCCTGGCCCGACAACACTCACCGGCCTCCTTCAGACTCGGGACAGGTGCCAGGATCCTCTCCAGTTCACCGGGGATCCCGGCAGTGCAGCGGAAGAGCGCCCACCCCTCGAGGCACTCTTGAACATCACGGCTGGCGCCTGCAGGGCTCTCCCTCGCCATGGGAGCCCCGCACAGGCAGGCACCATTCTCCCCCAGCCAGCTTCTTCTTCCGCCCGCATTCTTCTTCCTGCTTCCGTCCCGCTGGCCCCGCCCACAACCAGGCGGGCCGCGGTTCGCGGCGGGAAGAGGGGTAGGCTCCCTCCTAGCGGACAATAAACATAGCAGCGGGGTAGCACCCGTGCTAAATTAAACAGGCACACGGGCAAAGTCGCGGGGTGGGCACCCGTGCACCACGCAGGCACACATTTTCCATAATGCAGGGTGGGCACCTGAGGTATACGACGCGAATTTCCCTCGCTGGGGATTCCCTCTTCTCAGCAGTCAGCTCAGCGCTGCCAAGCCCCCACATTCCTCCAGGGTTATCTTAAAATACAGCGCCCCCAAGCCACTTTAGGCTCTAATAAACTTGGCCAAAAAAAAGCAACACTGGCACAAATGGTCCCAGCAGCACCTGGGGCATTAAGGAAAGCAAAAAGGGATCCACAAAGTCCTCCATGTATCCAGGGGCAGGGCAGGGCCCAGGGAGGCAAGCCTTCCCCTGTGCCCCAGCAGCAGCACGCCCCTGGTTGTTTCAAGTTAGGAAAAACAAGAACATCTTCAGGATGTCACAGCACCCTTTTTATGCAGCAAAGTCCTTTGTCTGCAAGGTGCAGGCAATGTGAGAACCAGCTACAACTGATTATGGGGAACTCCCTTTCACTGGCCAGGCTAGGGACATCAGAAGCACCACAGGGGGTGGAGCCAGCATTGTGGAGGGAAGGGCCAGCCCTATTCAGGTCCCAGGTGTACCCCTCCCTCACATCAGCATGCTAATCTCTCCATTCACCACTGGGGCAGACTCATCCTGACTCCTGGAGCCAGGCTCACCAGCCAGCTCCAGCCAATCACACGCCAGACAGAAATTACACAAACATGCCAACTTCTAGAAGTGGCACTTCCACACTAGACACAATCATGCCGCATACATCATTGCGCAGCATTCAATCTCACGAGTTCGCACATAACAAACGTGACCCTGCACTCCCCACACATCAGGAACTACCATGGTCACACATATTCCCCATGCA
The DNA here is from genome assembly GCF_964261635.1 of Lissotriton helveticus. Classification (NCBI taxonomy): domain Eukaryota; kingdom Metazoa; phylum Chordata; class Amphibia; order Caudata; family Salamandridae; genus Lissotriton; species Lissotriton helveticus. Next base: position 820,573,770 of record NC_136071.1, read on the forward strand.
TTCCTATGGGAGGGCAGGTCACTCGCCACACATACACAGAGAACTCATGCACTTTACACTGTACCACAGTGAAAAAGTGCGCAGAGGCCTAAAATCACCAACACCAGGTTACAGAAACAGGCTAGGAAAAAACAAAAAGTTTCGGGGTGAACCTGTCAAAAGGGCCAGGTCCAACAATGACCATAAGTGAGGAGGTTTTCATATCCACCCTGGATATCTGGTAAGCTGCATTTGGGCGGCTCCTTGTACTGTCCCCTTCAGGACTCTGAGATAGCATTATATATTATACTTTATAAAAACATTCATAAGATCACGATTAGAACTGCGTTTTCATGTTAACTCAATCCAAAATGGCCTAACCGGGTTGCTTGCACAGTTACAGTTTTGCATATCAAATCCAGTCTTCACATTTATTTTTGTCGCAAGCAAAAAAAAAAAAAGACACTGCAGCTAGTAATTTTTTACATTTATTTAAATAGACAATGAGCTCTTAGTTGTTATAGGTTTGGATAAATGTGGATTGGTAAATGGGTTACTGCTTTTAACAAAGAGATCCTTTCGTTACTTGCAGTTCCATAATTGTAATCCTTCTAATATATCACATTGAGCTATGAAGGACTGTCTTATGTAACACCTCCTACACATTGATTTACACACGTGATTTATTTCCAAGCACTCCGAGGCAGCATTATATAATGTACTTTATAAAAATCTACATTAGATCACGATTACAACTGCGTTTTCATATTTACCTCAATCTAAAAGGGCCTAACTGGGTTGCTTGCACTGTTATAGTTTTGCATATCAAAGTTAGTCTTCACTTAATTGCTAGCTTCAGCCAAAACATCTCTAATTATCAGACTAAAACAAATTAACGTCCACAAAAATACATTCCACGTTAAATAAACTGGTTATTAAGACCCGTTTCACTATATGGTCTTCAATGAGTGCATTTACTTTATTGAAAAAAGCACGATTTAGAAAATTACATGTAGACCTATGTATCTTTTTTAATAAACTCTTAAGCCATAGCTTATCCAATCGCCATTGACCCCTATATTCAGGGAACAGACTGTAATACAGTTCAAATCATAATTTGGACGCGGTTATTAAAACCACTTGCCTTCTCAGACTCAGAAAGAGATAGCCCATGACACTGGAGAGACTAGCAGTCTTAGCACTATGTGGCCCCATAAGAACCTTCCCCAGTACTGAATGACCTTCCGTCACTTATTCCTCATTCTTTCCTCACCTCTAAAGGGCGACGTCCGAGAACAGGACAGCACGCTGAGATCCATATGGACACGTGCCTACGGTGGAAAACCTTGCCCCTGACAGATTCCAAGGAGCCAATAGACGTGAAAGTCCTCTCGAGCACAGGAACTCTGCAACCACACCGCTGCCATATCCAAGCCATCTTCAGCCTGCACAGAACAGTGGACATGGAAATAGAAGAAGAACACACCAGTCTGGTGGCCTAACAAACCTTGTTATTATTGCATTCGCCATCTTAGAAGGTCTGATTATCACTGCCTTTCGATGAATAAATGTGTTGATCTTTAGTCATTCAAATAAAACATACGTATTGTTATCCGTTTTCAGAAAGGTACATAACTATAGTTGTAACCTTTAAAATATCTAGTTAGACTGTCTTTCTGATACTAAAGAGAATAATATTAAGAAACACAGAACAAAGTAGATCGCAAACATACAGCGATAGTGCATTTCCCTCGCAGATTCACATTTTAGAATATGGCAGTATAGCGTTCCAAAGGTATACGAAGTAAAACATCGCTTTAACTGTAATCAGCATAAAATATTTTTTAATTTGGGTTAGCCCTTCTTTTGTTTTAGTTGTAGTTCCCTTTCTTGCAGTTCAGAGCGGAATATCGTAACCCGGAGTTAGAAACTACCCGCTCCGGATGCATTTTTACGAATATTTGTTTGGGTGTGTGTGGTTCGTGGCAGAGATCCGGAAGAAGACTACATACTATTCGAAGGGTCCTTAGTTTGTGTTGTTAATTCACACGTTGTTGGTACTTAGGTGTGCCCGATGAACGAAAACTAAGAATAGTCAAAGTATGGATCGTAGGGGCACGGAGCAATACATCCGTTTTGTGATGAATTACAACGGTTAATGCATTTTGAAATTGACAACCCTTAGGGGTTTCCCCCATCTCCCAACCTTCTCTCCCTTTTCAAAGTTGAGATTTATTCAACTGCAAAACGATTGAAAACGGCGTTTAGGCATTTAGTGTCCTATGTTGTGATCCGGGGAAGAGGTAGACCGCTACACTAGACTTCTTGCCTGAAAGAAATGAAAACGGCATCATGTACAGTCGGAATATTACTAAAATCTATAGTTTGAAAGTACATTTTATCTTAAACTTGTTGTGCTTTTTTATAGCTGTTTATATCGTGTAATGAAGGTTTAAATAATGACTTACATATTCACAGTGCTTTCTGTCACAAGCTCGGGGACCTCCGAGCAGTAAACATACCCAAGTCACTATATTCCATTGCACCAACTAGAATTCAATTCTATTGCTCTTTGATTACAGACACAGAAATAGAGGTTTCTTAAAGTTCGAAAGTGCACATCCCACTGACTACCATAACTTGGATTTAATTTCCATTTAAGGTGTGTGAGATATTATATGTAGTTACCTGAAGGTGAATGATCGAAAACGTTATAGAATATTTAGTTTTTATAGCCACGCCCCAAGCTCAATCACCCCACCCCCATTGTGCGCTGCATCACAGGACCCAAACTTTTTAATGCACTTCAACCACTGTTTCAGGCTAGCAGGTTATTTTTGCATTATTTTTGTCTCACTGTTTCTGACTCGTTGATTGCAGTTTCCGTCCCCTGTACCATTATATTCATAATAATCAACAGTCTTATTTTACCATACTAAGATGGGCCTTAACGCCAAAGTTCAGTGCTTGTATGGGCTTCGACATATATCTTCTTCATCCCTTTCCAGTTATATTGGCTCCTCTTAGCACTTCTAGCATAAGCGCGCTGATGACTGATCACGTCATTGGCTTTGGATTGCACAGCAAGACTGTTATATTTCTTACATTTAAAAATAACATTACGTACAATGGTTAATCTTTCAGCTCCTTTGCTTTTGTGTTCGGTATTTCTGATTACCATATGCAAGTGCAGCCAGTCCGACCCTTTGCTTGATCCTGTGAATTTTAGTTTTAAGCACTTCTATACCAATTCCAACAGTGCCACTGATATCTGCAAAAGGACACTGGACAGCACTTCCTTGCAACTGTGGAATCTGTCTTCCGAAAAACTGTCAGGTATATATATATTTATATCGCAGATTATTGTTAGTAAAATAGCCTTGTTGGAGTTTGATGGTTTGCCTTGAAACAATGTGTTACTTAAGGTTACAATTAAATATTAGTAAGTGGACAGTCACAGCAACAGTGTGTACTACTTCAAAGGATACCAAGTGTATTATTCAGTGTATGAACTGTGGTGGAGTTTGTGAAAAGTGCTTTCTGTGTCAAGGACTTGCACAAAAACATTCAGAGTAGATAGGGTAAAGTAAATATTATGAATTAAAGACCAAAAGCTATGTAACCTTTCTGACAATCTGAAAGATAGAGTGGGGTGTCCTGCCCTGAATAAGGTTGATAAGTATGTTCAATACAAGATTTGTATTCTTTGCTAATATGAATCATTTCAGCTGTGATGACATGACCATGTAAAAGAGCCCTGTGGTGAGTACAGAAGATAATTTCAACTAATCCATATTTCTAGTAACCAGATTCAATGTGGCTTCCCCCATGTTCAGGAGCCCTGATGGGTCATCCACTGGACATCTGCACCAGAAGTGTTGGTATCTATGCCTAATATAGACAATGCATCTCCTCTGCAAAACAAATAACTCCTATAAGCTAGTCCATCATAGTAGTAGGTCTTTGGAGGGTTTGATGATAGGGCAAGAAGACAAGTGTTCATAACTTGTAAAAGGGGTTAATAGACGGGTCTGGTCTGTGTTGAAGTTGTCAGAATGGTGATGGTGTGGCTTGAGCAGGTTGAGTTTAGAGCCACCTTTCAAACTGCACTCAGCAGGCAACTTCCCAGTTTTAATTCATGGGTCATTTAGTCTCTTTTCAAAGGCCATCTTTAGTTGGTTTAGCTACCTCCAAGGCCTTTGTTAGTAGGTCGATACAATGTTCAATGATAAATTATGTCTAAGGTCATAATAGTGTGCCCTTGCAGTGATGAGGAATCTAGATATGTGAACAAACTTTATAATATCTCTCCTGTTGAAGGCTGGCCCATTTTCCAACCCGGCTCTTTAGGGTACCCCAAATGCTGAGAAAATCTAATTGGAAGCAAGAGAGACCACCTTGACCAGAATAGCCATGACCTTTGGAAAGCAAAAAAACTTCTCCCTAAGAGCATGGAGGGTTAGCCATTTGTATTGAAACAAAAAAAAATCAATAGCTGCATCGTCTCACTAATAATATGGTAGTTTAGACATCAACATCTCAGACTGACTGTCTTTTACTATTCTCTTAATTACATGAATGGCACCAAGCATGATCTCCACTATTTCGAGGAAAAGGAATCGTAACGTTTGCTTTAGAAGTGTTTTGGTAGTTACAAGAGTCTTGTGAGCTAGTTCAGTTGCCTCCTTTTTTATTGCAAAGGAAATGAATGAGTGAGTGCTTCGAAGTATGAGACCTTTCAAATGCAAAGGAGCTCAGTTATAATATGTCACAACACCTGTAGTTCGTTAAGGCTGCAGAAGCCATGTGCCTCATTGGCTTCCTCAAAGTCTCTCCATTGAGTTTCGATTAGGTCTTTGGCTGCTTACAGAGTGAAGACTTTGTCCAGTGCTAGTTTGTAGATTTGACTTTTGTCTTATCTTGTATTCTTCCTGTGTTGGAAGGTTTTAGATAATGGAAAGTAGCATAAAATGTACCAGGATTAGTAGCCTTTCCTGGCCTTGAATACAGCTCGAAAATGTGTATGTGTCTAAGTCATACAAAATTGAAAAATTATCTTGAAGTTATGAAACTCGTTGTTCAATGCTGTCAGCTTTTGCATTCAAGGGTTTACAAAAATCTATGCTTCCACTTACAGGGAGTAAGGAGACGTCCTTAATAGCTTTTCATTATTTAAACCACATACCAAAGGCATTCAATTTTATTTTATTTAGTGATGCCTACAATTGAGAATTCCCTTTCTCTTTCAAGAGAGGTTCTCTTATTTTAGGATGCTGAAATCTCACCTACAATTATTTGGCTTGCTTCATCCTCAAGTCCGCTTCTGCTCAAGGTCACTTTGCCCTGAGTGACCTCCTTTATCTTGTGTTAGAACAACTATAGAAATGAGAAATGATACACTCTGAGGATTCCGATTACAATTTTGTAGTAGAAGAAGGCGAATTTCTTTTATTGTTTGCTATCTCCCTATCAGATGGTTTAATAAACTTGTGGAAGACCAATAGTGGTCAATTCAATTCATTCAATTCATATAGCTTTATTCGGTACATATAAAAATGACCATAAAAGCACATACAATATACACAAAGGATCAGTATTGCAGAGGTGTACAAAGTAAACATGAGGATTAAAACATCATGCTTTCCTGGCATTAATTGATTTATATAAAAAAGTAGCAGTAAAACAGCAAACATCGGAAAATTGCATGTTAAAAATCAATTTCATTGCATCATTTACAGAACGAACTCCGTATTTAATAAACATAGGTTTTAGATAAACAATACGTGAGTTCATGTAAAGATTGCATATCAAGAGAAAGTGCAATGTGCTCTGCCTAGATAGGCCATCACATGGGCAGGGTCCGGCCGGATGTTTTATAAGGTGAGGGAAAGCCACCAGATGATGTACCAGCCCGAACCTAAGCCTGGTGAGTACAAATCTATGTGAAGGACGAGTCACCTGGGTTAGATATAATTGATAACCTTCATTAACAGTGTATTTGTTATAGAACAAGGTAGAAAACAATAAGCCATTGCTAATTGCCCGCCTCTTGGCTATATACAATAAAAATATTGACTTCAGCTCGCTTTTGGGTATTGCAGCATGCGGGTCAGCCTATATATTTATATCAAAGATGTCCTGGAAACTATAAACAATGTATTTTAACCAGGGAATCTTATGATAGTTGTCCAATATGAGACAGTCCTCTATTACAGATCTATTAAAGGCTGTCTCCTCCTTTTGCCAGATGGATCGCCAAATCATCAGGGGCTTTAGGGATATCAAATCTGACAAATAATTGATCCCCAGTTCTCTATGTATTAACTCAGTTAGGGCAGAGGTAGGTAAACATAATAGCTTTTTGAGGAAAGCATTTTCCTCGGTTTGCAGGCAGCTATCAGGGTAATATCCCCATACCCCGCCCCCGTATAAGGCGATTGACACACATCTGGATTGGTAGATCTGCATCATATCCCTTGTGCGTCTGTCACCGATCTTTGCCGCACATCTAAAAACCCCGTGAGCACTTTTAGCCATCTTAGCGCGGGCGTTGATAAATTCATGGGACCATGAGCTGTCTTTAGCAAAGGTAATTCCTAGGTAGCAGAATTTATCTACATGTAGCACTCTCTGACCATCTGTAAAAAAGCCATGTGGCCTCTTTCGGCTTACCCCACAGGTCATGGTGTGTTTTTTTTTTCTTATTGATAAGCAATTTCCTGTCTTTGATAAAAACAGAAAATATATGGATCAATCGTTGAAGGCCGATAGGGGTCCTAGACAGTAGCACGGCATCGTCCGCATATAACAATACCGGCACTTCGATCCCTTTTACCTGGGGGGCATCAGCGTTTATGGTTTTTAAAACGACAACTATTTAATTAATAAACAGGGTAAAAAGCAGGGGGGCAAGGACACAGCCTTGTCTAATGCTCCTCTTGACACTAAATTTGGGGGTACACTCTCTTACGCCATAGCGCACGCTGGTTTGCAGTTATTCATTGAGCCGGGCTAAGAAGAAAATTATACCCTCGGGGGCCCCAAGCTCTAGCAGGGTTGTCCATAAGATGGAATGATCCACCAGATCGAAAGCACTACTTAGGTCTGCGAAGCAGAGATAAAGAGAACCCTGTTTGGCATGGGTATATTTCCCGATTAACAGGTCTAAATTAAGGCACTGGTCGAGAGTACCGCGGCCTTTCCAGAAGCCATATTGGGTACTAGCCAGAATCCCTTTAGCCTCCGCCCATTCTTCCAGCAATACTCTACTCATGATTTTGAATGAGGAGTCTAACAGAGAGATAGGGCGGTAGTTTTTAACATCCGACCTATCACCCTTCTTGTGGATCGAGATTACAATAGATTCTCCCCACGTCGAGGGGCCCCGCTACTCACAGCTGCATTATATATGATTGTTAATATAGGACTTCACAGCGCCGGGGCGGCTTTGTAGACATCTATAGGGACCCCATCCGGCCCCTGGGCCTCCCCCCCCTTACTGGCACTAATGCCTAGTTCTACCTCCGCTACAGTAATATCCAAGGGCACAATCGGCCAGGAACTACAGTTCATTCCATAGGGATAATCAGATTTAAATATAGCGGAGAAATAAGATACCCAGGCCTCACTGATAACATTAGAAGTAAGCTCAGGGATAGAGTCATCTTTAAGGAAAGGGGAGTTAACCGTAGCCCAAAAAAGGGCACAATTGGACAATTCCACAGCCTGAGTCAATGTTTCCCAGGCCTGCTGTCGCAGCTCTCTTTTCCTACGCTTGAGAGCAAGTTTATAATCTAATCTCAGCTGGATGATCAATTTCTGGTCCCTTGGCCTTGTCGTTAATGCCTGCTTTATCTCAGTCAGGAGTGCCGTACAGGTATGGTCAAACCAACCCTGGCTATGGTTGGTTTTCGCTTTACCAGGCCTAGTAAATATTGCGTCTATAAATTTATTAATGCCACTAAAATTATCTAAAACCCGGTCTGAGTCATTATCATGGTTTAGGATATCTTTAATTTCCCCTAAACTCCCTTTAACGATAATACTTAGAAATTCCTCAGATTTTTCACCTTTGCATCTCAGTCTCACACCACTCGGCCTATGTGGTTCAATATTCTCCACTGTTCTCACAGGGAGGACTGGCCTGCCTACCCAGATAGTAGTTTCAAGGATGATACAATTATGGTCACTCAAAGAGGTTACTTCAATCCTAGGGGCCATACAATAAGAGACGATATTGGATGATACAATAACATGGTCAATAATAGAATTAGTGTTCCTACCCGTGTACGTGGGGACAATATGGCCATGTTCATCATTTAAATATTGTAGAATTTCCAGGTCATGGTCCGCCATGAGTTTATTGAGTGACTCGCCATAAATATTATGGCGAAAATGCAAGTCGTCCATTCCTGTGTTACTTTTAACCCCACAAACCTTTTGAGTAGACATTGCACAAATCGGGATATTAAAATCACCCACCCAAATGAAATCAAAAATAAAATTTGCCTTTGCGGTCAAGTTCTCTATGGTGACAGCTAAATCCTTCACAACTTGATGTCTCGTATTATCAAACATATTATTATAAAAGTACATTGCGGCCATGCTTCTCATGCAGCCAAAGGATCTGTACATGGGTCCCAACACTCAAATACCTCTCCACAGTCAGAGGTTGGTTAATGGAGACCAATATCAAAAGACCACCTTTGGCTCTTCCAGATTTAGAACCCTGCGCTAATAAGTTATATGAGACAAAACTATCATAGCTTACTAGGTCCGAACACCATATTTCTTGGAAACAAATGCTATCATGTGAGTTGATAAAATTCATCCAGCCCAGTGTATCCCCTTTAGAGTTCAGCCCGGCGATATTCGAACTAACAATGGACATCCCTTTGTTGCCACGGGTACTAATCTTTGCTTGAGTGGGATCTTCTAATAGTGGTCTAATTTTAAGCAGTCAACGTTTTTCTGGTCTCCATCTAAACAGAGGTCTGGGGCATTCATCAGGCACAAAAGTTGACCCCTACCGTTGTCAATATTACAATCCTTGTCACTAGCTACATACCAATTCGAATGTTAGTTATGGTCTTTTAACCTGTTAAAAGAAAGACATAAATGTAGACATTCCTCAAATTAAAAAGTTTTGTACAGCATTGGTTCCCAAACTGTGGTCTGGGGACCCCTGGGGGTCCGCAAAGCCTCCTCAGTGAGTCCACGAATACTTAGAAAATTTAATATTATAAACAGATTAATAAAGTGTATATAAAGAAGCTAAATGTACAATTGACATTTTTTAAATCTACGGACGGTAAATATGAAGAAATTTGAGGCTAAAAATTAAATTTGTATATACAGATTGATTCATGGTAGCAATGCAGGTGCATCAAACAGAAAATAGTATGGCCCATGAGTGTCCTCAATTGAATTTAGAATAGCCCCAGCCTTTCTATTAAAATGTAATTTTGACTTTTTTTAATATATATATATATATATGGCACTGTGCCATTTATTCAAAACAAAGAGAGATTAGTATAATTACTGATCACTATAGGGTTAATGAGAGTGGGCCATGTTCATCCAGCGCCACCCCTCTTTTTTGAGCTCAATAAGTACCCTCATCACTTTCAAGCAATGTATCATGTGATCAAGCCTCTGGCTAGAGGCGAAACGCGTCATGCGGGCTTGCTGGGTGTTATTCTACTTTACGGAATAAAACACTGATTATGCACCAGAAATGGGTCTGACTTATTCGTTTTCAACAGTCCAAGCAGAGTGACTGGGGATATATATATATATATATATATATATATATGTATGTATGTATGTATGTATATATATATATATATATATATATATGTATATATATATCCAAGCTCCAGAACACCAAATGCGTGAGTCACTCTCAAGGCGGGTGCTGAATAACGCGATGGTGTTCGCGTAATACATACAGGCTCCAGTTTCCCAAAAATACCCAGCCGGGTTTACAGGAAAGAATCAGCACTCACACGGGCAACAGCAGCGATATTAAGCAGAACGGTTTATTCACAAAAAGCAGACGCGTTTCGGGAATGAAATCCCTTCGTCAGTGTTACCATCAGAGCGCCATACATTACACCCTTATCTATGTTCATACTTTACATCAACACAAACGATGGACCAATGCATTCAGGTCTGTACAGCGCGCCATCTTGAAACGCTTGCATTCTATACATTTTGTCAGCGTGGGATACTAAAAATACACCATCTTTAAATTGTATTTGAAACATCCATAAGGACGTCATGCGTTTATACAATAAGCAATCTCGCCGTGTATCGGCAGGAGTTATGATGGACAAATAAGTCCAAAAACACACATAAGCCTGAGAAACAAGGCATTTAAAAGAAATGCACAATTAATGCGAAAATCGCCATGTTAAACAAAATGCTTTTCTAAGCAAAAATCTTGCCGTGGATCGGCAATTGCAACCCAATATCAGGTTGCTAGATTCTAAGGCCAATGAAAAAACAAATCACAAATCCCACACTGACATTAAAATTTTGTTTCAATATATACATCTTGAGAATTACACCCAGTCAGTTCATCAAAGTTGTCACAGTTAATTTTTCACAGTTACTCACATACCATGATCTTAGCCCAAGTGAGAAGCTAGTTCTTCCCCCATATTCAGTCCCTTTGGTGCCCTGCTCTCAAGATCTATAATAAATCTCGATTCTAATCTTCTTAGAACCTGTAGTCGATTGCCTCCTCTCGGATTTTCAGCTACTTGGTCTATGCAGAAATATCTCAAAAGATTCCTGTCACTCTTATGCTTGATGGCAAAATGCCGTGCTACTGGATAGCTGAAATCTTTATTAGCAATCGCCCGCATATGTTCTAATATTCGGAGTTTAACAGGATTGATGGTACTCCCCACATACCTCAACGGACAAGGGCAGACCAAACAGTAAACTGCGTGGTCTGTGTGACAAGACATAAATTTTGTGATTTTCTTGCCACCTTTGCAACCTGGCACATCATAAACTAAAGTTCTTTTGCTTGCCGAGCAGGCTTTACATTTTCCACACGGGAAAAAACCTTTTGCATCTTTCAGGGTTCCTAACTGTTTTTTCTCAGGTGGTAAATAGCTATGGACCATATCATCTCGCACCGATCTTGCCCTTCTAAAGGTAATAGAAGGCACAACAGGAATATCTGGACCTACAATTGGGTCCGATTTAAGGATGTGCCAATGTTTAGACAAGATAGATCTTAATCTAAATGAATCCGCAGCAAACGGTGTGATCATGCGGAATTGAACCTCTTTAGAAGGGGTAGTTCTTTTCTTTTCAAACAATGTGCTGCGCGGTATCTTTTTGACTTTATTCAGAGTTTCTTGAAGTAGGTTAGAGTTGTATCCTCTGTTGCGGAACCTCTCTATGCTATCTATGGCAGCTTGTTCAAAGTCTTCATTGTGAGTGCAATTACGTTTTAATCGTAAAAATTCCCCGTAGGGGATATTGGTGATAAGTTTACGGGAATGGCTGCTTGAAGCGTGTAAAACGCTATTGCCAGCAGTCGGTTTACGATAAAGTTGAGTGCTGATCTGCCCATTTCTCACACTCACTTGTAAATCCAGGTAACTAACCTTTTCTTTGTTAATTTCCCCTGTGAATTTGAGGTTGCACTCATTATCGTTTAGCACTACAATATACTCATTAGCCTCTTCTATAGACCCATTCCACACTAGGAACAGGTCGTCAATGTACCTGCTCCAAGCCACTATCTTGCTGTTCCAAGCGGCATTACCAGGGGCCCAGGCTACCTGCTCCTCCCACCAGCCTACGAATAAATTAGCATAGCTGGGGGCGAAGCAGGAGCCCATCGCCGTCCCAGAACACTGTCGATATATAATATCCTGAAAGAGAAAGATGTTATTATAGAGACAGAATCTTATGAGTTCCAACAACATCTTGTTGTGCAAAGCAAATCTCAGTTCTCTTTTGTTCAGGAAAAATTCCACAGCGGTCAATCCTTGTTCATGGTCTATACAAGTATACAGACTTGTTATGTCCAACGTAATCAGTATATATGAAGGTTGCCAAGCAATAGACTCTACTTTCTCAATGAAATCCGTGGAGTCTCTTATATACGATTTCAGAGACAGTACAAAGCCAAAAAGGAAATGGTCTAGGAATTTAGAAAGGTTCTCAGTGAGACCTCCTATGGAGGAAATGATGGGTCTTCCAGGGGGATTGTGGATGCTCTTATGAACCTTGGGCAGATGGTAGAAACAAGGTAAAATTGGGTTCATGGTTTTCAGAAAAAGATATTCGTCGAGTTCGATCATCTGTCGGTCATGCCACTTTTTAAGCAATTGATATAGTTCTTCAATGCTTGTCAGATAATCCTTCTTGGTAATGACATTGTAGCATGTTTGATCCTCAAGTTGTCGTTTTGCTTCTGCAACATATTGTAATCTAGACATAATGACTATGTTGCCTCCTTTATCGGAGGGTTTGCAAACAATCTTTTTGTCCTCCATCAGGCACCTCACCGCCTGCTGTTGTTCCTTGGTAATGTTATGGTGTTTCCTTTGAGGTTTAGATTCTGTCCTCATAATGGCCAGATCCCTGGCAACCACCTCTGCGAAGATGTCAATTGCATCCGGTGCAGTTTGGGGGACGAATCTTGAGGCAAGTTTGAAAGTACTCTTCGGTGCTTCTTGCTCTACACTAACATTGTCCAATCTTTGAGTTAAAGTGTTATCTATTGCGTTTGTCTCCATGTCACCATCCTGTCTAAGATTTTGCAAAACTTCACAAGCTGTAAGGTCATTTACCGTTAAGAGATCGGTATCTTTCTTGTTTCTCAAAAATTTTGATTCCTTCATAGTTGGCTTAGTCTTAAAAAACTTATGCAATTTGACTTTCCGAGTAAATTTATATAGATCTATACGTGTCTGTGTATATTCCATATTCTTATTCGGACAAAAAGTGAGTCCAAGTTTTAAAACAGACTCTTCTGTTGGTGTTAATGATCTTTCGGACAAATTCACAATGGTGAGTTGGTCTGGGGTGTTCACCATCTGCCTCTCCTTTGGCTCCTGGTTACTCGTGCGGTTGCTTTTGCTTGCCCTCTGCCTTTTGCCTTTCCATCCGCCGCGTCTTGTTTGTCTGCGCCTTCTGGGGGCTTGTTCTTGCCGCCCCGGAGCCAGCTCTCTTGTATAACTTTGAACTCCTGTTGAAAAGGGGTTTTGGTTGTCATTGTCGCAGACATTGCAGTATGGCCAGACGTTTCGTCTCCAGAGCTTTCACTCGCATTGACATCAGAGTCCGAAGTCTCAACTCTTGTTTCCATTGCCGTACTCGGCATTTGATTTTTTCTGGCCACTTCTTTGCGCGGTTGATCATACTTTTTGTGAAAGGTCAAGACCCTCCCCATTGCATAGTCCCGCTCATCCCGGTCAAATTTTTCTTGTTTCCTAAGTTTGATTTTGGTTTCATATTTCTGAAGTCTCTTTTTCATATTAGCCCTAAGTTGTTCCTGTTCCTCTTTGTTGGCATTTTTTGTGATCAATTCTTCCAACTCTTCGATCTTTTTGACGACTTTATCACGGTCGCTCCACGCAAATTGGATCAGGATCTCCAACATACCTTTGCAGGAGTTGGCTATATGTGACGCCCATGTTTCCAATAATTGGGGGTCTGGGTTCTCATACGCGGGTACTGTAAAGATCCGAAGACCTCGAGGCACCCTCTGTACCTCTATGTACCCCTGTAATGATGTTCCCTCCCACCATTTGCGCAGTTCCCGTTCGTACAATTTCTCAAGTTTTTGGAACTGTGTAGATAGGGTGTTGGATACAGCCACATTCGTCACTGGTGGTGGTTTCGAAATGTCTGGGTTTTTGTTCTTGAAGATGTCTCCAGCCGCATCGCGGCGCTCTGACATGTTGAACATGTTTCCTTGTTGCCACAAATCTTTGGTATCCCGGTCCCGGGAACCAAAAACTGAATCCGTGTGCTTGCTGCTGTGCGCCCCTTCACCTAACCGTCAATGATGCACATAGAGAGTAACACGGAAAAAGTGCTTAAGACGAGCCGGCTTACCGTGTTTAAAGTCCGCCCGCTCTTGCACTATCCGTTCACAGCTCCGGACGTTTCACTCTTCGAAAGATAAGGACGTAAAATTCTCCTTCTTCACAGGCGTCCGTCGACGGTGGTGCACTCACTCCAAATTAAATCCAAGCTCCAGAACACCAAATGCGTGAGTCACTCTCAAGGTGGGTGCTGAATAACGCGATGGTGTTCGCGTAATACATACAGGCTCCAGTTTCCCAAAAATACCCAGCCGGGTTTACAGGAAAGAATCAGCACTCACACGGGCAACAGCAGCGATATTAAGCAGAACGGTTTATTCACAAAAAGCAGACGCGTTTCGGGAATGAAATCCCTTCGTCAGTGTTACCATCAGAGCGCCATACATTACACCCTTATCTATGTTCATACTTTACATCAACACAAACGATGGACCAATGCATTCAGGTCTGTACAGCGCGCCATCTTGAAACGCTTGCATTCTATACATTTTGTCAGCGTGGGATACTAAAAATACACCATCTTTAAATTGTATTCCCGAAACGCGTCTGCTTTTTGTGAATAAACCGTTCTGCTTAATATCGCTGCTCGGCAAGCAAAAGAACTTTAGTTTATGATGTGCCAGGTTGCAAAGGTGGCAAGAAAATCACAAAATTTATGTCTTGTCACACAGACCACGCAGTTTACTGTTTGGTCTGCCCTTGTCCGTTGAGGTATGTGGGGAGTACCATCAATCCTGTTAAACTCCGAATATTAGAACATATGCGGGCGATTGCTAATAAAGATTTCAGCTATCCAGTAGCACGGCATTTTGCCATCAAGCATAAGAGTGACAGGAATCTTTTGAGATATTTCTGCATAGACCAAGTAGCTGAAAATCCGAGAGGAGGCAATCGACTGCATCAGCGGAGCAGGACTGTTCAGCAAGGAATTTGAACGGGGACGAACTTTGCCTGTGCTCCTCTGATTTTAAAGATTGGATTGAAAAGACTGCCTGCAGCCCACTTGGGTCCTATTATTACGAACTATCAGCCCCAGAATGCAGCAATGATGTATAACTCACCTGAGTAGCATTGTGTCATCAAAATAAAAGAGGGACAAACGCTGATGTTCACGTAGCTGGCAGTCATTTCAATTACAGAAAGCCTTTGAGAAAGGGAGTTTTCCTGAAACGCGCCAGGCTCTGCTGATGCTGGGAACATGGGTTTCTTCCCCAAACTGGAGTTTGCTCACAGAGAGTGCATCCTGCATATGGGCAACTGTGAAACTTTATATATATATATATATATATATATATATATATATATATATATATATATATATATATATATATATATATATATATTTGCGAATTAAATAAAATGTGTCATAATTTGTCTATTTGTTTGATTAATGCTTTTTTCTGTATTTTTGTATATTGAGTATCAAATTATCTATAATGCTTAGGCTGGGGTCCCCGGCTTCCAGTAATGACTTGTAGAGGTCCCCGGATTCCAATAATGATTCAGTGGGGGTTCCAGTAATGATTAAGTAAGATACCCACAAGTCAAAAGATTGGGAACCACTGTTCCACAGTAAGAAACAAATTCAGTCCATCATTAACAAGCACTGGAAAATATTAGACTGCTACTAATGCAAACTAGAAACCTATTTTTTCATAAAGGGAGGTAAAAATATTAGAGGTTGAGTGATCATAGCAGACCAAAAATAAGCCAAGCATTTGTAGGTAAAACAAGATAACTACATCCTTTGCCATGGGTCTAAGCACTGTGAAGGAACAATGGAAACACAACAAGCAGTAATATAAACGTCATTAAGCTGTTATTTTTCCAAACAACAATGAGATATAAAGGGATGACAAGATCACACTCCATACCCGTGCAAAATTATTTACAAACTGATGATTATTTGTCAGAAATGAAACCCAAAGCAGACAATGTATTCTGTTCTGGACAGTAAGTTAGGGAATCATCCCACAGAAAGATCAGACTGACATAACACAGTTGCAGTTTGAGAAATAACAGCCCTGGATTTTTAAATTGTCAAATCTAAATGGATTGAATGGTGATGTTGAATGGGCTTGATTCTAAAAATCTACACACGTTTGATAGTCACAACTGTAAACTTCTTAGATTAAGCAAACAAATAAAAATATTTAGCTGAGCATACCATCCAAGTTTTCCTATTCGGCTTTGGAATAGGCACTCTTAGGGGCTCATTAATCTTTAGTTGGTATGTGCTAAGGATGAACACGAATAAGAATCATTCTAAGCAAAAAGGATGCTCCAAATCTAAGGGGCTTGCATCTGTGACCACAGCAGCATGTAGAGCAAGGTTAAAGTATACAATTTTGTCAGCTTTGGCATTGCTTGATTTGATGTCCTCAAAGGTCTCTTGACAATGTCTGAACCAGCAATCGGGCTCACCTTGTTTTGTGAGATTTCCCATGGGGGAGGGGCAGAAGGAAGCACCGTCCTTGATACATAGAACACAATAGGTGGCCATCCTTAAGAATGACTGGTGTGTATTAATGAGGTCGTGAGCTCATTTGTGATGAATTGGGGGAAGCACAGCAGCAAAGCACCTTCTGATGGGAGTTTTTCATTCCGTATGAGGCTACTATCATTCATTTTCCTGATATCCCTACGCACCCGTCTAGAGCATCAAATGTCATGGAAATCCCAGGTCTCATTGTGGTCATAAGAAATGCTTTGCATGCCCATCATGCTAGACCATGGGTATGGCTCATGATGAGAAGAGAAGCAAAAGAAAAGCCTTTTGCAGCTCCACCTATGCATACTTGAGGCGGGTCCATCCCAAAGACTCCCATTGCAATGCAGCTGTAACTCTCCTCCACCAACCAAGGGATTGACTGAATGAAGAGCAGAGAAGCACCATCCTAGAACATTTCATGTTCGGAACAGTCAACTAGGACCTGGAATCCTATCTCCTTCATATTATATTATATTATATTATATATTTCAGTGAAACTCTTTCACGCTTTCTGATTCAAATATGCTTTCCACTCTACCAAGTTCTTTTAGACCTAATTGGAGCTCGATCACCCTTTGTAGGGGGCATTTGTTCTCTGTTTGAAGCCATTTCAAAGTAATCACAGGACTCCGCTTGAGAGCATGAGTGTTGAGCTGAAATATATGGCCAATATCCTGGATAGGTAGGAAGATCTTCGGTGTTTTGGAGACCTGGGTTTATCCCCCCACCTCCTGCCTCTAAGTGAATCTATTGAACAGCCCAAGACTGAAGGTTCAACCGGACTTACCAAAAATGCTTAGTTAGAGACTATTACAAGGCAGCCCAATTTTGTATCCAGTGAGAGTGTTCTTGGATAAAAGCGGGCAAGCTCTGGGACCAAAAAGGACCAGGTAGTCGTGAGCAAGTCACTGAAATGTAATTTGTCTTCCAAGAAGATTCAGGCCACAACGTAACCCAGATGTTAAGTACCCTTCTTTGTGGGGCTCATTGGCCATACTGAGGGGCTTGACAACCTTTGCTTATCCATAGACAATTACATTTTGACACAATTGTTTCTCTAGCTTGAGAGGGGATGGTGTTTCCTAAATTGAGATAGGTGGACTGCTAGCAACAGGATCATTTTTGACATTTATTGTGGTACACGGGTAAGGTCTTTTGAGGATTGAAAGAAATGATTTAATTGACAGAAGAGGTAAGATTTCGCTACCAACAGTTGCGTCGTTGGTGTGACCCACTTGAAATATAAACATGCTGCACAAAAACTGCCCCCACCCTTGAAAGTAGACACAACCTTCACTTCTCTGAGGATGCTAGACTCATCTCTCTTGTTGGAGGAGAAGTAGAAATACATGGAAAGATAGGGCATTCCTTTGACGCAGGCTGTGAGATGTCCAGGGATATCTGTGAGTTTTTGTGGAGAAATATACCAAAACACATCATAACGACACACACAGATGATTCTCACTTACTAAAATCAAAGGATGGGTTTTAATGCTTGACAAACTCAGAACATTTTTCCTGGGCAAGGCAGACAAATGTTCGAGGACACAGCTTCAAATTGGTTGGACCTGCCTCAGAATACATATTTACTGGAGAAATGTATTAACATTAATTAAAGAAATGCAAGCTTTCTGTGCCTAATGACTGTTATGATTCAGTGTTTCTACACCTTAGACCACATTGGTGGAGTGACATTAACTTCAGGACATGGAAGATAATTATTAAGTTGTTACTGGTTGTGTTGGGATCTGTAACTGCAGTTATTCTACCAAATCATTTGAATCCCATTATATGTGAATGGTGAAAGCAAAAATGTTAAAATGTGAAGAAATGTCAAGCACCCTTCTTTTTGTGAATCCTGTCTTGAATACGTGGCACAAGGTGTATTTCTTGCTGAAAGGCTTGATTCCTGCATTGATTCCTGCATATCTGTAAATATGCTAATTTGTCCTCCCAACTCTTTTGTTCTTACACACTGGGAGACCCAAAAGGCAGTTCCTTGCACAGGTTCAGCCATGTTCTATTTCAGGAGGCTGTTGATCTGTGCTTCAATTTGCTTCTGAATATTGAACGGGATGCCTCAAAAGCATTGGACCACAGGTCATATAGAAACATCAGTATGAGATTTTAGGACTGTGTGGCCAGACACCTATAGCGTGAGACACGCACATGATTGGCTTTGTTGCCGACTGCCTAATTATCGCAAATTCTCAGATATAATGGTGAAATGTCACACTTAAAACCATCATCGGTATTGCAACTTCCTACAGAAGACAGGTGGCAACTGCAGGGTCGGAGACCAAGGAATCGTGGAGGGAAGAGTGGCTGTGCCTGCAATGTGCCAGCCTTAGGGGATCACCAAGCCTGATCTGTAGAAGATGAGTCCGGATGGCCCTGGTGGTCGCTGCATTGTCACAACAGTGTGTTCCCCTGACAGTGGTGCACCGGTCTGGGGCAATTTTACACCCCCATATACACACACACACTTAGCTGGTTCAACCAGGTAGGTGGCCCAATACACATGCATCAAAAAAGTAAAGATCAATCCAAAGATGGAGGATTGCTGCTTTTGGATGCAACGGGGTGGCTTAGGCTGCAGGGCAATGTGCTTGGCGGCTGTTCATGCTGGAGGCACCAGTGGCCTTTAACAGGTTCCTAAAGCCACGACAAGCCTAGGTTTGCAGTTGACAGGCAATGTTATGGGCATACACGGTGTGCTGACAATTTAGATTTGGTTGTCGAAGTTGGCCCGCCAAGCTGAGGTGCTGGGGAGCTTTGGTGCCCCAAAGATGCAGGAGCAGTGTGGGTAAAAAAGGGCCTGTCTGACACCTCTCAAGAGAACACAGCGATAGCAAAATTTGCCCTCATTGCAAACAGTGAAGCATATTTTACCTACATAGAACAGATTTCATTGATGATTGTTTACAATGGTAGTTCTGTATCCATGTTCTAGATTTGGTAGGCACTGTGTTGAATTTGTAGCATGGAAGTTGTCCTTTTATCGACTTTTCATCTGGAAATAGTCAAAAAGGAAGCAAATTGAACAGATTACAGATTAATGCAGGCTATACTATGCACACAGACAAGAAACGTTTTTGCCCTTTCTGTTATATTTCAATGAGTTTATGCATGAAAATTTGGATCATGCCTCCTCTAATTCTTGCCTATCTGTACTCTTTTATGCCATTATATATGTTCCTTGTACACTATGCTACCATTTTGGCTTAGTTGTAGTAGTGCATTAATGTGTACAACTTCTGGGTCACTCAAGACCAGCTCAAAGATTAAGTTATGTTGTGTAGATCTGTGAGCTCTTTACGGACTAACAACAATATCAGGGATCAAGTCTGGTTAACATACCAAATATTTGCACATCAAGGGACCACGATTATTCATGCTTGGCTACAAGAGACCACCTCTGCCCTTCCCTCCAGGAGGTGTCTCCCCTCCTGTTCTGCCTGCCTGCGTGCGTACTGCGCTTCGAACCCCTCCCTCCACCGAATTTCTATGGACCACATTTCCCAGCAACCCCAGAAGCGGGGCCAACTGGTTTTCACATTTTCATGCCTACTGACACCGGATAAAGGCACCCTGATGCTCCCGCATCGCAGGATGTCGCCTTAGCTCTTCCCTCCAGAAGGTATCCCCTAAGTTCTGCCTGCCTGCACACTGCACTTGAGAGCGTTTCGATCCCCTACCTACACCGGATTTCAACGGACCTCAGCTTAAGGTACGTGCCTGCTGTCCCTGCACTGCTCCTGCATTACCAACTGCTCCATTGTACCCTGCTCATCGCCCGCTCACTCTGCAAACATGCCACAAAAATCTGGAACACCATCACCACCACACTCTCCACGGACGTTGCCTTCATCACCAAAACATGGCTGAACCCCTCCTCGTATCACGACTGCCACTCACGAAGGCTACAAGATGATACACTGAGACTGTGCCAACAAACAAGGTGGAGACATCACCAGCATCTTCAAGGAATCCATCAGATGCACTATCACCAACGACAACCCCACACCACTCATGGAACACCTCAACTTCCTATTATAAACTGACACGGAGACCACAGTAAGAGGCACCCTCGCCTACAGACCTCTGAGACCCCGAGCAATATTCAGCAACGCCATTCCCAACCTCATCGCCCCCCAAGCAATCAACTCTCACCACTCCGTCCTACTCAGTGACCTCAACATCCTCATTGACAACTCAATGATGCCAACTTCATTGCCCTTCTGGAGAGCCTCATCAACATTGGCCTTACCCAACTGGTCACCAAATCCACGCAAACAGCCAGACACACACTCAACCCAATTTTCACCTCCAGCAACAGTATCAGATCCAGCCACACCACAGACCTCTCATGGACGGACCACACCATTGTACACTTCACCATCACCGATGCCCAGCACACCATCACCAGGCGTCAGATCTCCTACCGCTTCAGCTGGAGCAAGGTCACCGAAACTTAGTGGTCCCAGGCCCTCACCACCTCCCAACCCGAGGCCTCAACAGACCTCGATCAGGCCATCCAAAACTTCGCTGCCAGGATCACTGACAGCGCCTACAGAGTCGCACCACAAAAACCTACAAAATCCAACAAGACCTACAGACCTGCCTTCTGGTACACCCCAAAACTCAGGACCATCAGGCACTACTGCCACCAACTCGAGAAAAGATGGCGCACCATCAAGACCTCACCGACAGAGCAGCTCACAAAATAGCCATTAGCAGCTATCACTGGCACATGAAAGAAGTCAAGAAAGCAGCCATCACCACCGCATCAACTCCGAGGCCAACCACACAAAGAAACTCTACAAATGAGTCAAATAATTCTCCAACCAAACAGCCATAGAGAACACCATCCACCCCTCCAGAGAACTCTGTGACTGTGTCTCAGACTACTTCCACAGCAAGATCACCAACATCTACAACAATTTTGACATCCAACTCGCCACTCTCAACCCCAACGACCTCAATCAGCTAACATCAGCCAAATGATTACCACCTGGTCTCTGCTCACCGCCCGGACCACCTCAGCCATTATGTCTTCCATCCACTCCAGGGCGCCCACCGACCCGTGCCCCGACCACCTCTACAACCTCGCAACTGCCCAATCAGCATGCAAGTCAACAGCATCCCCAACACTTCCATCTCCACAGCAACCTTCTTGGACAGATGGAAACATGCAGACGTCAGACCCCTCCTTGAGAAAGCCTCCGCCGACCCCAGTGAGCTAAAAAAATATCTGGTCTCCCTGCTCCCATACCCGACCAAAGTACTCGAGAAGCCATCAAACAGCAGCTCTCCGAATTCCTGGAACAAAACCCCCTAATGGATGCCTCACTATCAGGATTCCGTGCCAACCACAGCACAGAGACCGCACTGATTTCTGCCACAGATTACATCAGAACGCATCTCGACCATGGAGGAACTGTGGCCCTGATCCACCTGGACCTCTCTGCGGCGTTCGACACCGTCCTCCACAACACCCTCATCAACAGATTCTACAACATAGGGATACAGCAAGACACCCTCAAGTGGATCGCTTCTTTCCTTACAGGACGCATACAGAGCATCCAACTGCCTCCCTTCACCTCTGCACAAAAGACATGAAATGCGCCTTACCACAAGGATAATCCCTCAGCCCCACCCTGTTCAACATCTACATGACCCCCTTTGTAGACGTCATCAGATCCCATGACTCACCATAGTCTTTTGCCCAGACGACACTCAACTCATCCCCTCGCTCACCAAGGACTCCTCCAACGCCAAAATCAACTTCTGCAATGTCATGATCAATATAGCCAAATGGATGAGAGACAACTGCCTCCATCTCAACTCTGTCAAAACTGAAGTACAGATTTTTGTGAAGACCACCTCCCCAATGGACCGCAACTTGTGGCCTGCAGAACTCAGATCTACACCCACTCTGACCGACCATGCACTGCACGCAACCTCGGTATCATCCTTGACAGCCAACTGACCAAGAAATGACAAGTCAACACAGTCGCCTCCTGCTTCCACTCAGTTTGCATGCACCGCAGAATCTTCTGATGGATCCCACCAACACCAGAAAGACTGCCACTCAGGCACTCGTCACTAGCTGCCTCGACTATGGCAGCACCTTCTACGCCAGCACCTCCACCCAGCTCCTCCAAAGACTCCAGACCATACAGAACGCTGCAGCCAGACTCATTCTAGACCTCCCTGCACTAACCCACATCGCCCCCCCCCCCCACCTGAGATACCGCCACTGGCTCCCCATCCAGAAGGGATGCCAGTTCAAGATCCTCATGCAAAAAGATCAATGGACGGACAGAATGCAGGGCAATGTCATACATTGACCCCAGTACAGAGATCTGGGCCTAAATCTATTGCTTTTTTGCTCTGCATGCAAATCAGTCTGAACCCATCTTTTTTGCTCCCCATGCCATTCCAGTTTGAACCCAGCCATATGCAGACTCAGCCTTGACCCTGTGCCCAATGGGAACAGTTCAGCCCGAACTGCCAAGCCAGGTCCTCACTGGATTGGAAACAAGCATCCTAAGACCGGTTAACGGGTTTCACCCCTCATCAGCCAGGATAGCTTGACTCCAGTGGCATGGAGAACACAGGGCCAACGTCTGGGCATACCCGTCCCACTTGGGGTGAACCTCAAGCACACCTACAAAGCCTTTCATGACCTAGGACCTGCCTACATCAACCATTTACAGAACTTTCACCAGCCCTCTAGACATATGTGCTCCTTTTCATGCGCCCTCACACACACACTCCGCATCCGTTTCAGCCGCAGTGATAGTCGCTGCTTCTCCTACATTGCGGCCAAGAGCAGGAGCAACCTTCCCCTCCAGCTCCGTGCAGCACCTTCACTGGCAGACCACAAAAAGAGACTCAAGACCTGGCTCTTCGACGGAGACACAACGTCCAGATACCCCTAGGTGTGACAATTCTGCACTCTACAAATGCTGTTTGATTGATTGATAGCAAGTTCATCAACCCTATGGCAGTCCAGTTGCATTTGCCACTGACATAGAAATGCATTTGTTGTACAGTATATTCTTTTATGCACTGGTTCTAAGCACATTCATGCCACCAGGCAAAATGCACCAGAGAAACAAGGTGGGCATTTTGTTAAGGTAGTTAGCTTTAGGTCTTTAGTGTGACTCCTCATTAGGATTTGTTGTTAAGAATAGTAAGTAATAAGACACAAGTGCATGCAGAAGGTACATATGCACCTATATCTTGGATATAGACCATCTTTTACATTCAGAAGAGATCAGGCATGGAAACTAGTATAAGAGATAGTGTGGCTGGACTTCAATGTTGGGATTGGAACTTCCGGGGCACAGGGGCAGTACTAGTATATAAGACTGTCATTGGAACTGGGTTGGTACCAAGCAACATCCCTAGTTCTTTTGGCTTTTCTCTTCCAAAACAGTTAATCACACAGCATTGCTTCTCTGGACTTTATCTTTTCCCTTCCTGGTACATGTTGTCCCTGTTCCTTCATTCTTTCAGAACACTAGTTACCGCAGTGGTTCTGTGAGTACTAACTGCATGACTCAACCTTCTTTTGCTAGCATCTCTTTACGTGATCCTTGGATAATCATCTGCAGCTCCTCCGAAGGTGCCTGCCCCCTGGTAATTTTTGCAGCTTTGCTGTCTTCCTCAGCAGCCATAACACCAAGGTGATGGGTGGAGTACTTGAATTAATCTCAGCCATTGGCAATCACTCTGGTCCGCATTCCAGTACAACTTCTTTTGCCCACCATGTCAGTCTAGACAAAAGCTTCCCTTGTGCAAATTAGTACCGACCCAGCTCCTCATGGGAACAGTTTATCCTGAACTGCCAGGCGATGCCCCCTTCAGAAGGGACCACAAGCAACCCCAGACTGGTTTCACCCTCTTTATGGCTTGCCCGGAAGGTGCAGCTTGAGACCTACAGCACATTGAGCACGGGACCCATGTCTGGGCATAAGCATTGCACATTAGTGTTCAAGGAGAACCTGGCCTGGCAGTTTGGGCTGGACTGTTCCTATTGGAGAAGGATCAAGACCGATTTTCATATGATTTGGTCCGTTACATTCTCGCAGTCTTCACGGGTGGCGCTGACTCCCTAGCGGTCTCCGGTATTCCCCTTTGTTCAGCCAACCACAAAGGGCGGGGGAGGAGCCTTAGGGGGGGAATTGGTATTTGAATGTGCTTTGGCGCGGGAGCAGGCACTCTGAAAACTGTGCCGCTACCTTGGGGAAGGCTTGATCTCTGTGTTTGCACTATGTTTTAAATAATTGTATTTTAAAACCAACGTGTTTCACTATATTTTTTAAAATTGGAAACGAACTCTGATACACTTTAGCCCTGTTACATTCTCGCTGACTCCCTAGCGGTCTCCGGTGTTCCCCTTTGTTCAGCCAACCACAAAGGGCGGGGGAGGAGCCTTAGGGGGGAATTGGTATTTGAATGTGCTTTGGCGCGGGAGCGGGCACTCTGAAAACTGTGCCGATACCTTGCAGAAGGCTTGATCTCTGTGTTTGCACTAAGTTTTAAGTAATTGTATTTTAAAACCGACGTGTTGCACTATATTTTTTAAAATTGGAAACAAATTCTGATGCACTTCAGCCCCGTTATATTCTCGCTGTCTTCACGGGTGGCGCTGACTCCCTAGCGGTGTCCGGTGTTCCCCTTTGTTCAGCCAATCACAAAGGGCGGGGGAGGAGCCTTAGGCGGAGTATTGGTATTTGAATCTCCTAGCCCGGTCTAGGGGCCAGACTCCCTGCACGAATCCTCGAATACTCATCAGAAGAACTTAGAGGGCTCCATCGGGCCTCGCTCCCACTAAGCCCAGCTATTAAAACGCGTCTGAGCAGGAACAATATCCGTCTGAGACGTAAAACTTTCCCAGAAATAACAGATTGTACTGATCACACCCAGCAGAAAGCGGACGTTACTCTACCCAAGCAGGCAGCGTTACGTGTATATTATTTAAACACACGTTCTTTAGTCAAACTTCAGCTTGATGTATTCATTCTCTTAGCAGCTGATCAACCTGACATCCTGTTAGTAACAGAAACTTGGCTGACTCCTGACTCTACCCCTGACATCTTGGCTGCACTGCCTAATGATTACTATATTCTTCATTTGGATCGTCCATCGGGTAAAACGGGTGGGGGAGTTGCAGCAATTATTCACCGCAACCATAAATTCACTGCAGTCTCTTCTTTGAGTCTTGTGGCAGTGGAGAATCCGGTCATAAAGCTGGAATCAAATTCAGCCCCACTGATCTGCATCGTAATATATAGGACCCATCAGCATATGGCTCTGTTTCTCCTACTATTGAGTGCGCATATGGCTAACATGGTAACAAACTCCACAATATTATCTTAAATCTGCGACTTAAACTACTGGTTCAATGATGCACTTGGTGGTCCCCATTCTAAGGAACTGACGGATGTATTAATCAATCTCAATTTTACTCCGCATCTATTCTCTGCAACACATAGTAACGGTCATATGCTTGACCAAGTCTGGACCACAAATCTCATTGTGTCCGCTCCCATGATCCTGCCGTGCTTCTGGTCTGACCACCACCTCATAAAATTTTCACTAACAGTACCTATCGGTAATAAGTCTCCCTTGGCTGAGGGGGGGCGTGATGAGGAATTGAGGCACTCTCAATAAACAGGAATTTATGAACACATTAGCCAGCTCAACCCCAATGTTTAATTTGGACGTCGATCTCCACGAAGCAAATATTTCAGCATGGCTCCTAACAGCCAGTGATACGCATGCTCCGTCCAAAAAACGTAGACAAGACCGCCGCTTTGATGCGCACAAATGGTTCTCTAGCGAACTAAGAGAACAGAAGTTAGCACTCTGCCAAAAAGAAAGAAGGTGGAAATTAAATTATGCTCCCGAAGACAAGCTCCTCTACTCAGAGAACCAGAAAGATTATAAAAAAGCTATTACTGCAGCGAAAGCTTCCCACTTCTCCACCAGAATAGTGAACACCCGCAATAAATCAAAGGAAATTTTCTCAATAGTGAATGCGCTATCTAATGCTGACAGAGTGTCACCCAAACCTACCCCTACTCAGGATATTTGTGGCAATCTGAATAATTTCTTTCTTGAGGAAATATCCACAATTAAAGCCAGAATTCCACGCTCTAATCTCAATGAGTCATTCCCTGCCACATCTACTAATGCTCTATCACTGGAACACTTTCCAGCTATCAGCACTCAGGCTTTCCTGGTTGTATTGTCCAAAGTAAAATCTGGCTCCCCACTTGACTGTTGTCCACCGCACATTCTAAAAGAAATTTTCTCTGCTTTGCCACAGTCTGCTGTGTCTCTTTTGAATGAGTCAGTGTTTCAGGGTTGTGTCCCTAAAGTATTTAAAGATGCCATTGTGGTCCTCCTTCTAAATAAACCTGGAGCGGACCCATTAAACTCTTCAAATTACCACCCTTTATCCCTGCTCCCCTATTTAGCCAAAATCCTGGAAGCCCACGTGGCTAAATGCTTGTCTAACTTTGTGGAACAATCTGGCTACTTAGACCCCCATCAGGCAGGATTTCGTCCTGCCCACTCCACGGAGTCAGTGATATTAGCAGTTCTGGATGATGTATGCGGTAAAGCAGACATAGGTATCCCTCAGGCCTTGGTGCTTCTGGATCTATCTGCCGTGTTTGACACGGTCGACCACAGGATACTGAAGGACCGTGTCAGACAGGCTGGTATCCAGGGCCCAGCCCTCAAATGGATTGAATCCTTCCTAGAGGGCCGTACTTAAGCAGTACGCTTGGCCAACTTTACAGCACCCAAGCTAACTACGACATGTGGGGTCCCGCAGGGTTCCTCACTATCTCCCCACCTGTTTAATTTATACCTCCTACCTCTGATTCAGTCTTTGAAGGACAGGAACGTGACTACATTCAACAATGCAGAAGACCTTCAGCTCACATTCAGTATCGATAACTCCCATAATTCAGTTACCAACTTTCAGGAAACTATGCTCTACATCTGTCATTGGATTGATCATAATCACCTGAAACTCAACCCAGGTACGACTGAGCTGCTGCTAATAGGGGGAAGCCACATTTTCTGGGGCCCTCATTATTGGCCAGCGGAACTCGGCTCTCCTCCTAAGCCCTCCACCTCTGTAAAAAGCTTTGGGGTGATTTTATACAGTGACTTATCATTGAAATCACAGGTAGGTGCAGTAGTATCAGCCTGTT
This sequence comes from Lissotriton helveticus, assembly GCF_964261635.1. NCBI lineage: Eukaryota > Metazoa > Chordata > Amphibia > Caudata > Salamandridae > Lissotriton > Lissotriton helveticus. Next base: position 820,601,564 of record NC_136071.1, read on the forward strand.
TCTTTCTATTACGAAAGATCCGAAAGATCAGCCACTTGCTCACTCATGCAGCACTAATACAGGTGGTGATAGCTCTGGTACTATCACATCTGGACTACGCCAACTCGACCTACTTGGGGATGCCACTTTTTTTGACCAAACGGCTCCAGTTGGTGCAGAACCAGGCAACAAGACTGATCCACCAGCAACCTGGGTGGCAGTCTGCAATACCTCTCTTAAAAAGATTACACTGGCTTCTGCTTCCTCAACGGACTGCCTTTAAGATAGGTTGCCTAGTTTTTAAATCATTAAACAGTCAGAGCCCCAAATTTATCAACAACTTGTTATCCAGGTACACCCCTTCCCGTAATCTCCTTTCAAAACATCTCCATTTATTAACTATTTCTAAATTTTAACGGAAACGGCAAGGAGGCTGCCGATTTGCATATCTGGCTCCACAATTGTGGAATTCGCACCCCCTGGAAATTGGGTATTGTACAGAACTACTGAGATTCAGAAAGTTGATCAAGACATGGTTATTCGAGCAAGCATACGACTAATACTTTCTCCCCGGTCCCGACCAGTAACAGAGTAGCGCCATGAAACCTCTTAGTGTACGTGTGCTTTATAAGTTCCTTATAACATAACATAACATAACTCAGGTAGTATGGTGTAAAAAGTAACTATGGACTGGAATGCAGCCTAAGTATTTACCAGTGGCTGAGATTATTTAAGCATCCAGCCAATCACTTTACTGAATGCTTCTACTCCTTTCCTGATCACCACCAGAGTGAGGGATCAACCCATCCCTTGGTTAGTCTCTCAGTTGTTTTGCCACAAAATACTCATTTGACTGCAATGCTCTTCTCCTTTGATTGAGTCTGCATCCAACAACACTATATTCAGCTGTGTAGCATTAGTCTGGAGACTGATTCTAATGTTACTACTGCCAAGGATACAGTTTCTCAAATACATGCTGATACTCCCCATGCATGTCATCACTAATGTAAAGAAGCATCAACTGACATTTGGTTTTATGCTGGCAGCTGTATAAAGCATGCTCGAATCCACATCCCTTCGACAACTAAGAAATTAAAGTCCAAGTAAATAGCTCTATATCAGGTGGAATATTGACTAAGCTCGTAGAAATCATGTTTCTTTTAGCATGCCACTTTCTGATAATCCAGTATTTTGTGCCAATCTTATGAAATAAGGACTCCTTAGAACCTACCTAAGAACCTCTGGTGCCTCACCTGTGATGGTTGACAACCAAGACTGAGGACTTGTGGATTCTAGTTACCAAGGTCCCATGCCTAGTCATAAAGGACTAAAAGTATTATGGTTCCAACAATAGTATTTGGTTACCACAGAAATCATGTCTTCTGATTTGACATACAGACCGGAACATGGGTAGGAAAGAAAGGGTCTTGAAGATGGCTAACATGTATGGTGTCCAGTGCCCTACTGCTGATAATCACTTTCACTCCTTCCTGTTGCATCAATTGTATTGTCTTCTGCTCTTGCCCCTCTTGGCGCTCATAGCCTTTCAGGTAGTTTACAGTGCATGGACAGAAATTATAATGCTCTTGACCCATAAACTGGTTTCATATTATGGGATCCTGGGCAAATATTTTGATTCACTAAGTCATTTTTTTTTCTTTATCACATATGAGAGCATCTTCAAATACGCAAGTTCAGCATGTCTGCTGTACACAAAACATTTTTGTTTCTTTTAATATACTCAACGTTTGCTCCATATATAATATAAATGAAGTCACATACAGGATACACATAACCACTGACTCGCCCTTTAGTTCATCAACAGCATTGTCATGAGGGCGGGTGCAGGAATGTTTCTCAATTCATATTAAAAAACCATCACTTTTAATGAATACATATCTAAAGCATGAAGTGGTAGCACACTCGTTTAATATCAGCAGATTTTTTCAATTAAATGGCCACAAATAATCTCACTTGCATGCTGCCTACTGATAAAACTGTACAGTATACAAACAATGTTTAGAAATCGAATTTCTGCAAAAAAATTGTCATTTGCACATCACCAAGTAGTTTTCTGATTTGTTTTGCTCCTTTTTAAAACTTTGGGGTCAATAAGGATGGCGGACCGATCGCCACCGCCATGCAGGCGGTGGCGATCCGTCCGCCATCCTTGCCCGTCAGCCACCTATTTCACCCCCGCCATATTACAATGACGGACGGGACCGTGGCGGACGGGAAGACCGTCCGCGCTTTCTCCTTGCGACTGCGGCGGAAAAGCTCTAATATGTTGGCGGTGTCTATCGGACACCGCCAGCCATATTAGGATGTGCTGGGGGCTGCCGCCACGAAAAGGCATACGGTCCGTGCATTGGGGGCCCGTTGCGGGCCCCGAGGGTGAAGTGGGTGGTGGGGGGTGCATATGGGGGGTACCTATGTTACCCCCATCAGTTACATGCACAATGCGGCAGGCACCCCGCTTTGTGCATGCAAATGCACAGTATGCATTTTTAACTTTGCAGCGGGTGCTGCTTAAAGCAGCACCCGCCGCAATGATAAATATACGGGATGTGACCGCCAGGGTGGCGTTCACATCCTAATTCCAATGGAGGGAACGCCGCTGCCCCTGCGGACGGTCCCTCCATCTAGGGGGTGGCGGACGGACGCAGGTCCGTCCGCCATCATAATCGACCCCTAGGTTTGCATCACTCTTTTGAATGTAAAAAAATGATTTGCTTTTGTAATTCCTTATATATTTTGAAATATTTGTACTTTTAATTTACAAGCTAGTTACATGTTGTGGGTGAGAAAAAAACTGACATCTTACAGCCTTTTTATTCACAATGATTGTCAGAGATATAACTTGACAAAAACCTCTAACTGCAATAAGAGAAAGAAAAGTAAATACCTTTGCCAGATAAGATAAGCATCAATTAGTATAAAGACCAACTTGCATTTCACCTCTGTCCTTGAACAGACAGCAAATGTATCAAGATAAAAACAAGCTTTAAAGGCGTCTTTATTGTACATTCATTTTCGGAATGAACAGAACACCTGTTTTGTTCCTGTTTAAGTTCACTCTCCAGAACAGACGAGTAGGTCCTGTAAACGGCTTGACCTTGGCGAGTAGATTGTTCGAGTCCCGCACATATTACACTGGTTCTCTTGTAACAGGTAGGAATGGTTACTAACAGATGGAATTTAAACCAAGGAAGAAGACTGATAATATTTGAGGACTTTTCTACGTCCTTAGAATGGGATATTTTCTTTGTTGTCTTTTCTCCTGACCGGGATACTGACCCTCTTACTGAATTATTCATTATGCAATATCTTTACAATTAAATTAGCACCAACAATGCCCCCATTAAGAATGACTCCGCTAATCACCCAAATATAAGAAAATCATAGATTTGTGTATGTACACCAGCAGATTTTCCACCAGTAGGACATACTGGTTAAGGCCTAATGTCTAAAAGCACCTTCAGTTTTTTACCTTTTTGTGTACACACTGTAGGCAGTCTTGATGGAGAATTACATTTCCCAACAATCCTGGAAATTAGGTCTAAACTCACCTGCGGATTAAGGTTAGGTTTAAGATCTAAAACCACCTTCCGTTGTTTTCCATTTTGGCTTCACATGGTTGTCAGTCTCCATTTGGAGAAATATCTTTCCCCAAAAACCCTGAAAATGATGAGGCATTGGGGAATTTCCACACCAAGTTTTCACAATTATGAGGCAAAAACCACAGTGTGATGTCTGATTTTGCTTGGCGCTTCCTCCAAACTTAATATGTTGCACAAAAGAATGAACCATTACCATTCCTTCCTGCTTTTGTCCATTTTTCCAGCCAATTTCAAGCCTTTTACTGGAGACTATGCCAACAAGTTTTCTTGTTGTGTTAAGTGGTTGTCGAACATTTATCAGTGTGCTAACGTGCTACTGCTCATAGCAGTACAGATGAAAAGTATATTATGTGCAGAAGTTAGGTTTCCGTCTATGGATACTTTGTAAATTGACCCCAAAGCAAATGTTAAGAGCGCAGACTGGTTGCGAAAAACATTGGGAGTGTACCTAGATAACCACAAATGGGATATTTACGACTTCTATAGGTCCACCAACCTCTTTTGAGATTATTCATCTTCTCACTCCTAATACTAAACTGGTGACAGGAGAAAATCCTCCATGCTTCTTAATTTTTCACAGATGTAAGTTCAATCCTTTGTATTAAATGTTTGAAGATCCTGGTTGTATGAATCACCTTCTTCAATTTTTGCTCATGTATGGCATTCAATTCCCACGCATATCTAACATGGATGTGTAAAAAGTATTGTGAATCAGGATTATTGTGGAAGCAGATCTACATTTACTGTCTGGGAGCCTGATTCTCAAAACATTCTCTGTGAGTAGGTGTGACTTACTGCTGAAGTTTAGGGCTATGTTGCATCTTATTAGAAACAAATTGTAATAGGTTCTGAGAGGCCTTTCTGGTGTTTAGTTTATAGGTTTCACCATCTGAGGTTTCGTTGAAAGCAAGGGTATCTAATAAAACAACTGTTGAAACCGTTTTGTAGTATTATGTTTTGAGGAACCCATAGCTGCTATTTTATCACTGTTGCTTTCTTTTTCAAAGCTACTTTTCCATTGGACCCTATTCAAGAAAACTATGTGCGACGAGTGAGAGGCTGTGTTTTCTCTGCTGTGACTCCGACCCCTTTTTCGTCAAAACCTATACTTGTAGCAGTCTCACAGGTAACATTTGATGTCTGGGATCACACACGTTTACCATTTTCTTTAATGGACCTTGTTCAGAAAAAAGGGAAATGTGAGCATATTCTCTCAACTTTCAAATATATTGTATTACTGCATAGTAAATCTTAGAGTTTTAGGTCAAAATGAGGATTTCTAGTATTTACAAAGGATCCCATTAAGTCATATGCTTATAATTAAGTAACTTACTCTGAACTCCTTGTTTTAATCCTTCCAATATCAAAATGTTTGTATAGTCCATACTTTTTCCAGGCAAGCTATATATCGTGTTTGTCATCAAAGGCCTATATTTCACGTTACCCAAACTAACAAATGTAATACCATTACACAATCAAGATATACAAAGAATTTTGAATTGTTTTCTAGGAAGATCCTGTATGTTTTGTAATTTGGTTTTAATATGAGAACACATAGATTGTGGAAATAAGTTAGTGTGTTTGACACTCTAAATCGTAAGGCTGGAAATGTTAAATATGTATGGGTTTGGATAGAGGTTGCACTTGCCACATGTCACACTAATATTTGTTCCCTGTAGCAAGGTCTTGCAAATATGAACAGATCACCACTATGGTGTATGGCTTATTCAGTGAAGAAAAATAATTATTGAAAATGTGTCCCCTATGTACACAGCTTCCCCGTATGCTCAGTAAGGGCTGCAGATAGGAAACTGGAGTATCCTCAAGGCCCATCTCTGGCCCCCTGTAATCCAAATGTACCTTTCCTGTTAGTGGGCACACAGTCAAATGTGAGTATTCTCTCATTTGAATGGGGCTTTGCCCCCATGAAAATTAAGAACATCTTTACTTGTTTGTCTGTTAACTTGTTTCTATCACTGAAGCATTAACACAATCAAACAGTTCCAACCATCCTTAAACAAGTCATTACTAGACCTCTTTTTTTAACCTAATGTTTGGAATTTGTCTC